>NC_031994.1:28392892-28469646 GCF_001879085.1 Nicotiana attenuata
TCTCCTTATTGGCACTCTCTCTTATTTTCATAAAACATAAATGGTACCTTTAACGGTCTCAACTCCTATCTGAAAATTTTCAGATGATTGTAATCTCGTATCTACGAGACTGAATTCCCTATGCTGCGGTTCACTACATTTATCTTGCATGATCTATTCATTTATCTGTGACTTCTTGTCTAGCCATAACCGGACTCTTCCTGAATCAACTACTAATTACTCGTTGGTCCATTCTCATATATATATATATATATATATATATATATATTCTGCATAATCTCTCTTGGGTTATTTTCTTTGTCTTAACTTACCACTCGTACTGGCTCCTTATGTATCAAGTATTCATTCACACTTATTTATCAATAACGTCTTGGTGGGAACCCTTACTGCCTCTCTCCGACGGCGTGCTTGTGTAATGTTCTGGAGTCGCAACATATCTGTAGGAACTGAACAAATGCAACATCATCCCTTTCTCCTTTTTACCACATTCTTCCTTTACCATTCCATAGTTACCGAACCGCTTAACTCCGACTTAATACCATATCACACCATATTCCCCCCTTTAGGGGAGTACTAAGATTTAGTACTACGACGATCTACTTATAGATGTTTCACCTCTTCATCTTTGGCGTCTTTTCACATTATCAATGAACCTTAATCGCCTTATGGTAACCTTCTATACCAGAGATAACTAAATTTCTTACGCACGAAGGTGACACCTAGTGTAACTGGCACACTTAGTCTCTTAAGATTAGCTCTACTCAGACTACTTGCTTTAGGTAAGCGACTTCCTAAATGACCTTTAAAGGTTATTCGTCTATTGTCTATTCTATTACTGTTGGAACACGATCTCTGAAATTCTCACGATGTCGACTATTATCAAATCCTCCGGTCCCTAATTCATGTTCGGTTCTATCTTGTTTACTAGACCATACTAACTTCTATTACTACGGGGGTCTAATTTTTTTCCTTCTGGTAATCACGTTCGAGTCACCAACTCAATTCTCGTATGAGGATATAGCCTTTTGCCTATACTCTTTTATTGTCTCAAGGCCTGTCACCTCTTGTCTATTCCTTCACTTGACTATAGACTCTATCATCGTGTCATATTTTGATTTACCGTTATCATCATTTATCACATCTTACTCATAATACTTCAATTACTCTCTTCTTATTCTCTGGAGAATATTTCTGTTTATCACCTTATTCTGAAAACTTCAACAAAACATTCTTTCGCTTTTAACTCACCTTACTTCATCCACTGGCTCTTCGGGTCGCCTAACATTCTCTCTTTACTAGGGACGGGAGCCATACAAAGGTAAATATTTATCTCTTCTAGGATTGTGCCGATCATCTAAATTTTCTGGACATTCTAGTATTTCATATCTAAATGTACTATTCTAGAGTGCATCGTCGAGTTGTCTCACAATGAGAACTATTACCAGATTTGCAATATCCTTTAGAAATGTCAGCTAATGCTAACAATCCATCCACCATGTTGGGTCACTCTAACTCCAATCGGATCCTAATATCCCATATTTCTCTTAAATAATATATGTTAGCTCCCATAGGGCATAACTGAGATGGGTGTGGCCAATTGAATAGATCTCTGTTATTGTTGAACGTAACTCATAATACTTATGTCTCTCTTCCTGAATTGTAAAAACTGATAATCGTTAATAACTGGATACCTCGTACCCTTCTTCACCTTGCTTCTTTTGCTTGTTGAAATTTGTATCTACCCTCTGATTCTCTTATTGCTTTTTACCATATGGGTGGATAGATATTCATGCTTGAGGGCTCCTTATCAAGAAGCTTACACATCTTAGTACACACATAATCTACCAAAGACCTTACATTTACTCATTATAAGCATGATGCAAAATTGAGTTCCTCTAACTCAGCTCTTCCAGAGCCATATTCAATCTCTTACCAACTATCTTTGTGGATGTCGGTATCATTATATTATGACTAAAGTCGAATTAAGAAGTTTGAATTCTTACAACTGATCTCTACCACACGATCTAGAATAAGAAGAAAGAGTTACAGTCCTAAATGCCCTGTAGCCTCCTGCTTGTAAGTGTGGTGCACAACACACCCATAAACAAGACTCTACGAGACACGGCTTGTAGACTCCCTAGGACAGAACTGCTCTGATACCACTTTTGTCACGACCCAAACCAAAGGGCCGCGATGGGCACCCGGTGCCTTACTCAACCGAGTACCAACGTAACATATCTTTCTTATCATACTATCAAGGGTAAATGAGCTAGAAAACATGTCATGAGATAACAAGAATAAAGCATAAGGGAATACTCAACATATGATGACCCAACATGATATACAAACTTATACATGTGACATACGGGCCTATAAGGCCGACGTGACCATTTGTAAACTCAAAACATAGGCGACAAGGCCATACAAGTATCCATACACCTGACATCTGTCTACAAGCCTCTAAGAGTACATAAAACCATAATGGTCGGGACAGGGCCCCGCCATACCGATCAATACATATCCAAAGAATAACGACTAAATAGGCAACTCCAGAGCAAGTGGAGTGCACCAACATCTTCCGCTGAGCTGATAACCTACTAGGAGGACTGTCAACCTATCAATCGGGACCTGCGGGCATGAAACACAGCGTCCCCAGGCAAAAGGGACGTCAGTACGAATAAAGTACCAAGTATGTAAGGCAGAAAAGCATAAACAAGATCAGTAACGTAAAGAGAGATAAAGGAGATACAACCTGTAACATCTGAGTGCCTCTAGGGGCTACTGACATGAAATGCATAATACATATATATACATAAGCTTTTAAAAACATATGCCTCTATGGGCAACATCATCATCATATCATACCCGGCCTCAAAGAGGACTCGGTAACAACGTACCCGGCCATCATAAGGCTCGGTAGAATCGTACCCGGCCACGTGGAGCTCGGTAATCCCAACTGATCAGTGGTTGCACAATAGGTGCCATACCCGGCCGACTATAGCGCGGCTCGGTAGAGTAAAGTAGATACATATATAATGCATGCTGGACTCATGGAGTCACGTTCTAAACCTTTTGGAGTGACATAAGGTCATTGCACCATCGATTAACATTATGGACATCATACCATCAATATGAACTTCACTAGGACTCAAGGATCATATATGCTTTCTTGGAATAACTTTGTAAGGAAAGAATAACATGGACAACCTTAGACATGTGACATACGGGCCTATAAGGCCGACGTGACCATTTGTAAACTCAAAACATAGGCCGACAAGGCCATACAAGTATCCATACACCTGACATCTGTCTACAAGCCTCTAAGAGTACATAAAATCACAAAGGCCGGGATAGGGCCCCGCCATACCAATCAATACATATCCAAAGCATACTGACCAAATAGGCAACTCCGGAGCAAGTGAAGTACACCAACACCTTCGCTGAGCTGATAGCCTACTAGGAGGAATGTCAACCTGTCTATCGGGACCTGCGGGCATGAAATGCAGCGTCCCCAGGCAAAAGGGACGTCAGTACGAATAAAGTACCAAGTATGTAAGGCAGAAAAGCATAAACAAGATCAGTAACGTAAAGAGAGATAAAGGAGATACAACCTGTAACATCTGAGTGCCTCTAGGGGCTACTGACATGAAATGCATAATACATATATATACATAAGCTTTTAAAAACATATGCCTCTATGGGCAACATCATCATCATATCATACCCGGCCTCAAAGAGGACTCGGTAACAACGTACCCGGCCATCATAAGGCTCGGTAGAATCGTACCCGGCCACGTGGAGCTCGGTAATCCCAACTGATCAGTGGTTGCACAATAGGTGCCATACCCGGCCGACTATAGCGCGGCTCGGTAGAGTAAAGTAGATACATATATAATGCATGCTGGACTCATGGAGTCACGTTCTAAACCTTTTGGAGTGACATAAGGTCATTGCACCATCGATTAACAATATGGACATCATACCATCAATATGAACTTCACTAGGACTCAAGGATCATATATGCTTTCTTGGAATAACGGAAAGAATAACATGGACAACCTTAGTTGCTAGGAGTAGATTCATTATGAAATAGCGTATCGTTTATGCTCGTTTCACTTTAGATCATGCCAAAAGAATGAAGGAAGATCCTTAACATACCTTAAACATGTTGAGTCCTTAATACCTTCCGAGCAACTCTTCAAACAAGTCAACTCGATCTATCATAGCATAAGGAGATTCAAAATCAGTGTTGAACAAAGGCTAAGTCTGTAACTTAAGCTAGTAGCTCGTCTACGTAAATTCGGGAAGAATCTCCCTTGTAACAAGGGTCTCCTCCAATACCATATACCAACAACAACAGCCAGGGAAGTCAGCAACCTATAAATATCAATAACAAGACACCATATAACAACAACAAGTCACAACTACTTCACGACGAGCGGCAAGCTCCGATTGGAATCCGTATAACCCATATCACCCCTTATAGACTTCTTACATTAATTTAACAGTATCATTAACATGATAATGAAGTCATTCATCAATGATTCTATCCCTATACCATATATTTATAACAAAGGAAACAATCCTCAACTCCGACTATCTTCAATTAGTAGCTTTATTCACTAGTTCATGTCTACTCCATCCATTTAATTTAATCAACATCAAGATAACCTTAAGCACATGCAAGAACCCAATACACACAACTCCTATAGTAACTTCAAGTCGAAATCCAAGTTATATTCAGCTGACAACAACCCTCAATAGCAATACAACACCATAGAAGTGACTTAAGCTAATCCAAGTACTATCTTGTAGTTTATCATCCTAACAACTTAACCAACATACAAGAAAGCTTAAGCACAATTAGTAGGATGTTATACTCACCTTAGATAGCAGCAAAAACTTGGAATTTCATCCAAATACAGCCCACAACAATCCTCAATGACAACACAACCTCAAAGAGGTGTTGTTCTTCACTAGAACTAAGTTTTGATGTTGAAATATGGTGTAATCACTTTGGAATCACTTCAAACCCTTGTGGTATTTGTTTAGGAGGGTTAGGAGAAGTTTGGATACGAAGTTTAGTTGAAAAATGATCAAAAATAAGCGTCCAAATCGTTTATAAATTGAAGTAGGTCAACCACCGTCTAAGTGGGTCCCATTGGGAGCTGCTTGCGCGGTCTCACGAAAACACGAATATCTCTCAACTCCAATGTCGTATTGACAAAAAGTTTAATGCGTTGGAAACTAGACTCATAGATCTTCAATTTGATATGTAGATCATCCATTGATTTCAAGTATATTGGGAGAAAAGCGCATCTACATTTGACCTAAATTTCAGCACATTATAAATGCAACTTGTGATGACCTTTGCTAACTTTTATTCCATTACTCGTTTGACTTAAAAACATAACACACGAATATCATACGACTAAAATAACTCATAACTTAATCTCCTCATCATGTTAATCATCCTAGTCTCACCCCAAAAGAATATTTTATAACATTTCAAACTTGTCAATTTTCGACGAAACTTATTTTCTTCAATTCGTTTAGCGACTAAGCTCTCCAACCCTTTTGGTACTTGTTATTCATTATCTTAAATATTTGTAACCTCCAAGGTAACATGATTAACTTACTTTATTTGCTTCCAAATATAATCTCATTTTCGAGCTTACATCAATGACTTACGACGTACTCTCACGTATGAAAACTTGGGGTGTAACATTCTCGAAGGACATAATCGGTGTCACCGAGACCCAAACATACCGCCAGTGGCCCATCGAACGTTCTCCTGTACAATGTTACATCATCGTCCAATGATAACCTAGCAGCCTTGGCTCGTAAGGCCCTTGATTCTTTGTGGTTCGATAGGAGTTTTGCATTCTTTAGATAGTCAATATACTTATTCCTCCAGTCCCACGTTAGGCTTGTTGAATTTATCTCGGTATGACCTTCTTCAACCACAGATCATGATAATTAGACAACAGCCCCTGGAACGATGTCATCTTCTTCGACCGAGGATCCCAGTTAGCAAGCGCGCCGGCCTCACTATTTTGTTCTCGAGGCACATGATCCAGAGTCCACTCCTTGAAGCGATGCAAAGTTACCTGTAGTTTATCCAAGTACCATTGCATTCTTTCTTCTCGAACCTCAAAGCTTTTGTTTACTTGGTTTACGTCCAATAGAGAATCACACTTGGCCTCGATGACTTCTGCTCCCAAACTTTTAGCTAGCTCAAGACCTGCAATCATGGCCTCATACTCGGCCTCATTGTTAGTTAATCTTGGAGCTTTGATAGATTGCCTAATAGTATCACCCGTGGGTGGTTTCAAGACAATGCCGAGCCCGGACCCTTTCACATTCAAGGCACCATCCGTAAAAAGGGTCCATACCCCCGATGTTGTGGCCGAGTTTAGCAGGAGTTCTTTCTCCACTTCGGGTATGAGGGTCCACGTAAAATCGGCCATGAAGTCAGCTAGGATTTGAGACTTGAAAGCCGTTCGGGGTTGATATTCGATATCGTACCCGCTAAGTTCGATGGCCCATTTGGCCTATCGGCTCGATAGCTCGGGCTTATGCAAAACGTTTCGAAGAGGATAAGTGGTTAATACACATATAGGATGACATTGAAAATATGGTTTTAACTTTCAAGATGTGCTTATCAATGCAAGTGCTAATTTTTCCAAGTGAGGGTACCTAGTTTCAGCATCTCTTAGAGTTCGGCTTACGTAATAAATAGGAAATTGCGTACCTTGCTCTTCTCAAACTAGTACCCCACTCACCGCTATCTCGGACACTACCAAGTATAGTAAAGCTTTTCATCTGCCTTCGGGGTATGAAGCAAAGGCGGGCTCGACAGATATCGCTTTAATTCTTCTAAGGCTTGTTGACATTCTGGGGTCCATGCGAAGTCCATTTTCTTTATGAGAAAGGAGAAGAAACGATGACTCCGATCCGACGACCTCGAAATGAATCGACCCAAGGCAGTTATTCTCCCCGTTAGTCTTTGCACGGCCTTGACACTATCCACGATAGTGATATCTTCGATAGCCTTGATCTTATCGGGGTTGATTTCGATATCTCGATTGGACACCATAAAGCCGAGAAACTTACCCGAGCCAACTCTGAAGGCACATTTCTCCGGTTTAAGCTTCATGTTGTATTTCCTCAAAATTGCGAATGTTTCCTGCAAATGAACTAAATGGTCCTCTGTGCACGGACTTAACCAACATATCATCAATATAAACTTTCATTGTTTTACCTATTTGTTCCTCGAACATTTTGTTAACTAGGCGTTGGTACGTAGCTCCTGCATCTTATAGCCCGAAGGGCATTACGTTGTAACAATAAGTTCCAAACTTAGTAATAAACAAAGTCTTTTCCTGGTCCTCCGGGTTCATCTGAATCTGATTGTACCCGGAGTAGTCATCGAGAAAGGTTAGGATCTCGTGGCCAGCTGTGGTCGATCATACGATCGATGTTTGGTAAGGGAAAAGAACCTTTTGTACATGCCTTGTTCAAGTCCTTATAATCTACGCACATTCTAAGTTTATTTCCATTTTTAGGAACTACAACTACATTGGCTAACCACTCGGGGTACTTTACCTCCCGAATAGACCCTATTTTAAGAAGTTTAGTTACCTCGTCCTATAAGAAAGCATGATTTACCTCGGATTGAGACCTCCTTCTTTGCTTCACCGGTTTGAACCTTGGATCAATGCTTAGGCGGTGTGTTGTGATTTCCAACGGAATCCCTGTCATATCCAAGTGGGACCAAGCAAAGCAATCCATATTATCAATAAGAAATTGAATGAGTTTTTTCCTGAGTTCGGGGGTTAATCCCGTTCCCAGGTGTACCTTTTTCTCGGGCATGTACTCGATCAAAATACCTGCTCTAGCTCCTCGATAGTTGATTTGGTTGCATCAGATACTTCGGGAACGACGAAGGTTCGAGGAGTAAGAAAATCCTCGTCTTCATCTTTGATTACCTGGTGCCACGGCTCTATCGAGGTCGGAGGCGGTAATTGCTATTTGGCGGTCTGCTTATCTTTAGTGTTTGACTTCTCCGAGGTCAGAGGCTCTGGAGTCGGCACCACTTCTTCGATTGCAAACATCTATTTGCTGCATGCAGCTCCCCGTAGACTGTTTTTACTCCTTCCTTTTTTGGGAACTTCATCATCTGGTGAAGAGTCGATGGCACTACTCTCATGTTGTGTATCCACAGTCTCCCGAGGAGTGCGTTATACCTCATGTCACCTTCGATGACATGGAACTTTGTATTTTGTATGGTCCCGGCTACGTTTACTGGCAAGATAATTTCTCCCTTTGTTGTTTCGCTTGCCATGTTGAAGCCATTCAGGACCCGGGATGTAGGTACAATCTGATCTTGTAGGCCGAGTTATTCTACGACCTCGATTTGATTATGTTTGCTGAGCTACCTGGATCCACTAAAACACGTTTAACTTGAATTTTATTCAAAAGGATAGATATTACCAGGGCGTCGTTGTGAGGCTGAGATATGCCTTCTGTATCCTCGTCACAGAATGATAAGATGTCCTTGGGCACATAGCTCCGAGTTCATTTTTCTCTGCTGATTGATACTTTGGTGCGCTTGAATACAGGTCATTGAGGGACGTCGACTCCGCCAATGATCATGTGGATTACATGTTGTGGTTCTTCTTGTTCATTTTTCCTTTCATCTCTCTCCCTGAAGTGATTCTTAGCCCGATCACTTAGGAATTCTCGAAGGTGGCCCTCGTTGAATAACCGAGCCACTTCTTCCCTCAGTTGCCTACAATCTTCCGTTCGATGACCATGTGTGCCATGATACTTGCACATCAAGTTCGGGTTTCTTTGAGAAGGATCGGTCGGTATTGGACTAGGCCACTTGGTGTCTTTGATTCTCCCAATAGCTAAGATAATCCCTGATGCATCGATGCTGAAGTTGTACTCTGATAATCGAGGAGCCTCGGCGGAGTTGGAGTGCTTGTCGAACCCGTTTTTGCTCATGAGTCCTCGAGAGCTTTGACCTCGATCGTTTCTCTGATCGCTCCGAGGAGTGTTGCGGCTTGTGTCGTTGTCCTTCGATCGGCATATGGCTAATACCGCTCTTTGTTGAATCTCGATTCCCGCTTTGTGTCCCTAGGGGGCTTGGCTGCAAATCGGTTAGGATATACTGAACCCGAGGGGGCTCCCAACTAGTCGTCCTCGACCTTGATCTTTCACTGATAACGATTGTGCACATCCGACCATGTCACAGTTGGATATTCAATCAAGTTCTGCTTCAACTGCCGAGAAGCGATCGAACTCCTTTCATTCAGACCTTGCATAAAGGCCTGTACTGCCCAGTCATCGAAGACCGGTGGTAATTCCATTCTTTCCATCTAAAACCGGGACACGAACTCCCTTAGCATCTCGTCTTTCCTTTGCTTAATTTTGAAGATGTCCGACTTTCTCGTGGCCACCTTTATGGCCCCGGCGTGCGCTTTCACGAAGGCATCTACTAACATAGCAAACGAATCAATAGAGTTAGGAGCTAAGTTGTGATACCAAATCATGACTCCCTTTGATAGTGTTTCTCCAAACTTTTTCAACAACACCGATTCGATCTCATCGGCATTCAAGTTATTTCCTTTGATTTCGCAAGTGTATGAAGTAATATACTCGTTGGGGTCGGTTGTTCTGTTATACTTGGGTATATCGGGCATGCAAAATTTCTTAGGGATGGACATTGGAGCCGCGCTCTAAGGAAATGGTTTTTGTATGATTTTCTTGGCGTCTAAACCTTTCAAAACTTAAGATGCCCCCGCTATCTGATCTACAGGGGAGTTATAAGTCTCCACCTTCTTATCATTGTCTTCAATTTTCTTTTCTCTGGACTGGATCCTCGTAGTGAGCTCTTCGAGAATTTTCATAATTGTGGGGTCAGTCCCCGAGCCGTTTTCATTAGACCTTTCTGGCGTTGGCTCAACACTTCAATTGTTTTCATGTTCAGCCACGCTCGGGGTTTTATTTTGACTTTGGAGTTGAGTGATGGCGATTTGCTGAGCCTACAGCATCTCGAATATTACTTGGAGACTGGCTCCCCCATCCCCTACTCCTGGTGTTCCTTGGTCCCCTGGTCGGGCTTCCCTGCGTGCATTCCCTACGGGGTTTGTGCCTGAATCTGCATTTAGAGCATTATGCGAACTGATATCAACTGGCTCCATATTTAGAACTCCTTCAGGGTTTATGGGTGGTACACCGACCCCTATACCGCTATTTTCTCCAAGACCCTCACTTTCATGAACAAGTGCGTTTTGTGTGCTAGACATGTTCAAGCCTGAGAATCACAAAATCTTGGCAAGAAAAAGTATAAAGATAACGTGTGTAACGAGAATCGATAAAGAAATAATCGCTATTATCTTTAGCCCCACGGTGGGCGCCAAACTGTTTACCTCGAAAATACGACTAACAATTAAATTTGATTTGTGATTTTAAAGATATGTGATTTAATCCTATACCAATTAGTAATCAAGAAATATAAAGTAGAAATAAAAGATAGGAGTGAATCAAACTAATGTTACTTAGCAGCAGTGACCTTGAGACGGTGACCTCGAGGTGCCTTAGGGTAGTAAGAACAATTAAGTAGGAAAATCTAAGTAAGAGAAGTTAAGCTAAAGAACAATTCTGATGAACAGTAGGCAAAAAGTAGAGAGTATATTCTTTCCTCAGTAAAAAGGATGGATCTTACAAATGATTGGGGTCCCCTTTATATAATGGGAGAAACCTAAAAAGGGAATATTTTCATTTGCAGTAGGGAATATTCTTGGTACAGCTGTCTAACCGCCTAGTACGGAATTGTACAATCCTATTCCGTGATTTGCGCCATGACTTTAGGGACGTGGCAGGAATCTAGCTCGCTCTGGTATGAATCCACAACGGTATTATTTCGGATTCGGACATACTCGAACTCGGTGTTCCTCGCACTCCTATCTTCGGGCACCGCCCTTTATCCTCGAGCTCGACTCTGGTCCACTGTTGACATGTAATTTTTGACCATCCCCCAAATTTTACCCATTTTAGCATGTAAATATTTAGTTTAGGCTTAATATCGCCATTTCAACTACTTTTTACTATTTTGCTTTATTTTATTACAAGAAAATAAAAATTACAAAAAAATAGGTTTATTAATATTTTATAGTCATTTTTAATCTTAAAAAAAAATTACAAAAATAGTACCCTATCTTTATTTTTATAATCTTGAAAACACACACAAAAAAAAAAAATAGTTTTATGTTTTATAGTTTAGTTCAATTAATTAAAATTAGTTTATATTTTTATATTATAATTGTACATAATTTTAGAAGAAAGAATTAGTTTTAGGTTGGTTTATCCCGTTTTTATAAATCTTATAGTCCATTTTTTAGTCTTTGGCCCAAATCCCTAGCCCATAGTTCCTAGGCCCATACCCCTAACCTAATCCCTACCCTATATAATACTACCTACACCACAAACACACCATATATACACCTAAAAAAAAACCTTCAGATCGGCCATTACCCCTGATCTCTTCAACAAAACCAGCCCTTTCAAAAATCCCGATCCAGTCATTTTCCCTTCCCCATCTTCGTAGCCTTCTTTCATCAAATTGAAAGGAAACACACATAAGAGAAATAGGTCAGACTCAAAAGGAAAAAATGAACAAATAAAATGAAAAAATAAAAGTGTTTAGAAGGCTATTCAAATTTTTACTCTTTTGCTCCAATTTTTCTGGAATTTCGAGTGATTTTCTGCCGATTAGAGTTGTTGGATGTTGCTGAAATTTTGCTGAGCTCCGTCCGTCAAGTTCGTCGAGGTCCCTGTTTCAAGGTTCTATGGTTGATGGTTTGGATGAAGTCAGAGTTATATCGGTACCATTTTCTCCAATGTATTCAAAGCGATTCAATATATAATCAATTCTAAAGCTGTTGTTCTTTAAAGGTCAGCTTCTATTTTCTAGCACTTTGATAATCTTACTGTATCAGTGTTGATCTTCTCAGCTAATTTTGGTAATTGTCAATTTGCATCTTTGTGTTTGTTTGATATAGAGTAATTTTATTATCTTTGGTTGTTGGATTTTTATCCTTTAATTGATGAATAAGTCGTGGGTGATTGTCTGATTTAAATAGCAAAGTCACGGTATGGACAAAATGTCGGTTTACTCAAAGGCTGTCACTACTGTACGTGATTTAGTTAGGTATTGTTGGAAATTGCTCAAAGTTCTTTGAAGTGGTTTTATTAATTGTCAAGTGGATACATGAAATCTTGTGCTTTGTATTGGATTTTCTTGAAGAATTCACGAATGCTTTGTTTTAGAGTTGGGATTAGCATGACAGATTTGTCAACTTTTGACAATGGTCTTGGACCGAAGAAGTCTAATTTTCATGCCTCATTGATTTTAGTTATAGATTAATGGTTAGCTCATTCTTTTCTAATAGATAATTATCTCATAATTACAAAAAATAGGGTAGTAATTTGTGAGCGTCTCTAAATGGGGATAACTTGTCAATACCTTAAATGGCCAAAATATTTTTTGACTTCCACAATAACTCCTTCCATAACCCACGATCCTTCAACCTTAGTTTAGTATCCTTTAAAAATAAAATCGAGGTGCGCCGCACCAAACAAAAAATCATAAATTGCGTGGCCCTCCTAAAATACTTCTATTAAAATCCTTAGAATTTGGGATGTGCCATTTAGCGAATTTCATGGCCTCCCGCAAAGTTAATAAGACGCTAGTCATTTTAGGCGCGCTTTTAATAATTTTACCTTCTTAAATACGGGTGTGCATTTCATGCGACCCAAATCCAAATCCCAAAACGTTGAATAAGAGGTGTCGAGGATCCGGGTGCATTTCATGTGACGTGATCCAAAAACACGCTCTTAAACAGCGTTCACTTTCATAAAAAACTAATTAAAAGCGGTTAAACAAATTTGTAAAATTGCACTATAGGTTTAAACATGTACAAAAATTAGATTTTTAGCCATTTATAATAATTTAAGCGACCGTGCTAGAACCACGGGATCCGAGGGTGCCTAACACCTTCCCTCGGGTCAACAGAATTCCTTACACAGAATTTCTGGTTCGCAGACTCCAATTGGGAAGTCGAAATTTTCCTCGATTTGGGATTTAAATTAAATCGGNCCGGTCAAAAACCGAGGATCTCCCAGCACAAAAAAACCGTGGAGCTTTTTCTTTCCAAATCCCGGCCAAAAAACCGAGGATCTCCCGGCCAAAAACTGTGGAGCTTTTTCTTCCCAAATCCCGGAACAAAAATCGAGGATCTCCCGGCACAAAAACCGTGGAGCTTTTTCAATCCCGGAACAAAAACCGAGGATCTCCCGGCACAAAAACCGTGGAGCTTTTTCTTTCTAAATCCCGGAACAAAAACCGAGGATCCCTTTACACGTTTCCAATTTGATTGATTAGATATGTGTCACAACTAACTCACGAAATTTTCCTAGTGAAAACTGGGGCAGAAAATTTCGTTCGTTTGTTTGTTTTGGTATCCTAAGCAGGTCAACCTCAAGACACAAGGTGTGAGATGACCAATGGAATAAATCTCAATCCAGAATCAAGAAAAGAAGAAAAGAACAAAAAAGATGAACTCAAATGTGAAGCAAGCAAGGGCGCGGATTGCTCAAAATTTGATTGAAGTCACAAGCTCCGTTGACCCTGTTTTGACCCAATGCTGCATGAAGAAGTAAAACACCTTCAACTTGCGAGCATCAAGATTCAGATCGGAGTCCATAGCAAAACTAGCCAAGACTCAAGATCAAGCTTCAGAAGAATTATAGATAGGAATCTTGTAACTCGTAGCTGATAGGCTTAGTTAGTCTTTTTAATTTTGATTTTGATGTAATAAACGGGACCGCGAATCGTAACCTCGACGGCACCTCGCTCGGCTCTCAACCTCGGTACTCCATCATCTCATCCACTTCTGAACTACACGTGGCCTGATTCCTTTATAGCCAAGGATATGTAGGCAGCTCAGATACCAGGGCTCGGTCACATTCTCCCTCCTCTTTGTTTTTGCTCTCCTTAAATAAGGGTCGGGTCAAAAAACCTGTCTAGTCATTCTTTGTCTGAAAACTCTTCGCGTTTCCAGTCAAAGAGGGGCAGCTGTTGACATGTAATTTTTGACCCTCCCCCAAATTTTACCCATTTTAGCATGTAAATATTTAGTTTAGGCTTAATATCGCCATTTCAACTACTTTTTACTATTTTGCTTTATTTTATTACAAAAAAATAAAAATTACAAAAAAATAGGTTTATTAATATTTTATAGTCATTTTTAATCTTAAAAAAAAAAATTACAAAAATAGTACCCTATCTTTATTTTTATAATCTTGAAAACACACACAAAAAAAAAAATAGTTTTATGTTTTATAGTTTAGTTCAATTAATTAAAATTAGTTTATATTTTTATATTATAATTGTACATAATTTTAGAAGAAAGAATTAGTTTTAGGTTGGTTTATCCCGTTTTTATAAATCTTATAGTCCATTTTTTAGTCTTTGGCCCAAATCCCTAGCCCATAGTTCCTAGGCCCATACCCCTAACCTAATCCCTACCCTATATAATACTACCTACACCACAAACACACCATAGATACACCTAAAAAAAAACCTTCAGATCGGCCATTACCCCTGATCTCTTCAACAAAACCAGCCCTTTCAAAAATCCCGATCCAGTCATTTTCCCTTCCCCATCTTCGTAGCCTTCTTTCATCAAATTGAAAGGAAACACACATAAGAGAAATGGTCAGACTCAAAAGGAAAAAATGAACAAATAAATGAAAAAATAAAGTGTTTGAAGGCTATTCAAATTTTTACTCTTTTGCTCCAATTTTTCTGGAATTTCGAGTGATTTTCTGCCGATTAGAGTTGTTGGATGTTGCTGAAATTTTGCTGAGCTCCGTCCGTCAAGTTCGTCGAGGTCCCTGTTTCAAGGTTCTATGGTTGATGGTTTGGATGAAGTCAGAGTTATATCGATACCATTTTCTCCAATGTATTCAAAGCGATTCAATATATAATCAATTCTAAAGATGTTGTTCTTTAAAGGTCAGCTTCTATTTTCTAGCACTTTGATAATCTTACTGTATCAGTGTTGATCTTCTCAGTTAATTTTGGTAATTGTCAATTTGCATCTTTGTGTTTGTTTGATATAGAGTAATTTTATTATCTTTGGTTGTTGGATTTTTATCCTTTAATTGATGAATAAGTCGTGGGTGATTGTCTGATTTAAATAGCAAAGTCACGGTATGGACAAAATGTCGGTTTACTCAAAGGCTGTCACTACTGTACGTGATTTAGTTAGGTATTGTTGGAAATTGCTCAAAGTTCTTTGAAATGGTTTTATTAATTGTCAAGTGGATACATGAAATCTTGTGCTTTGTATTGGATTTTCTTGAAGAATTCACGAATGCTTTGTTTTAGAGTTGGGAATAGCATGACAGATTTGTCAACTTTTGACAATGGTCTTGGACCGAAGAAGTCTAATTTTCATGCCTCATTGATTTTAGTATAGATTAATGGTTAGCTCATTCTTTTCTAATAGATAATTATCTCATAATTTACAAAAAAATAGGGTAGTAATTTGTGAGCGTCTCTAAATGGGGATAACTTGTCAATACCTTAAATGGCCAAAATATTTTTTGACTTCCACAATAACTCCTTCCATAACCCACGATCCTTCAACCTTAGTTTAGTATCCTTTAAAAATGAAATCGAGGTGCGCCGCACCAACAAAAAATCATAAATTGCGTGGCCCTCCTAAAATACTTCTATTAAAATCCTTAGAATTTGGGATGTGCCATTTAGCGAATTTCATGGCCTCCCGCAAAGTTAATAAGACGCTAGTCATTTTAGGCGCGCTTTTAATAATTTTACCTTCTTAAATACGGGTGTGCATTTCATGCGACCCAAATCCAAATCCCAAAACGTTGAATAAGAGGTGTCGAGGATCCGGGTGCATTTCATGTGACGTGATCCAAAAACACGCTCTTAAATGGCGTTCACTTTCATAAAAAACTAATTAAAAGCGATTAAACAAATTTGTAAAATTGCACTATAGGTTTAAACATGTACAAAAATTAGATTTTTAGCCATTTATAATAATTTAAGCGACCGTGCTAGAACCACGGGACCCGAGGGTGCCTAACACCTTCCCTCGGGTCAACAGAATTCCTTACACAGAATTTCTGGTTCGCAGACTCCAATTGGGAAGTCGAAATTTTCCTCGATTTGGGATTTAAATTAAATCGGTGACTTGGGACACCAAAAGCCAATCCTATCCCAAGTGGCAACTCTAAAAATAAATAAATGATCCCATTTCGAATAATGTCACTTTAAATGGAAAAACTCCCCTTATACATTATCCTTCGGGGTAGGTGTGTAAAAAAGGAGGTGTGACATCCACTAGTCTCGAATCTCGACCTCACTCCCAAACTCGGGTCCATGACGGACCCTCGAGCCTATAAATTAGAGGCATTCCATTTTAACCGTATACAATTATATTACTCAAAAATGAAACTAAAAATACATATCATTCAACTATGATTAAGGAATAAATATACGTATAAAAGAAACTTTTCTTGTATTAATTAATTGATGTAAACAGTTAGGTACAAATATTTTTTACTATATCGACATGCACATTGGCTTACAATGAAACAAATGATTACTAGTTTTTTGCACCTATGGCGTTGGTTCAATTTTCACTATCCTGCCTTTGATTTTCCATGTGACAGAAGAAAGGGCAGCCCGGTGAGCACCAAATTTCTGTTATGCGTGAATTTAGGAAAGAGTCGGATTATAAATGTCTATTGTACGCAGTTTTACTTTATATTTTTGCAAAAGATTATTTTCACAACTCGAACTCAAGAAGAAAGATTTAATTAAAAAAATGCTTAGGGACAAGTCACCTTATCATATACAAAAGCTGGTGAAGCGTAGCCATAAGCCATGTTTAAAAGAGGGGTTGACTAATCTTTCTCTTTTGGCCTTAAGTCGCTTTCAGGGTTATTGTCCCCTTTATCTATTCAGATAGCTTTTTAAACTTTCTTTTACATCTTTTTTATTTATTTCTTTCACTTGAGCATAACCACTGATGAAAAGGGATAGATTCGACATGTTTGGTCCTTTTCAACTTTCGATTAGATGACCTCTGCTTCTCTTTACGTCCTAGAAAATAGCATTGGGTTATTATTTAGATATTTCTGTCCTTAATTTAAAGTTTATCGGTTTAACGATTGCGGTTCTTAAAATCGAATCATTATATTTTTAAAATTATGGGTTCAGATCTACCAGTTATTACAAATTTAAAGTATTTTTACACAAATTAATGTATCGCGTCAAAAGTACTGATTTCAAATGAACTCGGCGACGGAACTCTACATTCGCCCATGAATATTTCATCAAGAGACTAATGCTAGTACCACAAAAAAAAAAAAAATTGGGATCAACAAGATGCTAATTAAAACTTGAGGACTTGATTTTGTAGAG
Source organism: Nicotiana attenuata (assembly GCF_001879085.1). Classification (NCBI taxonomy): domain Eukaryota; kingdom Viridiplantae; phylum Streptophyta; class Magnoliopsida; order Solanales; family Solanaceae; genus Nicotiana; species Nicotiana attenuata. The sequence goes on from NC_031994.1 coordinate 28,410,423, forward strand.
ATTTTCTTAATAAAGATTCTTCCCAGCTTTCCAAAAGGAAACTACCTAGCTAGTACTACATTTTAGTTAAATAAACCTACTTCATTCATATCTATTGGCAAAATGCGAGAGCAAAACACAATAACTATAGCAATTAGAAGAAAGAGTCCGGCATGTAAGAAAATGTTCCTCCTTGATAACTTTCAGGTGGATTCGCGACAAAGAAGATGAACCATCAAAACCATACTGGATTATGCCTTGGAAATTCCGAGGACCAAAGACTGTAATCGCCATGAGACAACTTAGAACAAAGCCCAGAGCCAATGTGGTTGCGACCTATAACTGTTGGCGATAAGCCCTGAACCTGAATGTTACAATTAGAAACTAGGCCACAATCACAATTCTGTGGATATATGTCCTTATTGCCTTGAAACTGGGCATATTGAACTCCAACTTGTGACACTTCTGGTCTCGAGCCACCACCACCAAACATTGATCTTGGATTCTGGTAATGGCAATTTAAATTGAATGACCCCGAGTTAAGACTAACTCGGGGTTTTTTCTTTGTCCTCCCGAGGGCCATTTCACACGTTAAATGGAGTCCATCGACCCACTTGATAGGTTCATAAATTGCTGTTTCAGCCCCTTCTAGTGTTTTGTACACAAAAATAGCGCAACCTCTTGATTTTCCTGTTTCTTTATCGAAACCAAAAGGACCCTTTTCTACTACACCATAAGAGGAAAAATATTCCAACAATCTACCTGGTAACATGTCATGTGGTACATTAGCCACATAAACTGTACGTAAAGACTCATCCTCTCTGTCTCTGGCTCCTGAATTAGCAACCTTTGTGATTGTCGTCTTTCCATTAATCCTCTTATATGGCTCTTTGAGTGCCATTAGCGCACTCTTTACATGCTTGAAAATGACAAAACCATACTCTTTGCTTATACCATATTTATCCAAAATGACAACAGCTTCTTCGACCTCGCCATAGGCTGAGAAAAACCGATGCAAAGTCTCGGATGTAGTATTACATCCGAGACTACCAACGAAGAGCTTTCGTTGAATAGATCCTTCGTGGGATTTAGTTTTAGTACTAGAAAGTACATTTTCTAGGACCCCAGGAAGAAAAACAGATATGCCTTCAGCAATTTTGTTAAGTTGGTCATTAGTAAGAGGCTGATTCATATTTTGTAGGCTCATTTCTTGCTCATTTTTCTTGTTCAAACGAACATTTAACCATAACTCTATTGCATTTAGGAAATGCAAACATCCAAGGAAGACCATTCTTAACAGATCTTTGAGTTTTGAAGTAAAAACAAATCCAAGATTTTGACTCATCTTTCAAAGTCAAAGTACTACTACTAAGGAACTAATGAAGAGTAGACAGATGATTGCTTCTTATTTTCTCTGTTGCTTTACCAAGGTTTATAAAGAAAGGAAGCAAAGGCAATATTAAATGCCAATTGGAGGGCTCTTTCCATTTTAAAGAGATGTTCTGTTTCTGAAACTATCCGACCTATTCTGAGTACCTGCATGAACCAAATTTGGTAACAAAATTGAAAACTTACAGCAGTACTAGGCAGTCAACGTTGCAGCATTAAGTCATATACTAGAAAAACAAATATAATTTGCATATAATACAAACTCAGTTTATAGGGTTGCTAACTGTGCATTGTCAAAACCTAAAAAGATTATCCAGTTTAACATCCCAAGGAAAACTTAAACTTTGATCAAGCAATAAAACAATACCGATAAGTAAGTCTCAATGCCTAGCAAGTTGGGTTGATCATGTGGATCATCACTTGACTATGTCGCTCCATCTAAGTTTGTCTCAAACTAATATTAAACAAAATAAAAAAAGAAATAAAAAAAAAAAGTAAACGTTCACTATATCTTTGAGGAGAAGGTTTGCAATACGCTGATAACGAGTGTAACCTAGTATTTTATGATAAATTTTCACAGTACATTAATCAATCAATCGTTAATATAAATATTTTTAGAGCTTATATTGTGTTTGGATTTCATCACACCTGGTTTTGATGTTCATACTTCTGAGTAATTCCATATTTTGAATTCACCCTGCAGTTATGAATAACAAGGTACATAAATTAAATAGTACATCTTTAGCATGCCGTAACCAACTACTTAATTAATCAAAAATCAGATGTCTCCATTAAAATGGAATATTTACACAAATAGCTGACCGGATTCACTATTTACTTTTTTTTTAGCCCGTATACAAGATTAGACATTGATTATGCACGATTATATACCATGGTAAGGAATCTCTTTAACACATTAATTTTTGTTCTTTTCGATGTAGATGTGGACATAGGGTGTTTTCATTCATTTATGGGCTTTGAGAAGGGCCAATTTACTCGCCTTTGTTCAACCATCAACAGCTCAATGTTGCTCTTCATTATCTTTGACGCAACTTCCAGAAAAAATTCTGCAACTTAAATATAATTCATAAAACGTGGTATTTTGTATGACGTTGTTTTGAAGTAAAACGAAGTATTGTATATCGTACACATAATTCACCATACAATACCATGATAACTAATTATTTGTAAATAGTTACTAGCTAATACTGATCTATTAATTTAATAAGTATTGTATATCGTAAACATGAAAAAAAAAAATATTTAAAAAAATAATTATAAAAAATATTATGGACTATTATATAGTAAAGACATAACAAAAGTTAATAAATAAATACTTTTTAAACGAAAGATTTATTTAAAATTAACTATCATAGCAGTCTTAGTAGATAACGTGCAATAATTTTCATTTAAATTATGACATAAAATACTCTCAACTTAATGATTTATGATTAAGAAAAAGGTAATTTTGAATAGTCAACGATTTATTATCAAAAATTGAGGATTTACAAGGTTAGTTACATATAATTGCATAAAGTTCTATTAGGCGAGCCCAGCACGCTGGCCGTTGGGTGTGTCCAGGGCGTAAGCCCCGATGACCAAGGCGTAAGTCTCACGGAACTAAGCCCATATATGCCTAGGGGCGTTTTACGAGTGCTTCGCCTTAGGGCGAGTCCCAATTCTACCTCTTAAAACAGAACTATCTAATACCTCCTCTTTGATTTCTCATCTGATTTCAACACGGACAAGGGGCAATAACCCAAGAACCATCACCATACTCACTTCTCCTCTCCAAATGATTTTTTTCACATTTCGACATAAAAAATCGCCACCAATTTTTTACGGCTTCCTTTGCTATTTTTAAGCAGTAAAGCAACCTCCACTTGCTTCTCTACCACTGGCCACGAACCACTGCCGCAACTATGTCCCGTGATATTTCCTCTTCTCTTCTTTTATCAAGAATTTTAGTTTTTTTCTCCCTCTTCTTTTTTTATTTATTATAATATAGTTTCTATTAACGATGGAATCATTGGTGGCTATGCTATTTTTGTGGTGGTGATGCGGCGGATGATGTATGAAAATAGAAAATATGGGTGTTTGAGGAGGTGTATATCTGCGTATATCACCATGTATACTTGTATGTATATTATGTTGTATATCATCATTACTTTATTAGATGTGTGATATACGTGATATACAATATTAGAGATTTGTTAGATTGTGGGCCATTTTGATATACTCAAAAATTATAATATACATTTTAATATACACTTTATTATTGTGTTATACACTATGATATACTGACAATACAATTATTTATATGTTATATGCTTTGATATATAAGAGAAACGAATATACAATAAAATATACATGCGGATAAATCCATCTTTGATGAAGATTTCTTTTCCATATATAGAGAGAGAGATGCGTGCATTGATAAGCTCTATTTTCGGGCAAAATAAATTAGGCTACCAAATATCAAATAAACTAATTAAAAATTTAGAGTTAAACTAAAGGTGCCAATATCTATAAGTATGTCTTTTTTCTGCCAATTATTTGGATGTGTTGCCACTCAGTGCTAAATATCCTTTATTGATTTCACCTTCATTTTCCGTTAGCAAACGTGATATTGTAAATTTTTGTCAAAGTTTTAGTGAAAAATTAAAGAGAAATTTTCACAAACCACTATTGTTTAGTGGTTATTAGTTAGTTGTAGCTATCATTTACTATAATATTTCTTATAGCAATGTTTTCAGATTTTTTTAGAGTATATTCGATGTATTTAAGCTACTGTATTCATGAATACAGTAGCATTTCTCGGCGTAAAATAGGAGATTACAGTTAGACAGATTATTGTATCGACTGTATTCGACTGTATTCACGGCGTGAAATAGGGCATTACAACTAGACAGATTATTGTATTCGACTGTATTCACAATATGTATTTGTGAATACAATAACGTAAATAGATGGTCTATTCAGCTANATAATAAGTAAAAGTTAAGTACGATAAATAAGTAAGAAACTATAAATGTATGAAATATATATATATATATATGTGTGTGTGTGTGTGTGTGTGTGTGTGTGTGTGTGCACGCTCTCTCTCCATCCCCACAAAAAACTAGTCAAAACAGTCTATTATACCACAAGTAACTTGAGTCTAAAAGAATAAAGTTTACTACATGGAGGAACAAAAAGGATGATTAACCTGCAATTTGAACTTTGAACTTGCTGCAACGAAGGAGAATGAAGTTTTTTTTTTGTATTTGTAAAAAAAATTGAATATTCGTTGCTTTTGGGAGATATTAGCAGACTAGCGGACAAGATAAAGAATTGGAAAAGACCATGAATAGCGCTTCAATCAATAAAAAAAGGTCTTGGCTTTTAAATTTAATACATTTCAGTTCCTTTTTAAAAATTTTCAGTAATTACCAAGATGACTTTTGAAAATTTGGATATTATATGAAAGACTTATTCAACAAATTTTGTTTTAATTAGAAAAAGTCATTGGGGCTTATGCCTCATAAAAAGAACTCGTCTCAAACGTCCGGCGTACGCCCCGAACGCCCGAGTGTAAGCCCTAAATTGCTAAGTCTACGCCTCTTGAGACTTTCGCTCCACACTGTGACGACCCAAAGGGTCATCACCTGTTTTTAATTGAATTTTGTGTCTTCGAGGCCTTGAAAACCTCATTTAGAGTTGTCTCGATTTGCGTGTGCAGTCCAGACGCGTAGCCGGAAAGCTTAAATATGAGATTCTGTAAAAAATGCTAAGTTTTAATGTTAAAATGAATAAATTTGACCTTGGTCAAGGTTTTGGGTAAACGGATCCGGACCCGTGATTTGACGTTCCCGAATGGTCCGTAGGAAAATATGGAACTTGGGCTTATGCCCGGAATCGAATTTCGAGGTCCCAAGCCCGAGAAATAAATTTTTGAAAGAAATTGTTTTCTGAAATTGTTTAAGGAAATTGAAAATGACATTTGATTAGAACATGTTAGTATCGGGACCGTATTTTTGGTCTCGGCGCTCGGTACAGGTCTTATATATGATTTAAGATGTTTCTGTGAAATTTGGTGAAAAACGGACGTCGTTTGACGTGATTCGGATTTAAATTGGAAAATTTGATGTTTTATGATGTTTGAAAGAATTCATGGATTTTGAGGATTAATTCGATATTTATGATGTTATTTTGGCGATTTGATCGCACAAATAGGTCTGTAGGATGTGTTTGAGGTTGTATGTATATTTGGTTTGGAGCCCCGAGGGCTCGGGTGAGTTTTGCTTAGGCCACGGGTTGCATTTTTGAACTTAAAAATTTCTAGTATTAACTGACCTGCAGGCTTCGCATTTGCGAAGCTAGGCTCGCAATTGCGAGCCCGCAAATGCGACAAACCACTCGCAAATGCGAAGGAGGGGACTGGCAGCCTGAGTCGCAAATGCGACCTCACCATCGCAAAAGCGAATTCGCCATTGCGACCAGACTCTCGCAAATGCGAAAGTCAAGGATTTCCGTCAGTGTTCGCAAATGCGAACTATATCTTCGCAATTCCCACATCAGCAGGTCGGGGTTCGCAATTGCGAACCCCTGTTCGCATTTCCCATAACTGAGACCTGCAATTTTTACACTTAAACGATTTTGAATCCCATTTTTTCATATTTTCTCAAACCCAAACACACTTAGGCGATTTTCCAAGAACAAGTCTTCTTCCAAACCAATTGTAAGTTAGTTTTTACTCATTTCTTTCAATCATTAACATCTTTTAACATGATCTCAACCTAAAATCAAAGATTTTCATGGGAGAAATTGGGTGTTTTGGGTAGAACCTAAGTTTTTCGAAAATTGGGGATTTGGACCTCAATTTGAGGTCCGATTTCAAAATAAATTATATATTTGAGTTTGTGGGGGAATGGGTAATTCAGTTTTGGTTCGAACCTCGGGTTTTGACAACGTGGGCCCGGGGGCGATTTTTGGCTTTTTGGGTAAAACTTTGGAAAACTCATTTTCATGCATTGGGGTTATTCATTTAGTGTTTATTAATGTAATTAAGCAATTTGTGATTAGATACGAGCGAATTGGCGGTGGAATCACGGGATAAAGTTATAATTAATGTTTGAGTTGTGTTCAAGGCATCGAGGTAAGTGTTTGGTCTAACCTTAGCTTGAGGGATTAGGAGTTGCGTCCTATTTGCTATTTGTTTCTTGTTGAGTACGATGTATAGGCATGGTGACGAGTATCTATACGTCGGTGTCGATTGTTGATTTCCATGATTTCGTTGTATTATTCATGCCTTGGTAAAAATTTCTATTTGTTGTGTAAAGTTGTGAAAAGAATTGTGACCTATGAACGTTGAGGAGCGTTGGCTCCAGTTGTATAACGAATGGTGAAAGCATAAGTGATAATTGAACCTCTAGAGCAGTGGCTCGAGTGATGAAGTGAATTGTGAAGTAAAAGTGAGAAAGAGAAGAGATCAATATGTTGCCCCATTGCCGGGCTATTGTTGAGTTGTGGTTCCCTTGTATTGTGTTCTTCATTGATATTACGGATACTTAGGTTGATGATTCTTTGCGTTAGGTAAGGATTATGGTTATAGCTGAGGTAGTTAGGTGTTGTAACAAGTTTGGGTATAGCCGAAGTAGTTAGGTGTTGTAACAAGTTTGGGTATAGCTAAGGTAGTTAGGTGTTGTAACAAGTTTGGTTATAGTTGTTTCTTTTTCCCTTGCCGGGATAGTGTAGACCTTTTGATCCTTTGTCGGGACTCTTGTTATAATTGTAAATATTATATATGGATCGGGTTGCACGCCGCAATAATATTATATATATGGATCGGGCTGCACGCCGCAAAAATATTATATATGGATCAGGTTGCACGCCGCAACAATATTATATATATGGATCGGGTTGCATGCCGCAACAATATTATATATGGATCGGGTTGCACACCGCAATAATATTATATATGGATCGGGTTGCATGCCGCAACGATATTATATATATGGATCGGGTTGCACGCCGCAGCACTATTATATATATGGATCGGGTTGCACGCTGCGACAATATGAATAGGGAGCGAATGGTACGCCTACCACGAGATATAATAAAATGGGAGCGGTTGGTACGCCTACCACGAGATATAATGAAATAGGATCGGGTTGCACGCCTGCAACAAGATGTGAAAAGAAAGTGAAATCTGCCTTTGCTTTCCTTATTCTTGCTAGTGGTTGGATTTTGATTCCTTTATGGTTCTCTTGATATTCTCTTTTACCTGTTATCCCCCAAAACATGTTTCCCCCTCCCATCCTTACTTGCTTATACCTGCTTTACTTTTCGCTGTATATTATATAACTGCACAGGTTTATTTGATAGTCTGGTCCTAGTCTCGTTACTACTTCGCCGAGGTTAGGCTAGGCACTTACCGGCACATGGGGTCGGTTGTACTGATACTACACTCTGTGCTCTTTTGCACAGATCCAGGTCCCGAACAGCAGCAGTAGCTCGGGAGCCTGCCTTCAGTCCACCGAGACACCGAGGTGGCCTTGCACGCGTCCGCAGGCCAGGCGTCTCCTCTATCTTATATTTCATTCTATATCTCATGTTTTCGAGACAAACAATGTTATATTTCTTTCAAACGATTGTATTTAGTACTCTTAGTAGTCCGTGGATGTTGTGACACCAGTTCTTGGGTAGAGGCACATGTTGATTTCCGCATTTTGTTCAGCTTATATAATTTAAGTCTTGCGCTTTAATTTTATATTCCGCTGTTATTTAAATATTTATCGCTTGTTGTTATGAATGATAAAAATGATTTAAAATAAAGGAATTAGGAGTTTATGATTTGTGGCTTGTCCAGCTTCTACGAGTAGGCGCCATCACGACCCCCGATGGTGGGAAATTCGGGTCGTGACAAACACCATCGCCTCAGACATTTTTGGTGCGGCTTGCCTCAGAAACGCCTTTTAAAACAATGGTTGGAACCATCAACAGCTCAATGTAGCCCCCGCTCTTCATTATCTTTGACACAACTTCCAGAAAAAAATTTGCAACTTAAATATAATTAATAAAACATGGTATTTTGTATGACGGTGTTTTGAAGTAAAACGAAGTCCAAGATTTTGATTCATTTTCAACTTCAAAGTTTCAGAAGTGTAAAGCCTAATGAAGAGAGACAGATAATTGCTTTCTTATTGTCCTGTTGCATTACCAAGGTTTATAAAGTAAGGAAGATAAGGCAATTTTGTGTTTCTAAAAATATCCGAGCTACTCTGCATACCTGCAACAACCAAATTTGGTAACAAAATTGAAAACTTACAGCAGTAGGCTGTAGGCCTAGGAAGTCAACATTGCAGCATTTGTCATATATTAGAAAAAGCAAACGCTTTACATATGATAAAAAAGCAAATGAAAAATGATTAGTTTATAGAGGTTCTAAGCCATATGCATTGTCAAGTCCTAAAAAAATTATCCAGTTTAACATTCCAAGGAGAGCTTAGTTTTAATCAAGCACTATTTGATACTGTAACTGTAATATATCTCTACAGCTTTATATTCTCATCACATGGTTTTGATGTTCATTCGTATTTCGAGCAGTTCATGTTTCCGTATTGTATAATGAGGTAAATTGATTTGTGCCAAATTGCAACCGAGGATCCAGAATTTAGAGGTTAGTGAGTCTGGGGCTTAAGTGTGGTTCTAAAATGTATATCTAATTTGATGGCTCAGTGGGTTGCAGAAAAGGCAAGATGAGAGAGCATTACAGAGGAAAGCAGAAAAGAGGCTGACTAAAACGGAAAAGAGCCAAAAATATTTCTATGACTTTTACTCTCCGTCCACTTATTGGTCCAAAAATATGCACAACGCTGTTTCTAGGACTAAAAATACCCCTACGACTAACAGCAAAATTTATGGACCCCACTTTCAATGCGTTGGCGTCATTGTTTAACCAAAAAATAGTTTTTGTGGTTAAAGTGATATTCGACTTAAAATATGTATATTTTTATGCATAGTGCCTCGCATTTTACTCATGTCTCGTAGACTTCGGATGTATAATATAATGAATTATGCTAATTTGTGGTATTTTATGTGTAGGAATCATTCGGAGGCAATTTGGGACGAAGGTGCGAATTGAAGCGAAAAGGAGAAGAAAAGGGAAAAAGCTACAGTGTAGCGCCACAGGCAGCGTGGGGCGCTACCTGTGGCGCACAAAACAGAATCTCCAAGAAGGCCAGCACCAAGACTAGTGCCCCACACTACCCGGGGCGCTGGTGACATGAATCTGTCGTGAACATGAGTGGCTAAGAACCTCATTATTTTGGGATTATGGGTCGTTTTTGACTATTGTAAATTGACGGTTGATTGTTTTGCTTGATTTTATCATATTAATTTGTTTATTCAATCTTGCACTTAATTATTCCATTGCGTAGCTAACAATAGAGTAGTATTTACGAATTTATAGTTGAACTCGAAAGTGGAAACTATAAATTGCATATAGGATTATATATAGTAAGTTCTTGAATCCGGGCATCAGAGAATAGATTCGTGATTAGAATAGACATATTCTAGTTGCCTTACTTGGTTAATTTTACGGGAAATATACATGCATTCTTGTCAAGTTTGATTCTATAGACATATAGTCTTAGGTGGCTTGAATAGGCGAGCGAAGCTTCGAAAGAACTTCGCGAGCATAATAAACCCTACTAATCAACAAATTAGATAAGTCAAGTGATTACATCAACCCGAAAAATGCAATAAGAGAGACGTTAATCCCATAATCCTGTAATATTTCCATCTCATTGAATTCTCCCTATGTGTTTGTTGCTCTATTTGTGATCTTATTTTCTTGCTTGCTTATTAGTTTAGTTCGTAGTAATTTAATTATTGAAAATCAAAATCATCTTCTTCACACTCACTTGAGCATCAAGTAGATAAATAGCTTAGATTGGAAAATAGTTGATTATAAATCCTCGGGGAAACGATAATTTTTAATTATTTTATTACTTGTCGACTGCATAGACTTGCGCGTGCATTTGGACCCAACAAGTTGTTGGCGTCGTTGTCGGGGATTAGTTATTTATCTGAGATAAGCTATTATTTATTTTTGTTCAAGTGCTAATATGTTTGACTGTTTCTGACTCTACAGGTGTTCACCTTGAATTCTAAGAAGAAGCAATAGTCTGAACAGCCCGAAAGACTCTTCCATAGGTTAAGGAGGGAGGCGGAAGAAAGAGAAAGAACTGCAGAGTTGGGTATTGTAGTCCAACCACAGCCAATCGGGATGGCAGAAAATGAAGAATGACCGGTGATTGAGGCCGTAAGGCCTAGTCTCTCGAACATGACTCAGGCTGTCGTGAAGCTTGATATAACTGGGCACTTTGAGCTAATACAGTACATAGTGCAACTGATTCAATCCACAAGACTATTTGTGGGGTTGTCAAGTGAAGATCCCCAAAGGCATATACAGAATTTGTTTGAGATTACGGATACATACAACTATCTGAACGTCTCTAAGGACAATGTCTGACTGACTTTGTTTCCCTTTTCTCTAGTGGGGGAAGCAAAGGAATGGTTAAACGAGGAGCCCGTAAACTCGTTCCACACTTGGGATGATCTAGCACGAAAATTCCTAATCAAGTTTTTTCCCACTAAGAAGACAAAGGCACTGAGGAGCCAGATTCTTGGGTTTCAACAACGAGAGGGTGAGACACTTCGTCAAGCTTGGGAAAGATACAAGAAACTACTCAAAGACTACCCACATCATTGTCAAACTAATGAGGTTTTGAGACATACTTTTGTGGATGGGTTGGACGAGACCTCCAAATTAAATCTAGACTTAGCTTGTGGAGGAAGTTGCATGCAAAAGCCGTACAATGAGATTCAGACTCTACTCAACAATTTCACTGCTAATGATCATAGCTGGCAGGGTGAAGGTGACTCAAAAAGGATGATAAAATAGAAAGCAGCAAGTACACTCGAACTGGATGAGATGTCAGTCATGCGAGTAGAGATTGCTAAACTAAACAACCAAATGGCTAAGATGGCAATGGGTCAAGGACATCAAATGCAGTTGGTTCAGAGGATGGATATATGTTTAGAAATTTGTGGAGATGGCCATATGAGTGACAAATGTCTAGTGAATCCTGAATCCATCTATTATATGGGCCGACAAGGTAGAGGTCCAATGAACCAGAATAATAAATATGGTAACACATGTAATCCCAACTGGAGGAACCACCCGAATTTCTCGTGGGGTGAGAACCAGACCACTCAGAATCAATACAGGCCTCAAGGGAACTATAATCAGCCTCAAAAGCCACCTCAACAGGCAGAAGAAAGCACAAATGAAATGTTGAAAATGTGTTGATTGACAACCAGCAACTTCGAACAGATAATTAATAATTGAGGACTGAATTTCAAAACATAGAGAGGCAGATAGGGCAATTGGCTGCACAACAAAATACTCGACCTGCAGGTGCCCTTCCTAGCGATACAGATAAGAATCCTCAGGTAAATGCTGTAACTTTGAGGAACGTCAGAGAGTTAGAAGAAGTCCTAAAAAGAAAGAAAGAAAAAGTCACTCCTAAAGGTAAACTGATCCCCAAAACTGTGGGAGAGCTGAGAAAGAAACTAAAGAAAGCGAAAAGACTCCGATTGCAACGCCTCCACCTCCTTTCCCACAAAGATTGAAGAAGAAAAGTGATGACTGGATGTTCAACAAATTTCTTGATATGCGGAGCCAAATTTAATTGAATCTTCCATTATTTTATGTGTTACGTGAAATCCCAAAATATGCTAAGTACATAAAAATATAATGGCTAACAAAAGGAGGTTGACAGAGTTTGAAACTGTGACACTTACTGAAGAGTGCACCTCGAGAATTCAAAGAAAATTGCCGCAAAAGTTGAAGGATTCGGGGAGCATCTACATACCTGTTCGAATTGGTAAGGTAGATGTGGGGCGAGAACTCTGTGATTTGGGGGCTAGCATAAATTTGATGCCTCTCTTAGTTTTCAGTCAATTGGGGTTGGGAGCTCCAAGGCCAACCACAGTCATGTTGCAGCTAGCTGATAGATCTATTGTCCATCCCTAGGGGGTGATAGAAGATATGCTATTACAAATTGGGCATTTCGTTCTGCCAGTATATTTCATTATACTGGGCTATTAAGCTGATGAAGAAGTCCCCATCATCTTGGGACGAACTCTCTTAGCCACCGCTTGTAACTGTCCAGCCCGCTAGTGATATTGTCCGCTCTGGGCTTAAGCCCTCACGGATTTGAAACACGTCATAAGGGTCTAAGGCTTGTTAACTTATATACCCAACATCCCTCTTGTGTTTTGCCGATGTGGGACTCTGTCTAATATATGGGGTGTTACACCGGTGATGTGTGATCAAAGTTCGTAAATGAAAAGTGATCCTCCGGGTTGATAATGTAGAATCAGTCTTTAATGCATACAGGGCAATTGAACTGCCAAGTCGCTATGAGGATCTAGCTATGACATTTGTGATTGAAATGGAAGAAGAAAAAAATGATGTGGGTGCGTATCTGGATGACTCTCTAGAGACAGCACTTATGTTGTTTGACATCATTGACTTGGAGGACGAGGTGAAGGAGATGGTGCATCATCTGGATGCATGTGCTTACATCAAAGGACTGATCGATTTTGAGCCTTTAGATAGACCAACCGGGCCACCCCCAAGCCGTCTATCGAAGAAGTTCCTAAATTGGAAGTTAAGCCCCTACCCTCCCACCTTCATTATGCCTATTTATGTGTTGATGAAACTTTAAGTGTTGTTGTATCTTATGACTTATCTGTTTTATATGAAGAAAAGCTATTTCGCGTGCTTAGAGAGCACAAGCGGGTAATTGGATGGACCATGGATGACATCCGTGGTATTAGCCCAGCATTTTGTATGCATAAAATTCTCATAGAGGATGGGCACAAACCGAGTGTAGAACGCCATCGCCACTTGAACCCAGTCATGAAGGAAGTGCTAAGAAAAGAAGTCATAAAGTGGCTCGATACAGGTATTATCTTTCCCATCTCTGATAGCAAATGGCTAAGTGCAGTCCAGTGTGTACCTAAAAAGGGTGGAATGACGGTGGTCATAAATGATAATAATGAATTAATCCCATCTAGTACTGTCACCGGTTGGAGAATTTTCATTGACTACCGGAAACTAAATAATGCCACTAGAAAAGATCACTTCCCATTCCCTTTATTGATCAAATGCTAGTTAGGTTGGCCGGACAAGACTACTATTGTTTCCTTGATGGATATTCCGTCTATAACCAGATCTCAATTACACCAGAGGACCAAGAGAAGACTAACTTCACTTGTCCTTATGGCACTTATGCTTATAAGCAGATGCTGTTTGGGTTGTGTAATGCACCTGCGACTTTCAAAGGTGCATGATGGCAATCTTCACTGATATGGTAGAAAAATTTGTTGAAATGTTTATGGATGATTTTTCGGTCTTTGGACCATCTTTTGATGAATGCTTAACGAATTTGAGTAAAGTGCTTGCCAGGTGTGAAGAGACGAATTTAATGCTGAACTGGAAAAAGTGCCATTTTATGGTACGAGAAGGAATGTACTCGGGCACAAGGTGTCCAAAGAGAAGTTGGAGGTGGATAAGGTAAAAGTGGATGCAATTGAAAAAACTGCCACCTCCAATCTATATCAAAGGAGTTGGAAGCTTTTTGTGACATGTAGGTTTCTATTATAGATTCATTAAAGATTTCTCTAAGATTTCTGCTCCCTTTTGCAGGTTGCTTGAGAAGGAAACGCCTTTGATGTTTGATGAACACTGCTTGAAGGCGTACGAGGAGTTGAGAAAGAGATTGGTGACTGCACCAATTATCACCGCCCCAAACTGGGGAGAGTCTTTTGAATTGATGTGTGATGTCAGTGACACAGCAATTGGGCCGTATTAGGCCAGAGGAAAGAAATCCAACTCAAATAAATCACGCAGTCACAAAAAAAGAGTTGCTAGCGGTAGTATGGGCGTTTGACAAATTTAGGGCCTACTTGGTGGGAACTAAAGTCATCGTCTACACAGACCATGTAGCCATCAGGTATTTGTTTGAGAAAAAGGATGTTAAGCCTAGACTAATTTGTTGGGTTCTTCTATTGCAGGAATTTGACGTGGCAATCAAAGATAGAAAAGGGACAGAAAATCAAGTGGCGGACCATTTGTCACGCTTGGAAACTCGCGCATATGTTGAGGAAGGGGGAGAAATTTACAAAATCTTTCCTGATGAGCAATTTCTATCCATCAGAACTGGCAGAGCCCCATGGTATGCTGACTATGTGAACTTCATTATAAGCAGGGTGACTCCGTCAGAGTTATCTTCGAATGGTATGGGGAAATTCATGCATGATGTGAGGCTTATCTATGAGATGACCCGTTTTTGTTTAAGTAGTGTGTAGATCAGCTGGTGCGCCGATGTGTTCCTGAGGAGAAGATGGAGGCAATTTTACATGATTTCCATGCATCACCATATAGGGGGCACCATGGTGGAGACAAAACGGCTGCAAAGGTGTTGCAGTCGAGATTCTATTGGCCTAAAATATTCAAGGATGCACATGCTTTTGTGAAGATGTGTGATAGGTGCCAAAGGATGGGTACAATTTCGAGAAGGCTTGAGATGCCATTAAAGGGCATACTTGAGGTCGAAATCTTCGATGTTTGGGGAATAGACTTCATGGGGGCTGTTTCCAGCATCAAATGGCCATCGGTACATCTTGGTTGCAGTTGACTATGTGTCAAAGTGGGGTTGAGGTTGTAGCTTTGCCTACGAATGATGCTAAAGTGGTGGTGAGCTTTGTGAAGAAAAATATTCTCACCAGATTCGGTACTCCGCGTGCTTTGATCAGTGATGGAGGTACTCACTTTTGTAACAACTGTTGGCCAACCTCTTAGCTAAGTATGGGGTGAGACACAAGGTCGCAACTGCTTATCATCTTCAAACCAGTGGTCAAGTGGAGGTCTCAAATAGGGAGGTGAAGCAAATTTTGGAGAAGACAATGAGCGCAAGTAAGAAGGATTGAGCAAGCAAGCTAGATGATGCTCTATGGCATATCGCACAACATATAAAACTCCAACTGGCGCTTCACCGTACACATTAGTTTATGGAAAGGATTGTCACTTGCTTGTTGAGCTTGAGTACAAGACATATTGGGCAATCAAAAAGCACAACTTTGATATGGATCTAGCTGGGGAAAAATGGATGTTGCAACTGAATGAGCTCGAGGAGTTTCGACTGCACGCATATGAGAATGCGAAGTTTTATAAAGAAAAAACAAAGAGATGGCATGACAAACACATTTTGCATCGTAAGTTTGAAGCCGGTCAAGATGTTATCTTGTTCAATTCAAGGTTGAATCTCTTTCCTAGGAAGCTCAAGTCTAGATGGTCGGGTCCGTTTGAAGTAGTGCGGGTTACAAAGCATGGAGTTGTTGAGCTAAAGGACCCCGAGAGCAATGGCACATTTTTAGTCAATGGTCAAAGAGTGAAACACTATTTGGGTGGTGGCGTTCATCGTCAAAAAACTTTGATAAACTTGGTGGATGTATGAGGGAACATGTTGCTTCGTGCCGCGATATTAAATCAGGCGATTATTAGGAGGCAACCCAATTTTTAGTGCTTTCGTAGCTTAGCTTTTTATTTTTTTGGTTAGAGTAGACTAGATTTTTTTATTTTCTTTATAGTCATAGAACTCATAGGTAGGAATGGTGTGGGATGTGTATAAAGGATGTATTAAGTGCTCGGATAGGGGGAATATTTATTTAAAAATTAAAATAAAATAATAATTATAATAATTATTATTATTATAATTTTCGGCGAACTAGCGCACAGGCCAGTGCTCCATGTTGCCTGGGGCGCACATTACAGAAAGTTCACAGCCCCTAGCGCTAGGCCTAGCGCGGCGCGCTGGGTTGGGGATCACTAGGTAAGTCAATTTTTATTTTTTTATTTCGTTTCATTTTTTGTTTTTTTTAGTTAAACCCCTAACCCATAAAACCCGACTCAATTACCCACCTACACTCACCTAATAACCCATAACCATAACTCATACCGATTTACCCAACTAATTAAAATAACTCTAACCCCCCAAACCCCCATTCTCTCTCCCCGCTATTCTCTCTCTCTGCCCGCTCTGGCGGTCCTCTCTCTCTCTCTCTAAAGTTCTCCATTGATCCTTGTGTGTTTTCTTCTCAAACTCAAAGGTATGTGTCTTCTTCCCTTTCCTCTCTTGTATTTTGTGAATTCTTTTGTGTTGTAATGCTCCCCCCCCCCCCTTCTCAAATGACCCCCACTACCCAATCTCCCTAGGTCTCTTTTACATTTTATGTTGCTATGGTGGGTGACCCTAATGTGCACGAAATTGGCTGCAAAAATTGGTTGTTCTATTATATACGGAATAGTAAACTACAACTCCCTCTACTTCAGTTAAAAATTGGGAGGGACAACATTTTCTACCATTGTTGAAAAAAAGAAAATCATACTTGATACCCACCATGTGTTTGCTATAATGCTTGAAAGAGTGAATTGTGCCCCGGTGAAGTCTGAGTAGCCGAGTGTCGTTGTATGTGATGTTGGGCTAAGTGTGGGGTGTTTAGCGGTGGTTTTACATAATCTGAAGCTCGTGTTCTATGTTCACAATAACATAATCATACTGCCCACACCTTGTATCATATGTAATATATCTTGTAGCCTCTTGTTAGAAGTAGTTAGTGTATTATACTAGTTGTAGTAATTTGGACTCAAGCATTGCTTGCTTACACCATGGCTAAGTCATGGCCATATTCGACTACTTGAATTGTGTGCCATGGGGAAGTCTTGAGTACCCATCGCCTTGTAGTGCAATATTTGTGCACTTTAAAGCACTATTGTGAGTAGATTATATAGAGCCTTCGATTTTAAGTGTGGGGTCATCCTTGACTATAACGATGACCTTGGGCGAATTTCTTGATTCATTCTCACATTCATGTTTATCATGTGTAGGTTGCAATGGCTCGGGACAATGCTACCAAGGGAAAAGGAGTGGGGAAGTCTGCCACTACTGCTCCCCCTCCCAAAAAATGCAAGCAAGGTGAAGGTTCTTCCTGGCAAGCTAAAGGGAAGTAGGTTTCTAGTGGGTCAAAGAAGGCACCATCGGGACCAAAGCCTCATTTGGATCTAGTTCGGGAGGATGCCATCCAATGGCATAATAACTTTGTGCCATATGGGCGATACGTCTTCGAAATGAGAATTAATGTGAAGACTCTGGAAAAGAACTTCCCGGATGTGCTTTTCTAGTTGATAGAAATGAAGATGGATAAGTTCCTAAAGTGCCCGGGCCATGCAAATTTGAGCATGGTGCGAGAAATTTATGCGACTTGGAATGGGGACTTGTTCAAGTCATGGGTCCGCAGAAAGGAAATACCAATGGATAGGCGTTCCTTATACGAATTTTTGGGAGTTGATATCCCTAACCCACAGAGGCTATAAAAGTTTATCAAATGCCCAAGCAACCATGCGACACGTCACACTCTTTGTAGCGTCGATTCTAATGCAAAGTGGAAATGGACTAAGGGGGATACCCATCTTGAGATGATCCGCTTCGACTTCAACAAGACTTCTAAGGTGTGGCAGAACTTCGTGTAGGCTAGATTGATGCTGGTTGAGCACAACAGTGAATGCACTCGAGCCCGAGTAGTGTTATATTTTTTCTGATGACTAGGCGACCCATCAATATGGGTGAGATTATGCTAGGGGAGATGGCCTGCACCTGCTTTGGGCGAAAGATCAAAAGATTCTTCTTTGGCAACCTCTTGATGCAGTACATCTTATCCCGTAAGGTACCGAGGTACTCCGACTTTGGTGAGAATGTGGAGAAACCAAAGGGATTGCTAGACATTACGTCCTTGTTTGATCCACGCTAAAGCTAAGGCAGGCTGCGAGGAATGAGAGGGACGAAAACTTTAACAGTTATCTCTATAGCTCCCTAAATATGACAATGAGCAAGCTAGGCGTGACGGATAAGGAGTGTATGCATCTACGCAATGATCTCTCCAGTTCTTCAAAGGAGATGTTAAGGATTGCGCCTGGCAGTCCCATTCACTCATCTAAGGATGAGAACACCAACAAAGGATCCGATGATGAGGATGAGATTGATGATGAAGTCACGGGGTCCATAGCTTTAGTGTCTATCACGACCCAAAACCAACTGTCGTGATGGCGCCTATCGTGGAACTAGGAAAGCCAATTACTCAACCATTTCAACACAATAAAAGCTTTGAAAAATATGGAAGCAGTTAATATTTAAGGAAAAACCTTTTAGAAGCATAATAAAATTCGCAATTCACTACATATCTCTCCCAAAACCGGGGTGTCACCGAGTACATGAGCATCTATACAGGGATATAGTCTACTACAATGTCTAGAGAATAAGAACTGAAATATAAGTAAAGATAATGAAGGAGAGTCAAGGTTGCGAGCGCCACGCAGCTACCTCGATAGTCTCCAAGGATCCTGACTCCATAACTCAGCAACCGCCGTGACCGGAAGCACCTGGATCTGCACACGAGGTGCAGGGTGTAGCGTGAGTACAACCAACTCAATAATTAACAAATCCAACCTTTGGACTGAAGGTAGTGACGAACTCAACCGATACAGTTCAATATAGAAATAACAGTGAAGAAATGTATACATGCTTTCAAGTTCAACAGTTAAACTCAATACAGTAAAATAGATCAATTCTGAATAATGTGAAGAATATAACTTCTACATGCCAATCCACATGCTGTATGTGATGCACCATGCTGATAGCCTCATGTGCTCACACTCTCAAATGCTCAATTACTCAATACTGTATATGGCAAATCCGGCCCAGGGAAGATCCATCCCGAAATATATACATCAACTGAACATTAGTCACTCACTATTGAGTAGGGCCAATCCAGCCCGTGGGGAAGATCCATCCCCAAGTATAAATGCTTCGAACAAGATCCATGTCCAAGGAAGATCCATCCCCAGGTATAAATCAACCGCGCTCACTAGGGGTATGTGCAGACTCCGAAGGGGCTCCGTCAGCTCAAGCGCAATCATAAATCAGTAAAACAGCTGCGGCGTGCAGCGCGCTCCCATAAATGTCACTCATAATCAGGACCTCGGCTTCACTCAGTCATCAATCTCTCATGGGCTCACAATGTTATGAAACTAGCCCGAACATGATGATATGATGTATCAATAAATAACAACGGAGACTAAGATATGATATGAAATGAATGAATATGGCTAAGTACAAAATATCAATGAAATCAGTAAGTCAACAGCAAGAAACGACCATTATGGGTCCCAACAGTACCATCATATAGCCTAAACATGATTGACAACTCAATTACTTTATCACATGAAGAAAACACGGATATCAGAAAGATAGATCCACTATATAGTGATATGTAATTGACCAGGTCACAATTCTCACGGTGCACGCCCGCACGCTCGTCACTTGGCATGTGCGTCACCTCAACACCAATCCAATACCACATAAATCGGGGTTTCAAACCCTCAAAGCCAATTTAGAAGTGTTACTTACCTCAATTCGAGCAAAACTCTACTCCAACACACCTTTGCCTCACAAATCGGCCTCCAAATGCACCGAATCTAGCCATAAATAGTACGATACAATCAATACGGGCTAAAGGAATCAATTCGACAAGAAAATACGAAGTTATAAATCAAAAATCCGAAATCGGCTCAAAGTCGGCACCCGAGCCCACGTCTCAAAATCCAATAAAAGTCACAAAACCTGAAAGCCAATTCAACCACGAGTCTAACCATACCAAATTTATCAAAATTCGACACCAAATCTTCACCCAAATTGCCAAATCAAACTCTCCAAATCCCTAGCCTCAAACCTCCAAATTTCACCTCAAAACCACACAATCTAGGGAAAATCAATGGGGAAACAAGATTATTGATCAAAAATGAGCACAAGGAACTTACCTCAAGAATCCCCTCGAAAATCCTCTCAAAAATCTCCAAAATCTGAGCTCAAAATGTTAAAATAAAGCGAAAACCGCGAACCCTTGTATTTAACATTATGTCCAGCCTTTCCGCTTCTGTAGACACTTAATGGCATCTGCGTGTCGCAGAAGCGACCATAATTCCGCTTCTGCGGTAGATCCAGTAGAGCTGGGCCTCCGCTTCTGCAGTCCTGGTTGCACATCTGTGCAATCGCAGGTGTGGAATTCACCATCGCACCTGCGAGCCTTCCGCACCTGCGCCCCTAACGCCGCATCTACGACCATGCAGGTGCGGAAATAACCTAGCACCTGCGACCTCTGCTCACTTCCTCCTTGCCCGCTTTTGCGGCTCCCTTCTCGCTTCTGCGAGCTCACATATGTGGTTCCCCCTCCGCAGGTGCGATTACATCAACAGCTGCCCTTCAGCAATTCTTTAAGTTCAAAACATGATCCATTAACCACCCGAAATCCACCCGAGGCCCCCGAGACCTCAATCAATCACACCATCCAGTCCCAAAACACAACACGAAGTTAGTCGAGCCCTCAAATCACCTCAAACAATATCAAAAACATGAATTGCACCACAATTCAAGCCTATTAAAACTAAAAAATTCAACTTCTACAAACGATGTTGAAGCCTATCAAATCACGTCCGAATGAACTCAAATTTTGTACACAAGTCATAAATGAAACCACGGACCTACTCTAACTTCCGAAAATTCAATCCGACCCTGTTATCAAAAAGGACACTCTCGGTCAAACTTTATAAAAATCTAACTTTTGCCATTTCAAGCCTAATTCAATTACGAACCTCCAAATCACAATCCAGACACGCTCCTAAGTCCAAAATCACCCAACGGAGCTAACGGAACTATCAAAACTCCATTCCGGATAAGTCAGCATCCGGTCAACTTTTCCAACTTAAGCTTTCAATTATGAGACTAAGTGTCTCAACGCATTCTGAAATCTCTCCAGACCCGAACCGACTAATTCGGTAAGTCAAATAACAACTATAAAGTACAAAATGAGCAGTAAATGGGGAACGGGGCTACAACTCTCAAAACAACCGGCCGAGTCGTTACATTCTCCCCCTCTTAAATAAATGTTCGTCCTCAAGCGGGTCTAGAAATAAACCTGGAGTCTCAAATAGGTGTGGATATCTGCTCCGTATCTCGCGCTCGGTCTCCCAAGTAGCCTCCTCAACTGGCTGACCTCTCCAATGCACCTTCGCTAAAGCTATATCCTTTGACCTCAACTTTCGAACCTGCCGATCCAAAATGGCCACCGGTTCCTCATCATAAGTCACAACACCATCTAACTGAACCGTGCTGAAATCCAAAACATGAGATGGATCGCCGACATACTTCCGAAGCATAGAAACATGAAATACTGGATGCACACTTGACAAACTAGGTGGCAAGGCAAGCTTGTAAGCCACCTCTCCAATCCTCTGTAGTACCTTAAACGGCCCAATATACCGAGGGCTCAACTTGCCCTTCTTCCCGAATCTCATAACACCCTTCATCAGTGAAACCTTCAGCAGAACCTTCTCCCCAACAATGTAAGAAACATCATGGACCTTCCTGTTGGCATAGTTCTTCTGTCTAGACTGCACCGTGCGAAGCTGATCCTGAATCAATTTAACCTTGTCCAATGCATCCTAAGCCAAGTCAGTACCCAATAGCTTAGCCTCACCCGGCTCAAACTAACCTACCAGAAATCGACACCGTCTCCCATACAAAGCCTCATACAGAGCCATCATAATGCTCGACTGATAACTGTTGTTGTAGGAAAACTCCGCGAGCGGCAGAAACTGCTCCCATGGACCCCCAAAATTAATGACATAAGCGCATAACATGTCCTCCAATATCTGAATAGTGCGCTCGGACTGTCCGTCCGCCTGAGGGTTAAATGTTGTACTCAACTCAACCTGGGTGCCCAACTCTCGCTGCACGGCTCTCCAAAAATGTGATGTAAACTGAGTGCCCTGATCTGAAATGATGGACACTGGCACATCGTGAAGGCGAAAAATCTCGCGAATGTAAATCTCAGCCAACCGCTTTGAAGAATAAGTAGTCTTAATTGGAATGAAGTGCGCGAACTTGGTTAGCCGATCCACAATCACCCAAATAGCATCGAACTTCCTCGAAGTCAGTGGGAGCCCAACTACAAAATCCATGGTGATCTGCCCCCATTTCCACTCAGGAACCTCTATCCTCTAAACCAACCTGCCTGGTCTCTAATGTTTCATACATTACCTGCTGACAGTTAAGGCACCGAAATAAAAATACCACTATATCCTTCTTCATCCTCCTCAACTAATAATTCTGCCTCAAGTCCTGGTACATCTTCGCGGCCCCTAGATGAATGGAATACCGTGAGCGATGGGCCTTCTCAAGAATCAACTCACATAACCCGTCTACATTGGGCACACATATATCACCCTGCATCCTCAATACCCCATCATCTCCAATAGTAACATCTTTGGCATCACCGTGTCGAACCTTGTCCTTGAGGACAAGCAAATGCGGATCATCATGTTGGCACTCTATGATGCGATCAAATAAGGAAGACCAAGAAACCACACAAGCTAGAACCTAACTGGGCTCCAAAACATCTAATCTCACCAACTGGTTGGCCAAGGCCTGAACATCAACTGCACGCGGTCTCTCTCCAATAGGAATGAATGCAAGGCTACCCATACACACTGCCTTCCTACTCAAGGCATCGACCACTACATTAGCCTTCCCCGGATGATACAGAATGGTAATATCATAGTCCTTTAGCAGCTCCAACCATCTACGATGCCTCAAATTTAGATCCTTCTACTTGAACAAGTGCTAGAGGCTCCAATGATATGTAAATAACTCACGAGACACACCATAGAGATAGTGCCTCCAAATCTTCAATGCATGAACAATAGGAGCCAACTCCAAATCATGAACAGGGTAGTTCTTCTCATGAGGCTTCAAATGGCGCGAAGCATAAGAAATCGCTCTACCCTCCTACATCAAAACATACTCGATACCGATCCGAGAAGCATCACAATACATTGTATAAGAACTAGGAGTTGAAGGTAGAACTAGAACTGGAGTTGTGGTCAAGGCAGTCTTAAGCTTCTGAAAGCTCTCTTCACGCTCATCCAACCACTTGAAAGGAGCACCCTTTTGGGTCAATTTGGTCAAGGGCGATGCAATAGACGAGAAACCTTGCACTAAACGACGATAATAACCGGCTAACCCTAGAAACTCCGAATCTTCGTAGCTGAGGACGGTCTAGGCCAACTCTAAATCGCCTCTATCTTCTTCGGATCCACCTTAATCCCCTCAATGGACACAACGTGCCCTAAAAACTTGGCATAAAGCTTCTCCTCCCTCAACCGCTACAACATAATCCTCAAATACTAATGCTCCTCCTAGCTACGGGAGTACACCAGGATATCATCAACGAACACTATGACAAACGAGTCGAGATAAGGCTGAAATACACTGCTCATCAGATGCATGAACGATGCTGGGGCGTTGGTCAGCCCAAAAGACATTACAAGGAACTCATAATGACCATAACGGGTCCTAAAGCTGTCTTTAGAATATCTGAGTCCGAAATCTTCAGCTCGTGATACCCAGACCTCAAATCAATCTTAGAAAACACCCTCGCTCCCTGAAGCTGGTCAAACAGATCATTAATGCGCGACAAAGGATACATGTTCTTGATTGTAACTTTGTTCAACTGCCTATAATCAATGCACATGCGCATAGTACCATCCTTCTTTTTCACAAACAGAACCGGTGCACCCCAAGGTGACACACTAGGCCTAATAAACCCCTTATCCAAAAGTTCTTGAAGTTGCTTCTTCAACTCAGCATGTGCCATACGGTATGCAGGAACAGAAATAAGCCGAGTTCCCGGCACCAAGTCAATACCAAAGTTAATATCCCTGTCGGGCGGCTTACCCGGCAAGTCTGCAGGAAAAATATTCAGAAAATCTCGCACCACCGAAATAGAATCAATAGTAAGGGTATCAGCACCAACATCCCTAACAAAGGCCAAGTACGATTAACAATCCTTTCCAACCATCCGCTGGGCCTTCAAATATGAAATCACTCTGCTGAGAACATAGTCTAGAGAACCTCTCCACTCAATCCTTGGCAACCTCGGTATCGCTAACATCACGGTATTAGTGTGACAATCCAGAATAGCATGACATGGAGACAAACAATCTATACCCAAGATCACGTCAAAATCGACCATACTAAACAGTAAGAGAACAACTCTTGTCTCCAATCCCCCAATAGTCACTACACACGACCGGTACACAATGTCCACAATAATAGTATCGCCCCCCGGCATAGATACATGAACAGATGAAACTAAGGACTCACGGGGCATATCTAGATAATGAAAAAAATACGAAGATACATATGAATAAGTGGAACCAAGGTCAAATAATATAGAGGCATCCCTGTAGCATACAGAGATAATACCTGTGATCACTGTGTCTGAAGCAATGGCATCTGGTCTGGCAGGAAGAGCATAGAATCAGGCATGGCCGCCACCTGATCAGCCTCCCCCTCTAGGGTGACCCCTAGCTGACTGAGCTCCACCTCAAGCTGGCTGGGCGGGTGGTGAAGTAACGGTGTTGAAGTCGTAGGCTGGCTACTATGCGGAGCTGGACCTCCTGAAAGGCGAGGACAATGCCTCTTGATGTGACCCAAATCTCCACACTCAAAACAACCTCTCCCTGTAAATGGCGGTGAGTACTGAGACGCACCGCGAGAACTAGAGTAACTATTAGAAGGACCCGGTACAGATGAAACCTGAGCTAATGGTGCACGAGACAAACTCTGAGCTGGAAGGGCACCGAAAGATGAGTGGCCCCAATGTGCACTGTATGAACCATGACCAGATGATGCACTACGGTGAACTGGACGAGTTGTCTGGGCATGCCTATAAGGACGTTCCCTTTTGTGGCAAAACTGACCCCCAGATTGAACACCACTAAAACTACCCGATCTGCGAGGCCTCTTGGCCTCCCTCTCACCCCGCTCCTAGCTACGGACCAACTCTATCTGCCGAGCAATATCGACCACCTTGTAAAAAGTAGCACCAAATGCCCTCTACCTAGTCATAAGCAACCGCATCTGATATGTGAGGCCATCAATGAACCTCATGATCCTCTCCCTATCAGTGGGAACCATCCAAATTGCATGACAGGCCAACTAAGAAAACCTCATCTCATACCGCATCACAAACAAGTCATTCTGACGTAGCTGCTCAAACTGCCTGCGCAACTCCTCTCTACAAGACTGCGGCACGAACTTTTCTAGGAAGAGAATGGAGAACTCCTGCCAGGTAAGTAGTGCATCACCGACCGGCCTGCGTCTCTCATAAGCCTCCCACCATCTGAAGGCAGCCCCAGAAAACCGAAAAGTAGTTACGAGACCCCACTGATCTCCAGAATACCTGTCATACAATGAATCCTCTGATACTTGTCCAAGAAACCCTGGTCATCCTCAGACGCAGCCCCACTCAAAGATGGAGGCTGGAGCATCTCAAACCGCTCTAGTCTCCGCTGTTCATTATCAGTCATAACAGGAACCACATGGACATGAGCAGCTACAACTGGCTGGGATGGTAGTGCCCCCGGTGTTTGGAGTGCCTATACCACCTGCCCTGGTGTACGGGCAGCGAGAGTCTGAGCACCTCTCCCGCCCTAAGAAGTGGTTGTTATGGTCGGAACAGAGATCGCCTGAGCAAGGCTAGTGCACACAGTCAGAATATGAGCTAAAGCCTCCTGAAGTCCTGGAATCAACAATAGGCATAGCTGGTGCCTGAGCTGGCCCTATTGGTGCAACTGTATCTGGTACCTACTCCTGAGTTGGAGCGACCGATGGGTCTACAGGTGTACGAGCTGCACCTCTGCCCCTACCGCGACCTTGGCCTCTCGCGGCACTAATTGGTGGTACTAGTGGCTGTCCATCCTGTCCGGTAGCATGTGTCCTCACCATCTGTGAGGGAATAGAATAACAGAAGTTTAGTTACGAGAATCAATAGATTCACATGACAAGAATTCAAGAATGTGAAGTTTCCTAAGGGTTCGGCAGTCTCTCGAAGATAAGTACAGACGTCTCCGTAATTCGCAAGACTCTACTAAACCTGCTCATGACTCATGAGACCTATGTAACCTAGGCTCTGATACCAACTTGTTACGATCAAAAACCAACCATCGTGATGGCGCCTATCGTGGAACTAGGAAAGCCAACTACTCAACCATTTCAACACAATAAAAGCTTTCAAAAATACGAAAGCAGTTAATATTTATGGAAAAACCTTTCAGAAGCATAATAAAATTCGCAACTCAATACAAATCTCTCCCAAAATTGTGGTATCACCGAGTACATGAGCATCTATATAGGGATATAGTATACTACAATGTCTAGAGAGTAAGAACTGAAATATAAGTAAAGATAATGAAGGAGAGTCAAGGTCAGCGAACGCCATGCAGCTACCTCGATAGTCTCTAAGGATCCTAACTCCACAACTCAGCAGCCGCCTTGACCGGAAGCACCTGGATCTGTGCAGGGTATAGCGTGAGTACAAATAACTCAATAAGTAACCAATCCAACCTTTGGACTGAAGGTAGTGACGAACTCAACCGATACAGTTCAACATAGAAATAACAGTGCAGAAATGTAGACATGCTGTCAAGTTCAACAATTAAACTCAATACAGTAAAACAGATCAATTCTGAATAATGTGAAGAATATAGCTTCTACATGCCAATGCACATGCTCTATGCAATGTACCATGTTGATAGCCTCATGTGCTCACACTCTCAATTGCTCAATTACTCAGTAGTGTATATGGACAATCCGGCCCAGGAAGATCTATCCCGAAATATATACATCAACTGACCATCAGTCACTCGCTACTGAGTAGGGCCAATCCAGCCTGTGGGGGAGATCCATCCCCAGGTATAAATGCTTCGGAGAAGATCCATCTCCAGGGAAGATCCATCCCCGGGTATAAATCAATTGCGCTCACTTGGGGTGCGTGCAGTTTCTAAAGGGGCTCCTTTCAGCCCAAGCGTTATTATAAATCAGTAAAACAGCTGAGGCGTGCAGCCCGATCATATAAATGTCACTCATAATCAGGCCCTCGACCTCACTCAGTCATCAATCTCTCTAGTCTCTCTCAGAGGCTCACAATGTCATGAAACTAGCCCGAACATGATGATACGATATATCAATAAACAATAACAGAGACTGAGATATGATATGAAATGAATGAAAATGACTGAGTACAAAATATCAATGAAATTAGTAAGTCAACAGCAAGAAATGACCACTATGGGTCCCCAACTGTACCAGCATATAGCCTAAACATGATCCCTAGCATGATTGACAGCTCAATTACTTTATCACATGATGAAAATACGGATATCAACAAGATCGATCCACTACATTGCAATGGAATTGACCAAGTCACAATTCTCACGGTGCACGCATGCACGCCTGTCACTTGGCATGTGCGTCACCTCAACACCAATCACATAATACATAATTCGGGGTTTTGAACCCTCAGAGCCAAGTTTCTACTCCAACACACTTTGCCTCGCAAATCGGCCCCCAAATGCCCCGAATCTAGCCACAAACAGTACGATACAATACATACGGGCTAAAGGAATCAATTCCATAAGAAAATACGAAGTTATAAATCAAAAATCCGAAATCGACTCAAGGTCGGCCCCCGATTCCACATCTCGGAGTCCAACAAAAGTTACAAAACCTGAAAGCCCATTCAAACACGAGTCTAACCATACCAAATTTATCAAAATCCGCACAAAATCGTCACCCGAATCCCCAGATCAAACTCTCCAAATCCCTAGCCTCAAACCTCCAAATTTCACCTCCAAACCACATAATATAGGTGGGAATATCAATGGGGAAACTAGATTTTTGATTAAAAACGAGCACAAGGAACATACCTCAAGAATCCCCTCAAAAATCCTCTCAAAAATCTCCAAAATCCGAGCTCAGAATGTTAAAATGAAGCCAAAATCGTGAACCTTTGTATTTAACATTCTGTCCAGTCTTTGCGCTTCTGCGGACACTTAACCGCATCTGCGGGTTCGCAGAAGTGACCACAATTCCGCTTCTGCGGTCGATCCACTGGAGCTAGGCCTCTGCTTCTGCGGTCCTGGCCTCGCATCTACGCAATAGCAAGTGCATAATTCACTATCGCACCTGCGAGCCTTCCGCACCTGCGCCCCTAACACCGCATCTGCGACCACGCGGGTGCTGAAATAACCTCACACCTGCGGCCTCTGCTCACTTCCTCCTTGCCCACTTCTGTGGCTCCCTTCTCACTTCTGTGAGCTCACATCTGCGGTGCCCCCTCCGCATGTGCGATTACACCAGCAGATGCCAACTTCAGCAATTCTTTAAGTTCAAAACTTGATCCGTTAACCATCCGAAATCCACCAAAGGCCCCCGAGACCTCAACCAATCATATCATCCAGTCCCAAAACACAACACGAACTAGTCGAGCCCTCAAATCACCTCAAACAACATTAAAAATACGAATTGTACCCCAATTCAAGCCTATTGAAACTAAGAAAATTCAACTTCTACAAATGACGCTAAACCTATCAAATCACGTCCAAATGACCTCAAATTTTGCACACAAGTCAAAAATGACACCACGGACCTACTCCTAGTTCAAAAAATCCAATCCGACCCCATTATCAAAAGTCAAATCCCGGTTAAACTTTCCAAAAATCCAACTTTCGCCATTTCAAGCCTAATTCAACTAGGGACCGACAAATCACAATCAGAACACGCTCCTAAGTCCAAAATCACCCAACGGAGCTAACAGAACCATAAAAACTCCATTCCGAAGTCGTTTACACAGAAGTCAACATCCGATTAACTTTTCCAACTTAAGCTTTCAATTATGAGACTAATTGTCTCAATTCATTCCGAAATCTCTCCGAACCTGAAGCCACTAACCCGGTAAGTCATATAATAACTGTAAAGTACAAAATGAGCAGTAAATGGAGGAACGGGGCTACAACTCTCAAAAAGACCATCGGGGCCATTACAATGCCCCTAAGAGCGGATGATAATGATGAGCCCAGGGCTGGGGCTGATGGGTATTCTAAGGAGGAGGAGTCCGACTAGCAAGGAGTTTTTTCCTTCCACCTTACTTTGTTTCGACTTTGTTTATGCATCGGGGACTATGCATTATCTAAGTGTGGGGTGAGGGAAATACTTCCTGACTTGTAATTGTATAAACTATTTTTTTTTGATTAGTTTAGAACTCACATAGTCTAATTAGTTAGTAGTAGTTGTAGAAAAATAGAAAAAAAATCAGAAAAAGCTCGGACATTTCCCAACGATAGATCTTTTGGACAGTTTTCTTGAGGGATTAAAGTCCGACTAAAAATACCAAAAAGATTTTCTTTTATTTTTATTAGGATAATTAGTATCCCTTGATTTTTCTTTGGACGTTGGTTCTTTTACAAGGGTATAGCTTGAAACGGGTATTTTGTTTTTCTTAGAGTAGGATAGGACGAAGACTGAGTTGTTCTGAGATACCTCTTGACATGTTTGGTGCTGGCACATTAAGCTATGGCATGTGCTCTGTCTTCCTGAATATTTGATTTGAATTGTAATGCCTAAGTAAAATAAGTAGCCTACTCTGTGATGCCTTTTTCTCAGTTGTTTGACTTGTATGTCACCTAGTGCAGTATTGCTTAATATTTCTCAACTATATATGCTTGCCTGAGTTGAGAGTTTAACACAACCGTCTTGATTGAGTCATGTGCATTGTGTAAGGATTCATGGCATACTGTGCTATCTGTTGTAGTCTAGAACTTGACCTGTGTGTTAATCAAAGTGAAATCATTAAGTTGTGCTAGTCTAGGAGATGACGTAGGCATTTTTGCCTGAACATTGATGTGATTGTAACTTACAAATAAAATTTCTCCGTTGCTATTCCTTTGAGCCTATAGACCTTTTCTTTGGCACCCACACTACAAGTTGTATCCCTATTTTGTTCTTAATTTGAGCTTGTTAAACCTTTACCTCCAAAGGCACTTAGTCGCTAAAAGAAGTAAGGTGAGAGATCTGGGAAGTAGCTTTCGAGTGGAACCATGAAAAGGCCCATAAGGTATACTAAAGTTGTAAAAAATACCACTATCCACTGAGCCTTAATATATGGTGTGTAGAAAATATAAGCAAATAATATTAATATCAAAACACACACACACACACACCCTCCTAATCTTACTAATTCGTGCTAGTGGGGATGTAGAGTGCTTTATTTATGAAAGGGCTATATTGTATAATCTTTGTGGCAAGTGAATTGGTTGAGAAGAAAAGTGCTCGATTCTTGAGTATAGTGTATTAAAGTACTTAGGTGGGTTAGTCATTATTCCTAAATGTACCCTATCAGTCCCTTAGCCTACATTACAACCTTAAAGTCCTAATTGATCCTAGATTTGGCTATCTTAGATTAGTAGAGATGTATACAACAAGCAATCTTATGGTACGACCACGGGATGCACACGAATTACTTTGTGAGAGTGAGCGAATTTTGTTCAATTTTATGATGTCCTTAATTTATGTTCAATTGCGAGTCATTCTTTGCAATTACGAGGGTTCGCGATTGCGACATCTGCACTTGAACAAAAGGGTTGGAAAGACGGTATTTGATCTCATTTCTCTCATTTTAGAACCCTAACCCTAGACTCGGTAGGAGGCAATCTGGAGAGGGGGTTTTCATACACAATAATTGGGTAAGTGATTTTGATCAATTTTCAACTATATTACATGATTATATATGAGATTTAACATCAAATTCATAAGAATCTAAGAGAAATTTTGTCTATGTATTGAAAAATAAAAATTTGAGATTTGAGAGTCGAATTGGACTCGGATTTGAAAACAAAACATATATATAGACTAGTGGGGTTGTGGGTAGACGAGATCTACCCTTGGACTCGAATTTTGACTGGGCAATCTTGATATTGACTTTTGTTGACTTTTTGGGAATAGTGTAAAGATCATAGCTTTATTAATCGTAATTGGTTTCTCTTGCATTATTTGATGATATTAAGTCGTTTTTATTAGATTTGATCTGTGTTGAGGCGAATTTTAAGGGAAAAGCTATTTTTGAGTGTTGATTTAGCCTAGTTGAGGTAAGTATCTTGCCTAACTTTGTGGCGGGGGGNGGGGGGGACTACCCCTTAGGATTGGGTTTGATTGTACTATTTGAGTTATGTGGAAGACGTGTACACGAGATGATGAGTGCATACACGGGCATATATGTGATATTTGATCGGTTTAGACTCTTAGATTACTTCTAAGCACTTAATTGAAGTTATAATTATTTGTTCTATCTTTCTTTGTCTAGTTTAGTCTTACATGCCTTAATTGAAGTTGTTATTACATGTTCTAGTTTTCATTGTCAAGATTACTCTTATATGCATTTAGTTGTAGTTGTTGTTACATTCTATTTTCTCTATTGTTGAGTTATTTTCATGCACTTAGTCGTAGGTTCTATTTCTTACTATCTCTTTCATTGTTAAGCTTATGTTATGTACTCGAATTGGAAGTTGTCATTTCATGAAAAATACCTTCGTTGTTGAGTTATTGAAGTTGTAGTTGTGGAAAACTATTAACACGGTTGTGGTTTGAATTGTTGGTTATTGGAATACCTTTTCTTGTCGAATTATGTTATTGAGATTTTTGTACACATTGTAGTTGAGCTGTGGGCTATGTGTTGTGGTAACGTTGTTATTGTTGCTTTTGGCAGATGTTGTGGCATATGGGAACGTGTGGTGCGAGTAGATTATTGTGTTATGATTGTCACGTCCCTTTTTCTCGCAAAATTGGGTTTCGACACGTGACAACTCTTTTAAGGAAGTGTTTTTAAAAGAGAGAGTCGCCACCTAACAATTTTTAAGGTGCGTTAGGGCACCTATTTGCAAATAACTCTGTTTAACCAGTTTGCGTCACCAAAGATCGGGTAAGGGCTCGAAATTACCTCGAAAAGAAGGTGTTAGGCACTCTTCGAGGTCCACAACTGTGGACCCGGCCGAACTCAATTATATGAATTAGTCTATGTGATCAAAGATAAGAAAAACAAGGAATCTGGGAAGTTCATTATTAAACACAAATACTTGACTGAAAGACAAGGTGGGGGAGTCCTAATTTTTAGCCTAAAGGATCACCCCGTGCAACATAAATAATATTTCGTAACAACCTCAAGAGGGGGTGTTACTCATATTATTCAGCGGGAGCACAGAGTGTCATCCCCTGCTACCCGATTACTATCTTTAAGTTGTTATCTAAAGCGCATTAGTTGATTCTAAACTGTACCTATGCGTGCACTACCCATCCCATGCCTAGGTAGTTCTAGATCTTAACTTAGGTTTCTCAAAAGGAAAAAATACTAAGCGACAGACAAAATAATTAGGACTTCCATTTATAAGCAGATAAGGGCTCAAGTTGGCCTCCGCAATTAGACAACAAATGCACGCAAGTCAGATTAACAAGGATAATTGCTAATTTTAGGCTAATTAATGTTACTGAATCCTATAGGCATGGCCTCTATATGATTGTGGATTTTTATGGGCAGGTAGTATAGAAGCCAATTCCTTAATACGATTTTTAAAAGACTACGCAATTGCCTACTGATAGTACATTGTAAGAGGTTAAACATATAGGCATGATATCTAGGTGATTTATGCAATAGTAGACAGTGGCAAGTCACAAATCCAGAATTATTTGTTGAATCCTATAGGCATGTTTTCTAGTGAGAGTAAAAGCGCAGTGTTTGGAAACTCATGAACAAACGAGCAGAAATGATAATTTGGTTGATTCAAACCTATAGGCATGCTTCCTACAATTTATTCCAATTTTAGATCCTATAGACATGATTTCTATAATTTGCAAATAGAACGACATACGAATGAGGTTTTGCACACACATTGAATATACAATTCCCTATAGGCATGGCTTCTAACACAACTAAACCAAGTATTGAACCTAATGGCAGGATTGCTAACATATAATGGCTGAACATAATAGGATACCTATAGGCATTCTTTCTAACACACAATAACTGAACATGCAATAACATACTGTTGAACCTATAGGCAGGATTTCTACCCAATTTGTTGCAAGCATACGAAAATCCCTTTTCCAATTTTACTAACACCCCAAAATGTTATTACAATAATTATTACAGACCCATAAATAAATGCAGTGAATTACAGAATGAGTATAACTATAGGGAGCCTACAACAGGCCCAAATACACCTGGACAGGCCAGGCCTTCAAATCACAATAGCTCAAGAAGCCCATGTTTATAGATACAGGAACAGTGGTGAGTGATTTACCCATGTTCAAGGATAAGCATACAGAACCCAAATCTCTAGTGTGTCAGAATTCCCAAGGGCTTCAAGAACCCAGGGCAGTGCTCACACTAGAGAAACTGATCAGAAACAGTTCAAGGAAGACTAGAGACCAAATCCTAGTGTGTCAGAGTTCACAAGGGTCTCACATGGACCCCGAGCAGTGCTCACACTAGCGAGGTCAAGGACAGAACCTAAATAGCCTTGGCTTTCAGCCGACTAAGAATGAGGATTCAGAATAGCATAGGTAGCAAATGAGAGAGAGTGGGCAATGGTTAAGGGACAGAATTTGAAAAGATGTACTTAGTTTTAGGAAGCAGACATAGCAAAGTTTAAAACACAGAACAGTTGATCAAAAGGTCAACAAGACTTAGAAACAGGTTTATCATTTAGGAAAACAATACATAGGCAGAATCATATTGAAAGAGTTAGGGAGAAACAAATTTGCAGGATTTAGAAAGATTGTCATACACGGGTGCATAATACCAGACATGTTAAATCCTAAAGGTCCAATTCATGCTAAGTATACATCCTAGTATCAAAAACAATCCATGTTAACTCACATCAGGAAACAAAACAACAATTAGACATGGTAGGGAAACACAAATTTGATAACTACCCTAGAGTCAAGTAATCACTGAAGGAACATGGAATCAAGTAACCCAAAGACATGCTGAGAGACATATTAGCAGAAAAGCAAGTCACAAATTGTTACAATTGTGAAGTAGTCATTGCAGGAACTCAAAGTAGAGTAGGAAAACAGACTCGGGTTGATCAGTAATGTAGACATTCAGGTATTTACCAGTAGACTAATATGAACTTAAAAAATTTAAAACAAATTTGCATACAGGAACAGTCCAGAATGCATTAACAAAACAAACCTAAGAGGGTTCAAATCATTCAAGTTAGACGTGAACAATCTCAGAACTAGCAGCATTGGGTGAAATTAAAATACTAAAGAGATTTAAAACGAGTGTGAAGCTAACAGAGTTGCACACAAAAGTAACCCAAAAATACATTAAGCCATGAATTTCAGAGATGAGAACATTTCCAAATCATAGATACATAGGAACGAAATTACGAAGTCCAATAACTCACCAGTTAAGCGAAGAACAAGAAAAAATAAAAGTCCACAGTATTCTGAATATCAACAAGAGCAAGAACCCAGAATTTCGGTGGCCTTGGCTTTCAGCCGGCCAAGAACCAGAGTATAGAACAAGATAATGGAAGAAACACAGAGCTTCAAATTTTAGTGAGATTATCGCGATTTAGGTCTCTCCTAAAGGGGAATGGGGAGGGGTCTATATAGTAGCAGAGATTGAACGAGTAAACAAGGAAAATTGTAAAATCAAACACAAATAAGGAAGCAATAACATACAGAATCAATAAAGAATCGGATTTTTGAAAAAATAAGTAAACCCTAGTTTTTTAAGAAAAATAGATATCAATGGAATATACACAAAATCAGTAGCATAGGATGAATATGGACACAAATAATACTCGAAATCAGAGAATCGAACCAATTTTGGTCCGATCTAAAGAGATCTAAAAATCCTAATTTAGGGTAAGTAAGAATCAACAAGAGATAGAGAAAATAATCGCACTTACAAAGAACAAATGAACCAACTTTGATTCGATTCTTACAAGATCTGCTTGCCATGTTTAAGAAAGCAGTATAGAGAAGGACCCAGTACCAGGGAGAGGTCATATATGGCAAGAATCGGCCATGGAATCCCGTGTTAGGTGGTATTTAGGAGAAGATTAAGAGGTGGCGCTAGGGTTCTTCAAAGAGAGGTGAGACAGAGAGAGTTCAAGGGTGGCAGGGCTGGGATAATGATCCCTAGGGTTAAAGGGTTTAGGATTTAAAAGGGTGGGTTCGATATGGGCCGTTGATCTCAGAGATCAACAGCCACGATTAAAAAAGGGGGTTGGGTCGGGTTTATGGAACGGGTTACCGACCAGGTAATTACAGGGGTCGTTTGGATTGGGCTTTGAGGGGTTAGGCGAGAGACTTCGGGTTTGTTTGGTCCAAAATTGGTTTTAAAACTAGGCTATTATTTAAATACACGAAAATAGTTTATAGAAATACTTGATAAATAAGTAAAAATATTATTTATGCACTAAAATGATTAAATATAATAATTAGTATTATAAAAATATAAAATGCTATTTTGACACAAATAACATAAATAAAGAGCATTTATGTGTGAATGCAGGCTATTTACTGCAAAAATTGGGCGAATGGCTTAAAAATAAATATAATTATATAAAATAAAGTAAAAAATATTTGAAACATATATTATAGGTGCAAATAATAATTTTAGGTGATTAAGTCATCATAAAATAATTTGAAGGAATAATTAATAATTATTCAAGTAATTTAAATGCAGAAAAATCAATTTAAAGCTCTAAAAATTATGAAAAAAGTATAGAAAACACCTGTATAGGTTTTGTTTACCTCGAAAATATGAGTAACGATTATATTTGATTTTTGTTAAAGATACGTGATTAGATTCAATACCAATTAATAATCAAGAAATATGAAGTAGAAATAAAAGAAATAAGTAAATCAAACCAATATAACTCAACAGCAGTGACCTCGAGGTTAGTGACCTCGAGGTGGGTTTAGAGCAATAAGAATAATCAAGCTAGAAAAGTAAAGTAAGAACAGTAAAGCAAAAGGGACATTTCTGATGAACAGTAGGCAAAAAGCAGAGAGTATATTCTTTTCTCAATGATTAGATGATGTTACAAATGATTGGGGTCCCCTTTATATAATAGGGGAATCCTAAATATGGAATATTTCTATTTACAGTAGGGAATATTCCTGATACAGCTGTCTAACCGCCTAGTACGAAATTGTACAATCCTACTCTGGGATTTGCGCCATGATTTTGGGGACGTGGCAGGAATCTAGCTCATTCCGTTGTAAATCCATAACGGTACTATTTCGGGGTCGAGCGAACCCAGCCCTGGCACTCCTCGTACTCCTATCTCTCGAGCATTGCACTCTATCTTCGAGCTCAAATCTAGTCCACCGGGCTCAAACTCGACCTTGCCCGGACTTGGGCCTAGGATGGACCCTCGAACCTATAAATCGAAGGCATATGATTTTGACTGTATACAGATAGTCCCCGCGTTTCTTAGAGTAAGATGATAAGAAACGATTTGATCCTCGTTTTCCCGGAGTCTTTAGTAATGAAGTCACTTCCGTGACGTAGGTGCTCGAAGTGACTGAAACGTCCTGTCAGTCCACTTCCCCAAAATATTGAATGCATGCCAGTACTGGTCGGCCACTAGCGCCGCCGAACCGTCGTTGCCCTTCTATAAATATGAGGCTATTCCTTTGAGTGAAGAACTTTACTCTTTCATTGCATCTTTTCCTTCTTCATCTCTTTCTCTGATGGTCTGTTTCCACCGCCTATTTAAGCGCCGGAAAACGCCTGGTTCTTGTAAAAATACCACATTCCGACACACTCTACATTCTTTAGCCTAAGATCATGGCTAAAACTTCCAAAACGGTCCCCAAAAAAGATAAAGCGTCGACTTCTTCTACCTCTCAGCCGACCAAACCGGTGGTGCCGCCGACTCTTGAAGAAATCACCCCCGACCCTTGCATAATTAAGAAGGATTTCAGTATAGAAAATCCCCCTGATGTCCTGGGCAGATGCGAGCATGCATCTAGATATATTAGTCTGATATCGGAGAAAAACCTCGAAGCCATGAAGAGGGACTGTTGATGGGGAGACGAGGTCTTGGTTCAGATCCCGAGCCCCGAGGAAAGCATTACTACACACGGGGAGGGGTTTTTAAGTGCTTACACTTACCCCTTCACACTGGGTCCCCTCGATCCGGTGGTGATCGACTTCTGCAAAACATACGAAGTCACCCTTGGCTAGATTAACCACTCCTTTTGGCGTATCGTGATCATGCTGCGCTACTTTTCCGAGAAGGTCGAGGGGTTGGAATTCACCCTCAACCACTTGATTCGATTGTATCGGCCCCAGCTATTTCGAGGGCTTATCAAGCTGCAACATCGAACAATGAAAGCCTTCTTTGCCAGTAATGACGAAACAAAATATCGAGGCTGGATGAGCCGTTCGTCAGAGTAAGGACTTCGGACGTCATCCCCAAGGATAAAATATCGTTCCCGGAGAGATCGAACTTTAATCGTAAGTGGAGCTCTTCTTCCCAGTATTTATTCATATTCAACTTTCAAGTCTCACAATGCCTTCACCCTTTCTGTAGCCACTGCCTGGGCACCTCATGCGGTCCCCGACCTCGAGGATTGGGTCCGAAAATTAGCTGCCACCCCCTCCTACGATGGGCGCAAATGGCGTGAATTATCTAGGGGCAAGTGGTAGGCCAAACATCATGGTAAATTCTCTTCCAAAGTTTCAGATATTTTTCATTTGCCGGTGGCGCCAACTTATTCACGTTTACTTGTGCAGGCATCGGAGATGTGTCTGAAATGAGGCCGGCTCCGCCTGGGTAAAAGACTGCCCTCGATTTCAAATTCGGGGAAGGACAATAAAAGGAAGAGGGCTTCGAAGCCCGAAGACTCTCAAGACGAGGTGGTGCCTGCCTAGAAGTCGAGGAGAAAACTCACTCATGTGGACACGGATTTGCCCGTCCAATACCCGGAGGATGAAGAGAACGATGGTGGAGAATCGGCGCTTGTACCCCAAACTAGGAGACCAATCGAGGCCGCCAAGCCCTCCAAACAAAAGACCACACCCCGTGATGAGGGAACCCCTAAGAAAGATTTGGGCAAGGCCCCCGTGCTCCCGGAGATTGAGATCATTCCTCTACTTTCAACAAATATACCCGAAGGGGAGGGTGCGGGAACCCTCAGATCCAACTAGAACTCCCCGAGTGAAGAGCTCGCGGCCATGACAACAAGTCACTCCCTTTCTCTACCATCTTATTCCGAGGAGGCAGTTGAAGATGCTAACGCTCTTCGTATGCCCGATCCGAGCAAGGTCCTTGAGGAAGACCCATTTCATGGTTGTTATGCTGGGATTGAGGATACCACCGACCTTAATGATGAATCCACCATCTTCGAAGAGGCTCAACGTCTCCTTTCTCAGGTAAATATTAACTTTCATCGCTGTAATTTTTTCTTTTTTTTTCCTTTGACTGACATATTTTCACTTTATGTATAGGTCATCGTCAAGTTTAGAGCCGAGCTGAGCCAATGTGAGGCCGAGCTCGGGAAAGTTTCTGGCGAAGAGAAGGCCCTGAGGCTCCTTTGTAACCAAAAGGAAGAAGAGCTTAGGGACCTCCAGGCTGAATTGGCCAAAACTCAGAAAAATAAGGCCGAGCTAGATGAGCAAGTAACTGTGATATTAACAGGGTACGATCTTCTTGGCCCTACTTCGGAGGCTAACACTTCGCTATCTCAGCTGCAGCAAAAGTTGGAGATGATTGGGCAGCTCCGGGGCAAAGTTGATCAAGTTAAGGCTGATTGCCATAGGTGGAAAAAGAACATGGATCAGCTCGCTGCCGATAAGGAAGCTGTTACAGTCCAAATAACCTCGGCCGAAGCTTAACTCCGAGGTATTAAAGTGAAAGGTCTGGCCCAGGCCAGGAAAATCGAGGAGTTAGAGGCAAGGTTTGCTGGAGCCCGGGCTGAAGCTGAACCCTGAAGTTGAGAAGACGAGGGCCAGGGCTGATAAGACCATAGCCGTATACTTAAGAGATGCCGCAACTGTTCAAACAGAGCTGAGGGAGGCCTCCGATCGGGGAAGACGGAGCAATGATTTGGCCAAGTGGCAAGCCCGGATGGAGACTCTCGAAGAAATCCACGCCCGAGGGTTCGACCTCACTGAGGAGATAG
This sequence comes from Nicotiana attenuata, assembly GCF_001879085.1. Lineage (NCBI taxonomy): Eukaryota > Viridiplantae > Streptophyta > Magnoliopsida > Solanales > Solanaceae > Nicotiana > Nicotiana attenuata. Next base: position 28,450,061 of record NC_031994.1, read on the forward strand.
CCGAAGCAAAGGCACAGGAAATCGATGACAGGTTTCCCGTCTCTTCAGATCACGGAGATGCTGTGAGTGGCTCCGAGGGCGGGGAAGGTGAGGAAGGTGTTCCCGAGGAGGAGGAGGCTCTCGAAAATATGACCTCTGAGGGTGCGGTTCCCGAGGAAGCTGCTTTCGGGGACGTAACCCCAAAATAGATTAGGTTCTCTTTTTCTTTTTTGTGCAAGGGCCCCTCGTGGGCGTTGTAAATATACCTTTGTAAAACATCCTTTGTGAATATAAAGAATCTCTTTGCTCTATCCTCAACTTGTGTTGAATTTCCTTTTGTTTGATTGTATAACTCGAATGATTAGTCCGAGTATTGGTTTGCATTCGAAAAATAATAATCCCTTAGGTTTTTATTGATAAATATAGTAATCCTCGAGCTAAGTTTAGATCGATTCGATGTGAGCTCGGGATATCGGAACTCTTGAGTCCGAGTTGAGTGAGAGCGGGGTCTCGAACTATATGTTTTAGCCCTTAAGCCTTTCGAAGTTGGCCCTTAGGCTCTTATATATATCGGCCCTTAGGCTCTTTAAGTTGGCCCTTAGGCTCTTTAAGGTGGCCCTTAGGCTCTTTAAGTTGGGACGATTCGGCCTCTAGAGTGGCTATATAATTTTTTCCTCTTTTCGGCTAAAAGACTTAGTGAAAATTTTAATCATGCCTTAGCATTTGTTTTTTGTACCCATTGGGTTTTTCGGAGGTTCGATGGATCGGAACCTCATTAATAGTTTGTTTGTGTAAACATAACCGAATACCTCTTCAGGTTTTTTCGAAGGCTGATGTTATCGAAGCCTTTAGTTTATTCGGGGGTTGAATTTATTGAAGCCCTTTTTGCTTTTGCCGAGGGTAGCCTGATTTAACCGGTTTTTTCAAAGTGTTTGAAGACCTTTAATTTATGGCGGAAGTCGGACGTGTCCGAGCCGCATTATTTTGGCTGTAGCCTTTTATATGACCGTAGTCTTTAGTATGGTCGTAGCCTTTTATATGGCCGTAGCCTTTTAATATGGTCGTAGCCTTTAATTTGGTCGTAGCCTTCGGGTGTGTCTCTTGGACTTGTTTCCCGATAACTTTTCGAACTTGTTCGAAAAGTTAGTCCCCGAGTATATTGGCCTTGGCCTTTGTTTCAGGGGGATGCCTCTTTTAGGTCTTATAGGTTCGAGTTTTCGATGGCTTGGGCGAGTTGACTGTCGATGATAGTCCCCGAGTATTTCAGGGTTACATTCGTGCTCTGGCCCTTGAGCCGTTTCCCGTAGGATTATAAGTGTAGAGCACGTATAATAGCAGACTTTTTTGAGACACAGAGTGTTTTTGATATAGATAGGTAGCTTCTTCAAATAATTGATACATGCGTACATGTTGCCGTCGAGGCTCGACTATTCTATACGGACACGGTTCGTCCGATTGTTTGGCCCATTACAAAGTTTTTCTATTGAGCTCCTCCTAGGCGTGAAGTATTTTCCTCAAAAATATGACCTCCGAGGGTGATGCCCCCCAGTATTCGAGGTTGAATTGAAAAGAATCCTCGGATACTGTTGAGTTCTCCTTAGGTAGCAAATAGTTGTTGCCTCGTTAAAAACCTTGCCGGCAAAAACCATTTGGGACAAAATCCATTCTGAGGAAAAAAGAGTGCAACGCATGCTTAAAACCTAAGGCCTTCGTGCAGAAAGGGTGTCTTCGATTGCTTCAATTGATGATCTGCAATGAGTTAGTTTTAAACTCTAATGGACAAAAAGGATAAAGCCATACCTTAGCAGTAGTATCGTTTGAGTAATGATACGTTCCAATTATTTGGCAGTTGTTCGCCTTCCATCGTGCTAAGTTTGTAAGATCCCTTGCCGACAACCCCGAGGACTCGGTACGGTCCTTCCCAATTTGGTCCTGGTTTTCCTTCATTCGGCTCTCGAGTATTGAGGGTAACTTTTCGTAGAACTAAGTCCCCGATTCCGAAGTGTCGAAGATTGGTTCTTCTATTGTATTACCTTTCGATCCTTTGCTTTTGTGCGGTCATTCTCACAAGTATTGCTTCTTTTTTTTCATCTAGTAGCTCGAGGCTAGCATTCATGGCTTCGTGATTTGGCTCTTCCGATGCATGTCGATACCTGGCGTTGGGTTCCCCGACTTCGACAGGGATGAGGACCTCGGATCCATAACCAAAGAGAACGGGGTATCCCCCGTGCTGGACTTCGATGTTGTTCGATATGCCCAAAGGACCTCGGGTAGAACTTCCCTCCATTTCCCCTTTGCATCTTCCAACCTTTTCTTTAGGTTTTGAATGATAGTTTTGTTTGTTGACTCGGCCTGTCCATTTCCAGTTAGGTGGTACGGTGTCGATAATATCCTCTTTATTTTATGTGCTTCGAGGAACTCCGTCACCTTGCTGCCAATGAATTCTTTTCCATTGTCACATACAATCTCGGCAGGTATCCCGAATCGGCATATGATGTTGTCCCATATGAAGTCAATAAATTCTTTTTCTCGGACCTTTTCGAAGGCCTGTGCTTCTATCCACTTAGAAAAATAATCTGTCATAAATAAAATCAACTTAGCTTTACTTGGGGCTGTTGGCAGAGGGCCGACTATATCCATTCCCCATTTCATAAGGCCACGGGGATAAGATCGAATGGAGCTGTTCTCCGGGCTGATGGATCATCGATGCAAATCGTTGACACTTAACACATTTTTTGACAAATTCTTTTGTATCTTTTTCCATGCTATCCCAGTAGTAACCTGCTCTGATGATTTTGCGAACCAATGACTCGACGCCGGAGTGATTCCCACAAGTGCCTTCGTGGATCTCTCGATGAACATAATCGGTGTCCCCGGTCCCAAACATGCCGCCAATGGCCCATCGAACGTTCTTCTGTATAATGTTCCATCTTTAGCAGCTTTGGTTCGTAGGGCCCTCGATTCTTTACGGTCCGACAGGCGTTTTCCATTCTTCAGATAGTCGATATACTTATTCCTCCAGTCCCACGTTAAACTTGTTATATTTATCTCGGCATGACCCTCTTCAACCATAGACCTTGATAATTGGACGACAGTCCCTGGGACGATGTCATCTTTTTCGAGCGAGGATCCCAGATTAGCAAGTGCATCGGCCTCACTATTTTGTTCTCGAGGCACATGATCCAGAGTCCGCTCCTTGAAGTGGTGCAAAGTTACCTGTAGCTTATCCAAGTACCGCTGCATTCTATCCTCTCGAACCTCGAAACTTTTATTTACTTGGTTTACCACCAATAGAGAATCGCACTTGGCCTCTATGACCTCTTCTCCCAAGCTTTTAGCTAGCTCGAGATTTGCAATCATGGCCTCATATTCGGCCTCATCGTTAGTCAATCTAGAATTTTTAATAGCATTCGAGGCACCGTCTGTGAAAAGGGTCCATACCCCCAATGTTGTACCCAAACTTATCTGGAGTTCTTTCTCCACTCCGGGTATGAGGGCCGACGTGAAATCAGCCACGAAGTTAGCTAAGATCTGAGACTTGATGGTCGTTCGGGGTTGATATTTGATATCGTACCCGCTAAGTTCGACGGCCCATTTAGCCAATCGGCCCGATAGCTCGGCCTTATGCAAAACATTTCAAAGAGGGTAAGTGGTTAATACACATATAGGATGACATTGAAAGTATGGTTTTAGCTTTCGAGATGCGCTTATTAATGCAAGTGCTAATTTTTCTAAGTGAGGGTACCTTGTTTCGGCATCTCCTAGAGTTCGGCTTACATAATAAACAGGAAATTGTGTACCTTGCTCTTCTCGAACTAGCACCCCACTTACCGCAATCTCTGACACAGCCAAATATAGGTAAAGCTTTTCTCCTACCTTCGGTGTATGAAGCAAAGGCGGGCTCGACAAGTATCGCTTTAGTTCCTCCAAGGCTCGTAGGCATTCCGGGGTACAAGCAACGTCCTTTTTCTTTTTGAGCAAGGAAAAGAAATGGTGACTTCGGTCTGACGGCCTTAAAATGAATCGACCCAAAGCAGTTATTCGCCCTGTTAGCCTTTGCACGACCTTCACTCTATCCACGATCATGATATCCTCGATAGCCTTGATCTTATCGGGGTTGATCTCGATACCCCGATTGGACACCTTGAAGCCGAGGAACTTACCCGAGCCAACTCTGAAGGCACATTTCTCCGGGTTAAGCTTCATGCTGTATTTCCTCAAAATTGCAAATGCTTCCTGTAAATGAAGTAAATGGTCCTCTGCGCGCAGGGACTTAACCAACATATCATCAATATAAACTTCCATTGTTTTACATATTTGTTCTTCGAACATTTTGTTAACTAGGTGTTGGTATGTAGCTCCTGCATTCCGAAGGGCATTACGCTGTAAAAATAAGTTAAATTTAGTAATAAATGAAGTCTTTTCCTGGTCCCCGGGTTCATCTGAATTTGATTGTACCCGGAGTAGGCATCGAGAAAAGTTTGGATCTCGTGGCCGGCCATGGCATAGATCATACGATCGATGTTTGGCAATGGGAAAGAATCTTTCGGACATGCCTTATTCAAGTCCTTAAAGTCTACACACAGTCTAAGTTTGTTTCCTTTTTTCGGAACTACAACTACGTTGGCTAACCACTCGGGGTATTTTACCTCCCGAATGGATCCTATTTTAAGAAGTTTGGTTACCTCGTCTTTTATGAAGGCATGTTTTACCTCAGACTGAGGCCTCCTCTTTGCTTTACAGGTTTGAACCTAGGATCGGTGCTCAGCCGATGCGTGGTGATTTCCGATGGAATTCCTGTCATATCTAAATGGGACCAAGAAAAGCAATCCATATTTTCAATCAGAAATTGAATGAGTTTTTTCCTGAGTTCGGGGGTCAATCCCGTTCTTAAGTATACCTTTTTCTCGGGCAAGTATTCGATAAGTATGACCTGCTCCAGTTCCTCCACAGTTGACTTGGTTGCATCGGACTCTTCGAGAACGATGAAGGTTCGAGGAGTAAGGAGATCCTCTCTTCATCTTCGATTACCTATTGTTCCGACTCCATCGAGGCTGGGGGCTGTGACTGCTATTTAGCAGCCTGCTTACCTTTAGTGACTAATTTTTTCGAGGCCGAGGGCTCTGGTATCGGCACCACTTCCTCGATTGCAAATATCTCTTTTGCAGTATGTTGCTCTCCGTAGACCGTTTTCACTCCTTCCTCTGTCAGGAACTTCATCATTTGGTGAAGAGTTGAAGGTACTGCCCTCATGCTATGTATCCATGGTCTCCCGAGGAGTGCGTTATATCTCATGTCACCTTCGATGACATGGAATCTAGTGTCTTGTATGGTCCCGGCTACGTATACTGGCAAGATGATCTCTCCCTTTGTTGTTTTGCTTGCCATGTTGAAGCCATTCAGGACCCGGGATGCAGGTACAACCTGATCTTGTAGGCCGAGTTGTTCCACGACCCTTGATCTGATTATGTTTGAGCTACCTGGATCCACTAAAACACGTTTAACTTGAATTTTATATAAAAGGATGGAGATTACCAGGGCGTCGTTGTGAGGCTGAGATATGCCTTCTGCTTCCTCATCACAGAATGATAAGGCGTCCTCGGGCACATAGCTCTGAGTCTGTTTTTCTCTTGTGATTGCTACTTTGGTGCGCTTGAATACAGGCTGTTGAGGGACATCGACTCCATCAATGATCATGTGGATTACATGTTGTGGTTCCTCTTGCTCATTTTTCCTTTCATCTCTCTCCCTGAAATGATTCTTAGCCTAATCACTTAGGAATTCTCGAAGGTGGCCCTCATTGAACAATCGAGCCACTACTTCACTTAGCTGCCTGCAATCTCCTATTCTATGACCATGTGTGCCATGATATTTGCACATCAAGTTCGGGTTCCTTTGAGAGGGATCGGTCCGTATAGGCCTGGGCCACTTGGTGTCTTTGATTCTTCCAATAGCTGACACAATCCCTGATGCATCTACGCTGAAGTTGTACTCCGATAATTGAGGTGCCTCTGCAGGATTGGTATGCTTATAGAATACGCTTTTACTTATGAGTCCCCGAGAACTTTGACCTCGATCGTTTCTCCGATCATTTCGAGGAGCGTTCCGACCTGAACCGTTATCTCTTCGATCGACATACGGTTGGTATCTTCCCTGTTTGATCTCGACTCCTTGCTCGTATACCTCGGGGGCTTGGCCGCGAACCTGTTAGGATGAACCGAACCCGAGGGGGCTCCCAACCGATCATCCTCGACCCTGATTTTTGATTGGTAATGGTTATGTACATCTGACCACATTACAACTGGATACTCGATCAAGTTCTGTTTTAATTGTCTAGAAGCAATCGAGCTCCGCTCGTTTAAATCCTGCATAAAGGCATGTACTGCCCAGTCATCGAAGACCGGTGGTAATTCCATTCTTTTCATCTGAAACCTGGACATGAACTCCCTCAACATCTTGTCGTCCCTTTGTTTTATCTTGAAGACGTCTGATTTCCTCACGGCCACCTTTATGGCCCCGACATGTGCTTTCACGAAGGCGTCTGCTAACATGGCAAATGAGTCAATAAAATTAGGAGGTAAGTTGTGATACCAAATCATGGCTCCTTTCGACAATGTTTCTCCAAACTTTTTCAACAAGACTGATTCAATCTCGGCGTCATTCAAATCATTTCCTTTAATCCTGCAAGTGTATGAAGTAATATGCTCGTTAGGGTCGGTTGTTCCATTATATTTAGGTATATCGGGCACGCGTAATTTTTTGGGAATGGGCATCGGAGCCACACTTTGAGGGAATGATTTTTGTATGAATTTTTTGGCATCTAATCCTTTCAAAACTGGAGGTGCCCCCGGTATCTGGTCTACTCGGGAGTTATAAGTCTCCACCTTCTTATCATTGTCTTCGATTTTCTTTTCTTCGGACTCGATTCTCTTAGTGAGCTCTTTGAGCATTTTCATAACCGTGGGGTCAGTCCCCGAGCCGCTTTCATCCGGTCTTTCTAGCGTCGTTTCAGTGCGTCGAGAGTTTACTGGTTCGGCAGTATTTGGAGTTTTATTCTGACTCTAAAGTTGAGCGATGGCTATTTGATGAGCCTGCAACATCTCAAATATCACTTGGAGGCTGACTCCCCCATCTCCTGTTCCTGGTGTTCATTGGTCCCCTGGTCGGGCTTCCCTGCATACACTACCTTCGAGGTTTGCGCCTAAGTTGGTGTCTAGAGCAATATGAGAATTAACATCAACTAGTTCCATGTTAGTCACTTCCTCATGGTTGATCGGTGGTACACCGACCCCTACATTATTATTTTCACCAAGACCTTCGTTGCCATGAACAGGTGCATTTTGTGAGCTAGACATGTTTCAGCCTGTGAATTGAAAATTCTTGACAAGGAAAAGTGTAAATATAACGTGTGTAATAAGAATTAGTAAAGGAACAATCACTATTATCTTTAGCACCACGGTGGGCGCCAAACTGTTTACCTCCAAAATACGAGTAATAATTAAATTTGATTTGTGGTTTTAAAGATACGTGATTAGATTCAATACCAATTAATAGTTAAGAAATATGAAGTAGAAATGAAATAAATAAGTAAATCAAACCAATATAACTCAACAGCAGTGACCTCGATCTTAGTGACCTCTAGGTGGGTTTAGAGCAATAAGAATAATCAAGCTAGAAAAGTAAAGTAAGAACAGTAAAGCAAAGGGACAATTCTGATGAACAGTAGGCAAAAGGCAGAGAGTATATTCTTTTCTCAATGATTTGATGATGTTACAAATGATTGGGTCCACTTTATATAATAGGAAAATCCTAAATATGGAATATTTCTATTTACAGTAGGGAAAAATCCTGATATAGCTGTCTAACCGCCTAGTACGAAATTGTACGATCCTACTCCGGGATTTGCACCATGATTTTGGGGACGAGGCAGGAATCTAGCTCATTCCATTATAAATCCATAACGGTACTATTTCAGGGTCGAGCGTACTCATCCCTGGCACTCCTCGTACTCCTATCTCTCGAGCATTGCACTCTATCTTCGAGCTCGAATCTGGTCCACCGGGCTCGAACTCGACCTTGCCCGGACTTGGGCCTAGGATGGATCCTCGAACCTATAAATTGAAGCATATGATTTTGACCGTGTACAGGTTTATAAACCAAAATAATGATGCAAATATACTATTTTGAAAGTATATATATACAATTGAAAAATATGAGGGAAAAATTGGGTATCAATAATGATATTTATACACATGCGGTAGTATAAAGATGGGTAGTGAAATCCATGCGATGAGGTAAGGTGGGATTTATACACGTGTTGCTAGGAAGGGAATTACTTGAAGCTACGCAGTGAGATAAGGGGGCTCAAACGCGTGTAGCTATTTCGGAAAAAATATTTTTAAAATACATGCAAGGTTTACGCTGTGATATTAGGAAGATTGTGGTTGTGATTTGGAAGATAGGAACATGAGGTATAGCACCTCAGTGTGATTTTTCTTGTACATTCTAAATTGGAAAGGTTCGTTGATTTCAACGATTATTTCATTATTTTCCTTAAATTTATTTTACCTGTATTTTAAATGTATTTGATCATTGATGCTTTTATCATATGTTCCCTCTTTGTTGTCCTTTATTGCCTTAAATTCTGTTGTTAGCCGGGTTTGATAAATTGCTTATTTATCATTTATTTCCTTTATTTCCTTGTTAGACTATTAATATTTTGCACAGGTTTCTTTATCTAGTAAGTGTCTTGACCTGGCCTCATCACTACTCTACCGAGGTTAGGCTTGATACTTATTGGGTACCGTTATGGTGTACTCATGCTATACTTCTGTATATTTTTTAGCAGATCCAGGTACTTTTGCTCCTGCCGGACGCCAGTCAGTTGAACCAGTTACTTAGGAGACTTCAAGGTATACTTGTTTGACGCTCGCAGGTCTCGGAGTCACCTTCTTCTATTTTCTTACTATTGTTTATCTCTATTACAAACAGAGTTGTATTTAAAGATTGCTAGTGCATTTTCTGTAGAGCTTATGACTCAGTTCTGCCGATTTTGGATATTATTTGACTATTGTACCATTTGTGTTTTATTATGATAGTTTACCAGTTTAATTTGATATCTTAATCGTTATTCCTGCTAATTCTCCACGTGTGTTTGGCATACCTAGTCTTGGAGATTAGGTGTCATCATGACAACCTAAGATGGGAATTTGGGGTCGTGACAAGACCAGATTTTTTATATAGGCCGCTTAGAAGAGGAAGAAGAAGAAGAAGAGTATCATGGGTACTGATTCAAAGAATGTCTTTGTACGTCATCCGAAGAAAAGATCTGATAAGGGATAGAAAGAGTTTTTTGAGGATAGTCAGAGTGATCCCCGAACCAATCTCCAACCTACACAGTTTCTTCTCTAAGCTAGATGACGTTTCTATTATCGTGGTGGATGATAGAGAGAATTCTCTAATTTGAGAAAGATATAAGTACTACAAACACATTTGTCTAGATATTATCTGATACTGTAGAAGATTTCTCCGAGTATTAAATTTTCCTTGGCACTTTTAGAATTTATCTGGGTACTTTATAGGCTTGAATATATATATATATATATATATATATATATATATATATATATATATATATGGATGCATAATTTTCTGTGTGATGTCTTAAAGTTGTACCTTAGGGTGTTTAAATTTTAAATAAAAGACGGACCTTTTATATTTTTTAAACGTTATGAAGAGGACATCTCCCCTTCACTCAAGCGTAAATAGGATTGATTGATCCGAATAGACTTTTAGTTTTAGGGAGTTTTAACCCCGATAGGATTTGTGGGAGTACTAATCCTAGTAAAATATTAAATCTAACGGAAGATTAATCCCGAATAAATATATATCTTAGTAGATTTGGCCTGAAGAGACATTTACTCTGATTGGATGTTGAATATGAGTTGGAGTATATGAACATACTTCCAAGTAGAGAGGATCACATGTCCGAAAATGATACTTGAGATTTTTATTAATGTATACAGGATAATCGATCCGAATATAATGTCAAATAGTAAGTCATTTACTAAAAAAATGTGATGTGACATAATACAATAAGCCGTTAAGAAATGCTTATATATTTAAATTGAATGGTCGTTGCTAGACCAAAGATAAGCCACATGTTTGTTCAAAGTAAACTTTATTCCTGTGGCATATTTGCGTGTATTGATCTTAAAAAAGTTTCGTTCTCTACTCAGACATAAAACTCTCGTATATTTTATCGTGGGATTCTTGACTCTGATATGAAGTTCTCGATCCTTTTTGTGCACGGGTAGTATATGTATTTTTGAAGAACTAGTTCAACACTATTTGAAGTGTGTATGCTTGATGAGCAAGGCAACTGTTTGTATGCGATCAACTGTTCGTATCACTTCATGTAGATATAGTCCCCTGGTGTACGAGAACTCGAACACGAAAATCATAATTTGGCATTCCCGAGTTTAATAGTCCCCGGTAGAATTGCTAATTCTGATGTTGATGGAATTTCAAATGGTCTGATTCCTAGAAAGGAAAAAAAAGGGACGACACATGTGCTCATTATATCAAATAAATTTTACTCTAGCTAGGAACTATGAAGGTTCTGAAATATTATCGAGGATCGTGTCATATTTTGATTTGAGCTAGTCTTACTAGCTTTGATGAGTTTTCAATTTAAAGCTTTTTTAACGGAGTAATTTTCACAGCTCCCTTTATGAATTTCTCGCATCAAATATTCTGTTTGTCTAGGTCCTTAGGATTTAGATTTGGAACCCTTGAATATTCTCTATTATAATTCTCCTTTAACAAGGCAGTATGGGAGATGCGCATTCGAAGTTGTCGTGACGCGTACTTGTCTTATTTTCATTCTAATTGAGGATAGATCATGGATCGCCCGAATAAGGGATGACCCGATCTCGATATTGTTTGGCCAAAAGACGGCATTTCTCAATAGGAGCTCAGAGTTAATTCTGAATTTAGTGATATCAGCAGTAGATTTGTGACCAACGAATCTGGCTCGGCTTTCTCGGACAACATAGTTTTCTTGGATTTGATTGATCAAGAGTTAAGAATCACTTTTTAACTCAAAATTTTTACTCCGAGTGCCTGAGCTAATTCGGGCCACATAATATATATGCTTCATACTCGTCTTGGTTAGTAATAAAATAACTTTTATGAATTTTTTAAATACTTTCCCGGTAGGTGCATTAAGTATTATCCCTAACTCGGGACTTTTAATATTTGTGGACCTAATCGTGTAGAAGGTCCAGATCCCAAGAATTATCCGAAAAGTAACATGTACTTCCTTTTCAGCTTCGGATAATGTGTTCGAGCTAAAAATCAACCATGAAATATACTAAACCTTATGATTTTATAGCCATATGCGGCTTGTAAATAATACCATATTCACTAAGTTTGACTATCCATTTAGCTAGCCTTCCTGACATTTCGTGTATATGCAAAATATTACGTAATATAAATATAGTGATTACGGAAATTGGATGACATTGAAAATAAAGCCTTAGGTTTTGGTAGCTACTATTAATGTCAACTTCTCCAAACGTAAATACCTAGTTTTCGTGTCTCTGAATATTTTATAATAGATAGGATATTGTGTACCTTTGTCTTCTTGAACTAAGAATGTACTAACTAAGACCTCTGAGACAGCTCGGTATACCAACAATCATCCTCCTCCTCGGAGTTGTGAAAGCAATGGCGGGTTGGTGATTAGCTAGCGAGTCCGAATTTATGGGCTAAACCTACCTTTTGAAGTTTGGTAACTTTATTTTTTTAATTATTTGACTCTGTTTCTTCTTTTGCTTGATCGAATTATAGAGCGGGTCAATATTGAGCATATAAGTCATTACCTCCGGTGGTATACCTGTCATGCTAGCATGGGGGCAAGCAAAACAATTTGTGTTAGTACTAAAAATTCAATAAACTTACCTTTAAGTTCAGGGTCGAGTCTCGACCAATGTCAACTTTTCCATATGGAAAGTCAATGATAGTTTCTAGTTCTTCATCATTTGACCTCTGGCTTGTGATTCTTTCGGTTTAATAAGTGTATCAAAAAAATATTTGTCTAATTTTCCATCTACATTCAAGTTTTCTTTAATTGATGGCCATGTGGAATTTTACAATTTAGGAAGGTGATTTCGTACCTGTTTGGAAAGGTCCGGATCTTTTTCAGCCCTTGAAGCAAATCACATATCTCTTTGGTTGGTCCTTTTTTACAAATTTTTGCGTTTAGATTCAGATCTCCTAGGAATCACCTATATTTGGTCTTTGAACTTATTTTCGACTTTCGATTGAAGCTCCGTATCTTCCTCTATTTGGAGTTTCGTATTACAGTGGTTGTAAATTTGATTCCACGATTCCAGGAAAGTCTGACGTTATTCTTCTAACTCCTTCGATCAGATTCGGAATCACCTCCATTTGGTTCTCGAACCTATTTTTGAACATCCTATGAGTGTCGATTCGACTTATCGTGTCTTCTTCTGTTTGAAGCCTAGTGCTGTAACGGTTATGCATATCATTGTTGTGGAATAGTTGGGAATTCCCGAAGGTATTTTATCCATTTTGTTCCTGTCACACCTCCTTTTTTACACACCACCCCGAAGGATAGTATATAGGGGAGTTTTTCCAATTTAAGTGACATTATTCGAAATGGGATTATTTATTCAATTTTGTTCAGAGTCGCCACTTGGGATAGGTTTGTTTCTGGTGTCCCAAGTCACCGGTTTATTTTAATTCCCAAATCGAGGAAGATTTCGACTTTCCATTTGAAGTCTGCGAACCAGAAATTCTGAATAAGGAATTCTGTTAACCTGGGGGAAGGTGTTAGGCACCCCCGGATACCGTGGTTCCAGCACGGTCGCTTAAACTATCACAATTGGCCTATTATCTGATTTTAATACATGTTTCAACCTATAGTACAATTTTAAATTAATTACCGCTTTTAATTAATTTTAAGGAAGATTGAACGTCATCTAAAACGTGTCTTTGGATCGCGTCACATGAAATGCACCCGCAATACGGAACACATTTTATTCAACGTTTTAGGATTTGGATTTGGGTCACATAAAATGCACACCCGAGTTTAGGAAGATAATATTATTAAATGACGCGCCTAAAGCAACTAACGCGTTGTTAACTTTGCGGGGGGCCATGAAAATTCGCTAAATGGCAACGTCCCGAGTTCTAAGTATTTTAAAGACAAAATTAAGGAGGACCACGCAATTTGTGAATTTATTTGGCGCGGCGCACCTCAATTCCATTTTAAAAAGGATGTCCTAAAGATGAACTATTATTATCTATTAAGGTTCGTCTCTATTCAAAAAAAGCTTAATTAATTAACATTACGAATTAACTAACATCAAAGTATTCAAGAAAATTTCCCCAAGATCAAGCCCAAATTCCGCTGGCTCTACAGCCAACCAATGCATAACCTCAACATCGAATTCCCATGATGCCTGAAACGGCCAATATGCCGTGCAAATGTCAAATGAATGAGGACATCAATATTTATTGGGCTCAAACTTGAGCCCAGATGCAGGCCTTATTATTGAAACCAAGGCAGGCCCCAATTTGAAGACATTGTAGCTGAAAGGAGGGACTCAAGATTGAGTCCCTGAAGGCATCAACTTTTTGCATAAAAAAAGAAAGTTCATTACTGGTTTAAACACCAAAAGCACAGTTTCATTTTTTGACGATTAAACTATATGCAATCTTAAATCTTTAAGCTTCAAACTAGTTTTAAGCATTGTGATGGAATAAAACTCAAAGAATCTGGAAAAAAAATGTTCTCAAACTACTAAAGAATCCCATTTACTCATAACTAATTGCTGAAACAACGATTACCAGTAAAACAATAGCCAATTCGAAACCACCTGCCAAGTTCAAACACACTCACATGATACTCCAAATTTTATACTTAAACTAACATTCAAAACATGGTAACAGAACCTTTAAAACACTTTAAAAGATCAATACTATTATACGATTAACCTTTCATGATTTCCATGCTTCATGAGTGACAAGAGTCCAATTATCATAGCATATCTAAAACTGCTAAAGGCAATATCAAACCTGCATTTCAGACAGCAATAGAACCTGACAATTCCAAAATACCCTACATTTAACTAAAAGGGATTACAAAAAAAGTTTAACCTATATTAAAGCCAAATCAACAAGATAGGGTCCAAATACATCAAGATTTTAACAGTCCATAATTAATTACGAGTTGAGAAATTGGCTACTCCAACAGAAAAAACACTCAAACTACATCATGAGTCAAATGAAGAAGACATAAATATCATGAAAGGAAAACAGCTTTGGCAAAAAGAGAACTACTGCTAAGATTTTAAAGACTGCCTTCGTTCCATCTTCAAACTGGAGTTTACATTATGAGAGATTCAGAATTTATACCTAGAATTCACAACAGAGTAGGAGAAGGATAGTCAGCATCAGCAAATGAATTAACCCAGAAATAACCGAGGAAAAAAACAGCTTTGCAACAAGTTTGAACCACCAGAACTCTCAAACAATACTCAGTAATCAAAAGCAACCAAAACTTGAAACAAATCTCTTGAAAATCAACCAAAACTCAAGTCATTTTAACCCTTGATTATCCGGAGATGATTTCAGAAGTGGGGAGCCTCAAAGATCACCAAATTCCTCCATGGAACAGTGTTTTACTAACTATTTTTCAGCCGTTTTGCTTTCTTTTTTTTGGATTTTTTGCTCTTCTAAAATCTCTCAATTTTGCAGAATTCTTAGCTCTTTTTGGGTCTCTTTTCTCTCTTTTTGGCTCTCTCAAATCTGACTTCTAAGGCAAGGAAGTAATGCCTTTATAGGCAAGTAAGTAGGGCATCTCTGCAGATTTTATTTTGCACTTTAACCCTCCCCCTTAATTTTATTTTTTGCCAATTAGTCCCTCACTTTCAGACTTGCTACCCAAGTTATACTACCTAAAAGTCTGAAATTGGTTAAAAACCCCTGCTAGAAGCTTCTAAGTTAGCTACCCTGAAGATTCCCTCACTTAGATTACCTAAATTACCCTTTGTATCCCTGAAATTTACCTTGACGGACCAACCTGGGTCAAATTGACCCATGGCAAATCAAACATGGGCCTTTAACCAATTGGACTGACCCTTCTTTTCCTAAATGGGTCATAAAAAGTTCCAAGACTCAAACAACCAATTAGCCCAATTAAGATTCTGAACAAACTAACCAAAATGTAACCATTTTCAGCAATTTAAATCCTAGACTACTCAACCTATTAACCAAAACTGAATTAGTGAACTAAATCAATGGACTAGTGTTACTGATTAAAGAAACCATATAAAACTAATCGTGTATAAACAGATAATTGCAGAAAAACTAAAACAAAATGAACAATGAACAAAAGCAACTTGAAATCAAAACGAACTTATGAACTAAATGAAAATCAAACAGACTAAAACTAAAGAGGATGACGATTAGCCTGGATATGTAGATGTAAAAAAAATAGAAGGAAATAATAAAAGGAAGTGAAGAAAGAGATCCTTAACACACCTGTCTAAGATAGGTAAGTAACAACCTGGAATCGACCCTTTGAATAGCCTTGGTATGGGTCGAATTAGACCTTAATCGCGTGTTCTCGATGAAAACACACGACTAAAGTCCAAATCAATCCCAAACTTCATCCAACTGATCGTTTGGGATTTTTAGGGTTCAGACCTTCGACTTAAGATTCTGGCGGTTCTGAAGGGTTTTGAAGCAGACGGAATGGGTATTTGGAATGAGTGGGGGCTTGGGGATTATTTGGTGTTAGTTTGGTGGTGGTTGGTGGTGGCGCCACCACCGGAGAAAACAAGGGCGGCGCTAGGGTTTGGATTTATGATCTGAAAGGTCAGGCCGGATTTGATGGAGAGTGAACAGGGATTTGAAAAGAGGGGGCGAGGAGATGCTTTGGTGTAAATTTGGGCATGATTGGCCGCCAGTCGCCGCCGTAGGCGATTTCCGGCGGGCGGCAGGCGGCGGTTGAAGGCGGAGCTCGGCGGGGTCTCTAAAGAGTTGAGAGAGATGACTGGGGGTAGGGGAAACGTTTGGACATATAAATATTAATGACACCCCTAGTTCGAGACCGTCGGATCAAGATAAATCAACGGTTGATATTTCTCACCACGAAATGGGGTCGTTTTGGTATTAACTGGAGACGGACCGGGTGGGGAAATGGTTTTGGGCTGGGTTAGAGGTTTATGGGCCAGGTATTTGGACGAAAATTTGGGTTGGGGGTTTGATTAATTGGCCTGGAGTGAATTTGGCCCAAATTTGGGTCTTTAATAAAGAAGACCCAATTCTTTTAATTTCTTTTCTTTTATTTCCTTTTTATTTTATTTTCTTTTTCTTTTCAAGTTAAAACTAAAAATATAAATTAACTCTAAAAACTAAATTAACCTACCCAACTATATTAAGCTCTAATTAATAACCAACACAAACTAATTAAATACCAATTTAAAGGAAAACTGAACAAAATTCAAAGCTAAAATCAAACAAAGCAAATAGATCAATTTTGTGATTTTTGTATTTTTGTAAAACCCTAATTACTAATTAATCTAAAAATTTATAAAATTAAATCCTAAATGCAAATGCAATGCGTATTTTTGTATTTTTTATGAATTATATAAATTAAAAATGCACATAGAAATGCAAATAAACATGAAAATTATGCAATTAAATCCTAAAAATCAAATAATTAAAAGAAAAATCCTAATTTTGGGAATTATGTAGGAGTAAATCATGCGAGGCAAAAATCACGTGCTCACAGCTGCCCCTCTTTGCTCAGAGACACGAAGGGTTTTCGGGCAAAGATAAATGAGCAATTATGAGGGATTTTTGCCCGCTTGGCACTCCATGAGAAGCATTTTTGTAAAAATGTTTGACCGAACCTTGCTTCAGAGGTTGCCTACATATCCTTGGCTGTAAAGAAATCAGGTCAGTGTAGTTCTGGAAGTTTTGGTAGCTGGGACTACCGGGAGCTGTGATTGCACTGCTGATGCTGCTGCTACTGCTTGCTGACCTCCTTATTACACCGAAAAGGAAAATCAAAGCTAATCTAGCTATGCCTATCAGCTACGAGTTACAAGATTCCTATCTATAAATCTCTTGAAGCCTGATCTTGAGTCTTAGCTGATTTTGATGTGGACCCCGATCTGAATATTGATGCTCGCAAGCTGCAGGCTGGTTCTTTCTTCAGCGTTTGGATCAAAGCGGGACACGCGAAGCGTGTGACTTCAATCAAATTTTGAGCAGTCCGCATCCTTGTCTGTTTTAGCACTTTGAATTTACTTCTTTTTTGTTCTTTTCTTCTTTTCCTTTATTCTGGATTGAGACTCATTCTTTCGGTCATCTCGAATCCTGTGCCTTGAGGTAAAACCTGTTCGGATACCAAAAACAAACAAACGAATGAAATTTTTCTGCCCCAGTTTTTACTAGGAAATTTTCGTTATTTGCAACACAAATCTAAACTACCTTTTCATTGAAAGCAATAAAAATCAGGATTGTGTATCCTTGGGAATGAAGCCTTAAATTGGGAGGATTACCGGGTTATGCTGGAAAGTGACCGGGTTATGCCGGAAAAGAAAAGGTCCTCGGTTATGCCGGGGAGGTCCATGGGTTATGCCGGGATTGAAAGAAAAAAGGCTCCTTGGGTTATGCCAGGGAGGTCCACGGGTTATGCCGGGATAAAAGAAAAAAGCTCCTTGGGTTATGCCGGTATTGAAAGAAAAAGGCTCCTTGGGTTATGCCAGGGAGGTCCACGGGTTATGCCGGGATAAAAGAAAAAAGCTCCTTGGGTTATGCCATGGAGGTCCACGGGTTATGCCGGGTTGAAAGAAAAAAAGCTTCTTGGGTTATGCCAGGGAGGTCCACGGGTTATGCCGGGATTGAAAGAAAAAGGCTCCTTGGGTTATACCATGGAGTCCACGGGTTATGCCGGGATTGAAAGAAAAGGCTCCTTCGGTTATGCCAGGGAGGTCCACAGGTTATGCCGGGATCGAAAGAAAAAGGCTCCTTGGGTTATGCCAGGGAGGTCCACGGGTTATGCAGGGATATCTAGGGAATGGGGCCCTATGCTACCATGATTTTGGATTTTTTTTTACGGCATAAAATGCAAGAAAGAATTTGGGGGGAAACTTCCCTTTTTGGTCTGTTCCCTACTGCAAAGCTGTTTCAGCGCTTGCCATTTCTTTTCCTTTTTGGTTGCACCTGCTTTTTGCACGGTTGCTTGGATTGCACCTGTGTCAAATTTTCAAACAAAGAACAATTGTTAGTTTGAAACGGTGGTTGGTTTTGTGGCCTTGATCGTCTCAATTGCTTGATCTCGGCCCAGTTCCTGTTGAGAACCTCTGCTGCTTGCTGGTTTTGAAGATGAATCTCTTTCTCAAACCGAAAGGCTCAACTTTTGGGATTTCATGACGACTCGCCCGCGTGGGGCTTCGACCCTTTCACTTTATTCTGCCCTTAGGACCTTTGTCCTTGACTTTCTTTCCTTCTTCAATAACTTTGATTTCAGAGCATCAACCATCATGGCCAGTCGGGATTGGCTTGATGCACCCGCTGAGGATGGGTACTTTTCTTTAGCTTTCGTTAGGGAGAGTCCTGTAAAGCCAGTCCTGCCACCTTTTCTTTGTATTAGTTTCGTGAACAGAGTTAGACCAAAAGGGATTTCAAGGAAAAAGTAGACAAAAGGCAAGAAAATGAATTTAAAGAGAAGTGTCCCTTTCGGGGAGAAAAGAAGGACTTATCTGGGGTGCATGCAGGCTTCAAATAGACATGACATGCTTCTTGGACTGGATGCCCGACCCGCACAAAATTTCCCAATTTCTCATAAACTCATTGACCCGTATTTCAAAACCAGGGAATCTTTCCAGGACTCTTTTCAGTGATGGGAGATGTCTTCTCTTCGGCCGACGGTGCCCTTTGCAGGTTTTTGCCAATCGACCTCTCTCATTTCTCTTCTCACCGTTGCCCGATAGTGCTATTTACAAGTTTTCACTAAACGGACTCTCTCATTTTCGATTTCTCTACTCACCGTCGCCTTATGGTGCCCGTAGGTTTTCACCGATAAGACTCTCTCATTTTATTTCTCTCAATTTGATTGCATCAGATTCCAACAATGGTGTTTTCCGATTCGAACGCCTTTGCCAATTGATCAGAAGGACTTGGACAAGGTTTGGGTAAAAGAATCTTGATGGATTTACAACTTTGGAACCGTTCTGGTGGGCTCATTGCCGAGTCATTATATCATCTGCCCCAGTTTCACTTTTTGGGGGAATTGGATTTTTGTTTTGGTGTGACTGAACCCCAGAGAGAGGCTGCCTACGTATCCTTTCGGAATCAAGTCAGACGTAGTTCAGGAAGCATTTGTCTTTGGTTTTCTTTTTTCTTCTGTTTTGTTTTGTTTTCTTTTTCTTTCTTTTTCATTTTTCATTTCATTTTCTTTTTCCTCTCTCTTTTTTTTCATTTTCTTTGCCTTTTTTTTCATATTTCTCTTTTTCTCTTTTTTTTTCATTTTCATTTTTTCAATTAACACTTTCCAGGTTTCC
>NC_031994.1:28469872-28498733 GCF_001879085.1 Nicotiana attenuata
AAGATAGCAAGGAGACTTGTTCAGGAAACTTTCGAAGCTGGTCAACCACTTCATAATCTGCCATCTTCATTTTTTGAAAGAAAGCTTTTGCCTTTTCGGCACTCACAGTTTTTTTTAGCTGGGAAGCGCTTCCTAGTGGCGTTGTTCACTTCTTCCAAATTGGAGTACTTTTCCACAGGGTAATTTTCTTGAACCTCTCCTGAGATTTCCTTGCCTTGATACGTCACCACTGTTTCATGGTAGTTCCAAGGTACCGCGGTAGGATCAGTCATGGGCCTCTGTGGCGCGCGGCCAATAACCACGGGCTCACTCAGCCTTGGTGGATTAGTTGGCCCCCGCACCACATAAGCTCCCTTGGGCACGTACATTTGGGTCACCTTGTTCAGTTCAAATCTCCTGGGAGGACTGAAAGTCATCTGCTTTTCCGTGCGGCCCCGAGGGACATAGAGAACAACATCTTTGGCGGGTGCTGCCCCAGTTCCTGCTTCAATTTTCTTCTCTGGTTTTGAGTGGGTGGCTTTGTTCTTTTGCTCCCCTTTGTCTTGCTTCGGGGAAGTTTTCGGTTTCCTCTCTACATCAGCAATGGCGATGATGGCCTTCAACGCCGGGTCAAATTCCTTATCTTCACAGATCATTCCGATTACCGGCCCGTTGTTATGAGCCGGCAATGGGTTATTGGTCACATTGGGGATATCCTCGTCCCTTAACACTATCTTTCTCTGTTCTATCAAATCCTCCACAGCTCTTTTCAAAGTCCAACAGTTTTCTGTATCATGCCCCTTAGCTCCTGAGTGATAAGCGCATCGGGCGCCCCGTTGGTAGGAGGGTGATTCTGGGTTCTGCCTGTTTGGAGGTACTGGCTGTAGCAGACCCATTTGGACAAGCTTTGGAAACAGGCTAGAGTAGGATTCACCGATTGGTGTAAAAGTTTGCCTCCTGGGTGGCTCACGGGGAGGGAAGTTGTTTTGTGGAGGACGAGGGTTGTAGTTTTTGGCGAGAAGGCTGGTTTCTTTGAAATGGAGCTTGGTTCCTATTAGCTTGCTGCTGAGGCTGGACAAAAGGCTGAGCATTCATGACCGCATATGGCGGAGGAGCATAGGCCATGTCCTGGTGAGGGAAATCATGCTGAGGGGTTCTTTCTAGGAACATGGATCTGGGAGCACGGTGTCTTCTTGCACCTGATGTTGCCATGGATGTTTCTTCTTTCTTCTTGCCTTTTGTTACTCCTCCAGACCCGCCCTGAATGGCTTGGGAGGTTGCTCTAATAGCGGATTGGGTTAGGATTCTGCCTGTTTTCAATCCATTTTCCACCATTTCACCGATTTTGATAGCTTTCGCGAACGGTTTGCCCATAGCTGACATCATATTTTGAAAGTAGTCGGCTTCCTGAGCTTGGAGGAACACTGTGACCATTTCGACCTCGTCCATCGGAGGCTTTACTCTAGATGCTTGCTCACGCCATTTGATTGCATACTCCTGGAAGCTCTCCGAGGACTTCTTTTTCAGGTTTGCCAACGAGTTTTTGTCTGGAGCAATGTCTATATTGTACTGGAATTGTCTGACAAAGTCTCTAGCAAGGTCGTTCCAGATGTGCCAACGAGATATATCTTGATCCATATACCACTCGGAGGCAATACCAACCACACTCTCTCCAAAATAAGCCATGAGTAACTCTTCTTTTCCTCCAGCTCCTCGCAACTGACTGCAGTATTTCTTAAGATGAGCAATAGGATCACCATGTCCATCGTACTTTTCAAACTTTGGATTTTTGAATCCCGGAGGCAGGTGCACATGAGGGAACATGCATAAATCAGTATAGGACACACCTTTCTGCCCACTCAGACCCTGTATGTTCTTGAGGCTCTGCTCCAAGCTTCTCATCCTCTTTGCAATTTCTTCCTGTTCGGGAGTTTTGGGAGTCTTTTCCTGTTCCGCAGTGAACTCAAATTGAGGCGGTTGAGGATAAGTATAAGTGGGGAACTGAGGAGGCTCCATTTGGAAGTTGGGTGTTTGGAATGTAAAGGCTGATGGATCAAAAGTGGGCATAGGCAGGGCAGGCTTTGTTGTGGCTGAGCATGGGGGAGCGGTGAAGATATTGGAGGCCGCTCCGGACATGAACACCTGAGGGCGAACCTCAGAAGGTGTTCCCACAAAATGAGCTGATATGGTGGGTTGTCCCAGTGGGGTATTCGGATGATTGATTGGAACATTAGAAGCACCCCCTGATCTCGGAAACAGTTCGGGGAATCCTGGGATGGCACTTGGCGGCTCTCTTCCATTCGCCCAAGCATCCCACATTTCCATGACTCGAAGGCGTAACATCCTGTTCTCTTCAGCCGTTGCAGATTCTGAGGTCGGGATGCCCGAGATTGGGCTATCATCTGCGATGGGAACCGTTGGCAAGGTCATTTCTGAAGACATGCCGATACTCCCCTTTGATCTAGTAAAGTATGGATGTGAAGCCGGGTTACCACGAAAAACCAACCACCTTGTTTCTATAAAACCTGGACTGGAATTTGACAGCAGCAACCGGTTAGTTTAAGACAAATAACTGATAGGTAATCGCACGTTGGGGTGTGATGCACCTATACAGTTAAATGGGTTTCTACATATTTTGCAACGGTTGCATGCTTCATCCCGGCTTTACTTATTTTCTCCGTTTTTCTTCTTTCGATTTCCACTCTTTCTCTCTTTTTTTTCATCTCTTTTTTTTTTCTTTTCTTCTCTTGCCCTTTTCTCTCATTTTTCATTGCCTCTCTTTTTGTTTTTTTTTATCACTCTTTTTTTTTCTTTCTTTTGGTTATGGTCGAATCCTATGGAGATTGCCTACGTATCATGACCCTGCATGAATCAGACCTTGCGTAGTTCGAGAAATTGGGAATTGAGCAAACTAATTTTTTTTTGTTCTTTTTATAAAACTCAGACCATGAATGCTTTAAGGCAAAAGAAGAATACTTTGGATTTTTTTGATTATTTTTTTTCTTTTGGAATTTTTTTAAAAAAAATGCTTTAAAAGAAGAAAGGTAATTTTTTTCTTGGATTTTTGATTTTGATTTCATTTTTGAAAGAAAGACTTCTAAAAAATCCTTTCTTTTGATTGGATCTTTGAGAATTTCAAAAGTAAAAAGAAAATATTTTTTTTGTTTGAATTTTCATTTGTTTTCTCTTGTTCTAAGGAAGAAAGAAAATATTTTTTGGATTTTGGATGTAAACTCTTAATTTTTGAAAGAGAGACTTTTAAGAAAATATTTTGAATTTCGGAGTTTTTATTTATTTACAAATGTACTTCTAAAGAAAAGCAAAAATATTTTTGGACTTCAGTTTTTCAAAATTTTTTTTTTACATTTAAAAACAACAAACTTCTAAAGAAGAAAAGAGTATTTTTGGATTTTTGTTTCTGACTTTTTTTTTGGATTTTTGTTTTTTTTTTTAAAAAAATACTTCAAAATGAAGGAAACCCGTATTTTTGGATTTTGATTTTTATTGATTTTTCTCTTTTTTTTTGTATGAAAGACATTAGAAAGAAGGAAACCATTTTTGAGTTTTAAAAACTTCTTTTTTTATTTTTTTTAAGGAAAGATTTCTAAAGAAGGAACTAAAGGAAAATATTTTTGGATTTTTGAAAATTGGGGTCGGAACCGATGAGGTTTGCTTACGTATCTCACATCCGGTGAGAACCAGACCCGCGTAGTTCGGTCAGATTTGATAAAACCAATATTTTTGAAAACAAAACCTTTATTTTCCCAAAAATCCGGGAGAGTTTCAGTACTATTTGGGTATTGGTTTTTCAAAACAGGTGATTACCCTCACTTAACCCTAACATTGCTATTATCTTTTTTAACTCTCTCCCATTATTTACAAGCCGGTCAACATGCAAAGCCGAGCAAATAAATGCACAAGTAGCAAGTAAGATGCATCAGGATGGTCTTTTCATTTCAGGTCACCTGTCCTAGACGGACCCAACCCCTGTATTGAGTCCCCTAAGTCAAATGCACGTGATGCAAATAAACGTTCCTACTAGGTATCCGGCATGAGGCTTTGTTATACTAGGATTAAAACCTGGGTTTATTGTGCTAGACCTTGCTTACCCGAGTGGACAACTCGAGCCGAGGGGGGGCAGCGTACCGGGAATACAGAAGCTTCGCCGGCTTAGCAGCTTGTCCGAACCTCGTTCTAAATGGGATAAGACTCTAAACAGAAGAGAAGTCACACGAAGTGCACCCTTCTCCATGATTTAGAAGACTCAGAGAGAGGAAGGGTTTTGTAGCAGTTTATATACAGTTCACAGAATATCAAAGCGGTAAAGCATTTAGCACATTAGGATGAAACATGTAGGAAAATCAGATAAAGCCAATCATAACAGCTATTCTAAGCTCGAATTCTTAAACCGTGAATCGAAGTTCTAGGCTTGTTATCCCCAGCAGAGTCGCCAGAGCTGTCACACCTCCTTTTTTATACACTACCCCGAAGGATAGTATATAGGAGAATTTTTCCAATTTAAGTGACATTATTCGAAATGGGATTATTTATTTAATTTTGTTCAGAGTCGCCACTTGGGATAGGTTTGTTTCTGGTATCCCAGGTCACCGGTTTATTTTAATTCCCAAATCGAGGAAGATTTCGACTTTCCATTTAAAGTCTGCGAACCAAAAATTCTGAATAAGGAATTCTGTTAACCCGGGGGAAGGTGTTAGGCACCGCCGGATTCCGTGGTTCTAGCGCGGTCGCTTAAACTATCACAATTGGCCTATTATCTGATTTTAATACATGTTTCAACCTATAGTGCAATTTTAAATTAATTACCGCTTTTAATTAATTTTGAGGAAGATTGAACGTTATCTAAAACGTGTCTTTGGATCGCATCACATGAAATGCACCCGCAATCCGGAACACATTTTATTCAATATTTTAGGATTTGGATTTGGGTCACATGAAATGCACACCCGAGTTTAGGAAGATAATATTATTAAATGACGCGCCTAAAGCAACTAACGTGTTGTTAACTTTGCGGGGGGGCATGAAAATTCGCTAAATGGCACGTCCCGAGTTCTAAGTATTTTAAAGACATAATTAAGGAGGACCACGCAATTTGTGATTTTATTTGGCGCGGCGCACCTCAATTCCATTTTAAAAAGGATGTCCTAAAGATGAACTATTATTATCTATTAAGGTTCGTCTCTATTCTAAAAAAAGCTTAATTAATTAACATTACGAATTAACTAACATCAAAGTATTCAAGAAAATTTGGGCCCCAAGATCAAGCCCAAATTCCGCTGGCTCTACAGCCAACCAATGCATAACCTCAACATCGAATTCCCATGATGCCTGAAACGGCCAATATGCCGTGCAAATGTCAAATGAATGAGGACATCAATATTTATTGGGCTCAAACTTGAGCCCAGATGCAGGCCTTATTATTGAAACCAAGGCAGGCCCCAATTTGAAGACATTGTAGCTGAAAGGAGGGACTCAATATCGAGTCCCTGAAGGCATCAACTTTTTGCTTAAAAAAAGAAAGTTCATCACTGGTTTAAACACCAAAAGCACAGTTTCATTTTTTGACGATTAAACTATATGCAATCTTAAATCTTTAAGCTTCAAACTAGTTTTAGGCATTGTGATGGAATAAAACTCAAAGAATTTGGAAAAAAAATGTTCTCAAACTACTAAAGAATCCCATTTACTCATAATTAATTGCTGAAACAACGATTACCAATAAAACAACAGCTAATTCGAAACCACCTGCCAAGCTCAAACACACTCACATGATACTCCAAATTTTAAACTTAAACTAACATTCAAAACATGGTAACAGAACCTTTAAAACACTTTAAAAGATCAATACTATTATACGATTAACCTTTCATGATTTCCATGATTCATGAGTGACAAGAGTCCAATTATCATAGCATATCTAAAACTGTTAAAGGCAATATCAAACCTGCATCTACAGACAGCAATAGAACCTGACAATTCCAAAATACCCTACATTTAACTAAAAGGGATTACAAGAAAAGTTTAACCTATATTAAAGCTAAAACAATAAGATAAGGTCCAAATACATCAAGATTTTAACAGTCCATAATTAATTACGATTTGAGAATTTGGCTACTCCAACAGAAAAAACACTCAAACTACATCATGAGTCAAATGAACAAGACATAAATATCATGAAAGGAAAACAACTTTGGCACAAAGAGAACTACTGCTAAGATTTTAAAGACTGCCTACATTCCATCTTCAAACTGGAGTTTACATCATGAGAGATTCAGAATTTATACCTGGAATTTGCAACAGAGTAGGAGAAGGTAAGTAAGAACCTGGAATCGACCCTTTGACCAGCCTTGGTATGGGTCGAATTAGACCTTAATCGCGTGTTCTCGATGAAAACACGCGACTAAAGTCCAAATCAAACCCAAACTTCATCCAACTGATCGTTTGGGATTTTTAGGGTTTAGACCTTCGACTTAAGATTCGGGCGGTTCTGAAGGGTTTTGAAGCAGACGGAGTGGGTATTTGGAATGAGTGGGGCTTGGGGATTATTTGGTGTTAGTTTGGTGGTGGTTGGTGGTAGCGCCGCCACCGGAGAAAACAAGGGCGGCGCTAAGGTTTGGATTTATGATCTGAAATTCGAGCAGGTCAGGCCGGATTTGATGGAGGGTGAACGGGAATTTGGAAAGAGGGGGTGAGAGATGCTTTGGTGTAAATTTGGGCACGATTGGCTGCCGGACGCCGCCGTAGGCGATTTCCGGCGGGCGGCAGGCGGCGGTTAAAGGCGGAGCTAGGAGGGGTCTCTGAAGAGTTGAGAGAGATGACTGGGGGGGTAGGGGGAACGTTTGGACATATAAATATTAATGACACCCCTAGTTCGAGACCGTCGAATCAAGATAAATCAACGATTGATATTCCTCACCACGAAACGGGGTCGTTTTGGTATTAACTGGAGACGGACCGGGTGGGGAAATGGTTTTGGGCTGGGTTAAAGGTTTATGGGCCATGTATTTGGACGAAAATTTGGGTTGGGGGTTTGATTAATTGGCCTGGAGTGATTTTGGCCCAAATTTGGGTCTTTAATAAAGAAGACCCAATTCTTTTATTTTTTTTCTTTTATTTCCTTTTTATTTTCTTTTCTTTGTCTTTTCAAGTTAAAACTAAAAATCTAAATTAACTCTAAAAACTAAATTAACCTACCCAACTATATTAAGCTCTAATTAATAACCAACACAAACTAATTAAATACCAATTTCAAGGAAAACTGAACAAAATTCAAAGCTAAAATCAAACAAAGCAAATAAATCATTTTTTGTGATTTTTGTATTTTTGTAAAACCCTAATTACTAATTAGTCTAAAAATATATGAAATTAAATCCTAAATGCAAATGCAATGCGTATTTTAGTATTTTTTTTTTATGAATTATATAAATTAAAAATGCACACAGAAATGCAAATAAACATGAAAATTATGCAATTAAATTCTAAAAATCAAATAATTAAAAGAAAAATCCTAATTTTGCGAATTTTGTGGGAATAAATCATGCGAGGCAAAAATCACGTGCTCATAGTTCCTTGATCTATTTTTGTAAGGTTAGATCTAAATTTTGCAAATCAAAATTAACTAGCGTATCTGAACCTCCTGTTTTGGAATTGTTTGGCGCATATCAGTTATAATCAATTCTGTATGGTATCAATATGTCTAGTACCGATGTCCATTCTCCATTTATCTCTGTTCGTTGCTTACTAATCATTATCATGGTTATTCTTCAATTTTCATTTCGCCTAGTAAAGCCATTTCCAACTTGATTGTCCTCAACTGTATTGATTGGCAAATTTCGGCCATGATGAATGTTTAAACTAAAAAAAGCGAAGATTAACAAATATTGTTAGTATCTTGGGATGAATAGAAAATTTGCTTGAGTTCTCGGAAGCAAAACCAATTGTTTAACCAAAAAATAACTTTCAAGGTCAAAACAATTAATTTTATATGATGGGCGACAAGCAACCGATTCGATCCGAAAATTATAAATTTTTATTAATACAACGTGATAGAGAAGTGAAAAATGAATCTGATGACGGATAATGTAGTAAAAATAATTCCTATCGGATGATCCTTGATAGGATAAGGAGCCGAACAGAGCTTGAAGAGTATTGCAAACTTGGGAGCAAATTGCTATGAATTACGATGTGTAGAATTGTAAAGAAGAAAATTAGATGATTACAATAGTGGTAAAGTATGTCTATTTATATGATTAGATATAGGTAACCATTCTTCTTGAAATATGGGTCCATTATGAGCACTACTCTGTCCATCTGTTATGTTTGGAAGACTTATAACTGCTGAGTAAATGCTGAAATTTCGTAACTGATGAGTTAATTCCGTTATTGATGAGTCAATGTCGTACCCGTTGAGTCAATTTTCTACTCGTTCAGTTAATTTCGTAATTGATTGCCTTGTTCTGCCCGTTAAAACATTTGTTGCATTAATAGTATGTTACATAATTGATGGCGTAATGATGGTAAATCACGTGTAATCCGAGATTAATTGATTCTTTCCTCATTTGCAACTGTGAGCTATTCTCCTTACCTGATCTGGGCTATTCTATTATGATCAGTTACGAGACTAATAGACATGGTACGAGTACGTTTGCTGCTGAAGGTGTTTCACATATCTTTAATGTCATTCTTCACTTTTCTCATAACTTCACTGACATGTGTTGCCATTTAATAGACTCACGTGGCGATTTTATTATTCGCTTATACACTTTTGTTAATTATGTTAGAATTATCTTTATTTTTAAATAATGTCATCTTTGTAATGACTTGACCGGTCGTTTTGATCTCTAGCGCGTCATTCGGCGGTTTGAGGCCTTGAGTAGCTTCACTTCATGTTTTATGACTTGTACGCGTAGTCAAAATTGAATTTCGGGAAGTCCTGAGTTGTTTCGGATGGAAAATTCTAATTTCAGATGCTTTAAGTTGGAAGAATTGACTAGCGTTTGACTTTTGGGTAAACAACCTCGGAATCGGGATTTGAAGGTTCCAATAGGTTTGTATGATAATTCCGGACTTGGGCGTATGTTCAAGTTGAATATCGGGTCGCCCGGGAGCATTTCGGCGCTTATTGTGGAAAGTTAGCATTTGGAAGGTTTTTGAATTCCCTAAGTTTGGTTTGAGGTGGACTTTGGTGTTATCGATGTCCGTTTGGGGTTCCGAGCCTTGGAATAGGTTCGTAGCGTGATTTGTGACTTGTGCGCAAAATTTGGCGTCATTCCGGGATGTTTAAGCATAATTTGGATGCGTTCGGCGAAGTTTGAATGTTTGAAACATTAAAGAAAGGTTTTGATCGTCGATTCATAGTTTTTATGTTATTTGGCGTAATTTGAGGCTTCGACTTAGTCCGCGTCATGTTTTGGGTGCATTGGTATGGCTGGATGGGGTCTCGGGGGGACCGGGTGCGAATCGAATTGAAAACGGATCGAGTTTGGACTTGGAAGAAGTGCTGAAGCAGTTGGGATCTGATGCAATCACACCTGCATGGGGAGTGGTCGCAGGTGCGGTCACGTGGAAGCGTAGGGTCCATCACAGGTGGGATTTTGGTGGAAGGGACCTGGGGGCGCAGGTGCGAGGAAAGTTCCGCATCTACGAAGTCGCAGATGCGGAGAGGTGATCGCAGAAGCGGAAGGAGCTGGGCAAGACTGGAGTCGCAGAAGCAGAAGGGTTCCGCATGTGCGAGTGCGCAGGAGCGAAGGTTGGACCGCCGTATATATATATGTGGATTTAAACATGAAATAAATAGAAATTTGGCATGAAAATTAGTAGAAATTTGATATTTTGGTAGAAAACATAGAACTTGGTATATTGGATTTTGACCACGAAATTGGACATGAAATTGGGAATAAATTATATATTTGAGTTCGTAATGTTATGGGTAATGTTTATCTTCGAAAATTTTCAGAATCCGGGCACGTGGGCCCGAGGATTGACTTTATTGACTATTCGAGTGTAGGTTTGAGGCCTTGAGTAGCTTCACTTCCTGTTTTATGACTTGTACGCGTAGTCGAAATTGAATTTCGGGAAGTCCTGAGTTGTTTCGGAAGGAAAATTCTAATTTCGGATGCTTTAAGTTGGAAGAATTGACTAAGGTTTGACTTTTGGGTAAACAGCCTGGGAATTGGGATTTGAAGGTTCCAATAGGTTTGTATGATAATTCCGGAATTGGGCGTATGTTCAGGTTGAATATCGGGTCTCCCGGGAGCATTTCGGTGCTTATTGTGGAAAGTTAGCATTTGAAAGGTTTTTGAATTTCCTAAGTTTGGTTTGAGGTGGACTTCGGTGTTATCAATGTCCGTTTGGGGTTCCGAGCCTTGGAATATGTTCGTATCGTGATTTGTGACTTGTGCACAAAATTTGGCGTCATTCCGGGATGTTTAAGCATAATTCGGACGCGTTCGGCGAAGTTTGAATGTTTGAAACATTAAAGAAAGGTTTTGATCGTCGATTCGTAGCTTTTATGTTATCTCGCGTAATTTGAGGCTTCAAATTAGTCCGCGTCATGTTTTGGGTGCATTGGTATGGCTGGATGGGGTCTCGAGGGGACCAGGTGCGAATCGGATTGAAAACGGATCGAGTTTGGACTTGGAAGAAGTGCTGAAGCAGCTGGGATCTGATGCAATCGCACCTGCATGGGGAGTCGCAGCAGGTGCGGTCACGTGGAAGCGTAGGGTCCATCACAGGTGCGATTTTGGTGGAAGGGACCTGGGGGCGCAGGTGCGAGAAAAGTTCTGCATCTACAAAGTCGCAGATGCGGAGAGGTGATCGCAGAAGCGGAAGGAGCTAGGCAAGACTGGAGTCGCAGAAGCGGAAGGGTTTCGCATGTGCGAGTGCGCAGGAGCGAAGGTTGGACCGCCGTATATGTGAGTTAAATACATGGATTATATATGGATTTAAACATGAAAATGAGTAGAAATTTGGCATGAAAATTAGTAGAAATTTGGGATTTTGGTAGAAAACATAGAACTTGGTATTTTGGATTTTGACCACGAAATTGGACATGAAATTGGGAATAAATTATATATTTGAGTTCGTAATGTTATGGGTAATGTTTATCTTCGAAAATTTTCGGAATCCGGGCACATGGGCCCGAGGATTGACTTTATTGACTTTTCGAGTGGAGGTTTGAGGCCTTGAATAGCTTCACTTCATGTTTTATGACTTGTACGCGTAGTCGAAATTGAATTTCGGGAAGTCCTGAGTTGTTTCGGAAGGAAAATTCTAATTTCGGATGCTTTAAGTTGGAAGAATTGACTAAGGTTTGACTTTTGGGTAAACAACCTCGGAATTGGGATTTGAAAGTTCCAATAGGTTTGTATGATAATTCCGGAATTGGGCGTATGTTCAGGTTGAATATCGGGTCGCCCGGGAGAATTTCGGCTCTTATTATGGAAACTTAGCATTTGGAAGGTTTTTAAATTTCCTAAGTTTGGTTTGAGGTGGACTTTGGTGTTATCGATGTCCGTTTGGGGTTCCGAGCCTTGGAATATGTTCGTATCATGATTTGTGACTTGTGCACAAAATTTGGCATCATTCCGGGATGTTTAAGCATAATTCGGACGTGTTTGATCACTACCAACTCCACACTACTACAAAGTAGGAAGAGAGGGTTGCAATAGCCTTTACCCGATATGAGGGTCGGGATCGAATTCCTCAGGGAGCTAGAAAGGGAGTTGATGTATCTATCTAGTCTAGAATCGTGTAATTGTTCTAAATGTCACTTCCAACGTTTTTGGGTTATCTTTTATAAACCACTATTATAAAACTACTAATTAGAATTGAAACTAGATTAGGCTAAGAGATAATGTCTAAGAGTTGTATGTAATGAATTAAGGGGCACTAGGGTAGTGACTTTCACCTAGGTGGCTAATTGACGGGTAATTGCTTCTAAAGCTTGATTGACATGATTGGGGAAATATGTATAACCGTTGCACAATTTTACCCACTCTCACACCTCTCGGTCGAGAGAGTGATTTTGCCCAATTGACTCTCTCGAGACCAAATGGGTAGGCAAATTAGCTCAAGCAACTAGGGTTCAAGTCGGGTAATTACTCTCTCGAGATTTAACCCTTTAATTGGGACTATCAATTCTCTTGAGTCCATCCCAATTCCTTGTTGGGTCAATTTTGGAGACTTAGGCTCTCTCTCTCAAGTAGAGCCAAGTCCACTTAGCACAAACCAGTGTTTGCAACCACCAATTCATAAATTAAACCATTAAATTGACCCAAATAACAAACACCCATAATCAATCTGGCCTTAAATCACAACACCCATCAATTACCCATACTAGGGTTGAGCCACAACCCTAGTTAATGGGTTTAGCTACTCATGCTTGAACAAGAAAATAGAGAAATAGATGAAGAATAAGACATATTAATTAAACACTAAAGTTAAACACAAGAATCTATTGTTAAAACTAAGCTAAGATGCCAAAAATGGCTACAGATGATGTTCTCACGAGTGCAACTGCTAAAATAAAATAACCGATGCCCTAATAATGAAAAAGAGGTTCTATTTATACTAAGCTAGAAAATCTGGACAAAAATGCCCCTCTGGGGTCAGTGCGGGCCGCATAAAATGGATTGCGACCGCACTAGGCTCTTGGACTTGCAATCTTGGCTCTCTGAACTCAGGCTCCGCGGACCGCACAGAATGGACCGCGGCCGCGGAGGTCTCTAATGCGGTCCACACAAATATGATCGCGGACCGCGCAGCTTGAACCATGGCAATTTTCACCTCTCTGAACTTCTCTTCTGCGGATCGCACAAAATGGTAGTGCGGCCGCGGAGCCTTCACCGCGGACCGCACATAATGAAGTGCGGCTGCGTTGCTTAAAGCCTTAATTTCTGACTCTCTGAATCTCTCTAGGGCGGACCGCACAAAGAGTAGTGCGGCCGCACTAGGCCGGTTCTCATGAGTTTTGCCTTGTCTTAGGTACTTGAGCAGGTTTCACTCCTTTTGAGCCGATGTTTGACATTTTGTCACTTTGTCGATCAAACCTGCAATCAAGCACAACTTATGAGCCTTTAGGGACTATTTTGTAAGAATTTATAATCAAAGCATAAGCAAGAAGGAGCATGAAACGCATCAAAATCCCTAGTTATCAACTCCCCCAAACTTAAGTTTTTGCTTGTCCTCAAGCAAACAAAATAAGATCCACCCCTTAAGGGAAAATCCAAGAATTTTCAGCTATCCTAATGTAACCTCAACAAGCATCAATTGGGACTAACAATTTCCCTTAATACGAATGCATCATTAACAACATTTATCCTTTGAAAAACCATGGATCAATTGTGACACAAGAGCATCAAGAGTTGACTCAACACATCAACGAACTCTTTCAATTACCTTATTCATTGTGGAACCCAAACTCACACATCCTCAACTCTCCCTAAGCAAACCTCACCTTTTTAGAGTATTGACACATAAATCGAGGTTAATGGGAATTCACTCATCTCTCTCAAGAAAAGGTCACAAGTCCGGCTCTAGGTACCATATGCTTGCCCCTTATGTAAGTATCCACTAATGTAAGCTTCATTCAACTCAAGATCATATAGGGCTTTTGTGGAGTCATTGTGAAGGCTTTCGGTTCAGGGTAGGAAATGTTTTGGTCTAAGTGGGTTCCATCTTCCCTTAAGCACTTCTTTTGATTCATTCGGCACACTTCACTTGACTCTTTGAGTCATTTCACCTCTCTCCAAGGGGTTCGAGAGACCCATTGTCACTCTTTCTTATGCATTTTCAAATACTTTTTCTCCCTTTTTTCAACTTTTCACACCTTTTCTTTCTTTTACTTTCTTGAATTCCTTTTTTATTCTTTCTCGCATTTGAGTCATTCTTTTTTGTCTTTTTCTTCTCTTTCTTTTTCATTTGCCTTTTCCTTTTCTTTCNAAAAAGAGTTTAAAAATCAAATAAAAATTTACTTACATATATAATGAAGTAAACCTACATGCTGTAGAAAGAAACATTACAAAAATGTGTTAATATTAAAAAAAAAGTTATTTTTTCTTTTTCTTTTTCTTTTTGGAGAAAGTTTGTTTGAAGAGTCAATTGTATAAATGGACATAAAAAAAATTACAAAATATTGGTTATACAATTACTATCATTAGTTTTAATTTAGCACCTTTTAGGAATTGAAGGGTATAAGTTGAATCTTTTCATTTAGCTGCAGGCAAGCCAACATTGCAGGGTTATAATATTTTTTCGTTGAAGAATATTAGTTTTGAATCAATAAATAATGTGAAAGGTTTTTCGAGTTTCAATAAGAGGGATATTGGTTTCTAATTGATAGTTTCTATATCGATTTTCAAGTGTAACAAAAAGTATATTTTAAAAAAAATGGTATGACACCAAATATTTATTTTTAAAAAAATGTAAAAATTATAACAAAATGTGATTATTTTTTATAGTATAATGTCATTTTAAAAATAAAAGGATAAGATATTTTTGAATTTTAGTGGAGAATTTTTAAATTATTATAATATAAGTCATATCATGGATGAAATCAAGTAACCGGAATCTTATGGAGTATTTACATAAATATCCGTCCAGATATATCGTTGATCGTTTATAGTTGACATACTGACAATCCATGATTATACACATATTATATATGGATTATATATAAATTACACATCCTTTAATTTTTTTAATTTAAATACGAGTTATTATTCGCTTCGTGACTACTTTTAGGTTCCAATGACTCCAATAAGAATGGTGCAAAAAATATCACTACGAGATTTGAAAATTATTAGTTTTTTTTTTCATAGAGTATTTCTTAATTAATATCTAACGATTATCTATAATTATATCGAAGGTTTAAATTTTAAGGTTATTTACATATAATTCAAATAACTCAGACGTATATGGTTAGTGTCAAATATCAAAATGGAGTCATATTGGAAAAAATAAATTGACTGGCTAAATAATTATTTAAATTTTTAGATACCCGACTAAACTGAGTTTTTGAATTAAGGATAATATTTACTTCCATTATAATAAAAATAATTATTATTGAAAAATAAAGTTTTTGAAATTGAAATTTTAAAATAGAAGTATTTTTTGAAAGATATCAACACACCAAATAAAAGTTCAAGTAGTAATACAAGAGTTAAGTCGTATCCAAAGAATCCTTCATAGTCTCGACCTTTGATTGTTGTGCCATAGATATGAGTTATTATTTTGCTTCCTGATTATTTTCAGGATCCAATGGCACCGCTGTGAATGGTACCAAAAAAGAAAATAGAACTATAACTAGGAAATTTGAGAAATGATTAATCTTTTTCATTTAGCGTTTCTTAATTAATATCCAATAATTTATCTATATTTATCAAGAAGGTTTAATTCTACGACTATTGACACATAATTCAAATAAATAAATATTTGACATGATTAGTGTCCACGCATCCGCGCGGGTGCTAATACTAGTATACAAGTGAAAATTGAGCTTTGCATTACCAAAACAATAAAAGAGTTCATAAATAAGTTACCTCTTAACCTGTAAAATTGAGACAATTAATAGTAATAATTACGACTCAGTTTCAAATTTTGTAAATTGAGGTGGACTATATATTGCTCAAAATGCTAATTTGTACAGGGAGATTCTAGAAAAAGAATAAATATACTTTTAAAGAATGAATATGCTAGACATGATTTATCTTTCATGTAATCCTATAAAACTCGTTAAGGTACGCATAAGCTAGTTATTACATTCAAAACTTCTGTATAAGAGTTATCCCCTATAAAAACGCTTCACTATAACAGGCAAGTTTCTTTTGAACCAATTTTTCATGTTACATATTCTCTATAACAGCATTTTGTAAATAGACAAGACTCTTATAAAAAAGTTTGAATGTTTAAAAGAATAATAATCTATTTTCCATGTGAAAATCATCATCATCGTCAGGAAATATAATGGCTTGTGGAAGGCTCCTCATGAGAGCCAAGACAAAGAGAGAGATGATGAAAACGGTGCCCAATTGTCTGAGAGACTGAGATCAAAGACAAAGTGGAGGGACCTCTTCCTATTTATTTATGTCTAAAACATACACTTTTTATTAGCAGCAAATGANCATAAACAATATTTGTATAAATTATTTATGAATTATATATTATTTTATGTGGGATAGAAGGAGAAATATTTTGTAATTACCAACACATCAATTGAATAATTAAAATGACCAAGATAATCCTTATGTATTAATCATTTTTTAAGGTAAACACGGTATTAATCGCCACATGGCTTAATATATTATTTTGTTTGACCTTATAATTAAATTCCTCATTTGTAATACTCGCATAAGATATGTGATAAATTATGTATTATTTTATGTGAGAAAAAACATGATGATTAACTGTATACTTATTCACCACATAACGATTTTTACACTGTTATCACTGCATAACAAATTCTTGAGATTTTCTTGTAATCTCCTTTTGTGTGTCCCGTTCACGTAAATCTTTTTGCACGGTAAGTGCATAGCTAAACTCGTTGAACATATGAAAAAGAATGAATATAAGAGCAAAATGATTACAAATATGTAAAATACATACTTTACCCATGGACCTTGTCTCCAAATTCCTCTTACACATCTGTTAAATACGGGAATAATATTACACATCAAAACTTTTAAATGTGTATCTATTACACACCACTTCAGTGTTTGACCACATCAGTTTAAAGATTACTATTACACTCGCCAATCAGCATCTGACACGTGTCTTAAATCAAGATTTTTTTTTTTGATAAAAAACCTTTGTCCCTGATCGCAGCCTACTCCGCACCACCAAATAGTAGCGAGAGAGGGTCGCAATAGCTTTTACCCGATTTGTGGGTTGGGATCGAATCCACAGAGAGCTAGGATTGGAGTTGGGTATCTACTTAGCTTAGGATCGCGTGTGTGTTCTTAGTTGG
The DNA here is from genome assembly GCF_001879085.1 of Nicotiana attenuata. Taxonomy (NCBI): domain Eukaryota; kingdom Viridiplantae; phylum Streptophyta; class Magnoliopsida; order Solanales; family Solanaceae; genus Nicotiana; species Nicotiana attenuata. The sequence goes on from NC_031994.1 coordinate 28,486,833, forward strand.
TGGTCTTCTCATAATTTTTGGGTTTTCTTTTATAAACTACTTTTACGAAACTACTAATTAGAATTGAAACTAGATTACGCTAAGAGATAATTGCTAAGAGTTGTATCTAATGGATTAAGGGGCACTAGGGTAGTGACTTTCACCTAGGTGGCTAATTGACGGGTAATTGCTTCTAAAGCTTGATTGACATGATTGGGGAAATATGTATAACCGTTGCACAATTTTACCCACTCTCACACCTCTCGGTAGAGAGAGTGATTTTGCCCAATTGACTCTCTCGAGACCAAATGGGTAGGCAAATTAGCTCAAGCAACTAGGGTTCAAGTCGGGTAATTACTCTCTTGAGATTTAACCCTTTAATTGAGACTATTAATTCTCTTGAGTCCATCTCAATTCCTTGTTGGGTCAATTTTGGAGAATTAGGCTCTCTGTCTCAAGAAGAGCCAAGTCCACTTAGCACAAACCAGTGTTTGCAACCACCAATTCATAAATTAAACCATAAAATTGACCCAAATAACAAACACCCATAATCAATCTGGCCTTAAATCACAACACCCATCAATTACCCACACTAGGGTTGAGCCACAACCCTAGCTAATGGGTTTAGCTACTCGTGCTTGAACAAGAAAATAGAGAAATAGATGAAGAAGAAGAAGAAGACATATTAATTAAACACTAAAGTTAAACACAAGAATCTATTGTTAAAACTAAGCTAAGATGCCAAAAATGGCTACAGATGATGTTCTCACGAGTGTAGCTGCTAAAATAAAATAACTGATGCCCTAAAAATGGAAAAAGGTTCTATTTATACTAAGCTGGAAAAATTGGACAAAAATGCCCCTGCGGGGTTAGTGCGGGCCGCACAAAATGGATTGCTGCCGCACTAGGATCTTGGACTTGCAATCTTGGCTCTCTGAACTCAGGCTCCGCGGACCGAATGGACCGTGGCCGCGGAGGTCTCTAATGCGGTCCGCACAAACATGACCGCGGACCGCGCAGCTTGAACCATGGCAATTTTCACCTCTCTGAACTTCTCTTCCGCGGACCGCACATAATGGAGTGTGGCCGCGTTGCTTGAAGCCTTAATTTCTGACTCTCTGAATCTCTCTAGTGCGGGCCGCACAAAGAGTAGTGCAGCCGCACTAGGCCTGTTCTCCTGAGTTTTGCCTTGTCTTAGGTACTTGAGCAGGTTTCACTCCTTTTGAGCCGATGTTTGACATTTTGTCACTTTGTCGATCCAACCTGCAATCAAGCACAATTTATGAGCCTTTTGGGACTATTTTGTAAGAATTTATAATCAAAGCATAAGCAAGAAGGATCATGAAACGCGTCAAAATCCCTAGTTATCAGCGTTCGGCGAAGTTTGAATGTTTGAAACTTTAAAGAAAGGTTTTGCATCATGTTTTAGGGTGCATTGGTATGGCTGGATGGGGTCTCGAGGGGGCCGGGTGCGAATCGGATTGAAAACGGATCGAGTTTGGACTTGGAAGAAGTGCTGAAGCAGTTGGGATCTGATGCAATCGCACCTGCATGGGGAGTGGCCGCAGGTGCGGTTACGTGGAAGCGTAGGGTCCATCACAGGTGCGATTTTGGTGGAAGGGACTTGGGGGCGCAGGTGCGAGGAAAGTTCCGCATCTACGAAGTCGCAGATGCGAAGAGGTGATCGCAGAAGCGGAAGGAGCTGGGCAAGACTGGAGTCGCAGAAGCGGAAAGGTTTCGCATGTGCGAGTGCGCAGGAGCGAAGGTTGGACCGCCGTATATGTGAGTTAAATACATGGATTATATGTGGATTTAAACATGAAAATGAGTAGAAATTTGGCATGAAAATTAGTAGAAATTTGGGATTTTGGTAGAAAACATAGAACTTGGTATTTTGGATTTTGACCACGAAATTGGACATGGAATTGGGAATAAATTATATATATTTGAGTTCGTAATGTTATGGGTAATGTTTATCTTCGAAAATTTAAATTTGGGCACGTGGGCCCGAGGATTGACTTTTCGAGTGGAGGTTTGAGGCCTTGAGTAGCTTCACTTCATGTTTTATGACTTTTACGCGTAGTCGAAATTGAATTTCGGGAAGTCCTGAGTTGTTTCGGAAGGAAAATTCTAATTTCGGATGCTTTAAGTTGGAAGAATTGACTAAGGTTTGACTTTTGGGTAAACAACCTCGGAATTGGGATTTGAAGGTTCCAATAGGTTTGTATGATAATTCCGGACTTGGGTGTATGTTCAGGTTGAATATCGGGTCGCCGGGAGCATTTCGGTGCTTATTGTGGGAAGTTAGCATTTGGAAGGTTTTTGAATTTCCTAAGTTATGTTTGAGGTGGACTTTGGTGTTATCGATGTCCGTTTGGGGTTCCGAGCCTTGGAATAGGTTCGTATCGTGATTTGTGACTTGTGCGCAAAATTTGGCGTCATTCCGGGATGTTTAGGCATAATTCGGACGCGTTCGGCGAAGTTTGAAGGTTTGAAACTTTAAAGAAAGGTTTTGATCGTCGATTCATAGTTTTTATGTTATTTGGCATAATTTGAGGCTTCGACTTAGTCTGCGTCATGTTTTGGGGTGCATTGGTATGGCTGGATGGGGTCTCGGGGGGACCGAGTGCGAATCGGATTGAAAACGGATCGAGTTTGGACTTGGAAGAAGTGCTGAAGCAGTTGGGATCTGATGCAATCGCACCTGCATGGGGAGTGGCCGCAGGTGCGGTCACGTGGAAGCGTAGGGTCCATCACAGGTGCGATTTTGGTGGAAGGGACCTGGGGGCGCAGGTGCGAGGAAAGTTCCGCATCTACGAAGTCGCAGATGCGGAGAGGTGATCGCAGAAGCGGAAGGAGCTGGGCAAGACTGGAGTCGCAGAAGCGGAAGGGTTCCGCATGTGCGAGTGCGCAGGAGCGAAGGTTGGACCGTCGTATATGTGAGTTAAATACATGGATTATATGTGTATTTAAACATGAAAATGAGTAGAAATTTGGCATGAAAATTAGTAGAAATTTGGGATTTTGGTAGAAAACATAGAACTTGGTATTTTGGATTTTGACTACGAAATTGGACATGAAATTGGGAATAAATTATATATTTGTGTTCGTAATGTTATGCGTAATGTTTATCTTCGAAAATTTTAGGAGTCCGGGCACGTGGACCCGAGGATTGACTTTATTGACTTTTCGAGTGGAGTTGAGAATTGTTATGAATTAATTTAATATGAGTATTAGAGTATATTTTTTATTGGTTTTCACATTGGTTGACTAGTTTTGGAGCGACGGGCATCGGTTTGAGGTATTAGAGTGGCGTTGGAGCCGGTTAAGGAATTTCAGAGCGAGGTAAGTCTCTTGTCTAACCCTGTGAGGGGGAAACTACCCCTAGGTGATGTATTTGATAGGTGCTACTTGTTGCGGGGGCTACGTAGGCACGAGGTGATGAGAGTCCGTACGTAGCTAAATTCATGTTATGTCCGAGTAGACTTAGGTTCACGCCACGCTATAATTGTACTATTGGAGCTGTCTTTCCTCGTTTAATTCATTTATTTCGCATTACGACTTTAGGCTAGACTTACGTAGAGTGATATACTTGCTATTGTAGAGATTTGACAAGCTTCATGATTAGCCGCGGAATAATTGTACTCCTCTTACGAATTTCTCCAGCGTTATTTTTATCGAAAAGTTTTCCTTAAAAATTCATAACTCACACGTTTATTCGTGAGTGGGGTCAAGGACCCGTTAAAGCTTCTTATTCTAATGGGATCGGGCCGTTCGCCTCCGCAGGATTATGTATCACACTCTTATAGGAGAGGGTCGTTCGCCTCGGCAGTATAATAGATGCATCTATGGTTCGTGTCGTTCGACTCTCGACAGTGCACATAGTATGATGGGATCCGATTGTTGGCATTTCTATAAAAGCACTATTGAGTCGTTCGCCTCGACAGCGTCGTACGTCATATGTTACAAGAAACCAGCACATCCGTGTATTTTTCCTAATTTGAGCTGTGATGACCTATTTGGTGAGGTCCATTCTATATATACTCCGGTTAAGGAGGTAACTGCTTAATGAGAGCTTTAATTTACCGTTCAGAGGAGGATTGTACCGCGTACTTATATTTGTTCATACTATTTATCTGCTCTGCCCCATATTTGTTTACTTCTTACTGCATATGTCTTATCGGACCACTATAAGTGTCGATGTCAACCCCTCGTCACTACTTCTCTAGGGTTAGGCTAGATATTTACTGGGTACGCGTTGGTTTACGTACTCATGCTACACTTGCTGCACTTATTGTGCAGGTATATATATGTTTCTGGTGGTCCTCTGGTGCAGAGGCACGACTATCGCGGGGACTTGACGATGAGCTGCATTTCCTTGTCACGGTCCGCAGCATACAGAGTCTCCATCAGAGTTATTTATATTTTTCTGTCTAACTTGTATTCCAGACAGATGTTGTATTATTATTGTATTCCTTAGTAGATGCTCATACACTTGTGACACCGGGTTTTGGGGGTTTCTACTAGATGTTCAGTATGGTAGTTCACGTAATTATTATCATTTCACCCTGTAAATTCTATTTCATATTTTTTAATTAAGGGAAATTATGATTTCAAAAATATTAAAATGAGTAATTAAGTTGATCAATCAGTTTGCCTGACGGCGACGTTAGGCGTTATTATAACCTGTAGTAGATTTTGAGTCGTGACAATTTTGTTGCCTTTTAAGAAGTTGACAACCAAGTGTTTGGAATATAAAGGACAAAGCACACATACAACCCTAGATTAGTTTACTATCCACCCACTGATATTTTATCAAGGCTTAACTATTTAAAAAGATGATAAAACCCTATAAAGTCCAAAAGATGCCTTTTTCTACTATTGCGTTGTACCTAAAATACAGAAAAATATCTGGATTACTTTTTCCTCCCAAATTCAACACAAGTACAACATCTTCATTTAATAGTTAATTGTTTACTAGAGGGCTGGCTTGGGCACGTTACCTACTGCTTTGCTTGGAAACAAGCCATGGGAGATGGTTTTAATTTTAAAGTTTTGTTTACTGTTTACGATATGTTAATTGCTAAAGCGTGTGGAAAACTGTAGACCTAATTTAGGAAATGCATTATTCTTTTATTTTTATTTTCTTCTTCTCTCTAACTAATGGTTATAAGATATTTACAGGAACAAACTTAATATTAGGACTAACGATTAACCATTATGGAATTCAATTACTCTAAATCACTAGCATAAAATAGTAGCAAAATATCACTTACGTTATACCTAGAAAATGGTGTAAAGACGATTAATGTTAACTAACTTCTGGACCTTTGTGCGTTTGTTTTTAAATGTTGCTAGTTGAAAAGACAAACTACAATGGTATAAATGGAATTAATAAATCCTGATGTCTTAGCATAACACGATTTCCTTTACACTAAAATCTAATTAGGTAGCAGTTATTATGATTTAAAAAATCATGGACACTTATGTAAAATGAATAAAGTGCCAAAAAGAAAAAGAAAAACATTAAGAATGGAGATAAGTAGCAACAATAGAGGTGGCAGGTAGAGAAGAAATATGACTAAAATTTTCAACCAAGAAAGAGGCTGCATGGTCAACAATACAGTTTACCTGCAAGACTAATAACAAGGAAGAAACCTCTGTTTTCTCCTTTATGCTTCAAACACATTTCTAATTTTACAAGCTTCAATTCACCAAATTCTTCCATACTTCTAATAACCAACAAGAAGTTTTTTGGCAAAGACAAGAAGTCCAAGAAATCTCCTTTTTAACACTTGCCTTTTTCTTTTCTCCCCATACAAATATTACACAGGGGATTATGGTTGGTGTGTTAGCTCATCTCCTCTTGTCATCTTCTCACAGCTCTTCTGATTAACCAAACTTCCCTCTCCCTCTCCAGACTTTAATTCTCTACCCTCTTTTCATCTCATTCTACTATGGAACTTCCGGTTACATCACCGGATTCCGGTGGCCGGAATAAAGTTTCTTATACCATAGAAACCAGAAATCTTTCCTATGCACTCCCTAGTTTATATGATGAATTCAGTTGGATTTTTTGCTGCAACATTCCTAAGATACCCCAGAAGTTCATCATTAAGGATGTAAATTGTGAAGCAAGGCCAGGACAGATTACAGCTATTGCTGGTCCTAGTGGAGCTGGAAAAACAACACTGCTAGAAATTCTTGCAGGGAAAATATCACCAACAAAAGTCACTGGCCAGGTACTAGTTAATGGTCATCCTGTGAATGCCAAATGTTTTCGAAGATTATCGGGGTATGTCACCCAAGAAGATGCCCTGTTTCCTCTGCTTACAGTTGAAGAAACACTCATGTATAGTGCTCTTCTGAGGCTACCAGGTGGGAAAAAAGAGGCTGCAAATAGAGTTGGAGTGCTGATCAAGGAGCTTGGTTTGGAACATGTAGCTGGTTCCAGAGTTGGGGAAGGATCAAACAAGGGAATTTCAGGTGGTGAAAGGCGTAGGGTGTCGATTGGAATTGAATTAGTACATGACCCTGCTGTGATTCTCATTGATGAACCAACTTCGGGGCTGGATTCAGCATCAGCACTTCATGTCATATCACTCCTTCAACTGATGGTGGTTAATCAAGGTAAGACAATTGTCTTGACTATCCACCAACCTGGTTTTCGGATTCTTGAACTGTTTGATCGACTTGTTTTGCTGTCAAATGGTTGTGTTCTTCACAATGGTTCACTGAAATACCTAGAAGAGAGGATCAAATTTTCTGGTCTCCAGATTCCACCCCACATCAATGTGCTTGAATTTGCCATTGATGTCACAGGCAGCATAGTAATTCAAACTTCTGAAACTCCCAATATTCATTTCTATCTCAAGGATCATGGTGAAAAGAGGGAAAGCCTAAGGGTAGATGATAAGGAATTTACAATTTCCAACCACAATGACATTGTAGAGAAGTGTCCTTTCTACTCGAATTCTCACATCGAAGAGATTTTAATACTGGGAGGAAGATTTTGCAAGAACATATTCAGAACCAAGCAACTTTTTGCAACCAGAATAATACAAGCATTGGTAGCAGGCTTTATATTGGGGTCAATATTCATGAATGTTGATAACAATCTAGGGCAGGTTGCTTTACAAACCAGACTAGGATTCTTCGCGTTCAGTTTGACATTCTTGCTCTCCTCCATGACAGAAGGCTTACCCATTTTCCTGCAAGAGAGAAGGATCTTTATGAGGGAGACTTCAAGAGGAGCATACAGAGTATCCTCTTATGTTGTGGCTAACACCTTTGTCTTCCTTCCTTTTCTCTTAATGGTTGGCCTTCTCTACACTGTCCCAGTTTACTGGCTCGTTGGTCTAAGGCGAAACATGGATGGGTTCCTCTACTTTGCTATGATTGTTTGGATGGTTGTCTTAATGTCAAATTCTTTCACAGCATGTTTCAGTGCACTTGTGCCAAACTTCATAATGGGAACATCTATTATTGCTGGATTGATGGGGTCTTTCTTCCTGTTCTCGGGCTATTTCCTTTCGAAAGAGAAGATACCTAATTACTGGATCTTCATGCATTACTTAAGTCTGTTTAAATACCCATTTGAGTGCTTCTTGATAAATGAGTATGGAGGCAAGGGAGGAAAAAGATGTTTAGAAAGTGAAAGAGGAGAATGCAAGTTGTTTGCAAATGACTTCTTGAGACAGCAAGACCTCAAAGAATCACAGAAATGGAGCAACTTAGCTGTGATGCTGTGTTTCATCTTAGGTTACAGAGTCCTCTGTTACCTAATTTTATGGTACAGATGTTACAGAACCAGAAGTTAGGCTTTTCATTCTTTTGTCTTTTCCAGTTTTCTTTCGCTTCTTATTCAGATTATTAAATTGATTGGGAAAGTAGATGTAAGTACACCGAAGAAGATGGATTAGTCATTGAGGTGAATAAATCCTTTCATGTTCAGATTTCATATGAAATAAAAGTTCTCCGATCCATGTTATAATTCGGTAAGAATGAGATCTTAAGGTAAACTTGGTGCAGGGGCAAACCTTACAGCATCAGGAGACTCATTTCTTTGTCATTCATTATCCATGTTCCCAGTGCACTTCAGGCACAGGGAGAGTAGTGTATGCTGCTGGTGGACCATATGAGAACTACGCCAAGATAATAAATGATGTGCAAGGAGAAACCACTCAAGCCATTTGCAGTGAACCTATACACCAATACTTTAAATTCCGTGGAGGCTTTACGCTTTACAAATCATTGCATTTCCAAGAATATTGTCTCTCGTGGTACAATTATGACATGTACTTAAATAGAAAAATATGGAAAAAGTCTCAGCGAATCATCGACTACCTAATCTAATTACACAAATTCGAGGTCATATTTACAGCTTAGAATATAATTGAAGTGAAAGGACCTCCTAATTCCACAAGCTAGAGAGCAAAATCTTACCAAGAAATAAACTTAATAGATAAAAGGATGAAAGACAAGGACATGGGTTTTACCATGCTGTGTTTAGCTCAGCTTTTTCGGTCATTTATTGATGTGAAAGTCATAGTTCCATGTGTCATTGTTGTGTTCATAGATGAAGGGGATTCAACTTGTTTTCCTGAGCCAGCAGAGAGCGAGTCTGATGAGGTATTCTTGTTACTCCTGAGACTCAGTAGGTCTGATAACATGCCTGGTTCAGATATCTCTTCGTCATCCACTTCCATCTCACCAATCAGCAATTTCACAACAGTGGACATCGATGGCCGGCTCTTGGGCATGACTTGGGTGCATAAGAGAGACACCTTCAAGAATCTGCAAGCCTCATCAACATTGAAGTCGTCTCCCAATGACGTATCTACCAATTCAATGAGCTCCCCCTTCTTGTACAGTTTCCATGCCTGCATATCAAGTTATCGTATGTAATACAACTCTCCATATATCTAATTTCTATTTGAGCTGGGGATGGCAATCATATTTCTTTTTCATTGGTTGGATAAATATTTGTTACATCAAATGTCAAAATTGCTATTTTATTTTTGTTCTATTCTGAAGCAAGCGATTATGATTTCAAGATTATATTAATAAGCCTGCCTGAGAAAAACATATATGAACAACGGATTAGATGGGCTTCGGACCATAAGCTGCTCAACCACGTTACTTTCCATTACAAGGTTAGGGTTGAAGGATGATGTCGGCAGGAGCCCAAATAAGAATTTTAAACCAATGACCAAATAATTTAACAACCTAGGTTGATCTTCCCATCATGTTCTATGAGCAGTCGAGAATCCAATGGCTATATAGCTCTCAAATTTAATAATGTATAGAAACAATTCTGTTCTTAGATATTTTTCATTCTGCAGGTAATGGGGATCCAACAGAAACAGAATAATGTTAAAAGCAACTCCATACCCGTTCAAGTAGATATTGTTGTTCAATAGGTAACCGCTTGTTTGTGTTGCATCTTCCACTAACGATTTCCAAAAGGAGAATCCCAAAACTGTATACATCTGCTTTCCGAGTCAACTGCCCTCTGATGGCATACTCAGGGGCCAAATAACCTCTACAGATAAATAAGCACGTTAGAATTTATATACAATGAAAAACAAGAAAATAATGCCATGCTGTCTTTAGTTTTAGCTTAATGTATAATAAGACCACCAATAGCCTTTCTGCATTTTCATTTACAACATATCAAGATCAAATATATAGAGCTGGATGTGAACTGAAGAAGCAAGTAAACAAAAGAAATAGCCGAGTTATAAACAGGAAAAAAGCGAGAGCCTATGAGATAGTCAACTACACCACCTGAACGGGAGTGGAACAGACTTAAAAGAGATCAAGGCATTGTGTCTCAAGGTAATGGCAAAAGCTCTTCTACATTCTCTTTATTGCAATTTAATCTACTAACACCAAATGTTGTGTCATTAACTCCCCACTACTGCTAAATTAGACAATAAAGTTGACACTTTGGTGAAAATATAGTCACTGAGACATACTTATCAAAGAAAAAAGTGATCGTTACATAATTTAAACATCTGCCAATCTGCCTGTACTTCAAATTTACTTTGTTACATCACTTTAACATTACAATCGTTTTGACTAGCCTTGATAGTAAAAGTGCTATGGCTTACAGTACAATTCTTTGGCAGTAATATGCTCAAATTTCAAGACGGAGCATTCCTCAATTTGGGATGATCAAGTATTATGAAGAAGGACAAGATGCTTTGACATTGCGAAACATCCAATGATAAATGTGAAGAATCAGATTGATATAAATACAATATTTCATTGATATTTCACTAATTATAATCCCAGCTTTATAATCTAAATATAATTTGTCTGCTCATCAATCGATCCAACGACCGTCCAAATATTAAGTCTGTCTATCCACTACAAAGAAGACAAGAAACTCTAGCCTGATATACCTAGGAGACTACTTAGCACTCTCATATCAAGCTCAAATTGATCACACCACCCAACTCCAGGCATTGCACATTCCTACAGTAACTTACCATCTTCAGTTCAACCAGAGCTGCAAAGTATGAAGATAATGACGCCATTCACAGTAAGGGAACTATCCTGGATTAAGCAAACACTATACAACCTCAGCTATAACTCCTGGAAAAAGAGCAGTGCAAATGTCGAATGCGACTTAAGCTCATTGCTCTATTTCAGAGAATAAAGGCAATGAAAATTATAAAGGACAAGATAAGGAAAGAAAGACTATCAGATTAGCGACATGCTTGACCTCGCCAAGATCCAGAGTAGAATTAGGAAATGCAGAAAGAAGTTAATGTGAAGGTCAAGTGCAAACTAGAAAATCCACCTCCTATAATTTCGACAAGGGAAATAGTATTCCTAGACTTGGAAGCTCATCTGTCGAATATAAAGCTAAAAATGGGAGCACTATGAATAAGAAAAAGATTATACCAATGAGTGAACAACAAAAAGTAGTAAACCACCACTCTCATGGTTCTTCTAAACACAACTGGAAGAACCGTTAACCAGACTAGAGGATAGAAGAGGACGAATATGAGTGAATGGGGATGCCAATCTTATACAGAAAATACCGCTATCTAAAGTAACCTTGCAGGGGGGCTGCGTATAGCATTCTAAGAGCTCAATACAAGAAAGAAATCAGACCTATAACCTCACTGCAGTGGCTTGTAGAGTTGCTTTGCTGTGGAAAGCTCAAGTGAAAACCTATTAGAACTGTGGGCCTCACCCGTCTACCACTCGACCTTAAGTAACTACAGTAAATTCAAAAATAAACTTCCACAGACTCAAAGTGTGAAATAGGTAATTTTCCAGATCTGGTGTTGGTTTCTGAATGCACATATTTTAACCTTTCTATGCCAAAAGGTATGGAAGTATTGGTAAGATACCACATTAAATATTAAAGATGCCACTCTAGCCAAGCCAGACCCTCCTCCGCCTTACACCGTCAAATTAGATCCAACTAAGTGAGACTCTATTTATTTTATTTTTATTTTTTTGATAAGGTAAGATTTTATTGATAAAGTACCAAGATGGTACAAACTAGTACATCACTCAGACAGAAGCCAAAAAGAAGCAAATTACTACATCCTTCTTCCTAATAAATCCAGAAAATTCATATACTGATCAAGATTAACTAGCAGACTGCTTTTACACCAAAAGTAAAGATTACGTAAACATCTATTTTTAGTTCTAAAATTATGTTCCTTTTTCCCCTCAAGCCATGCCCTATTCCTCTCTAGCCAAATAGCATGTTGAACAGGATTATTAGTTATACTGATTGCAGCCTTGTTGTCGCAGTACAAGGAAAGTTCCCCTTTTTCAGAAAGTCCCAATTCCTCTAATAGCCTTTGCAACCAAATAAGTTCACAAACACCCTGGGCCACAACTCTATATTCTGCTTCCGCACTTGATCTGGCAACTACACTTTGCTTCTTGCTT
>NC_031994.1:28500036-28503698 GCF_001879085.1 Nicotiana attenuata
CTTCAAAGAAGAGCAATTGACTGGAGAAAGGACAATCTGCCTTCTAACCCGAGGTCCAGGTATTCCGGCCCCAGAGAGAGAGCGTGCCAAAGCCCGATGAATAGACAGGGGATGGACAGTCCTCCCGTTCAGGGAAGAGGAAGGGGGGGAAGTCCTTGGCATTCCTGCCTTTCTGTCAAAAATACAATAAACATAGAAGAGAAAAAGACTGGCGTCCTCCCGGAGGTCTAGCCAGTGAAGGCCAACTTAAGTACTGACCTGGCTTACTTAACTTAATAGGCTTGCAGAGGAAAGGCCTAGCCCTTGGAGCCGTACCACCAAGAAGAAGATCAGGGGAATCTCTACCATCAGGCTTCGAATCTGAGGTTGAGGTCTAGCCTCTCTTTTCAGTGGAAGTTGAGCTCGTCGGATCTGCTGCCCGTGACGTGAGTGATCGTTGACCCTGCCCCTTCTTATTGCTATTTGTGACATCGAGTGCTTAAGTGAGATCAGCGGTCTGGCAGGTCCTTGGACGCTGGCACTTATAGTCTAGTCTACTCGGACCTCTACTAGGGCTAGAGCTAGCCGGAAAAAGAAAAAGACTTAGCCAAAAAGAAGTACATAATAAGAAAATGCTCCACGCTCTACCTTCCGTCCTCCTTAAACTAGGCTTTCTTGCATAGTAGCCTACCTTTGGTCTCAGGTTCGCTACTTGCTAGCCTAGAGCTGACCCTGGCTGTGATCAAGAAGTCTGCAGCTAATTCTAGTTTCGGGGTCGCCAAAGCATTGAGAGATAGAAGGAATGCTCTGTCTAACCGCAATGCTTGTCTGGCCTCTCCAGCCAAATTGAGAAATTCTGAGAGAAATTCATCCTTCGTTCTATCTTTTTTTTCTGAAAGGCGGGTCTTCCTAGTGGGCTCGTCGCCACTAGGCAGTCATCTTTGATCCTGATCGGCCGACCTTTCCGATCCCGAAACAAAGAGAGTTCGGCTCTCTTTTTTCGCTCATTCAGATGAATAAATTCCGTGAAGACGACGAGAGATGCCGCCTGCTCTTTCCGTTCCTTCTCTTTCGGAGTGGAGCACTCCTCTTTGTTCTCTTCCTTTCTTTCTAATAAAAGCTTGGTATGTGTTCTGAGCGAGCCTTCACGTGACGTGAACGGTATTGACACCTTCCTTTAATAAGTCCCCCACAAAAAGCAAAAGAAGAAAGAAAAGAAATTTCCGTAGTTCTTGTGAACCCAATACCTGCTAGATGGGAATTGTTTTGACTGACTTGATGAGAGATTGCTGGTGTTGGTCGAAATTCTTGCACCATGAGAAGATGTGACTTTGATGAAGTTGTGGCGTCATCAAGATGGACGCTGACCTAACTAATGAAGTATGGCTGGTCTCATGGTGTAGAGTGAGAAGTAGGGACTCAGGCTGGCCGCACTCCTTCAACCTTGTCGAAGACCTTGTTCCAATTAATCTCGCAGAGTACCTAAGCGCCTCATACTTGACTTGAGATGGCTGTGGATTTGAAAGAGTTGCAACTCTTATGGAGATTTTAAATTGGTGATCAATCAACTCCTTGGTAATTATTCAGTTAAAAAGCCTGACCTGAATTGATTCCATACTATAATTACGCAAACAAAAAGGCTTATTGGGTGGCTTGGTGATGTGACCATAGAGCATGTCCCAAGAAAAAAAATAGACAAGCAGATGCCCTTGCAAGACGCTCAAGATCTATAGCTGCTTGGCTTGGTTGGAATGCTTGCCTTGGGGCAGAAAGGCCAGGCTTTGAAAATAGTTACTCTACCCTACGTCGAGCAAGAGTTTGCTTCCTTTCCCTAGCAGGGTCAGAATTGACTTACATCCGTTCTCTAACTCGTCTTTCTTTTGGTAAAGGTTAACGGTCCTGTTCAAGCATTGGTGCATAACGGGAGGCTAGCTCAGTATATTACCTTTCCTGTAGTTCTTTAATTTAGGAGTTTCTGATTTTAGGATAGTAGCTTCGGTCGATAGGGTAAGCGCTCATTTCGTTCTTGCTTGCTTTCATTCTGTTATGAGAGAGAGCTGCTATACGTCTATTCTCTTTAGACAAATGACTGTCCGCTGGAAAATACAGAGTAGGATTCATCCGTGTGGTGAATGAAAGAACATTCATTGAATGAGTTGACGCTAAACCTCCTGCTCTTTAAGAGAGTCAAGGCTGTATGCATTACTGGATTAATTAGAATTAATAGTAATAGAAACTAGGGTCCACGTAGACTATTCAGAGGAGGTATGCTAATCAATGATCTACTGATGTAGCTAGTGTTACTGAAGCTTTTGCTAGATATGCTATTGGCTTAACTGGCTCTAAACCCTCCCACCGGATAAAGGAATGGAATTTCAAGTACAAGTAGTCGTCTACACTTAAAAGCTTTCTTGTCTTCACTGATCAACATTTAGTTTGGCCTAAGATTTTCTAAGTCCGACGCATCACTTACTTTTCGTCATCGTGGGTCCATAACCATTTTACTACCTATTTATGTGGTTGATATCTTGATCACTGGCATAATCACTCAGCCCTTGAGGATGCAGCTTCTACGGATTGAGGTTATTCCCCGCTAGAATGGGCCAGGTGGGATGGGGGAGCGTGCAAAGGCGCAAGTCGAGCAAGGTATCTGAACTGAAATGTAAAAAAGCGTGCAAAAGAAAAGGTCGGCTTTTCTTTTTGCTAACGATTCCAAAGATTCTATCATCGAACATCGAATTCTTGGCGGGTCTTTCCTTGATCCATTCCTTGCCTCATCTCCCTAATCTCTCCTATAAATAACAAGGCCCTTGCGCAGGTGGTTAGCAACCGAAGACAAGATTCGAGGGGCGTTCAGCCCCTCTCCTTACAGTCAAGTGGCTGTTGCTGCAGTTTCGCCGCTTGCATTGCAATTCTCGCACGTTTTTAGGGCGGATAAGAGGTACTTTTCAGCATAAGAGCACGGTAGTCACGCCTCCCATCTCATTCTCTGGTCACGTATTCGTCCTATCTGTTCTAGTTCTCGCTCATGGATGCTTCTGTTCGCGCTTAGTCGATTTTCAAGGAAAGATGCAAGAAGACTCTACAGGCGCAGGAGTGAAGTGATCCCCACCCGGGAATCACGAACGGAGCTGTCCTTCTTCTCTAAAAGTAAGGGACTAGGGCTCTCAAGTCAGCCTTTCTCTAAGGCTAAATAGCTAAATATCCCTGCTCACAAGTTCTGTCTTGAACCTCTTCTTTACTTTATTATTCTCTTGAATAAAGAGTGAAGTGATTCCAGGGCTGGGATCACGAACGGGGATCTAAATAGAAAGAAGGCCAAGGAAAGAGATAGATCACATCCTGGCCAAATGCCAATCCTCCTGGTTTGAAAGAGAAAAAGAGTGGAGTTTCGAGAACGAGAATCATATATTTTCTCATTTCTTTTTCGTAGTAAGAAGACACTAAGACGCACCCACTACACACCACACACTCAGACGACTAGCGTGGTCCTTCCCCCATCGAAGAGCCACGTATCCAGGGTTGACCACATCATCACTGTTTTATCAAGGTGTGGCCACGGTCTCAATTGGGTCATTGTTTAGTATGCCCAAGCTTGACAATAGCTGTGGATATTTTGAGTCCCTCAGAACGCAACTCCCTTATGAGTTGGAAGCCAAGACAAAGGGATTCCACTTCATAGG
>NC_031994.1:28504487-28505553 GCF_001879085.1 Nicotiana attenuata
GAAAAGAGAGGCTAGACCTCAACCTCAGATTCGAAGCCTGATGGTAGAGATTCCCCTGATCTTCTTCTTGGTGGTACGGCTCCAAGGGCTAGGCCTTTCCTCTGCAAGCCTATTAAGTTAAGTAAGCCAGGTCAGTACTTAAGTTGGCCTTCACTGGCTAGACCTCCGGGAGGACGCCAGTCTTTTTCTCTTCTATGTTTATTGTATTTTTGACAGAAAGGCAGGAATGCCAAGGACTTCCCCCCCTTCCTCTTCCCTGAACGGGAGGACTGTCCATCCCCTGTCTATTCATCGGGCTTTGGCACGCTCTCTCTCTGGGGCCGGAATACCTGGACCTCGGGTTAGAAGGCAGATTGTCCTTTCTCCAGTCAATTGCTCTTCTTTGAAGGCTAGAAGCATCCTCAGGTCATTGAGGATGGTCAAAGCAATGGAGTTTTCCGAGGGGAGCAGAGAATTCCACTCCTTGATTAGGAGGTTACAGCCTTGATTATGAATAAGCCGTGAATATGAATAGTCAGGAGCGAGGTTACGAGCTGGCAGAGACTGAAAATCTGGGCACTGGTGACTAGTTGAAGGTGTGCTCATTCCCCGAGAAAGGAAAGAAAGAAGAGGATTCTTGGGTAGTATATCAGCAGGTTCATCGCACAGCTCACTCCCTTTTGCGAGCCCATTTTCAAGCTCTTGAGGAAGAGGAAAAGGAGTAGAACGATGCCCTAGACTGACTATGCAGAGTGCTTTCGAGAAGATTAAGACCTATCTTTTTGATTCTCCGGTCTTGGTACTTTTTTTATTCAGGGAAGACCCCTCTTGCTATACCTCTCGATCACGGAAAACTCCATGAGATGCGTCTTAGGCCAGCATGATGAAAGGGGAAGAAAGGAAAGATTACTACCTGAGAAAGAAGCTGACGGACTACGAGTCGTCATATTCGACCTTGGAAAAGACGTGCCTCGCCTTGGTGTGGGCTAGGCAGAGGCTCCGACATTACCCTCAAGGCCTATTCCCTTCTCCTGTTGGCAAGGATGGATCCAAATATCTCTTTGAAAAGCCGGCACTCACTTGCCAT
>NC_031994.1:28508779-28511372 GCF_001879085.1 Nicotiana attenuata
AACTTCACTTGAGTTCGCTTTCCCCTGGAAATGATGGAATAAGCTTTTCTTCCTCTTAGCGACTATGAGCTCATAGGGAGCTGGAATGAACTTGGTTAGCTGGGACTAAGAAGGGATAGGATTTGATTAGCGCGCTTTCCGCCTGTCCTTTCCTTACTCTGTCGATGGTATGCCTGAGATGGCAGTCTTTCTCCTTGGCTTGTACTCGAGATCCGATGTTCGAAAGACAACCAATCCTTGTCCAGTAACCATTCTGAGTGGGAGTTCGGATCTATGTTCAAAGGAGGGGGTCTATTAGCAGAGCGTCGATAATCGGGTTCTTGCCTTGCATTGGTTTTCATTTCGCACTATCTGGTCACTGGTTTGAAGTTAGTGCTCCGTGAGTGTATAGCGAACCTAATGTTCTTATTTACTTGTTGGACAGGTTTGAGTGTGGATGGCAAGTGAGTGCCGGCTTTTCAAAGAGATATTTGGATCCATCCTTGCCAACAGGAGAGGGAATAGGCCTTGAGGGTAATGTCGGAGCCTCTGCCTAGCCCACACCAAGGCGAGGCACGTCGTTTTCCAAGGTCGAATATGACGACTCGTAGTCCGTCAGCTTCTTTCTCAGGTGTAATCTTTCCTTTCTTCCCCTTTCATCATGCTGGCCTAAGACGCATCTCATGGAGTTTTCCGTGACCGAGAGGTATAGCAAGAGGGGTCTTCCCTGAATAAAAAAAGTACCAAGACCGAGAATCAAAAAGATAGGTCTTAATCTTCTCGAAAGCACTCTGCATAGTCAGTCTAGGGCATCGTTCTACTCCTTTTCTTCTTCCTCAAGAGCTTGAAAATGGGCTCGCAAAAGGGAGTGAGCTGTGCGATGAACCTGCTGATATACTACCCAAGAATCCTCTTCTTTCTTTCCTTTCTCGGGGAATGAGCACACCTTCAACTAGTCACCAGTGCCCAGATTTTCAGTCTCTGCCAGCTCGTAACCTCGCTCCTGACTATTCATATTCACGGCTTATTCATAATCAAGGCTGTAACCTCCTAATCAAGGAGTGGAATTCTCTGCTCCCCTCGGAAAACTCCATTGCTTTGACCATCCTCAATGACCTGAGGATGCTTCTAGCCTTCAAAGAAGAGCAATTGACTGGAGAAAGGACAATCTGCCTTCTAACCCGAGGTCCAGGTATTCCGGCCCCAGAGAGAGAGCGTGCCAAAGCCCGATGAATAGACAGGGGATGGACAGTCCTCCCGTTCAGGGAAGAGGAAGGGGGGGAAGTCCTTGGCATTCCTGCCTTTCTGTCAAAAATACAATAAACATAGAAGAGAAAAAGACTGGCGTCCTCCCGGAGGTCTAGCCAGTGAAGGCCAACTTAAGTACTGACCTGGCTTACTTAACTTAATAGGCTAGGCTTGCAGAAGGAAAGGCCTAGCCCTTGGAGCCGTACCACCAAGAAGAAGATCAGGGGAATCTCTACCATCAGGCTTCGAATCTGAGGTTTGAGGTAGCCTTCTTTCAGTGGAAGTTGAGCTCGTCGGATCTGCTGCCCGTGACGTGAGTGATCGTTGACCCTGCCCCTTCTTATTGCTATTTGTGACATCGAGTGCTTAAGTGAGATCAGCGGTCTGGCAGGTCCTTGGACGCTGGCACTTATAGTCTAGTCTACTCGGACCTCTACTAGGGCTAGAGCTAGCCGGAAAAAGAAAAGACTTAGCCAAAAAGAAGTACATAATAAGAAAATGCTCCACGCTCTACCTTCCGTCCTCCTTAAACTAGGCTTTCTTGCATAGTAGCCTACCTTTGGTCTCAGGTTCGCTACTTGCTAGCCTAGAGCTGACCCTGGCTGTGATCAAGAAGTCTGCAGCTAATTCTAGTTTCGGGGTCGCCAAAGCATTGAGAGATAGAAGGAATGCTCTGTCTAACCGCAATGCTTGTCTGGCCTCTCCAGCCAAATTGAGAAATTCTGAGAGAAATTCATCCTTCGTTCTATCTTTTTTTTCTGAAAGGCGGGTCTTCCTAGTGGGCTCGTCGCCACTAGGCAGTCATCTTTGATCCTGATCGGCCGACCTTTCCGATCCCGAAACAAAGAGAGTTCGGCTCTCTTTTTTCGCTCATTCAGATGAATAAATTCCGTGAAGACGACGAGAGATGCCGCCTGCTCTTTCCGTTCCTTCTCTTTCGGAGTGGAGCACTCCTCTTTGTTCTCTTCCTTTCTTTCTAATAAAAGCTTGGTATGTGTTCTGAGCGAGCCTTCACGTGACGTGAACGGTACCTATGAAGTGGAATCCCTTTGTCTTGGCTTCCAACTCATAAGGGAGTTGCGTTCTGAGGGACTCAAAATATCCACAGCTATTGTCAAGCTTGGGCATACTAAACAATGACCCAATTGAGACCGTGGCCACACCTTGATAAAACAGTGATGATGTGGTCAACCCTGGATACGTGGCTCTTCGATGGGGGAAGGACCACGCTAGTCGTCTGAGTGTGTGGTGTGTAGTGGGTGCGTCTTAGTGTCTTCTTACTACGAAAAAGAAATGAGAAAATATATGATTCTCGTTCTCGAAACTCCACTCTTTTTCTCTTTCAAACCAGGAGGATTGGCATTTG
>NC_031994.1:28512411-28643943 GCF_001879085.1 Nicotiana attenuata
TTCCATTGTCAAGTTCTGTTTAGTTCATGTTTTACTTTCCCTAGATCTTTTTTTATACTCTTATCTGCTCTTCCTTCCTGTACAGCTCATCCTTCATTTTTCCTAAGGTTTTCTTCTAGGGTGAGATGTGCGTGATCAGCTTTCTTCTTTCCTGTTCCTAATTTCAGTTTTAAGTTCTCAGACCTAAGTTCTAGGACACTAGTGTCAAGTTCAAGAACCTGGTTCTTCAACTCAACATTTTTACTTTCACTCTCATTAGCCCTAGACTCTAGATTTTTGCACTTGGCTTTTAGGATCACACATTCCCTAGACAGTTCTTCCTTCTCATTGTTAATTATCAGACTCATCAATGAAGTCTAGCAGTAGCTCAAACAACCTTTCTTTAGACGGGAATTTAATCTTGTCTTTGAGATGAAGAATACTTACCTCTTGTTCATCATCTGATTCTCCGATGGCCATAAGTGCTTGTTCATCTCCAGCTTCATCTTCTGAGTCCTCATCTGATGTTTCTCCCCAGGCAGCAACCATAGACTTTGTTGATCCTTTGTTCCTTTTTGGTTGAACTTGTTCCTTCTTCCTGTTCCTTCGTTCAGCCCTTTCCTTCTTCCACTCAATTTTCCATTGAGGACAATTCTTGATCATGTGATCAGTCTTACCACATTTGTAGCAACCCTCATTGGTCTGTTTCTCAGGAGCCCTTGGTTTGTTGAAGGTTGTACCTCTTGAAGAACCCTTTCCTCTCATAAGGTACTTTTTGAAATCTCTTGTGATCATAGCCATTTCCTCATCCTCCAGATCTGAACCTTCAGCAATTCTAAGAGCAGACTTCTTTCCTTCTTGGGTACATCCATTTTCATGGTTTGCCTTCTCAGTTCATAGGCAGTAAGGTTTCCAATTAGTTCATCCAGCTTGAGGGTAGCAATATTCTTTGATTCCTGAATAGCAGTGATTTTTCTTTCCCAAAAGACTGGCAGAACCCTTGTTAAAATCTCCTCAACTTTGTCTTCTTCAAGGATAATCCTTCCAAGAGACTTAAGTTCATTTGTCAGTGTGGTGAACCTTGTATACATCTCTTGGATGGTTTCTCCTTCCTTCATAGTAAAATTATCATATTGAGAATACAGCAGTGTTCCTCTGGATCTCTTCACTTGAGGTGTTCCTTCATGAGCCACTTGCAAAGTGTCCCAGATTTCCTTAGCAGTGGTACAACTTTGAATTCTACTGTACTCATTTGGACCTAGTCCACACACAAGCCATTTCTTAGCCTTGGCATTCTTTTCCCACTTCTTCAGGTCTTCAGCAGTGCAGTCAGCTCTTGTCTTTGGCACATCCACTCCTTCAGCATTCTTCTTTGTAGTTGCTAGAGGACCATCAGTGACTATGTCCCAGAGTTCATAGTCTTCTCCTATGATGTGATCCCTCATCCTGTTTTTCCATCACGAATAGTACTGACCATTGAAAAGTGGAGGCCTAGCAGTGGATTGCCCTTCCCAGTTCCCAAGTGGTGCACTCATGTTGATCTTTTCCTAAGGTGCTAACCTCTTCAAGGATAACCCGCTCTGATACCAATTGATGTTCTAAACGTCAATACCACAAAACGGGGGGGGGGGGTGATTTGTGTGGTACCCAATTTTTGCTCCAGAAGAACCAGGTTCTTCTAGGTGTTCTAACTACTACTGTTTGTGGAATAATAAGTACATAAAATAAAGAACACAGAGATTTTTACGTGGAAAACACCTGGCTCAAAAGGTGAAAAAACCACGACCTACTACTCAGTAGGATTTTCCCAAACTTCCACTAATATCACTGAGCCAAAACAGCAATTTACAAAAACTCTTTGTAAACCTAAGGATTAACTCTAATCCTGTAGTAGCACACAGCCTCAACTGTTGCGACAACTTCAAGTTAGCTTATAACTTGAACACTCTAAGTACCTAATACAATGCTGAAAGGTACAACTTTGAACCACCTACTACAATTGAACTAGAATAAAAGAAAGACACAATGGAATTGGTTCTTCTATCTCGTTCAAGTAGCTTCAGGAGTGCACACTCAAATCTCACATAAATTGCTTGCAAAATCGCCTTGCTCTTTTGCTCTCAATTTAGTTTAACTTCTGCATTGTGCAATACCTGTAAAAGAGAACAATCACTATATTTTAATAGGTAAGTAATCAAAGTTTGATTGGGACTCAATTGTTGATCTTCTATCGTAGTTGAGTCCTTGAAGATCTCAAACTCCAACACTATCTTTATCCGAATTGTGTTCTCTTCATATAAGGAGACTTTCTTCCCTTATCCAATATGCAACATTTTCGATCAGATCATGACATATTGCTGCTTGATCAGTAGGACTTATCTCCTTCACGTGCATCTCATATGTGTAGGTTGATCATGACTGTGCTTCACAAGATGGACCTGGTCCATAACTGAGTTTATTTGTCATTTCTTAAAACTTCACCTGTTCTTGGGCTAACAAACATTTTCCAAGCATTTGTGTCTTCTGGAATTACCTCAACCGAACTTACCTCCTCGTCCGGAAAGTAAGTACTCAAGGGTTGATATTCATCATCAACAGGATTCTCAGCTAGGTGATCTGCCAAGGCTTGAGCTTTCATTGCTGTGCGAGTGACATAGACTATGTCAAACTCGGTGAGCAGGATTTGCCATTTTGGTAACCTCCCAGTGGGCATTGGCTTTTGGAATATGTATTTCAAAGGATCCAACCTGGTAATGAGATAGGTGGTATAAGCCAACAAGTAATGCCTAAGCTTCTGAGCGACCCAAGTTAGGGCGCAGCATGTTCTTTCCAACAATGTGTACTTGGCTTCATAACTAGTGAACTTCTTGCTCAAATAGTATATGGCTTGTTCTTTCTTCCCGGTCATATCATGTTGCCCGAGAACACATCTAAAAGAATTCTCCAACACTGTCAAGTACAAGAACAAAGGCCTTCCAGGCTCGGGTGGGACCAACACGGGCGAATTCGATAGATATTCTTTGATTTTGTCAAAAGCTTCTTACATTCATCTGTCCATCTAATCGCCACATCTTTCTTCAATAGCTTAAATATGGGCTCACATGTAGTAGTCAGCTGAGCAATGAACCTGCTGATGTAATTTAATCTTCCCAACAGACTCATAACCTCTTTCTTGGTTCTCGGAGGAGGCAAGTCCCAAATAGACTTTATCTTTGTTGAATCTAGCTCGATGCCTTTTCGACTGACTATAAACCCCAAAGTTTCCTAGATGGTACTCCAAATGCACACTCAGATGGATTCAACTTCAAGTTATACTTACACAGGCGCTCAAAGAACTTTCTCAAATCTCGCACATGGTCATCCTGCGTTCTGGATTTAATGATCAAATCATCCACATATACCTCAATTTCCTGGTGCATCATTTCATGAAATATGGTAGTCATAGCTCTCATGTAAGTTGCCACGACGTTCTTTAAACCAAACGGCATGACTCTATAACAGTAAGTGCCCCAAGGTATGGTGAAAGCCATCTTTTCTGCGTCTTCTTCATCCATTAGAACCTGGTGATACCTAGCATAGCAATCCACAAAAGACTGTATCTAGTGTTTGGGACAATTGTAAACAAGAATGTGGATGTTTGGTAATGGGAAGTTGTTCTTGGGACTTTCTTTGTTCAAATCCCGATAATCAACACACACTCGGGTTTTCCCATCTTTCTTTGGCACTGGGACCACATTAGCCAACCATGTGGTGTATTGGACCACTCGGATCACGCCCGCTTTCAACTGTTTGGTGGCTTTTTCTTTAATCTTATCACTGATGTCTGTTTTAAACTTTCTCTGCTTTTGTTGGACAGGGGGATAACCGGGGTAAGTTTGCAATTTGTGCACCACTAAATCAACACTCAATCCTGGCATATCATCATAGGACCACGCAAACACGTCTTTGAATTCGAATAAAAGTTGGACCAATGCATCATAAGTTCTTTCATCAGCGTGAATGCTTATCATGGTTTCCTGGACCTCTTCCGGACTACCCAAATTAACTGGCTCGGTTTCATTTAAGTTTGGCTTAGGCTTATTCTCAAATAGTTCCCGTTCTCGATTTATTTCCTTAAAAGCCTCATCTTCATTATATTCCGGTTCTTGATTCATTATTTCACAGTGAGACAGCGTATTAAAATCTGGTCATGAAGTCCGCAAGCATGTCATGTTATTTAAGTCCGCATTATTAGAACTGAAAAGAGAAATAAGAAAAAATAACAAAAATCAGAAAGAATAAAGAAAGAGATTCATAGACGATGAAATATTGATTTTATTTCATTGAATTTGAAGATAGGAGGGTTTACATTGGAATTTAAAAGACAATAAACTAAAAACATTTGAGTTACACCCTGAAATAACTCAGAATGCAGAAAAGATGGCAAGACTGAACTACCGGGATTCCCGCCTGACTGGGAATGGAGTAGCCTTCCAATTTTGAAGCTTGGCATTCGGCCCCACATATTGCACCTCAGCGGTGCTTGAGCCTTCACCCAGCTGGACCATATGAGCCTCATATAACAATTGCCTCATTGCTCCGTAAATGTCCTCAATTTCTTCGGCCGTGAAGGCCTCATCTTCTTCTTCTATGTACCTTGGCTTAATAAACATTCTGGAGAGATGCGGGACTGGCTGAGGCAGGACCCACCCATTGTTCTTACGTTCATTAGCCCATGTTACGTCAGCTTCTGTATCTTGGAAACCTACGCCAAAGAATTTCTCACTGGCAGTTAGAGTGATGGGCTCCATGATGCGTTGCAAAGATACCCCGAGCCATTTCCCAGGCTTGTACCCATGTTTGATCATTTCAGCGGCGACCATGATTGACGTGTTTGACAAGAAGAGTTGAGGACACGGGGTTCCCTCCTCACACTGGTCCGCGATCACGATCTCAAAATCTTGGTAGACTATGTGCTCACTACCTTCTTTAGCCTCCAAACAGGGAACTGACGGGTCCCTGTAGATTGATTTCTCATCTTCTCCGTGGACCACGATTTCTTGGTCTTCATATTCAAACTTAACCATTTGGTGGAGAGTAGAAGGTATGGCTCCTGCAGCATGGATCCAAGGCCTTCCTAGGAGAAAATTATAGGAAGTGTCCATGTCCAAAACCTGAAATGTTACTTCAAAATCCACAGGGCCGATGGTTAGGATCAAATCAATCTCCCCTATCGTGTCCCTCTTGACGCCGTCGAAAGCACGTACGCAAACATTGTTGGGTCTAATCCTCTCAGTCCCAATTTCCATCCTCTGTAAGGTCGAGAGAGGGCAGATGTCAACCCCAGATCCGCCATCCAACATAACTCTTTTTACGTAGTATCCTTCATACTTAACGGTCAAATGAAGAGCTACCCTTCTGGAGGCAAGTCATTTCGTCTGAATGAAATTTGGTTGACTTCGAAAAATCGTTCCGCCATTCTTTCCAATTGTTCAACCGTGGTCTCGACCGAAACATATGCCTCATTAAGCGTCTTTAACAACACTTTCTGATGCTTATTCGAGCTTATCAGCAGGGACAAAAGTGAGACCTGAGAGGGGGACTTTCTGAGTTGATCAATCACGGCGTAGTCCGAGGTTTTCATCTTCCAAAAGAATTCCTCTGCCTCCTCAGCATTAACTGGCTTTTTAAGTGGAAAACGCTTTTGCTTGGTTTTGTTCAATTCTTCCAAGTTGAGGTACTTTCCAGATGGGTTTGTTTCATTCACTTCCCTCATGATTTCTTTTTCTTTTGTACGTCACCACTACTTTGTTGTAGTTCCAGGGAACGACGGTGGGGTCCTTCATAGGATTCTGTGGGGCGCGGCTGATAACCACGGGCTTAGTCAGCTTGGGTGAAATTATCGGCCCCTGCGCCACATAGGTCCCCTTTGGTACGTACATCTTTGGTACCTTCAGTGTGACCTTGTTTTGCTCAAACCTTTTGGGAGGACTCAACACAAGCTGTTCCTTCCTAGGGGCTCTAGGAACATAGAGAATGGCATCTTTAGGAGGTACTGCCCCTGTCTTGGTTTCCATAACCTTTTCTATGTTTTGAGGAGTGGAGTTGCTCTTCTTCTCATCCTTAGCTTGCTTTGCTGCCGCTTTGGGCTTCTTTTCAACATCGGCAATATCAATGATAGCTTTCAAAGCTGGGTCGAACTCTCTGTCCTCACAAATCATCCCAATAACTGGCCCGTTGTTGTGAGCTGGCAATGGGTTATTGGTTACATTAGGGACCTCCTCATCCCGCAACACTACCCGTTTTTGTTCTATCAGGTTCTCGATCGCTCTTTTAAGGGTCCATCAATCTTCAGTGTCGTGCTCTTCTGCCCCTGAATGATAAGCGCATCGGGTACCTGGTCGGTAGGAGGGTGACTCCAGGTTTTTCCTGTTTGGAGGTACGGGCTGTAACAAACTCATTTGGACCATTGGAAGAGGCTGGAATATGATTCACCGATGGGTGTGAAATTGGTTTTTCTGGGTGGTTCACGGTGACGGGCGTTATATGGAATTTTATTCTGTGATGGACGGGGATTATATAGAGTTATGTGAGGAGGGTTATTTCTGGGAGGTGGAGCTCAGTTCTGATTGTAATGTTGTTGCAGCCGGGCATACGGCTGGGCATTCATTACTGCATAAGGCTGAGGAGTCATGGCATATGCCGGATCTTGGTGAGGGTAGTAATGTTGCGGGGGGCTGGAAGAGGAACCAAAGTAACCTCGGGGTTGACAGGGATTTCTAGGGCTTGAGGCCACCATTGCTACCTCTTCTTTCTTTTTCCGATTTGCTGCACCCCCTGATCCACTCTAGATTGCTTGAGAAGTGGCCCTTATAGCCGACGGGCTCATGATGCGGCCCGTCTTCAAACCGTTTTCCACCATCTCCCCAATCTTTATGTCTTATACGAATGGCTTGCCCATGGCGGACATCATGTTCCGAAAATAATCAGCCTCTTGGGCTTGCAGGAAGACACTAACCATCTCGGTCTCATCCATTGGGGGTTTTACCCTGGCCGCTTGCTCGCGCCATTTGATGGCGTATTCTCGGAAGCTTTCCAAAGACTTCTATTTGAGAATAGACAAAGAGTTTCTATCTGGAGCTGTGTCCACATTGTACTGGAATTGTTTGACAAAGTCTCGGGCCAAGTCATCCCATATGTGCCAGTGGGAGATGTCCTGTTCCATATACCATTCTGATGTGATTCCAGTTAAGCTTTCTCCGAAGTAAGCCATCAACAGTTCTTCCTTTCCGCCCGCTCCTCATAACTGATTACAGTATCTTTTCAAATGGGCAATCGGGTCTCCATGCCCGTCATACTTCTCGAATTTTGGTGTTTTAAAATCGATGGGCAGATGAACATGAGGAAACATGCATAGGTCGGCATAGGAAACACTCTTTTGGCCACTCAGGCCCTGTATGTTCTTGAGACTCTGTTCGATGCTTTTCATTTTTCGAGTCATCTCTTCTTGCTCGGTTTTTTTTACAGTTTTCTCTTATTCCATGGCAGATTCATACCGAGGGTGATGTGGGTAAGAGTTCGGGGTGACATGAGCCGTGTCAAGTTGAAATTGTGGTACTTGAAAAGTAAAGGATGGTGGCTCAAAACGTGGTTTGGGCACTGTTGGTTGTGCAGTAGCAAAGGTTGGTGGTGCGGTGAATATTGTAGAAGATATTCCCGAGAACAGTTCCTGGGGGCGAACCTCAGAGGGCGTTCCGCTGAGATGAGTTGACCTAGAGGGGTATCCGAACGGGGTGAACGGATTGGTTATAGGGACATTGGAGGTTCCACCGGTCCTGGGAATTAGTTCGGGAAATCCAGGGATTGTACTTGGCGGTTCTCTGCCATTAGACCAGGCGTCCCACATTTCCAACATGTGGAGACGCAACATTCTATTTTCCTCAACAGTTGCCGACTCTGAGGTTGGGATAACCGTTGTTGGGCTATCCTCTGAGGGGTTGATGATCGGTAGGTGACTCTCTGATGTCATTTCAACACTCCCTTTAGATCTCGTGAAGTAAGGGTGTGTAGCCAGGTTACCACAAAACCAACCACCTAAAACAGAACATGTTCTCAATAGCATACACAACAAACTGATTAGTTTGAGACATTTAACACATAGGGAATCGCACGTTGGGGGAATGCAATGCACTTGGACAGTTAAACGTTTTTCTACATGCTTTGCAATGGTTGCGTGTCTCATCCCGGCTTTTGTTATCTCCCAGATCTTTGAATCTTTTTCTTTTCTTTACGCTTTTTCATTTTTTTCGCTCTTTTCTTTGCGCTCTCTCTTTTGCATTGTTTTCTCTCTTTTTCTTGTGCCCTCTTTTCATCATTTTCTCTCTTATTCGAGTTATTTACAGCTATGACCGGATCCGATGGGGATTGCCTACGTATCGCGACGCCGAGCGAATCAGATCATTACGTAGTTCAGGGGATATATGCGAAATAAAAGAAAAAAACACATTTTTTTTGGGTTTTCAAATTTTCATTAAATAAAACTTCTGGTTCTGCTCTATTACAAAGACTCCGACATACAGACTTAAAAACTAAAAACCAAAACAGACTCAAAGTAGACTAACAGACTCTAAAGAAACTAAAATACAGACTCGAAAAGAAAAAGATCAGTAATACATAAGTGCCTCTAATACTACTCTAGGGGCCCGCGGGACATCAGTCAGTCTCGATGCGGGCCTACGTGCAATATCTTCTTGGAGGCGATCCAAGTCGTCCATTATCTGGCGAACAAAAGTCATCGCAGCGGCGAAGAAAGTGGATCTAGTCATATCCTCGCACTCATGGCATTTCATGACAATATAATCAGCGATTCCTCTAATCCTTTCTCTAATGATGCCTTTCTCTTGGAGTAGGCGTCCAATTTGTTGAGATCTAGCTTCCAGAACTTGGGTGTCCTTATGGCTTTGCTCCTGCAACTGTCGCATGTCCTCTTCCAGTCGGGACATCAATGCATAACAATGTTCCCTCTCTGCCTTGAAGTTCTTTGTTTGTTGAGCCATTTCATTCTCGAGGGTAGTTAGTTTTTTCTTCAGATTTGCGACCTCTCTATCATATTTTTCTTTTAATTGCCGAACAAACCCTGCCCGTCCTTCTTCGTTCTTCGCCAACCTTGCCCGGGCTCTTGCCAATCTACCTTCGGACTTTTCGAGATCAGTCCCATACTCACATACTTTCCTCTTGAGACCGTTTATGAGTTTTTCATCTGCTCTGCTTCTTACTTGGTTTTCAACGGCTATTTTCATTCTTTGAATCTGGGCTCGGAGGGCTTCATTTTCTTGGGCTAATTTCTTCTTCTCCCCTTCATCCGCAGCAGCTTGTAAACCATTATCAAATTTAAGATCTCTGATTTTTCCTTCTAATTTGCTTATGGTAGTTTTGTAGCCCTTCTCCTTAGCTAACCAGTTCCATTTCTCTTGCGCTTCATCAGTGAACTGTTGCACATGGGGCCTTTTGGCAGGCCGTTCTAGCTCTTGATGGACTCGAGCTCTTTTACCATACCAGGCTATGTAGCTAGGCTCTACCTCACCCCTGGACAAATCCCGTACTCGAGTCTGTGGCTCCAGAAACCTACATTGATGCCAAATCTGGCGAACCTTTTCTTCTGGGAATGCAGCCTTTGGACATAGTTCGATGACTTGTCGACTCATATCTTCATCGTGAGGGACAGTTTGGTACCTGCCTAGCTGGCGCAGAACCCTGTGTGGAGCATACGGCTGAATACTCCGAAGACCCATTAACAAAAAAAAGCATACTCCGGCCGACATATAAATGACTTCATTGACCAGGAGCCAACCGAATGTCCACTCAATTTTGCTTGCAGTTAAATAACTCAAATGTGCAAACCATGCTTCTGTACCTTTTGGAAACTCATGACCATCCACTCGGTTTTCATGTTCTCAATGCAGTTAAGACCAGTCAGACCATAGTTCATGTACCCCGGACGATGGCAAAGATGTTCTTCCATCCAGATTTGTAAAAACAAGTTGCAACCTTCAAAAAACTTTCCCCCAACTCGACAAACAGTAAAGCTCGGTAAATTTCTGCTAGGATCATTGGTATGATAGTGCCATTGGGCTTTTTGATCATGACATCAGCCGTTCCTGCAAGCCCCAACTCTATATGTCCATCACTCCTTGGGCAGATTAGAGTGCCTAAGAATGCCACTACGAAGGCCAATCCCCGACGTGCTTCCCATTTGCCTTTATTCCCTTGATAACTTAAACCGTTATCCGGAGCCTCAAAACCGTGGGGTTCCCATAACGGCGGTATAAGAAGTAGAATGTGCAAAATCCTTCAGCCAAATTTCCATCTTTGACTTCCCGACTAATACTCAGAAGATCCAAAAACTTGTGAGGGGTTACAGCTCTTGGTGCCACTGGGTATTGGCTCCTGAGATTCCCGTTAAGGCCAGCATAGCCTGCTATCTCTTTAAGTGTAGGGGTTAACTCAAAATCAGAGAAATGGAACACATTGTGCGCCGGGTCCCAAAATGGTATCAAAGCCTCAATTATGTCCACCCTTGGTTTAATTTTCAAGAGACCGGTGAGCCCGCCTAAAGCCTTTATCGCATCACCTCTGCTGACCTCCCCCAGGTCGTTCCACTACATATAGAGTCCTATCGGGATTTTCTCTACAACTTTGAAAGGTACATTTTCAATAGTGCTCATCCTGCACATTTATTTAAAGTGATTGGCTAAAAACCCATGATTTATTTTGACCCAAAAGGAAGATTATTTTTGCAAAATTGCAACTCAAACAACTTGCTCGAAACAAAACACCTTTGCAAATACGACCCTTCAGCACTTCAGGAAGGAAGATTTTAGGGCTGTGTTTGCTAATTGGCCAAAAATTTGAAAAAAGACCATAGGTGGATATTCTTGCAAAAACAGCCTTCCGATGCCCTATCGGGACATTTATGGCTATTTATACAAAAACGGTATCACCTAACTTTATTTACGAAAAGATGACAACATTTCCTATTTTTGGGTTACTTTTGCAAAAATGGGGTTGGACCCGATGAGGGTTGCCTACGTATCCCACACCCGGTGAGAATCAAACCTGCGTAGTTCGTGCAGTTTTGACGCAATAGAAAAACATGAAATGTTTTGAAACAATTTTTATTTCTTTTCTTTTTTCTCTTTTTTTTTTTCTTAAAAATTTCGGCAAAGTTTCGGGATATTTTGAACACCGGGTAATTTTCTCTCTCCTACCTCAATTTGGTTTTTCCAACTTTTCTCCCTTATTCTAGAAGCCGGTCAACATGCAATCCGAAGCAAATAAGTGTACAAGTAGCAAGTAAAATGCATCCGGATGGTCTTTTGATTTCGGGTGCACCTGTCCTAGACGGACCCAATCCATGTGTTGAGTCCCCAAAGTCAAATGCACGTGATGCAAACAAGCGTTCCTACTAGGGATCCGGCATGAGGATATGTTATTCTAGGTTTAACAACCTGGGTGTATTTGTTCTAGACCTGGCTTACCCGAGCGGACAGCTCGAGC
The DNA here is from genome assembly GCF_001879085.1 of Nicotiana attenuata. Taxonomy (NCBI): domain Eukaryota; kingdom Viridiplantae; phylum Streptophyta; class Magnoliopsida; order Solanales; family Solanaceae; genus Nicotiana; species Nicotiana attenuata. The sequence continues at coordinate 28,523,926 of NC_031994.1, forward strand.
CGGGGGGGGGGGGGAGGCAGCGTACCGGGAATATAGAAGCTTCACCGGCTTTGCAACTTGTCCGAACTTCGTTCTAAAATTGGGATACGACTCTAACAGAAAAGAAGTCACATGAAGTGTACACTTCCCAGATGATTTAGAAGACTCAGAGAGAAGAGGGTTTCGCAACAATTTATATACAGTTCAAACAATATCAAAGCGGTAAAAAGCGGCATTCACATTAGGCTCAAACATGTAAAAATCAGATAACAAATGAAGCCAAGTATAACAGTCATTCTAAGCTCGAATTCTAGAACCCTGAACCAAAAGTTCTGGGTTCTTATCCCCAGCGGAGTCGCTAGAGCTGTCACACCTCCTTTTTTCACCCGAGGGGGGATATAAGGGAGTTTTGTCACGCCCTGAACCTGGGCCTGGACGTAACACGACACTTGGTGCCTGACTATATATGACCGAGCGAACCAACTGGCTGGCTGAATCAACATGTGGTATCATAACATACTGAATGCGGAAGATAAACTAACACATGCTGATATACTGAAAGTCAATGATATAAATCAAAGTGCGCTCCAGCTTAAAACTTTGAAACTATACCAAATCATACTTGGCAACTGAAGCATGGAGGAGAAGAGCCGGAAAGGGCGAAACCTCTCTTTTCAACCGAAAGGACTAAGAGCTCTTATTCCGCAGTCTTTAGCACATAGCAGTCGACGCAGTACTGATTCCTGGCGGTTCCGCTAATCTTCCTATAAATTCCATTCCTAAAAAACCCGGCAATCGTAGACTGCTTTGGTTTATCTAGTCTTGATAAATGAAAGGCACCCGCTCTTATTCCAGACAGTAAAAGAAAAAGGCCGTATCAAGCAAGAAAGGCAGAAAGGGGGCCGCTTTCTCGAGTGAGAGTTCTTTTTTGGGGTTAGTCTGACTGTCCTCATTCTAGTTGGTAGGCGTGCGAGTAAGAGGGTAGTCGGCGAAATTATATGAATTGAATGGGACTTCAGCTTCGACAATCGTGTATATTCCCATTCTGCCTGGATCCGCATTTCCACACAAGGAGGCAGGCGACCGGGAAGCTTTGCTTCTAGAATGCGGTCCCATTTCATCGACATAGTCAGAAGCAATGGAACCACACTGCTGCCGTTGCCCTTCGGGCACGCCTCCTATGCTTATCACTCACCTACGCTCTTGCAGCATGCCCCCTTCGGGCAATACGGTGTAATACGCGAAGCAGCTGAGCCATAGCTCTTCGATCGCTATATTCTTGCGATAGCGAAGGGTGACATGTCAGGTCCAGGGCATCCCAATTGGATTGGCTGGGATGACAGTTTCTCCTTCCGAGTCTGTAAAATCAGAATTTCGATCAAATCACACATCGCAGTATACTAGGCCTTCTAATTCTTTAAGAGGTTTATCTAAAAGATTCGCAATATAACTAGGAAGACGTTTTAAATACCACACATGGGTTACTGGGCATGCGAGTTTGATATAGCCCATTTGATACCTTCGTATCCGAGAATCAACAAATTCGACCCCGCATTGTTCACAAAATTTCGGGTCTTCTTTTTCATCTCCGATTACTCGATAATTTCCACAAGCACAAATTCCGCTTTTTATAGGACCAAAAATTCTTTCACAAAATAATCCATCTTTTTCCGGTTTGTTAGTTTTGTAATGAAAAGTATAGGGTTTATAATACAATTCTGAAACATATTTGTAGCCAACATAGCTTAATATGAAAAGCCTGTGCCTCTATCTAACTGTTACTCTAGTCTATGAAGCCTCTATTGAAGTACTGAAGACACTGACTGTCTGAAAATACTGAAGATTGTAGTAATGATAATGCCCCGAAAGAACTGGGGATCACCAAATAGCTGGTACGAGAATCCTAGCGCTCTGAACCATCAACCTCTAAATCATTACCTGCATTGTGAGATGCAGGCCCCGGGCAAAAGGGACGTCAGTACATTTGAATTGCACTGGTATGTAAAGCAACTTAAAGAAAGAATTATAAATGCTGAAACTGAAACTAAGCTGATAACTGAGAATTGAAAATTTATAACTGAAATGATAACTATTGAAACTGAAACTGAAATGATAACTGATAGCTGAACTGATAACTGGTAACTGAAATAATAACTGATAACTGAACTGAACAAAGGAAGTAAGGATATGAATACTCCCTCTTCTGAATGATGAACAACCTATTTATCTGAATAAGCTACGGCCTCGGGCCCAAAATATATGTGCACATGCTACGGCCTCATGCCCAAGTATACGTATACATAACTACAGCCTCAGGCCCAAAAATGCATAAAGCATAAACTACGGCCTCAGGCCCAAACATGCATAAAGCATAAACTACGGCCTCAGGCCCAAATACAGGTGTTCAACATTCAGGAACTGAGAATCATACTGAAATACATGATGCTGAAATACTGAATCATATTGAGTTAAATGATACTTGAATGCTGAATCACACTGAGTTACATAATACTGAATAGGACTGGACTGAGACATGTATTCTTGAACTGATTATGAACACTGAAACTTTAACTGTTTATGACATGCTGAGTAAGCTATACTGAGACTCAGGGACATCAAGCCCAAGTCTATATTGAATACGAACTGAGTTCACAACATTCAAAATGAAAGTCATGAACAAGTTATAAAGCTAGAGAATAGAAGTTCTACAACTATTCAAGGAATTAGGCTAAACTATATTTCTGAGGCAATTAGTAACGTGGGAAAAGGAACATAATGTAGGGAGAATTATTAACAATCCCAAACATAGAGAGTTAGCCTCACATACCTCAATTTCTCCCCTTAGTGCTACTACAATGATCCACAATACTAAGAACCTTCAATCTAGAATAGTAATATCTAATGGAACCAATATTAGTAACAAATTCCATAACTTAAGCCATTTAGGCATATTATCAAACACCTTGTAGGCATAAATCTCTACATCTCATCACCATATAATTAGTTCATCCAACTATCACCATTCATCAACAATTTATTCCACCATCATGACTAACCAATTTATAACTTCCAACATCACATGTATGACAATCCATCTACACCCAACCAACAAAATTCCATCAAATAATCACCTTCCAATCTCTACAATAATTATGTATTTATATTGGGAACTTATGGATTCTAATCACCACACCAAGAGTCCCAATACTTAATTCACACTCATATACCCATAATAAATTCATACATGTAAGTCTAGGGGTGTAGGATTCCCTTTTGGAAGAAATCTTGCAAAACCCTCCTTTGAGTTCTTGAAGGAATTTCTTGAAGATCTATGTATTTTATAAGTAGATTACATCAATACTAGAGTAAGAATGATGGAATTTCACACCAAGTTAATGGAAATTGCTTACCTTGAAGATGGTAGGGGTTGGTTCTCTTGAGAGGGTGAAGGAAGACCCCAAAGTTCTGCTAAGATAAATGGGTAAAAATGAACCCCGAATTGAGTATATAGTGTTTCGGGCGCCACAGGTGGTGCTGGGCGCTGCCTGTGGCGCTGATTCCAGTATGTCAAAATTTCCCGGCGCCACGACCCAGGACGCTGGCGACGGAAGGGACACGAAAACGGTCATAACTTTCTGTATACACCTCCAAATGACGAATGGTTTGATGCTTTGGAAACTAGACTTAATGAGCTTTAATTTGATAGGTTGTACATCACACAACTCCTTATATACATGTAGATATGCTCGTCCTAAGTGAGGTCTTGTGCGTGTTCATTTGGAATTTTTAGTCTATCATGTAATTTCCAACTTGGCTTAGACTTAGGCCTCTCCTTGGACCCCAAATCACTTATGATTTGTCTCATACACTTATTATAATAACCAATTGATAACCATCACATGAATACTCATTTAATGCATCCACAGCTGATTCAAATTTACGGGGTGTTACAAGTTTTTCCAATTTAAGTGACAAAATGTGATTTTTTTTTATTCAGAGTCGCCACTTGGGATAATTTATTATGGTGTCCCAAGTCACCGGTTTATTTTAAATCCCAAATCGAGGAAAATTGACTTTATTTAAAAGTCTGCGAAACCAGAAAACTAGGTAAGGAATTCTGTTAACCCGGGAGAAGGTGTTAGGCATTTCCGGGTTCCGTGATTCGAGCAAGGTCGCTTGACCATTAATAATTGGCCTAATTATCTTATTTATTATATATTATAAACCTATTGTGCATTTTTAACTTTATAACCGCTTTTAATTATTTTTAAACCGCTTTTAGGATTTATGAAATATTTCTTGAACAATTACGATTGTCGTACACTTGCCGTTTTGGAACATACCGCAAACCACGCTACATGAAATGCACCCGCGATTCACGACATGTTTATTTTATTATTTTTTGAAGTTGTTATGATCGGTTCACATGAAATGCACACCCGATTTTGGGGATTAGGTATCATAACTATGTCACGGGAACCGTACCCATAGTCGCGATAGTTAATTGCGCGCCTAAAACAAACTACGATGTTCAAATTATTTCCTAAAACTACTTTGAGATTATTGTGAAGGCCAAGGTTGAGGAAGTTATTGGCTAGTAAATAAAGAGAAGATCATCATGAATAGTCAAAGAGTTAGCACATTTGATTCAAACAGTTGCTTACATTTGTTCCCATATACTGGTTCAATATCCCTTTAGAGCCTACATGTTTGGGCAATATTTTAATTAGGCTAAGTAGTACAATGTAAAATTTCCATTCCTAAAATTTTGACAAGTCCAGATGGGGCCGAACGATTCATACTTTCATACAAGTAATAGAATATAATGTTGGATTGTCAATCCATTCCTTCGAACAAATTTCAATGGGTTAACTCTAAGGCCCAATGACCTAGAGTGTCCAGACTGGTTTAAACAACTTCAACTGGGTCACTTTATTAGTCTAGCCCAAAGTCAACTTTGGCTACTTAATAACACGGCTAACAAAAATCAAACATCACGCAATAAATTTATAGCCATGAAACTCGACATAACATGCTCGATTATACCTTTCTGCTCAAATTTGGTTTTTAAATAACAATCATAAACACAAAGATGTTATCATCAAGTCATCAAATACTTCAAACTCATTATGAATTTACATAAACTCAGTTGATTTTCTAATGGTCATGCTATATTTATAGCACCTTGATACTAACTGGCAGTTATTACAGACTATTTTAACAACAATGTGAGAATTACAATTGATCTACTACACCAAAATTTAATTTTTTAAAGAGACAAATATCAACTAATTCCATTACAATTTCCATGTAATTGATAGCCTAGTGAACACTTGCCCCTTTTGGATATGATTTATCCATCAAAGCTTAATCCACCACATGAAGCCACCAGTTTCAGCATGATGTCAACAACAGAATTTTAGCTCTTTTGAACTTGCTGATTTGGCCAACTAGTGGCCAAATCCACATGTTATAGCTCATGGTTAGCAAGACAAACCCCAAATGACCTCAAGTAAACACCATGTTATTCATCAACAGGAGAAGAAGGGAAGGAATGACTTCAACAACTAATATTCAGAATCAGTGTTAACATGAAGAACATTTAACTAAAGAAGCGTCTTCAAATAAGGTAACTTTCAAGAGGAAAACTACAAGCATCAATGAATTAACCAAGCTACTCATACCAGATTATTTCAAGCCCTTGAACCCAAACATAGCAATAGATTAACTAGATCTGTAACAATGTAATCAAATAACTACATGAAAGGACACTCATTTATCACATATAATTGCATCTTTTGATATCATAACCTTTCAAACAGGCAGTACATTAAGAAAGGTGAAATCAGTACCTTAACAACAGCAAAAACCAGCAGCAAAAACAAGTGAAGATGCTGGCTGAAAACTTAGAGATGGAGCAGCAACCAAAACCAAACAGCAGCAGTGGAAACCAACTCAGAAAACCAAGAACCAACACTCAAACTTCTCAAAAAATTAGAGTACCGGAAAAACTAGCCTAGAAATCTAACTAGAAAAACTGAAGTTTTTAGCCAGAAAAGTTTCAGGGATTTTTCTTTGTATTCTGAAGTTTTTAGGTCAAGATATGCTAATGAATTCTCTGTCCAGAATGAGGGAGTAACCTTTTCTTTTATAGGGTATGCCAAAATAGCATCAAAATGGCATATTCTACCCTAAATTCCCTAAGTGTCAGATAGTACAACATATTTGGACAGCTGTCTATCCTTTTTCAGCCCAATTCCAGCATTTTTCATGCTGGAAATGGGGACAACTGTACAAATGCTAGAACCTTCTGATTTTTACCTAATGTAAAACCCAATTTTAACCCTTCAATTACTGATTATTTCAGTTATACCCTATATTCTGATCCTATTTTGATTCTATGGATCCCTTTAGGACCTTCTAAAACCAGCTAGGTGATTCTACATTAGGGTTCCTAGACTTGTTTCAATTGCCCCTTTTAATTCTGAAATTAGGCCTAAGGGTACCTAGGATTTGATTTAAACCATTTAAACCTAATTAACAGGTTCATCTAATTATCCCTAAACAAAATACTGAATTTGAATTTGTAGCCCAAAACAGTAGCTAAACAAAAACAGAATGCTAATGCAAATAAACCTAGAAATTACCCTAATTAGTTTGCAAATTAAACAAATTAATCAACTAAAGCTAAGGTTTCTAACAATTAATCAGAGACGGGCCAAGTAGATTGTTGACTAACTCCTAAAACTATTCTAATCAACTTTAAACTAAACATTGAATATCAAATAAACGAATATAATAGAAAAGCAAACACAAAAGAAGAAAAAAAATAGAACAGTCAATTTTATCAAAACCCCAAAAAATTAAACCTAATTAACCTAACCTTACGCAGTCGAAATTAGGCTTCAAATACTTATGAAATTCAGCATGCTTTAATTGATCTAAACAATGGATACAAACATGCAAAGTCCAACAAGCAGTAAAGAACTGACACTAAATCATGCGGGCTTAAACAAGAAACTTGAACGTGAAAGAAAATAAAAGATAGAGTAAGTAGAAAAGGAAAGAATTACCTAAGAACTCAACTGATGGACCAGTTATGAACTCAACTGATTTTATGGGGAAAAATGAACTTGGACAACCATTAATCGACTGTTCTTAGCAAGAACAGTCGACTAATGGAGGTCTTGGGGTTCAATCGACCCAGAAACTGACCAAGAAACAAAAAGGGGAAAATTAGGATTTCTAGGGTCTTAGATCTAAGATTCGAAGGGTTGGGGACTTGTTCGATAGGAATTGTGGTGATATATGGAAAGAGGAGGAGGAGACGGTTATGGGGTGTTAAATTAGTGAGGTTTGGAGGTGGTCCGCCGCCGTGAGGCGATTTCCAGTCGGCGGACCACGGCGGAGGCGGTGAAGAGAATTAGGGCGGCTAGGGTTTCTTTGGTTTGAGAGTGAGAGACGGAAATGAGAGGGGGGTCTATGGGGGTGGTCTCTGGTTCGGACAATTATATGTAAAATAAACGACCAGTTCCCAGCCGTTGGATTCGTGATGATCAACGGCTGGGATTAGGAAGGGGCGAAACGGGGTCGTTTTGGTAAGTGGGGGATTGGACCGGGTGGATTTGGTATTTGGGCTTGGAGTTTGGACGAGGTTTTAAAATTGATTGGGCCAGTTTTAAGGATTGGCCCAGTTTTAAAAGAAACAAGACCAAAAGATATATTCTTCCTATTTTCCTTTTCTTTGTTTTTTTTTCTTTCTTTTCTTTAATTAATTAAAATCCTAAATTAAATCCTAAATTGATCTAATCTGTAAAATCAAACTAATTATCTATCTATAATTTTTACAACATTAATTAATCCTAAATTGATGAAGAGAAAATTACTAATCTAATATTAAGAGCCAAAAATGTAAAATGGACAATATTTTTTTGTGATTTTTCTTTTTAATAAAGCAATTATTTAACCAATTAATCCTAAAATATGAACACAAAACCTAATATGCAATGCATGAAATTTTGATATTTTGGGGATATTTTTCATGATACTTCTCAAAAGTAAATAGGTTACAATGCAAGAAAAATAGATTCAACCTAGCAACTAAAGAACTAAGCAGCTTCATCTTCAGGAACAAGTTCTTTAGTTGAGCGGCTTGAATCCTTTGAGAGCACCTTCTTTCCATGATTGCTATTGCCAAGAGTAAATGCTTAATTTGTGTAAATAGTATTCTTTTTAGTTGTAGCAATATGTCTCTTTATATAGGTGTGAATGTGGCAAAAAATCTTCTCCAATTAATGCTCCAAAACCTAGAATATTTTGGTTAAGAAAAACCTCTCCTAATTTGATTTGATTTCCTTATATGTTTTCACCTCCTCAACCTTTTCCTTCCATGCAAGTTCATCCCTTATTTGTTAAAACCTTTTTAGAAGATAGATTTCTCCAGTTAAGATCTTTTCTTGTTGCACGCGAACTGACTTCCTTCTGGAATCCAACTTGCACAAGTATTTTCTCTTTCCACTTCTAGTAAGCATTTTGCATCATCCTGCCATGAACTTGACTCTTTTGACATCTGCATATCATATCTATACACCAGTTTAGTAGCATAGTATCTTGTTCATAAAACCCGTTCTTTCAATACAATTGATCCTAGTTTATCAATCATCAAAACACATCCATGCTAGAACATGCTCAGCTCAACACATCTAATTAATCGACAACCGTTTAGGTTAAAAGTCAAAAAGTTTATCTCTGGTTAAACTTAATATTTTTCCTATTGGTCGGGTGAAATTAATTAGGTAGCAAGAATGTAAATTCACATAAGAAAGGTTCGTATATTGGAATGGTTAAGATCGTATCGTTGATAAGTCGTAACTCTACGGACCACACTAGAAAACCTAAACCTGCACAAGTTACATAAAAGTTAAGGACCGACTCTTTTCAAGGTTAGTTTGTAAATTTAACACTGAAGAAGCCTAGAAGGTATTTCAAAAAGATATTTAAGAAAATAAAGAAAATCTGATAGGACATGTAGACGTGGGTCAAAATACAATGCACTGCGAGGCGGGGCGGGATAGGTTGAAATTTTAGGGGTTAAGACAGAATGTGCACCACCTCACACCGTTGCCATCCAATATGATAGTAGTATACATCGTAAGTAGGTGTCATAATTTCTTTATAGTTTGTCAAACAAAAATAACATTTCTATTCAAGGCAGTTGTATCAAAGGTAGCTTCCCAGTTTGAGCATGATAATTACAAGCAGATACTCAAGGATATAATAGGAAGGGTGAAATTCTTGTCTCATGGGGCCTTCTAGCAGTGGGAAAACAACCTTGTTAAAGATATTGGGAGGATGATTAGTGAGATAATTTATTATTATGTAAATGTTTGTAGCTTATTTTATACCACAAATTTTGGTTCTTTATATAATTTTGCAACCAGTCAAATAACGTCACACTAATTTTTTCTACCCTTCCTCAAGGTCTTCTTTTTTGCTTATCATTTCATGGGTTCAAATCGAGAAATTTACGATAGTGAGGGACCAAACTGACATTATCCTTTAAAGACGAAAAAGTCATCATCAGATTCTCAGAGGAAGAGCTTCAGCTAACAAAGGAGTAACAATGGCTTCCCTTCACCTTGCTATTCTTTCACTTCCCGGATCCACTTATCGGCCCACACGCAAATCGACAATTCGGTGTTCCGGTGAACAACGGCAAGCACTGTTTAACCGCATTGCCCCTGTTTATGATAACGTGCGCATCACCCCTGCTGCTGCACTAAAAAGAATCTCCATTCACTATTCAAATTATCACTTCCTATGTTTACTGTGTGCACATTTCATGCTTGCAGTTGAATGATCTCCTGAGCTTGGGTCAACACCGTATATGGAAAAGAATGGCCGTTTCTTGGACCGGGTAAAATTTCTTTCTCCTTCCGTCCTGTCCTAATTTGTGTGATAGTTGTTTGCTTATGCACGGAGTTTGAAAAAATATACCTTTGAAACTTGTGTTCTAAAATTAGACATGGATATTTGTGTGATAAATTAAAAAGGTGTCATACTTTTTGGAACGGACTAAAAATAGTAGTATCACATAAATTGGGATGGAGAGAATATTTTATATCACCTTGTAGGTAATCTACTGTTGCTGCCTATTTTATGTGATGACACTGTCACCATTTCTCATATGACACTGGAGCCAAAATCTTCTCTTTGAACATATTTTTAATATATTTTGCAAATATTTAATTAAATAAAGAGTTAATATGTAAATTAGAAAATTAAGGAATGTGTCCCAGATTGGATAATTTGACTTGTTATGTTGAAACCCTTCATATTTTTGGAATGAAGGAAAAAATGGAAGTTTAGTTGTCCTTCTTTGGGTAAAGCCTAAGGCAGATCCATGATTTAAGCAGTATGCATTCCACCGTTAAATTCTTAGCTCTGAACTTGTTTTACTTTTAAAATTAGCCGTTCAGTTGTTGAAATCTTAGTGGGTTTTCACATATATATCCATACTCGGCATTGAAAATACTGGGTTCGGATGAACCCATAACCGAAGAGCTGCATCTGTCACTAGGTAAAGCATGAGATGCTTGTGCTTTGTAAATAAATTGAGAATGGTTAACATTGAAAGAAAGTACTTAACTATTTTTTGGGAAGTGAAAACATGCTGGACATTAGGAATGTGTTTAAGTTATCCATGCTAATAGAGTAACTAATCCATGTGCACTATATTACTATACTTGGCTATTAAATTAATGAAAATCTTACACTGTTAGTGCATATTATTTAAATTCATTTAAAAGGGAAGAATGACAGGACACGGGAAAGAGGGAGTAGAAATTTCCACTTTTTTCCCTCTGTTCTTAGGCATATAATTCTTGAATTTGAACTATATTTTCGTTCTAGTTAAGCTGGAACTTTCGAGATTGTATTGCAGAGCTAAAGATGGAGACAATGTACTGGATGTGTGTTGTGGAAGTGGGGATTTGACATTTCTTTTATCTGAAAGAGTTGGACCCTATGGCAAGGTCTCCGTTTCTTTCCTTCTGCTATCTCTGGTTTAGTTTTATTGTTTTTTTATTTTTTGTTTATGTAACATTGCTGTTTTGCTGGTTATTATGCACCATTTCTGAAGCAACTCAATTCTTCCATTGACCATTCTGAGAAATTCAGTAAGCTGATCCTGTGGAATTTCCAAATGTCTTTCCTTTGTTTTATGGTAAATGAAAGCAATAAGAAAAATAGGAAAGAAAAGAAATGAATTACTGTGGCGTTGAACTATCGTGTGGAGATAAGAAGTAAGAAAAGATAACATTCTTACAAGGAAGAGAAAAAACTTGTGCCTTCATTCCTAGTTCTTTTCAAAAGGTTTCTGTAAAGTATAGAGACAATAGAGAAATCTCTCTTGTGTTATATTTAAGAAATAACAAGTATATATACAAGTACATAGAGCCTTAACTATGGAAAGAATCAAAAAGGAAATCCTATAAATCTGCTATGAATCCCTATAATTATGCTAGCTATGTATATTACATAAGATTATATCTACATTCAGATTATGTCTACATTCATTATCTAACACTCCCCCTCAAGCTGGAGCATAGATATTGATCATGCCCAGCTTGTTACAAAGGTAATCAACTCGAATTCCATTCAACGCCTTTGTGAACAAATCAGCCGGTTGCTCTCCTGTCTTCACGTAGCCAGTGGAGATCAAGTTCTCCTGAATCTTCTCACGAATAAAATGGCAGTCAACCTCAATATGCTTAGTTCTTTCATGATACACCGGATTTGACGGAATATGGAGGGCAGCTTGATTGTCACACCAGAGTTTTGCTGGTATTGGATGCTCTAACCCAATTTCAGTCAACAGATGATGTATCCACATAATCTCACATGTAGACTGTGACATAGCTCTATACTCGGATTCTGCACTAGATCGAGATACAACACTTTGCTTCTTACTCCTCCATGATACCAAGTTTCCTCCAACAAAGACACAATAACCTGTAGTAGATCTTCTATCAATTTTCGATCCACCCCAGTCAGCATCTGCAAAACATTCAATACGAGTATGATTGTGATTGCTATATAATATGCCAAGTCCAGGAGCTCCTTTCAAGTAACACAAAATCTGTTCCAAAGCTGCCCAATGTTTGACCGTTGGTGCAGACATGAACTGGCTAACAACACTTACCGCAAAAGCAATATCTGGACGAGTCACAGTAAGGTAGTTTAATTTCCCAACTAACCTCCTGTATCTCTCTGGATCGTCAAAAGGATCACCATCATCTTTCATAAGATGCACATTAGGAACCATTGGAGTACTGCAAGGTTTAGTTGCCAACTTTCCAGTTTCTGCAAGCAAGTCAAGAATGTACTTTCTCTGAGACAAAAGAATTCCCTTCTTGCTTCTATTTACTTCTACTCCCAAAAAGTATTTCAACTGGCCCAAGTCCTTTGTATGAAACCTAGTATGCAGAAAAGACTTGAGGGAAAAAATCCCAGCATAGTCACTTCCTGTGATAACAATATCATCAACATATACAACGAGGAGAATAGTGCCAGCTACTGATTTCCGATAGAAGACTGAATGATCGCACTTACTCATTTTCAACCCAAACTCCTGAACTACCTCACTGAACTTGCCAAACCAAGCTCGTGGACTCTGCTTCAAGCCATACAAGGACTTCTTCAAATGACAGACTTTCCCATACTCCCCCTGAGCAACAAAACCGGGTGGTTGCTCCATATACACTTTCTCCTGAAGATCACTGTGAAGGAACGCATTCTTGATATCCAACTGATGTAAAGGCCAATTCTCGGACGCAGCTAGAGAAATAAATAAGCGGACAGAAGTGAGTTTTGCAACCGGGGAGAAGGTGTCGGAATAATCCACCCCATAAGTCTGAGCATACCCTTTCGCCACAAGTCTGGCCTAAAGTCTTGCCACAGAACCATCTGGATTAACTTTAACAGTAAAGACCCACTTGCATCCCACTGGTTTCTTTCCCTTTGGTAAATCTACCAAATCCCATGTGTGGTTGTCCTCTAAAGCATGTATTTCCTCAAGCATTGCATCAGACCATCCGGGATGATTCAAAGCCTCCTTCACTGTTTTGGGTACGGAGATGGAGTCTAGAGAAGCAATCATAGATCTAGACGTAGAGGATAAGTGGTCATAGGAAACAAAGTTAGCAACAAAATATGTCGATTTGCAAGTACGTGTACCTTTGCGAAGAGCAATAGGAAGATCAAGATTATCTGGAGGATCAGGCAAAGAAGAATCAGATGATGCAGGAACTGGTGCGGGACATGTATCATTTGTCTCTCACCTCCGCGAATAAACTTGAACAATTGAAGGTCTTGCTGGAGCAGGTACTGAAGGCATAATAGTCGATTGGTGCTCAATAGAAGAACTGGGAGATCGAAGAGTATCATCTGATTGTTCTGTCAAAGTACGGGTAACCTGATATACTAGCCACTCATCTTCCCCCCCGGCTTGTAGAAATGGGAGGTGCATAGAAGAATGGTGTAGTCTCTAAAAATACCACATCAGTTGACACTAAATATTTGCCAAGCTCAGTAGAATAACATCGATACCCCTTCTGAAGGCGAGAATAGCCCAGGAAAACACACTTCACAACCTTGGGATCCAACTTGGTAAGAGATGGTCGAACATCTCGAACATAATATGTGCTTCCAAACACCTTAGGTTCCACCGGAAATAATGACTTATTCGGAAAAAGAATACTATAAGGCACATTACCATCGAGTACACTAGATGGCATGCGATTAATCAGAAAACAAGCCGTAGAAACCGCATCAGCCCAGAACTGTTTAGGAACCTTCATTTGGAACAAAAGTGCTCGAGCTGTCTCAAGTAGATGCCGATTCTTCCTCTCAGCAACTCCATTTTGAGAGGGTGTATCAACACATGAAGACTGATGTAATATACCATGTTGTCTCATGTAGGACTGAAATAACTCTGACATGTATTCTTTAGCGTTATCACTCCTTAGAGTACGTACTGAAGCATTGAATTGAGTTTTGACTTCAGCACAAAAGGCAGAAAAATGAGTAAACACTTCAGAGCGGCTCTTCATAAAGTAAATCCAAGTCATTCGAGAAAAATCATCTATAAAAGTGACAAAATACTTATGCCCAGTTTTAGAAACAATCGGACATGGTCCCCAAACATCAGAATGGACCAACTCAAAAGTTGACTCAGCTCGCGTATTAACCCTTGGACTTAACGAGATGCGATGGTGTTTTGCAAATCGACATGACTCACAATCCAATGATGAAATATTCTGAAACTGAGGACAGAGCTTCTTTAACAAAGGCAAAGAGGGATGTCCAAGTCGACAATGTGCTTCAAAAGGAGACACGATACTAGAGCATGCAACAGACCGTGGCTCCCATTCATCAAGAATGTAGAGATCACCAGATATATATCCTTTACCAATAACCTTCATCGTCTTAAGATCTAAAAACAAACAATGATCGGGAAAGAATACAACACAACAATTAAGGTCTTTGGTAATTTTACTAACAGAAATCAAGTTAAAGGCCAAGTTTGGTAGACTTAATACATATGACAGGGTAATAGAGGAAGTTGGTTTAACAGTCCCAGATCCAACACTGCTACAAGTTGATCCATCAGCTACAGTAACCGGAGAGGGTGCTTTATGTGAGCAAAGCTAGAAAAAATATTTGGATTACCTGTCATGTGATTTGTAGCACCAGAATCGATCACCCATTTATTGGAAGAGGTGGTAAGACATGTTTTATCTGACCCAGCAAAGGCAGTAACTGAAGAAGATTCCTTAACTGATTTATGATATTGAAGAAATTTTAGAAACTCATCCGAAACCAAGATTGTTGGACTAGGAGTTGTTGCATTATTATTCTTTACCATCATTTTTTTCCTTTCAATAACAAACTGATTAAACTAACAGAGCTCTCCGAAGCTAAAAGATACTCAAACAGATCCTGGTAGATACAAAATCAACAATCTATTGAACAGGATTCAACTTTAATAATCCACTCAACCAAATCAGAGAACCAAACGAATTTGTCCCCAACTCAAACAAAATTAGAGACCAACAAAGTTTCTGATAAGGAAA
The DNA here is from genome assembly GCF_001879085.1 of Nicotiana attenuata. Classification (NCBI taxonomy): domain Eukaryota; kingdom Viridiplantae; phylum Streptophyta; class Magnoliopsida; order Solanales; family Solanaceae; genus Nicotiana; species Nicotiana attenuata. The sequence continues at coordinate 28,539,039 of NC_031994.1, forward strand.
GATCCAACAGACAATATCAAGTCACTAATCGATCAGCACAGTGAGTCAAAATTAAAGATGCAAGCTTCTCACACAGGCAGCCTCCAAGAAAAATACCACAGAATTAAAGAAATCGAATAACCAATAAACCAAACTCAAACCTGACCAAACAAAGTGAGAATACGATCTGGTCTGAGGTTGTTCTTTGCCAAAATGTGGTTCTATGATCAGAGAACCACCGCAAGTCAACTGGAAATGTCAAAAAGACCTCAGATTAGCTTCCGGCCAAGGAATTTCCGGCAGCGAATTCGACTCAACTCCGGCGAGCAGTAGACCTGCTCTGATACCATGTAAAGTATAGAGACAATAGAGAAATCTCTCTTGTGTTGTATTCAAGAAATAACAAGTATATATACAAATACATAGAGCCTTAACTATGGAAAGAATCAAAAAGGAAATTCTATAAATCTGCTGTGAATCCCTATAATTATGCTAGCTATGTATATTACATAAGATTATGTCTACATTCAGATTATGTCTACATTCATTATCTAACAGTTTCCATTTCTCCTCCTTGTCTAAAAGGTACTTTTCTGTCAAACTAAATGTAACTTCCCTGGGTGCCTCGTTAACTGTTTTATAGTGACCTGTTGTTGTGTTATGAGAATCAGAAATCTACTCTTGATCTCTGTTCAGTCAATCTTTTTTTTTTTGCTAATCGACACCCTTCATAACTCGGCAAGTTCCTGTGTCGCTTGATGCATCTTCCAGTTCCTGCCTATCTGTTTCTGCTTAATGAAAAACCTCGTTGGAAATCATGGCTCCTATGACTAAGTAAGGAAGACCATCTCTCTGGCTTAAGTTTTATAGCTCCTTAGGTACTCACCGAAATGGAAAAACAAAAATTTCTTGAATGACCTTGAACCTGTTAAGATATTGTCACTTCTAGTTTGTTTAGGTCTTGATTTTAGGTTGATTTTGTGAACTGTGTTTTACCTTTTCTCCTCTAGTGAGCATCTAGGTAATAACATCATTTAGCAGTTTTCAAGTTCCATGGACTAACGTTTCCTGTTTTACTTCTTCCAAATCTCAACTTATCCTGTCCTGCATTATCACTCAACTTTCTGAATGCCAGATTTGTTTCAATATGTGAAGTTCTTCTATAATTCTTAGCCAGTTAGTTGTACTGGGATCTCAGGGTTTTGTTTCGTGGTATTTCTTATGTCAATTTCTAGACTGATGATTAATGTTTCTTTTTGTTGTCCTTACTCGTTCTTCATGTTTTTGGGTCTTTGGGTTGCTAATGGCTATTGCTTTCATTTGAGTAGGCTCCCAAAACAAACAAAAGCTGCACTTTTCACATATTTAAATGTTCCATTTTTTTTATTTATTTCAGAAATGTAACAAAAAACTGCTCATAGCAGAGCGGCATGATTCTTATGTCACTAAAATATTTATCTTCTCAGTTATTTGACTATATTTTGTGTACTCTAAATCAAGATTAATTTTTGCAATGTAAGTGGGTTACTTGATGAAGGGCAGCCTAGGCTAGTTATCTTAATTCATGAATTTTCTGATGTCAAATCTCACTGAACTGGCCTTTTTCCTTGCAGGCGGTTGGTCTTGATTTCTCAAAGGAACAATTATTAACCGCTTCGACTCGGCAGAAATTACGTTCAAAGACATGTTACAAGAACATTAAGTGAGCATTGGTAATTAAACTGTCAATTTATTCAAACAAATTACGTTTGGAAGGTTATTTGCCAACAAAAAGTTAGCAAAATCTGCTTTTAAAAATAAAATTTAGTCAAGTTCCAAACTGTTTTCACACACTACTTTTACCAGTTACATGTGCATTATCTTCTGTACTCTTACCTTCTTACTCCTTCCAATTAGCTTTTCATGTTCCCTTATTCATTGTGAAGTATTATTGCATATGATAATGAAGGTGGATGGAAGGCAATGCACTTGATTTACCCTTTCCTGACTCCTCCTTTGATGCTGTTACTATTGGCTATGGATTACGAAATGTGATCGATAGACATAAAGCTATGACAGAGATATGTCGAGTCTTAAAACCGGGTTCAACAGTATCTGTTCTTGACTTCAATAAAAGCATCAATCCCTTGAGCACCACAATTCAGGTATTTGTTGGCAGGTTAATACATTCTTTTCGCATCACCCCAAAATTTTATTTTATTATATTTATTATTTTTTCTTAATCACCCAAAAATCTGTATAAGTAAGTTATTGGTTTCATTATCTTTTGCTTTATCTGATGTAAAACTTTCTATGCTTTTAAGGGATCATTGCAGTTCCATCTGAACATTTGAAATAATGATGGGCATTAACCATCTCTGAAACACTTGTTTGTAAATTAGGAAATTCAATGGGACTTCCTTGGGTTTTTAAGGATGTAGTCAGTGCATACCTTTTTGGCCCTTATACAGAACATATTGTTACTTAGCAAAAATGATGACAACAATGGAAACAGAGTAGACTCTTGAAGCTTATCCTGTTCTTTTAGGGTACAGGAAAAGCGGGAGCAGGGGAATAGGAAGGGGAAGGGGAAGGGGAAGGAGAAGGGGGAATTTGCTTTATGAGAATTCTGAAGGATATAGAAGGGAAATAGAGATCTTCAACCGTCATAAGTTGGACAATTTTAAGTGATTGAATATTGTCTGTAGGTATATAGCTCAAGATATTACCCCACATAATGTCAGTAAAGTTGCTATACACTGAAACTGCATCCATATACATTTTCCACTTGTTTTTCTGTAAAGGCGGGACCAATATTTTTTCACATGACAAAAAGCAAGCCACTTCCTATCCATTAGATGCCGGGGATTAATCTGTTATTGTGCATTATTGGTAATTCCGTTATCTCTTTTACAGATTGTTAAGTTTGCAAACTTCTTAGTGTTTTCTTTTCCTGCTTCTCATGAGTAGTAGCATAATAATATTTATCTAATTTTTTTGTGTTCTATTTAGGAGTTGATGATTGACAATATAGTTGTTCCAGTAGCAAGTGGTTATGGCCTAGAAGATGAGTACAAATACTTGAAAAGCTCTATCAAGAACTTTCTGACAGGTCCGGCCTTTTCACCAATGTAGTTTAAGCAGTTTTCATTGACTAACCTCTACTCTAAGGGGTCGTTTGGTAGGATGCATTAGAGAAAATAATGCATGCATCAACTTTTGGTATTACTAATCTCTTGTTTGATACAACCTATTTGGTATTATCCTATGTATAACTAATACATAGCAAACCATAGTATTAGAAATACCAAGGCTATTAACCCTCAGGGGTTGGCCTGGTGGCAATAGACTTGAGCCTTGGGGTTTGCTCCCTTTCAAGGTCTCAAGTTCGAAACCCACTGGGTGCAAACAATTACTGAGGGCCATCGGACTGGGTAAAACCTGAATTAACCGTGGTGCACTTGCGGAAAACTCCTTGCCGAGGGCCTGTGCACCCCCGAGATTAGTCGGGGCTCTTAGAGACTCGGACACCCGGTGCAAATCAAAAAAAAAAAAAAGAAATACCAAGGCTATTAATGGATGCATTAGCATGGTTAATGACAAAATTATCCTTAAAGTCTCTTAAAGGTAAAGAATATGGAGGGCAGTTTTTGTAAACAACTAATTTTCTTAAAAATTCTGCAATACATTTTAATTTTTAATACACCACACCAAACAGTGGATAAGAAATAATCTCTGCATAACTAATGCTTGCACTACTAGCCCATGCATTAATAATCCCTGCATTACCAATACACTTTATTCAACACTATTCTTATACACCCTACCAAACAACCCCTAAGCAGTTCTGAAGCCTTCTGCATGCATAATGTTACGATATGTTTAATCTGATGCACCCATCGAAATGAAAAACAACCTTTCTTCATCTATTCCTTATTTTCTTCTGGAAAAACATGTTATTTTATTAATTGGGTTGTATTTTCAAATATCTTCTTGTCCAGTTTCATTTATCTCCCTTGCTTGCTTACAAAACATACTGATTAGAGCCAGAGACTCATTCTCTGGGAGAAAGATTGAGCTAAACATGATGCATTGAAGAAGAAAATAGAGGGATCACGACTTTCCAGCCATCACTATTGTAAAGGTTAAACAAAAATTTTTAAAAAAAAGAGTGCACACTGAAGTTGACATCAAATCTCTCCTTGATGAAGCGAAAAAGACTCTTAATTTAATGAAATTGCTGTATTCTTTCCTGTTGTGACTTTATTCGTGGTAAAAGGATGATTTGTGATACAGGAAACGAGTTAGAGATGTTGGCTCTTGAAGTAGGATTTTCCACTGCCAAACATTTTGAGATAGGGTTCGGACTTATGGGCAATTTGGTAGCCATCCGATAGAATGATTTCAACTGCTTCATCTTCCTCCTGCCTTCAAAAGCGAGAAAAGATGCAGTAACAAGAGGAATGAGTGGTATTTTCACCAATAAATGTTTAAAACTTTTTACATAGATTTCAATCATGCCTATTAGTGCATTGAGTATTGCACCCTGACCGACTGAAGATGTCTGATACAATATACTTTTCACCACTATTTGTTGCCTATCTCCTAGTCCTTTCCCCTCTCTATGCTATGAAAGATGCAGTGACAAGAGGAATGAGTGGTATTTTCACCAATAAATGTTTAAAACTATTTACATGGATTTCAATCATGCCTGTTAGTGCATTGAGTATTGCACCCTGACTGACTGAAGATGTGTGATATAATACACTTTTCACCACTATTTGTTGCCTGTCTCTAGTGGCGGCAAAAGGGCGGGTTGGATTGGATTTGGGCGGGTTAAAAATTGGTTGAGTAAAAATGGGTTGGGTCTCAACCCGCCCATATTTCATGGGGGTCAAAAACATGTTGGGTGTCAAATGGGCGAGTTGAATATTGGGTTAATCTATATTATATAAGTGTAATATTTTTTCAAGTGCAATTTATAATTTTTCTTTTGCTCGGATTATTTAGTAACATAAGCTTAACTGGAATAATATATACTCTTCTTCATTAAATCTATTCAGATTTGACTATCATATTATAAACTTAAGTTACTCTTCCACAAAATATGACAGTTTTCATTTAGGAAGAAAATGTGCTTAATGCGCATCAAGCAATATCACTAATAATAATGACTCTGTGCATTCTCCATTTTTTTCATATATTGTTTGCAATACAATAAAACTAAACAAATTCAAAAAATACTATAAATAGAAAGATACATTTATATTCAAAAAATATATTCAAAAAGTTCACTAGTAATATATGACTATGTACAAATTCATTGTTGAAATATGTGCTACATAACTAAAAAAAAAGATTATATTTTTAGTTGAAAAAGAAAGTACTCTTTCTACAATATGAAAAGAAAGTACACATTTTGTTGAAATGAAAGAAAATACTTTTTCTACATCATGAAAAGAATGTACTTTTTTTTGTTGAAATGAGAAGAATTATTTTTTACATCATGAAAAAAATTACTCATTTTGTTAAAATGAAAAAGAAAGTACTCTTAATAATATTTCTACCGAGTTGGGTGGGACATGGATGGGTGGGGGTGGGGGTGGGGGGTGGGGTGGGGTAGGGTGGTTTGGGGGGTGGAAGTGGGAGTGGGAGTGGGTGAGGGTGGGTTGGTGGGGATGGGGAAGATTGAAAAAGAGTTATGGAAAATGTTTTTCCTTCTCTTGATAAGGAAAATATTTTCCTCCAATTAGAGGAAAATAAGTCCACAAGGAAAATATTTTTCCAAACATTTAAGCCAAGCAAACATGAAAAAATTAAAAAATATTTTATGAAAAATATTTTCTTTCATATCAAATACACCCTTAATGTACTCTTAAGTACCTCGTTATGGAAAGTGATGTATTACAAGTGGGAAAAAATATTTTCTTTCTTAACATATACACTGTAAGAACAAATGAAAAACTATACAAATTTACTTCTACTTCTTAAACTATTTTTGGTATTCAAGTATGCATCTAGAAAGAATAAGGACGCTAAACAATACTACCTCCGTTCCAATTTATGTGAACCTGTTTGACTGGGCACGGAGTTTAAGAAAAAATGAAAAACTTTTGGAATGTGTGGTCCTAAACAAGTCAAAAAAAGGGTCCAGAATATTTGTGTGACTATAAAAGCTTCTCCTTAAGGGTAGAATTGTAAGTTTAAGTTAAATTGTTTCTAAATTTAGAAAAGGGTCATTCTTTTTGGAACGGACCAAAAAGGAAATAGGTTCACATAAACTGGAACGAAGGGAGTAATAAATAATACTTATGTATACGGTGAAATCGGAGGGTCCAATTTCTCGTCATTAAGGCACTCGGAAGATCACCTCGAAGGCTCGAGGCCGCGGGATCACCTCGAAGGCTCGAGGCCGCGGCCGAGTATCTTTCCTCGAGGGTCGACAACACTCGACCCCAGGGTAGTAATGATCACGGTAATGGTGGAAATGGGGAGTTCCCAAGGCACGCGGCTAGGTCTGACACAGTCTAGCGGGCTACTCTGAACCCGAATCAGGGCGTCATTCAGCCATCCCATCCCCATATCTATGTAATTAATGTATTTTATACTATGTGGGGATTTCCCTCCTATATAAAGGGAGTCATTGTCATTTTGTAAGCATCTGTTGCTTCAGCTGCTCCACAAGAAATATAAAACAACATTCTCTCTGCTCTCTTACATATTCTCTTGATATTATTGTTCCCATTTATTACCTTCATTATTGTTCATCATTTATTGCTTATCATTGTCCATAAAGAGCCTTCTTTGATTTTATCATAACTGTTGGTCATACTTCGTTTACCCTCGATAGCTCACAGTCGAGCCCCGGAATCGACCTCGAGGCCCTGAATCGACAAGCTCGAGGCCCCGATTGTTAACCTATCGGTTTGACCATCACCTTATCCTTAATTCTTATTTCGTTTCTAAGTCTCACATACACAGCATCAACTGCTTAACAACCGGCATAAAAATAGATCACGTATTTTTAGAATCCCATCAAATTTAATTGATGTTACCATTTTCACGGTAAACAGTTTGGCGCCCACCGTGGGGCTAAAACTAATAGTGATTATTTTCTTGTTAGTTCCATTACACAACGCACGTTATCTTCACGCTTTTTCTTGTCCAAAGATCTTTGATTTCAGGTCGGAATGTCTGATTCAGTAAACAATAACCTTGAGAACCAAACCCTCAGGGGTTGGCCTGGTGGCAATAGACTTGAGCCTTGGGGTTTGCTCCCTTTCAAGGTCTTAAGTTCTAAACCCACTGGGTGCAAACAATTTCTGAGGGCCATCAGACTGGGTAAAACCTGAATTAACCGTGGTGCACTTGCGGGAAACTCCTTGCCGAGGGCATGTGCACCCTCGGGATTAGTCGGGGCTCTTAGAGACTCGGACACCCGGTGCAAATCAAAAAAAAAAAAACCTTGAGAACCACAGAGAGAATGGTGTGGCCGTTCCAGGTGTTGGTGAGCCACCACGAAACCTTGAGAACGCACCAGGACCAATTCCGGTGGACGAAGTCTCGCGCGACGCTCAACACGTCGAAATAAGCTCCCACACTAACAGGAGCATACACCAAGGCGACCAACAAGAAGCCCAGAAAACCCCAGCCCGGGAAGAACGGGAGGTTAGCCTTCATGTTATTTTTGAAATATTGCAGGCACAACAGCTGGCTATTGCTCAGCTGCAAAGCCACTAGAAAACTCCTAGCACAGTAGCACCGGGGACAGCTCCCCCGGCCGAACAAGTACCGGGGAGATCGAGCAATAACGGGTCGATGTCCGATCCCGTCATCGTAAAGATGCTCGAGGACCTCACCAGAAGGATCGAATCGGGCGTGAAAATGATGGAAGCCAACGATAAGAAGGTCGAGACTTACAATTCCAGGGTCGACCAAATTTCAGGAGCGCCCCCGATCTTGAAAGGTGTGGACTCAAAGAAGTTCGTACAGAAGCCGTTCCCACAGGAAGCGGCCCCGAAACCCATTTCAAAGAAGTTCAGAATGCCCGACCTCCCAAAGTATAACGGAACGTCAGACCCCAACGAGCACGTCACCGCCTACACTTGTGCAGTAAAGGGCAATGACCTAAGGGACGACGAGATCGAGTCCGTCCTGCTGAAAAAGTTCGGGGAAACACTCTCTAAAGGGGCAATGATGTGGTATCACAACCTGCCCCCAAACTCGATAGATTCATTTGCCATGTTAGCGGATTCTTTCATTAAGGCACATGCTGGCGCCATCAAAGTAGCAACAAGGAAATCCGACGTCTTCAAGATTAAACAGAGAGATAATGAGATGCTGCGAGAGTTCGTATCTTGCTTCCAAATGGAACGAATGGAACTGCCACCGGTCTTTGACGATTGGGCGGTGCAGGCCTTCACTCAAGGTCTGAACGAACGAAGCTCGGTGGCTTCGAAACAGCTGAAGCAGAACCTAGTCGAGTACCCGGCGATGACTTGGTCGGATGTTCATAACCGATACCAGTCGAAAATCAGGGTCGAGGACGACCAGCTGGGGGCCCCCTCGGGCTCAGTATATCCAAGCAAGCTTCTGGCAAAAGATCCAAAACCAAACAAAGAAAGGTACTATCCATACATCGAAGATAGGAGGAACGCCCCGAGGCGCAACGTACCCCGCAACGATCGAAGGATGGACCGAGGACAGAATCCTCGGGGAATCGTCAACAAAGCCGGGTTTGATAGGCACACGGGGCCAGCAGAGGCACCTCGCCTGTCAGAATACAACTTCAACGTCGATGTATCAGACATCGTGTTCGCCATCAGCAAAATCAGAGATGCCAAGTGGCCAAGGCCTGTTCAATCGGATCCTTCGCAAAGAAATCATAACTTAATGTGTGAGTTTCACAACACACATGGCCACAGGACCGAGGATTGCCACCAGCTCCGAGAAGAAGTAGCCAGACTACTCAATAAAGGTCACCTCCGAGAATTCTTAAGTGATCGGGCCAAAAATCAGTTCCGGGAAAGAGAGGCGGCCAAGAAGAACGAAACGAATGAGCCGCAACATGTTATCCACATGATCTTGGGAGGCATCGATGCTCCACAGGAACCCGTGATGAGAAGGACGAAAATATCCATCATTAGAGAAAAGCGAACCCGGGGGTACATACTCGAAGATGCCCTCACATTCAATGAAGAGGACACTGAGGCCTTGTCTCAACCTCACAATGACGCACTGGTAATCTCTTTCCTCGTAAATACATTTCAAATAAGACGTGTACTCATGGATCCAGGTAGCTCGGCCAACATTATCAGGTCGAGGGTAATAGAGCAGCTCGCACTGCTTGACCAAATCGTGCCCGCCACTCAAGTCCTCAACGGATTCAACATGGCGAGTGAAACAACGAAAAGAGAAATCACCCTCCCAGTCAACGTGACCGGCGTGACCCAAAATGTCAAATTCCATGTCATTGAAGGAGACATGAGGTACAACGCCTTGTTTGGAAGGCCGTGGATACACTGCATGAGAGCAGTACCATCCACCCTCCACCAAATGATGAAATTCCCGACAAAGGATGGGATTAAAACTGTCTACGGGGAACAGCATGCGGCGAGGGAAATGTTTGCGGTGCACGATGTAACACCAACACCAATGCATCCACCCTCGAAGGAGCCAAAGGATAATCAAACAGTAAAATAGCGATAGCAAGCTACGCCCTCGGCTAAGTTCGAACCAAATGAAGCGAAGGACCATACTACGTCCTCATAACAAACGGTCGAAACATCGCCGATGCGCTCCACACTGAGGTATGACTTTCTTTTTTCTCTTTCAATTACATTCTACGCTGACCTAAGTGCAGGTAATCGATCAAAACGGCCAAAACACTCCAACTCGAAGGCCTTAGGTTTCAAAAGCATGCGTTGCACTCTTTTCCTTCGACCGGATTCTCATCCCAAAAAGGGTTTTACCGGCAAGGTTTTTAACGAGGCAACACCTATATGCTACCTAAAAAAAACTCAACAAGTATTCAAGGCTTCTTTTGCAATCAACCTCAAATACTGGGGGGCGTCCCCCCGGAAGATCACCTTCTCGGAGAAGCTAAGACATGCCGAACAGGGTTCCGATAGGAAAATAATGTACCGGACCAAACGGTCAAACGAACCGTGTCCGCATAGAACAACCAAACTCCTAACAGCAAAGGCATGTATACTTGTACCAAGTGATTGAAGAATACTTTTCATCAAAGCATATCACGCTTCAAGAGAAACTCAGTAGTTTTGCAAAAACGGCTCCTCTGTCAAAAACGTCCCGAACACTCGGGGACTGGCATCGACAACTCAAAACAATGCGACCCCTGGGTCGGAGCTCCAAACTCATAAGCCCTCAACGAGGCAACATCAAAATCAAGAAACGGCTCCAAAGCCAAAAATGCCCCGAACACTCGGGGAATGGCGTCGAAAACTCAAAGCCACATGAACTCCGGGTCGGAGACTCCGGAATCGTAAGCCCTCGAACGAAGCAACACCAAGTTTGCAAGTAATGGCTCCCGAGCCGAGAAATCCACGATAAGCTCGGGGACTGCCGTCAATCGTCATCTCCATCGCAATGGCTCCCGAGCCGAAAGATCCTCGATAACTCGGGGACTGTCGCCACCCACCATCTATTAAAAACCCGAAGCCATAAGACCCCGAGCGGGCAGGATCGGTCTCGTAAGACCTACATAAGACAATAATAAGACAACAATAATATCTGTAAGACCTCAAGCAAGGCGTGAACCGCACTTGTACCAAGTGACAATATCTGTAAGACCTCGAGCAAGGCATGAACCATACTTGTACCAAGTATCTAAACACTGTAAGACCTCAAAGGCATGAAAATTTTGTAAGACCTTGCTAAAGGCATAAACCCGATCTTAAAGTTAAGGCTATATATCGAACTTGTAAGACCCCTAAAAGGCATACCCTCGATATAGACGCCGAAATTACTTCACTCGGGATCAAAAATGGCTCCGTCCAAGCACAAATGACTATGGCTCCGACCGTCGCTACAAAATCACAGGCCTTCAATTACTTCGAAAAGAACCGGTTAAACAGGCTACCCTCGACATAGGCAAAAGAGCTTCGACCATGTCAGCTCCTAAACACTAGCTTCGAGATACTCAGCCTCCGAGCCAAACCTCCCGAGGTGCTCGATCATCGCCATATAATGACTCACAATCGAGGTTTTTTATTAAAATGTCGAAGAGTTAGGCAAACACTTCCAAAAAATCCTTATCGAGGGAAAAATAAAGCCTACACAAAAGGTCGCATCGACCCAAGGCGTAAGAGCCATTGTCGCTAGCCCACATAAACGGTCGCACCGACCTAAAGCGTAAGAGCCACTGTCGCCAGCTTAAAATACGAAAACTTGAGGGTCGATTAGCTCGAGTCGAAACCCGACTCGGAGACTGAACCCAAAACAGTTTACTAAAAATTCCCAAGAACAAAAGCGTAAGAGCTCAAACGCCAGCTTACACTAAAAGGTCGCATCGACCCAAGGCGTAAGAGCCATTGTCGCCAGCCCACACATATCAAAAACTTGAGGGTCGAATGAGCTCGATTCGAAACCCGACTCTGAGACTAAACCCAAAATAGTTGATCAAAACATGTCTAAAAACAAAAAGCATAAGAGCTCAAACGCCAGCTTATACTGAAGGCTCGCATCGGCCGAGTACATAAAAACCTACGGGCCAGCCCGATGAGCCTCAGGGCCATATCGCGAATCCAAGGATTCCTATCGACTGAAAGGACCAGTTCACTCGACCAAATTCGAGCCAGAAAGGGATACATAAGAAGTAAAGCCACGAGGTTTTGTTTATACACATATACAAAAAAACGCAATCTCCATCTACAAACATGCTTTGAAAATGCTACATACAGATGGCAAAATCTACGCCCCCCCCGGGGGCTACGGCCTGCCGGCCTCATCTTCGCTTCCTTCGGTGTCAGACAGAAGTAACCGAGCATCACGCTCGTCTGCCCTCGCTCGGGCCAACTCTTCCGAGAGGACAAAACCCCTAGCACGGATCTCCTCGAGAGTCTTTCTTCGAGACTTGCAACGAGCATATTCCTTGATCCTGCCTTCACGATCGAGGTCCTTTCGCATCTCAGCTTGAGCATAGGCAGCATCCTTCAAATAGATCGCCATCTCCTGGTCAGCCTTAGTTTGGCTCATCACGGCTTCAGCTCGGGCATCAACAATCTCAGACCTGACCTTCGAAAACTCGAACTCGAGCTTCGTAATCACATCTGTTTGAACCAAAGCATTGTCACAAGCTATGCGAAGTTGAGCCTCAAGGGCGGAGACTTTGCCCAGAGCACCCTCTTCCGCTAAAGTCTGAGTGCCCGACTAAGCCTTCAACTCATCATACTCGCGCTTGGTTCGGTCAATTTCGTTTTGAAGGCACTCTAGGTCCTCCGCCTTTTTCTGCAACTGAAATAAACAAAACACTAGCCTCAGGAGCTAGAAGAAAGAAGACACGCTCAGTCGGAAAAAAAAGTACCTGCTCCTTCAAATAGCTCTCATAATTCAAGCTTCGACTCGCCTCATACTGTAAGCATGCCAGCTCGTTTTCCTTTTCTTCGCAAAGGCGCCTAAGCGATTTATCCTCGTCCAAAGCTTTGCGAAGCCTGGCCTCCCTGCGAAGCAGCTCCGACTTAAGCTTATCAAAAGCCTGCAAAAAGAAAACACGATAAGAAAGGGAGGACACGAAATTCGGAAACTTGTGCCAAAACTCACCGCATAGTGAAGCCGCTGGACTTCCTCGAAGGTCGAGCACACATCCGCTAGCCAGGCTTCCCCGGCTCCGAATAAGTTGACCCCAGTCGAGGCACGGTCGCTCGGCACATATGACCCCGGGTTTCGAGCACCCCTCGAAGTATCTTCGGCGGAAAAAGAGGACGGCAGCAGAGGAGAAACCGCCTTTCCAAAATCAGAAACCACGGGCACAGTCGGCTCAATCGACACTTCCACTCCGGGCCCCCGGTCTAGGTTCGCCTCATTTTGAGCACCGTCGCCATGCAAAGGCATCTCTCACTTATTGTTGTCGTTTTTTTAGCCGGAAAGCTAGCAACCCTTCCCCCCTCTCCAAGGGAGCGCGACCTCGCTTTGGAAGGCTCTCCGATGCCTACAACGACAAGATTAATACGCGGAAAGGGAAAATGCCTCTCCAAATAAAGGAGGGAAAAGAAAAAAATAGCACAACACCCACCGTGATGTTTTGCTTTCCATATGCCCCAGGACAAAGCTCGCCACTTGCGCTCATCACGAGTCAAGTGGGTCGCCAACTTCCGAACCCAACCCGACCGAGCTGGAACGTCGCGTGATGCCCATGAAACCGCTGCAGAAAAAGAAAAGAAGGCATGATTACGAAACCAGCTTCTGCCATAAACAAAACGGAGAAGGCAAGGAATGTACCACTTACGTGTATAATTCCATTCCTCAGGGAATGGCATAAACTCCACGGGGATAACGTTAGCAGTCCAAACTCGGGCGAATCGACTCATTCACTCCCGATCTCCTTCTTCCTCGTCGTCGACAACAAAGGGCGTGTTCGACCGGCATCGCAAGCTTAGTAGACCTCGATGGTGAAAGGGCCGATACAGCCTAATAAGATGACTGAACGTGAATTCAAGACCCGCCTTCTCCGCAAAAAATCTCATCATTAACACTATTCGCCAAATTGACGGGTGGATCTGCGCCAAGGTGACTCGATACTTTAAACAGAAGTCAAGCACAATCCTATCAAGGGGGACCAGTGTGAAAGGATACATGTACACATTCAAGAATCCATCGGCACGATCCGTGATGCCCTCATCCGGGGAAAGTATCTGTAACACTACTTTCTCTCCCCAGCCGCAGTCTTTTCTCACTAACCCAAGATGCTCTTCTCCTATCAAAGAAGTAACCTTCAAGGTATGCTCTCGTTGGTCCCGAATACCGGAGGCGGAGCTCTCCCCTCTCTGCCCGACAGACCCTGATGTAACAGTCATGGCGACGGCAAACTCAGAGAACTAAAGCAAGGAGTCGGTGCGAGTACGCTGATACTGAAATGATGAAAGGGTTAACACAGGAAAAGAAGGATAACTACTTAGAAGGGTGGGATCTCCAAAAGAGCGAAAACAACCCTATATATATATATATATGGAAAAAACGGCAACGGTCCGCCTACCTCAAGAGCCAATCAAAAAATGCTGACCGATATCGTTTCGGGAAGATATGATGGCGTAATCGCCTCGATAGCTTTGCAGCCACATCGTACATTAGGCGACGCCATGTAATGTCTCGGGAACGGAGATCCCCGTACCACTACGAGTCCCGAGGCGGTACCCGAGCTCGAGGACCTCCATCAAAGGGAAGTTTGGCTCCAAGAGGCCGATGTAGTCATCGCCAGTCCCGAGGTGGTACCCAACCTCGAGGACCTCCATCAAAGGGAAGTTAGGCTCCAAGAGGCCAACGTAATCATCGCCAGTCCCGAGGTGGTACCCGACCTCGAGGACCTCCATCGAAATGAAGTTAGGCTCTAAGGAGCCAACGGCATCACCACAAGTCCCGAGGTGGTACCCGACCTCGAGGACCTCCATCAAAGGGAAGTTAGGCTCCAAGAGGCCGACGTAATCATCGCCAGTTCCGAGGTGGTACCCGACCTCGAGGACCTCCATCAAAGGGAAGTTAGGCTCTAAGAGGCCAACGTAATCATCGCCTGTCCCAAGGTGGTACCCGACCTCGAGGACCTCCATCGAAAAAAAGATTAGGCTCTAAGGAGCCAACGACATCACCGCAAGTCCCGAGGTGGTACCCGACCTCGAGGACCTCCATCAAAAGGAAGTTAGACTCCAAGGAAATAAGCATTTAAGCTCCGCCCATATGGGCTTGATCACGGGGTACCACCTAAATTCGGGTAAAACCTCGTTCTGGATCTACCTGCAACGCCTTAAGGCTATTTACGATAAGATCAAAACAAACTTCCAGACGACCTGAGTTTATCGGTCCCATCCAGGTAGGTCCGAGGAAAGGCAAAGGGTTCCGTAGGGAGCCGTATTACTCAATCAAAGGCAAATGGTTCCGCAGGGAGTCGTATTAATCAATCAAAGGTCAGATAAATATACTTCCACCTAGGCTCAATATCGACACCGACCGGTGGGGTTATGCATTTTGAGTTTCCATAAGCGCAAGTAAAAGGTAACATAGCAAACATCAGAGACAAAATTGGGGAAACATCTTTGTATTCATAAACACTTGATTACAAGAGTCCACAAAAGGGCCTTTACATATGACTACAAAAGCCCACAAAGGGTCCTTACACAGAAACAAAGAAGCGAAAAGGTACACGTATAGTAAAAGCCTAGAGCCTAGCCTACTCTCAAAGGTGCTTCCTCGGCAGCCGCATCTTCGAGCCTCGCCTCCTCGGGCATGCATCCTCGACGGCAATGTCTTCGACCGCCACCTCCTCTGGGGTCTCATCTTGGTCCTCTAGAGTAATATCTCCGAGGGCGAAGATGAAAAAGAGGAAAATGAGGAGAGGAAGAAGATGAAAGTGAGGCGGAAGAAGCAGAAAAAAGAGACATAGCCCGCCGAAGCCAAAGGTTGAAGATTCGGCGGGCACCAACACCCTACTTGCACGGTCGCCCCAAGCCCACCTCCTGGGACATAGTGCCGTGCAAGTTTAATGGCCGGTCGTGCCATTTTATCCCTTGGAAAACCCAGGGGATGAAGTGCCACACCAGGCCAGGGTAGGATAGTGAGCAGCGGTGTATAGTCCGACCGCTCTCCCGAGCAGCGGTGTAGAGTCCAAACGTCCTCCTAAGTCAGCCCCCCTACTTCATTGTCCCGAGCTTACGACAACAACAACAACAACAACAATAACAACGTAACGGTGTAATCTGGATCGGCAAAAGAAAATCCAGGAGATAGGCCGTGGCATGGCAGATAGAAACGCCGCCATATAATCTTGAGGCCATGAGCCTCAAACATGGTGAAAGACAATGGGTAAGGATGGTGAGAAGAGAAGGATGGAAAGATGTCGGAAGGCACTTGGATAAAAAGATAGTACCGGAAGGCCCCCATTTATAAGGGGTGATAGTATGGTCAACAACGCCATCAATGCCTTTGAAAGACGGATCGGTAGGCGCAATCAATGCGTTATTGGAAACTGGATCGACGATGCTACTATCGCATTGAAGAATGGGAATCGGCAGCGCATCGAATGATGCTGAAAAGACAAGTCCATGGGATGTCCCTGTTACCGAGAAGGCTTACGTCACAAGTATAATATCACCAACGTGACATCATCACGGGAAGTCCAAAGAGTTGGACGTCAAAATCGTTTCTTATCACTCCTCTCTAAGAAACGCGGGGACTATCTGTATACAGTTAAATCGGAGGGTCCAATTTCTCGTCATTAAGGCACTCGGAAGATCACCTCGAAGGCTTGAGGCCGCGGGATCACCTCGAAAGCTCGAGGCCGCGACCGAGTATCTTTCCTCGAGGGTCGACAACACTCGACCCCAGGGTAGTAATGATCACGGTAATGGTGGAAATGGGGAGTTCCCACGGCACGCGGCTAGGTCTGACACAGTCTAGCAGGCTACTCTGAACCCGAATCAGGGCGTCATTCAGCAATCCCATCCCCATATCTATGTAATTAATGTATTTTGTACTATGTGGGGATTTTCCTCCTATATAAAGGGAGTCCTTGTCATTTTTTAAGCATCTGTTGCTTCAGCTGCTCCACAAGAAATATAAAACAACATTCTCTCTGCTCTCTTACATATTCTCTTGATATTATTGTTCCCATTTATTACCTTCATTATTGTTCATCATTTATTGCTTATCATTGGCCATAAAGAGCCTTCTTTGATTTTATCATAACTGTTGGTCATACTTCGTTTACCCTCGATAGCTCACAGTCGAGCCCCGGAATCGACCTCGAGGCCCTGAATCGACAAGCTCGAGGCCCCGATTGTTAACCTATCGGTTTGACCATCACCTTATCCTTAATTCTTATTTCGTTTCTAAGTCTCACATACAACGCATCAACTGCTTAACAACCGGCATAAAAATAGATCACGTATTTTTAGAATCCCATAATCAAATTTAATTCTTGTTACCATTTTCACGGTAAACAACTTACAACGTTTAGAAGAAAAAAAACTCACATAGTCAACTATGGTGAGAAGAAACATACAAAGGAAGAGGAGTTAGAATACCTTTATAGCATTTTCAGTTTAAAAAATAATATCATTTATTTTGATTGAGAAAAAGTATAGCCCACTAGGCTAACTGATATTTTACCCATGAATACCCATATTTTTCGGGTTGAATATGAGTTGAAGCCCAAATTTTACCCAAATTAAATATCACTCTACTCCACTAAAATATGGGCGATTGGGCGGGTTGGAAAAATATGGGCTCATTTGTAACACTCCATAAATTCGGATTCGGTATGGGTGTGTTAAATGAGTACTAATGTGACCTTTTAGAGATGTGAGGTCCTATCGGGATGAGTATGGATAGAAATAGTATTTTGGAATCAAGACAGAGAGTTAGGTGCATAAAATTTTATACTCGACTAAGTTTATGGAAGGGTTGTCTTAAAGACTTAGACAGTGCAAGGGTATAATAACTCACAGCCTTAGACAATGCAAGGCACTGTCCAGTGCATTAACCTTAGTGCCCCTGACAGTGCAAGGCCGTGTAGTTTTGGCGCCTTACACTGTTATTTTGGTGCCTCTGATGATGCCCCGCGCCGACGATGTTTATTAGAGCTACTTTTATTTCCTCCTTAAGTTTTGGGACGTGTACACTTATTTAAAAGCCCTATCTCGCCCCCCCCACACCCAAAGCACAAAAACTTACTCTAGAAAGGGAAGCTCTCAAGAACCTAACTCCCCCAAGGTCCCTCCATCATCCAAGGTAAGTTCTAACGATGATTCTAAGTTAATTTCAATTATCCAACACCTTAATAACATGGGTAAATCCTTCAAATCATTAGATATTCGATCGAGACACCATTGTTGAGAAATGAAACCCTAGAACTCGAATTCAAGAGGATTGAACTTCAAAAAGGTAATGCTTCTACTGTTGATACCTAATTTTTTCCTATAATATTTAAAAAAATGCACATATACCTCCAAAACTATGCATTAGCATCAATTAATATTTTTCCATAATTTCTGCACTTTTAAGGGTTTTAATTAATTTACTCTAGTATTTTTATTTATGAAAACAATTACTAATTGCATTACAAAAAATTTTATTATAATTTTGTGGTTTAATTTTATCATTTTTGTGCTAAGTTTTAATTATTTCACAAATAGCCATATTTGCATTTTTGGGGTTATAATTACAATAACTTTGCAATTATAGCCCATGCATGCATTAGTACAGTATTTTACCAGGATATAGCTTTTTGCATTTTTAAAATACTAAGTAATTGTTTTAAAACATTTTTAGGCATGACAATCATTTGTTATAATCTGTTAATTATTTTTTAAAAATTGTTTTTATCAATTAAATGGGTATTTAACAAATAGCCCTTTTAATTTTCACCTAGCCCATTAAGCCCAATTCAATTCCCCAATCCCAATTCAATTAAAACTTAGCACAATTAAGTATCCCCTTTCTTTTTATCCCTAAAGATCCCTAAACCCTAGTCATTTGTCACCACCGGCCGCCCTGAAACCCTCTCTTCTCTAGTTCTCTCTGAGATCAAACTCTAACCCTAGCTGCCGCCACCCAAAACCAGCCCTAATCCCTCCGATTCTCACTCGATCCATGGATTTCCATGGGTGTTTAAGACCTCTACTGGCCTCCTACTTCCCCTGGTTGCTCGATTTTGTGATTTCATGGAAAGATCTCGAAGAGATCTAGTCCAGATCTTGTTCAAAACTCTCTAAGAGTCCGTCTATGGTTTGTGAGTGCTACTCTCTCGATGTTTTATGGTTCAAATCTCTGGTTCAAAGCCAGATTCTCTTTACCCCTCCCCTTTTCCTCAAAACCCTAATATCTGAACATGAATCCTTCCAGATCTTTGTAGATTTGAAACGATTCAAGCATTATTTGGTGTTTTCTCTCGAAAATCTTTCGTTTCAGTTAACTGCTTCGATTTCATTACCTTCTTCTGAAAACTAGGGTTCGTCCAGAGTGTCTTCCAAAGGTTTTTAACTTTCAAATGTTGAATCTGACTATCTCTTTACATGTTTGATTAATTTTCGTGTATATAATCAAACCCTAGATATTCTTGTTTGTGACATTGAGTTCTTCAATTTTTTTCGTTATTGTGTTTATTTCTGTGAACCAGTTATATTGAGTGATTCTATTTTAAGTTTTGAATAATTCTTTCCTGTTAAAATCAGTATTCGTTGGGACTTTTACTGATTGATTTCTATTAGGGATTTGAATAATTTTCCTGTTAAAATTGATATTTTCTGGGATTCTTACTTGTTTCCTTATTTGTGACCTTGATTAATTATACTTGCCTTAATTAATTATCAGTACGGTTTGGGGATTTGACTGACTCCCTATATGGTGCGATATTGATCACTTGCCTTATTTGAGCCCTAGTTTTGTACCGTTAATTGATTCTCCTCAGTTTAAGGGGTCTCTTCCGGATTTTCCACAGGAATTGATCCCCTAATTGGCTGATTGATTTTATTTGATTGTTTTACAGACTGTGGTTTCTTCTTTACCTTATTTGTTTTACCACACTAAGTGCTATATATACCCTCTCATTCTGATTCTTCAAACACGAATAACAATTCACAAACACACTCACACACAAACTATGCTCTCATCTCTCTCTACTACTTGTGTTCATTGCTTGTCTAGTCGGCTGAAAGCAAAGACTAGACTGTTGAATCCTGCCTACTTTACCTTCTATTTCTGCTTCCTTAACTGGTATGCTCTCGCTGTTACCATTCAGTTAAACCTATGTGTTTCTCTTACAATCAGTATGCCTTCTTTTGAACCTGTATGTTTTCCTGCTTAGCATGTCTACTACTATTTTAATTCAACTATGTGCCCTGTTATCAGCATGTTCACTTTCCTGTTATTAAACCACTAGGATCTCTATATCAGCTTGCCTATCTTTAATTAAACCTATGTGCTTCATATTGTTCCTAATCAGCATGTGTACTGCCATTCAATTAGACTATATGCTTCCTGCTATTCAATATGTTCCCTTATAATTAACATGCCTTCTTTCTGCTTAATCAAACTGATGTGTCTGCTGCAAAATTATGTCTACTTATATGTTTACTGCAATAGCATACCTACTTCTATTTGATTGAACCTATGTGTCTTGTTTTCTATCTGTTTACTCCTGTTTTAGCCGGACCTATGTGCTTCTGCTTTCAGCAAATCTGTATACTTGCCTATGTCTAAACTGGACCTATGACTACTTCTCCACTAGCATGATCTTAAAATGTTCACCTTTCACAATATGACTCCCCAGCCCTACTATCCCTATGTATGTGACTGAATGCTCACCTAGTGACAGTTAATTAACTAAGTTGAAACTCTAAGTTATCCTGTTTCTGTATACTATTTGACTGTTGGGACCTTTGTCTGAGTTACAATGATTGAATGACCCTGTTTGCTCCTTATTTCCAGAGAATCCAAAACTATTTTTTTTAAAAACTATCTCCTGTTTTCAACTCCTATTCTTAGAACACCTAGGGTCTTGCCCCTCTAGTGTGAGCATTGCTTAGGAGTCCATGAGATTCCTCTGAACTTTGACACACCGGAGTTGGCTTTCCAAACATGCTCACAAAGGGTTACTTTGAAAGTTTTCTGGTGTGAGCATTGCCTGGGATCCCTGAGGCCCTTGGGAACTTTGACACACCAGGATACTATTGGATGCACTATGAGGTTATGACATTTTTGGACTGGTTGAAGGCCTGGTCTGCCAGGTTTATCCTTTGGGCCTATATTCAGGCTCCCTATAGTTGTAGCAATTTCACTTTTGTAATTCATTATTAATGTTGGTCTGTAGTAATAATTTCTTGTAAACAGATATTGGGGAAATTAGTAAAAGGGAGGGATTCTTATACATATCCTGTTGGGAAAGGGTAGATACCATGCCTATAGGTTGTTACATATTTGTTTATTTAGATGGCATGCCTATAATTTGTTACAATATTTATTTATTTAGATGCCATGCCTATAAGTCGTTACAATGTTTGTTTATTTAGACATCATGCCTATAGGGTTCCAAAAATCGATCCTGCATTCTAGGTAACATGCCTGTAAACTTGCTGCGATGTTTGCTTAGCTACCATGCCTAACAAACCTAGGACTTCCCTCATCTTATTTACATATGCGTGCTTAGACTGATTATCTGTTAAATTTCATTTATCTTATATGTGTGCTTAGACTGCCTATCTGTTAAATGACTAATTCACATAATTGAGTTTGGCCGGGACCCACCGCTGTGGACCGCGAGGGGTGCCTAACACCTTCCCCTCAAGGTTATTTCGAGCCCTTACCCAAATCTCTGGTAATGCAAACTGGTTTCATAAGTTAATTGTTCTAGGTGCCCTAATGCACCTTAATCCGTTAGGTGGCGGCTCTTTAAATTCAAATACCCAATTCCCCAAAAGGAAATGAGTTGTTCCCAATGAATGTCGAAACCCGGACTCCGCGAGGAAAAAGGGGGCGCGACAGCATGGCGGCTCTGCTGGGGATATTTTAGGCTCTTACCATAATGAACTTGTTTTTGTGAATTAGTCTCAAGCATGCTTGTATGCGGTAAAATCGGAGGGTCCCATTTTCGGCCATTACGATGCCTCATGAGCAAGGTTTCCAAAGGCTCGAGGCCACGGTCGAGATTTATCCTGAGTGGACATCGGGGTCCAATCTCGAGGCAGCGCAAGTCAGTGGTTACAGTAGAACAGTGGGAAGTTCCCTAGGCGCACAACTAGGGCTGACAAAACCTAGAGGGTTAGCTCTGACCCGTATCAGGGCATTGAGTGGCTATACCTGCCCCATATCTTTGTAATTAATGCTCTTTTACTATGTTTCCCCTCATATATAAAGGGGAATCCTTGTCATTTATAGAGTTCGGTTGCTCAATACTAAATACACAAGAACATTCTCTCTGCTCTCTAACATATTATTTTAAGCTTTTACTTCCATTTATTGCTTACACTCATTGTGTTCTATTTAGTGTTATTCATTTATTGCCTATCATTGATAATAAAAAAACCATCATCATAGCTCTCGTAACTGTTATCCCCTTCTCGACTGCCCCGAATCGGCCACCCAGCTCGACCCCGAGGTCCTGTAATCGATAGCTCGAGGTCTCCGATCTGCCACCGTTTGGTTCGATTATCTTGCCATTTCTAAGCCATAATCTTGATTTCTAACCTTTTACTTAGCATCCATCATTTAACAACTAGCATAAAAATAGATCACGTATTTTTAGAACCTCACAATCAAATTTAATTGCTATTACCATTTTTACGGTAAACAGTTTGGCGCCCATCGTGGGGCTAAAGATAATAATGATTATTTTCTTGCTGGTTTAACCACGTAACGCAAGTTTTCTTTCACTCTTTTCTTGTCCAAGATCTTTAATTTCAGGTCAAAATGCCTAACTCAGTAAACGCTCGTGAAAACATCAATCTCGAAGACCATGGGGAAAATTGTGTTGACGTCCCAGGTGTTGGTGTGCCACCACGAAACCCCGAGGATGCACCGGAATCAATTCCCGTGGACGTGGTCTCGCGCAACGCTCAACACGTCGAAATAAGCTCCCACACTAACATGAGCGTGCGCCAAGAAGATCAACAAGAAGCTCAAAAAACCCCAGGTAGGGAAGAACGGGAGGTTAGCCTTCACGTTATTTTTGAAATATTACAGGCACAACAGCTGGCGATCGCTCAGCTGCAAAGTCACAAGAAAACTCCCAGCACGGTAGCACTGAGGACGGTTCCTCTAACCGAGCAGGTACCAGAAAGGTCAAGCAACAACGGGTCTGCGGTCGACCCCGCTATCATAAAAATGCTCGAGGACCTCACAAAGGGGATCGAGTCGGGCAAAAAAAAGATAGAAGACAGCGACAAAAAGGTCGAGACCTACAATTCCAGGGTCGACCAGATTCCGGGAGCACCTCCGATCCTGAAAGGTGTGGATTCAAAGAAGTTCGTGCAAAAGCCGTTCCCACAGGAAGCGGCTCCGAAACCCATTCTAAAGAAGTTCAGAATGCCAGACCTTCCGAAGTACAACGGAACCTCAGACCCTAATGAGCATGTTACTGCTTACACTTGCACAGTAAAGGGCAACGACCTAAGGGATGATGAGATCGAATCCGTCCTACTGAAGAAATTCGGGGAAACGCTTTCTTAAGGGGCAATGATGTGGTATCACAACCTGGCCCCAAACTCGATAGATTCATTTGCCATGCTGGCGGATTCTTTCATAAAGGCACATGCTGGTGCCATCAAAGTAGCAACAAGGAAATCCGACGTCTTCAAGATTAAGCAGAGGGAGAATGAGATGCTGCGAGAGTTCGTATCTCGCTTTCAAATGGAATGTTCACAACCGATACCAGTCAAAAATCAGGGTCGAGGATGACCAACTAGGAGCCCCCTCGGGCTCGGTATACCCAAGCAGGCTTCTGGCGAAGGAGTCAAAGCCAAACAAAGAAAGGTACCAGCCATACACCGAAGATAGGAGAAACGCCCCAAGGCGCAACATATCCCGCAATGATCGAAGGATGGATCGAGGATAGAATCCTCGGGGACTCGTCAACAGAGTTGGATTCGATAGGCACACAGGGCCAACGGAGGCACCTCGCTTGTCGGAATAAGACCTCAACATCGACGTATCAGACATCGTGTTTGCCATAAGTAAAATGAGAGAGCTAGGTGGCCCAGGCCTGTACAATCAGATCCTTCGCAATGAAATCATAACTTAGTGTGTGAATTTCACAACACGCACGGCCACAGAGTCGAAGATTGCCATTAGCTCCGGGAAGAAGTAGTCCGACTACTAAGCAAAGGTCACCTCCGAGAATTCCTCAGCGATCGGGCCAAAAACTAGTTCCGGGAAAGAGAGGCGACGAAGAAGAACGACACAAATAAGCCACAGCATGTCATCCACATGATCTTGGTAGGCATCGACGAACCACAGGAGCCCACGATCAGAAGAACAAAAATATCCATCACCTGAGAAAAGCAATCTCGGGGTTACATACCCGGGGATGCCCTCACATTCAGCGACGAGGACATCGAGACCTTGTCTCAACCTCACAACGATGCACTGGTAATCTCTTTCCTTGTAAATACATTTCAAATTAAACGTGTACTCGTGGATCCAGGTAGCTCGGCCAACATTATCAGGTCGAGAGTGGTAGAGCAGCTTGGGCTGCTTGACGAAATCGTGCCCGCCTCAAGTCCTCAACGAATTCAACATGGCGAGCGAAACAACAAAAGGGGAAATCACCCTCCCAATCAACGTGGCCGGCACAACCCAAAATGCCAAATTCCATGCTATCGAAGGATACATGAGGTACAACGCCTTGCTCGGAAGGCCATGGATAAACTGCATGAGCAGTACCATCCACCCTCCATCAAATGATGAAATTCCTGACAAAGGAGAGGATTAAAACCGTCTACGGGGAACAGCATGCGGCAAGGGAAATGTTCGCAGTGCACGATGTAATACCGACACCAGTGCCTCCACCCTCGAAGGAGCCAAAGGGTTATCAAACAGTAAAATAGCGATAGCAAGCTACACCCTCGGCTAAGTCCGAACTGAACGAAGCAAAGGACCGTACCGCGTCACCGTGACAAACGATCGAAACATATCAGGGGCCGAAGCGCCATCAGCACTAAGGTATGATCGCCTCCCTTTTTTCAATTACATCTTACACTAACCTAAGTGCAGGTATCCGATCGAAACAGCTGACACGCTTCGCAACTCGAAGGCCTTTAGGTTTCAAAAGCATGCGTTGCACTCTTTTCCTTCGATAGGGTTTTTATCCCAAGAAGGGTTTTACTGGCAAGGTTTTTAATGAGGCAACACCTATATGCTACCTAAGGAAAACTCAACAAGTATTCAAGGCTACTCTTGCAATCAACCTCGAATACTAGGGGGCATCCCCCCGGAAGATCACCTTCTCGGAAAAGCTAAGATATGCTGAACAGGGTCTCGATAGAGAAAATTATGTACCGGGCCAAATGGTCGAACGAACCGTGCCCGTATAAAATCGCTGAGCCCCTGACAGCGAAGTCATGTATGCTTATACCAAGTAATCAAAAAACACTTCCCAAGAGCACTATGCGTTTCAAAGAAGCTCAGTATTTTTTATAAAACAGCTCCTCTGCCAAAAATGCCCGAACACTCGGGGACTGGCGTCAACGATTCAAAACCTGAATGACCTTCGGGTCGGAGCTCCAAACTCATAAGCCCTAAACAAGGTGACATCAAAGTCACAAAATGAATCCAAAGCTAGAAGTGCCCCGGACACTCGGGGACTGGCGTCAAAATCTCGAAAATCGCACGGCCTCCGGGTCGGAAACTCCAAAATCGTAAGCCCTCAATGAGGCAATACCAAGTTTACAAGTAATGGCTCCCGAGCCCCTCGATGATTCGGGGACTATCGCCAATTGCCACTTATCAAAAATCCGAGGCCATAAGAGCCCAAGCGGGCAGACTCGGTCTCGTAAGACCTATATAAGGCAACAACAATATCTGTAAGACCTCATGCAAGGCATGAACCACACTTGTACAAAGTGGCAATATCCGTAAGACCTCAAGCAAGGCATGAACCATACTTGTACCAAGTATCCAAAACTGTAAGACCTCAAAGGCATGTAAAACTTGTAAGACCTTACTAAAGTCATAAACCCGATCTCAAAGTTAAGGCTATATATCGAACTTGTAAGACCCCTAAAAGGCATACCCTCTATATAGACGTTGAAACTACTTCACTCGGGACTAAAAGGCTCTGGCTAAACACAAATGACTACGGTCACAAGGTTGTACCAGCCAAACTAACACGACTCGGGGACGCCTGACCGTCGCTACAAAATCACAGGCCTTCATTTACTTCGAATCAACTTCGAAAAGAACCGGTTAAATAGGCTACCCTCGATATAGGCAAAAGAGCTTTGACCATGTCAGCTCCAATTTACAGACTTCGAGCTACTCAGCCACCGAGCCAAACCTCCCGAGGTGCTCGATCATCGCCACATAACGACTCATAATCGAGGTTTTTATCAAACCGTCGAAGAGTCAGGCAAACACAATATCAAAAATCCTTAACGAGGGAAAAATAAAGCCTATACAAAAGGTCACATCGACTCAAAGCGTAAGAGGCATTGTTGCCAGCTCACACAAAAGGTCACATCGACCCAAATCGTAAGAGCCATTGTCGCCAGCTCACACAAAAGGTCACATCGACCCAAAGCGTAAGAGCCATTGTCGCCAGCTCACACAAACGGTCGCATCGACCCAAAGCGTAAGAGCCACTGTCGGCGGCTTGAAATTCAAAAAAACTTGAGGGTCGAATGAGCTCGAGCCGATACCCAGCTCGGAGACTGAACCCAAAACAGTTGACCAAACATGCCTAAGAGCAAAAACATAAGAGCCCGAATGCAGGCTTATACTAAAAGGTCGCATCGACCGAGCGCGTAAGAGCCTACGGGCCAGCTTAATGAGCCCCAGGACTATACTATGAATCTAAGGATTCCTTTCAACTCGAGACCAGTTCGTCTGGCTAAAATCAAGGCAGAAAAGAAATGCAAGAGGAATAAAACCGCAAGATTTCTTTTTATAAACATGCGAAAAAACACAAGCTCCATTTACAACATACATTGAAAGTACTATATACAGAATCAGAAAAGAAAATCTACGCCCCCCTTGGGGACTATGGCCCGTCGTCCTCATTCTCGCTATCCTCGGCATCGAACAGAAGTGCCTTAGCGCCACATTCGTCTGCCCTCGCCCGCTTTACCTCTTTCGAGAGGTCAAAGCCCCTAGCATGGATCTCCTCGAGGGTTTCCCTTTGAGACTTACACCGAGCATATTCCCTGCTCCTGCCCTCGCGGTCAAGAGTCTTTCTCAGCTCAGCTTGGGTGTCGGCAGCGTCCTTCAAGTAGACCGCCACCTTCTGGTCAGCCTTAGTTCGGCTCATTACGGCTTCAGCCCGGGCACCCACAACCTCGGCCTTTACCTCCAAAAGCTCAGACTCGAGCTTCGTAATCATATCTATTCGAACCGAGCTGTTATCACGAGCTAAGCAAAGTTGAACCTTAAAAGCGGAGGGTTTAGCCAGAGCACCCTTCCCCGCTGAAGCCTGAACCTCCGCCTGAGCCTTTAACTCATCATACTCGCGCTTGGCTCGGCCAGCTTTGTTCCGAAGGTGCGCCAGGTCCTCCATCTTTTTCTGCAACTGAAATAAATGAAACATTAGCCCTCAGGAGATAGAAGAAGGAACACACACTCACACGGAACAAAAACTTCCTGCTCCTTCAGGTAGCTCTCATAACTCAAGCTCCGAATCGCCTCATACCGTAAGCGTGCCAACTCGTCTTCTCTCTCTTTACAAAGAAGCCTGAGGGACTTCTCCCCATCCACGACTTTCCGCAGCATGGCCTCACGATGAAGCAGCTCGGACTTGAGCTTGTCAAAAGCCTGTGAAAGAGAAGCTCGACAAGAGAGTAAAAATTGCAAGACTATAAAATCAACATGGATGGCAAAAAACTCACCTCGGAATAGAGCCGCTGAGCTTCCTCGAAGGTCGAGCGCACATCTACTATTTTGGCTCCATCTACCCCGGAAGAACCACACCCGATGGGGACGCGATCGCTCAGCATATGCGGCTCCTGATCTCGGGCACCCCTCGATGTACCTTCGATGGGGGAAGACATATCCTCGCCGAGCCTCCGGCCTGGAATCATCTTGCTGTAAGCACCGCCACCTTGCGAAATCCCTCTTTGCTCATTATTATCGCTCCGAAGCCCAGGAGATGGCGTTTTTTCTCCCCCTCCAAGAAGGCACGGTCTCGCTCCAAAGGATTTTCCGACGCCTACGATGATAAGGTTAGTACGCATAAAAAGAGAACGCCCTCAAAGGAGCAAATCACACAGCGCGTACCATGGTGTGTCGCCTCTCATCTGCCCTTAGACAAAACTCGCCACTTACACTCATTGTAAGTCGAGCAAGTCGCTAGCTTCCGAGCCCAGTCCGTCAGGTCTGGGACCTCGCACGGCATCCATGGAATTGCTGCAGAAAAGGAAAGGAAGGCACATTTACAGAACCTGTCCGTGCCATAAGCAAAACAACGAAGGTACGAGTATACCACTTACGTGTAAAATTCCACTCCTCAGGGAATGGCAGAAACTCCACCAGGATAACATTAACGGTCCGTATTCGAACGAATCGACTCGAATGAATCGGCTCATCCACTCCTGTTCTCCTTCTTCTTTATCATCAACAACGAAGGGTGTGGTGGATCGACATCGTAAAGTTAGCAGACCTCGATGGTGAAAAGGCCGGTGCAGCCTGATAAGATGACTGAGCGTGAATTCAAGTCCCGCTCTCTCCGCAAAGAACCTCATCATCAATACTATCCGCCAAAAGGACGGATGAATCTGCGCCAAGGTGATATGGTATTTCTGACAAAAATCAAGCACAACCCTATCAGGGGGGCCTAACATGAAGGGGTACGTGTACACGCTCAAAAACCCCTTAGCGTGATCCATAATGCTCTCTCCCGAGGAAATTACACGCAATACTACCTTCTCCCCCCATCCACAGTCTCTCCTCATTGATTCGAGATGCTCCTCTCCTACTAAGGAAATAAACCTTGAAATATACTCCCGATGACCCCGAGCGTCTAGGTTCAAAAGGCCTTCAAGGGCGGAACTCCTCTTTCCTCGCCGAGCAAACCTTGGTGTGGCCCATAATTGTGATAAGATTAGAAAATTCGAGCAGAACCCTCAGAATCGAAATGGTGAAAACCTTGACACAAGAAAAGAAAGCTCCACGAAGGAAGACAACTACTTAGAATAGCGGAATCATCAGAAGGGGGAAGGCAACCCTATATATGGGAAAAGCAGCGACTACCCATCGGCCACAAAGGCCAATTAAAAATACTTGTTGAAACATTTCTCATTTTGGGAAATATGCCAACAAAGTCGCCTCGATAATTTCGTAACCATGTCATACACTTGACGCCACCATACGACATTTTGGGGTTAGCGACCCCCGCATTAACCAAGTCCCGAGATGGTACCCGATCTCGAAGACCTCTGTCAAAAGGAAGATATGCACCGGGAAGCCATTCATATCATTACAAGTGCCGAGATGGTACCCGATCTCGAGGACCTCTTTCAAAAGGAAGATATGCACCGGGAAGCCCTTGGCATCATTACAAGTCCCGAGATGGTACCCGATCTCAAGGACCTCCGTCAAAAAGAAGATAGGCCCTAAGAAGCAACCATATCATTACAAGTCCTGAGATGGTACCCGATCTCGAGGACCTCCATCAAAAGAAGACAGGCTCCAAGAAGCCATTAATATCACAGCAAATCCCGATATGGTACCTGATCTCGAGGACCTCTCCCAAGAAGAAATTAAGCTCTAAAATGAGCACTCATATATAAGCTTAACCTCGGGGTGGCACCCTACTTCGAGAATTTCAGCTATCGCGAGTACGGATCGTCTACCCGATTCTCCGTACCTCAAATTACCTAAGCTCGAGCCAACTCCCGCTCGAAGGCCACCGATAAAGCATTAAGGATATCTTTCATTTTCAGATCAAGCTATCTCTACTCTCAGACACCCGAGCAAACTCCCTCTCGAGGGGTATCGCGGGGTTTAAAAAGCTGAGTTTCGTTCCGAAAGTTCAAAGCCTTACTCTTATCCAACTCGAAGTCAGGGGTCCCGACGATCCAAGTCTATCGATCCTACCCGGGTTCGGTCCAAGGGCCGACAAAAGATTCCACAAGGAATCGGATTACTCAGTCAAGAGCCGGAGAAATACTTGCACTCGGGCTCGACATTCGCACCGATCAGAAGACTCATGCATTAAGATTCTTCGCAAATACAGGCAAAAGGAAATAAAGCATAATTCAGAGATGAATTGAAGAAACATCTTTTCCATTAATAAGCAACGGTTACAAAGCCCACGGGGGGTCCTTACACAGAAACGAAGAAGCAAAAAAGTGCACATACAATGAAAGCCAAGAGTCTAAACTTTTCTCGGGGGTGTATTCTCGGTGGCATTATGTTCGACCGCTGCCCCCTCGGGAATCTCATCTCCGGAAGCTTGATCTCGGCCCCCTCACCAACGACGTCTCAAAGGACAAGGAAGGCAAAGGGGATGAAGAGCCACACCGGGCCGGAGTAGAGAGGTGAGCAGCGGAGTAAAGTCCGAACGCCCTCCTAAGCAGCAGTGTAGAGTCCAAACATCTTCCTAAGTGGAAGGAATCGGCTCCCTGTCTCATCGCCTCGAGCCAACGACGACGGCAGTAACAACAACAACAACAACAACGACGGGTCAGCGTGATCTCGCTCGGTAAGGGAAAGCCCTGAAAAAAGGCCGTGGCCTAACTGATGAGAACACCACCCTAAAACCTTAAGGCCACGGGCCTCAAACATGGGAGATAACAATGGATGAGTATGAAGAAAAAAAAGGAGTGGAAGGATATCGGAGAGCACTTGAAAGAGGAAATGGTTCCAGGAGGCTTCCATTTATAGGGGGTGGCAGCGTAACCGGCGGCCCTATTAATGCCCTTGAAAGACGTATCAGCAGGCGCAATCAATGCATTTTTTGGGAATCAAATCGACGGCGATAATTATCGCTTTGGAGAACAAGAATCGACAGTGTATTGAATGACACTGAAAAGACGAACCGACAGGATGCCTCAGTTATTGCAAAGTCCTACGTTATAAGTATGACATCATCGCGGGAAGTTCAGAGAGATGGATATCAAAGTCGTTTCTTATCGTTCCACTCCAAGAAACGCGCAGACTATCTGTATACGGTAAAATCGGAGGGTCCCATTTTCGGCCATTACGACGCCTCGTGAGCAAGGTTTCCAAAGGCTCGAGGCCACGATCGAGATTTATCCTGAGTGGCATCGGGGTCCAATCTCGAGGCAGCGCAATTCAATGGTTACGGTAGAATTGTGGGAAGTTCCCTGGGCGCACAACTAGGGCTGACAAAACCTAGAGGGCTAGCTCTGACCCGTATCAGGGCATTGCGTGGCTATACCTGCCCCATATCTTTGTAATTAATGCTCTTGTACTATATTTCCCCTCATATATAAAGGGTAATTCTTGTCATTTATAGAGTTCGGTTGCTCAATACTAAATACACAAGAACATTCTCTTTGCTGTCTAACATATTCTCTTAAGCTTTTACTTCCATTTATTGCTTACACTCATTGTGTTCTATTTATTGTTCTTCATTTATTGCCTATCCTTGATCATAAAAAAACCATCATCATAGCTCTGTAACTGTTATCCCCTTCTCGACTGCCCCGAATCGGCCACCCAGCTCGACCCCGAGGTCCTGTAATCGACAGCTCTAGATCTCCGATCTGCCACCGTTTTGTTCGATTATCTTACCATTTCTAAGCCATAATCTTTATTTCTAACCTTTTACTTAGCATCCATCATTTAACAACTAGCATAAAAATAGATCACGTATTTTTAGAACCTCACAATCAAATTTAATTGTTATTACCATTTTCACGGTAAACAATGCTTTATTTTGTTGATACAACCTTTCCCTTCCCCTTATTTGGATTTAATTACTTATTTTCAAGCATTTATAATTTCTTTTATTTCCTGAAACCGACTTGTCTCCTTGTTTTCTTTTTGTAACTGTCTTTCAATTATTTAAATACCGCATTTATCATTTTTAAACGTGCAAATACTTGACAACATGCTATCAACTGTTGCATAAATCATGCTCAACATCATATTCCACTTGTGCGCAATCAATCCTATAGCAACGCTTGATGAGTGTTTGCACTCTTCTTATATATCACCCTTTCAAATTCGAAAAGGCGTATTTGCGGTAAAACTAGTCGATCAGCGGTGTGTTCGATGGTTCCGTGCCTTTCCCCCTCAAGTTGTCCGCTTGAGGGTCCCAGTCTAGACCTTATAGCAACCTTACTCTGATCAATTGTGCATGCATCATGGTCAAACCCTTTAAGACAAGCCTCACCCAAAAGTCCATCGGGTTTTCCATTATCCCAACGGACGCAACCACGATTGTTTGCATTAATTTTGGAGAATAAGTGCCAATATGCTAATCATTGTTGTATAAATAGATGAACCTGGAGGAGGAAAGGGCCGAACCATCTTTTGTTTTGCAGAAAATGAGGCATGAAGTTCCCCGGTTCGGCATGGTCGGTAACATACCTTCATTTTTGCTAGATTGGTGGAGGGATCTTCCTTCAAGTGACCAAAATCAGGTGAAATGAGTCCTAGGAAATTTGCCTTCTTTGTTGGATCTTCAGCCAAACAAAATGTTGATTGAGGCTGCCACCATGTTCTGGAACAAAGAAAGGGCCGTGTTCCGCTTTGGAAACATAGAAATGACGCCTCTCTTGGAAGAAATAGGGGGATTTCCTAGGCTACCTTGGGATAGCCCTGGTTTATTGGCACCAGAAAATTGCACCGCTAGGTTTTTTTTGAAGATGATGGGGTTAAAGAAGAATGATGACTTGAAGTGCCTGAAAAACTCCTACATACCTTTTGGCTTCCTCTATGAACGATACGGTCACAACAACTCTTACCGTATTTTTGATGATGAATTCTCCATCACCTCTTTGGGTTGGATTCATCGTAGGGTCTTTGTGTTCATTGTGTGTTTCTTAGGCATGCTAGTGTTCCCAATCCAAGGGGACAGAATCCACACCAGGCTGGCTATGGTGGCCAAAACTTTGATGGACGGGATCGAGGGGCAGACATATACCATTTTCCCTATGATCATCACTGATATGTATTGGGCCTTGGAACGCTCTCAGAAGGGGTTCAGATTCTTCGAGGGTTGCAATTTTCTGCTACAAGTTTGGCTGCTAGAACATCTTTAAAAGGGTCAATACTGTCAGGAATTTCCACGAAGGCCGTGGAATGATCACATAGCCTTCCATCATCCCAAGAGAATGACATATATCCCAGACATGTTTGCTCAGCCTAAGGATGCTATAGGATGGGTACAGTTTTTCAACAAGTTAACTGAGGACCAGGTTCAATGGATGTTCGAGTGGTTTCCTACCGACGGGTTCTTCATCAAATCCAGGGATGTTCCCCACTTGGTATTGATTGGGTTAAGGGGCATATACCCTTATGCTGTCCTCAAGGTTATGAGACAGGCAGGCAGGAGGCAAGTCATACCGCCAGTCGCTAAACTGAGTCACTTCATAGCCGATTTTTAGGGTGACGCCATCCCATATAAGAATGAAGCACAACACATGTGGAACTTGAAGATTATCGTGGAAAAGGATACCATCGAGCCGAATCGATATCATGCGGGTCATACATACTTTTACCCCTCATGGTTGGATGATAACGTAGCGAGGATCTTCGAGCCAAGGGTTGGTCCAGGAAATAGGGTTATAGACGAAGTTGCCGAAGCACAGGTGAAGTACAACAAATTGCGCAAAAGAATTCGTGAGTCTGAAGCTGAGCATCTAGAGCAGCATAAGACCGACATGGAAATGATCAATGAGTGGAAAGAGAGGGCTGTTAAATCCAGTGAAAGGTTGGAATATCTGGAGTACAGTTTGATGGAAATGGTAGGAAAAATGAGAAAGAGAGTCACCGATTGCCAGAACGCTGAAGGAAACGAAGGAGGACATTTGGCAAGGGCGTTCTTACTGCTGAACCTGCGCAAACTGGGGGAATTGATCGACAAGAGCATCTAGTCTGGAGAGGGTCCTTCTGGGACCAAGTAGATTAGGTTTACTTGTTTTTTTTAAATGTAATAAGGCCAAGAGAAATTAGTGACATTATCTTATTTAGTATTTGGGTCATCTATTTTTACATTAATGAAATGAGGCAATTCTTGGCACTAAATTTCTCCAAATCTATTTGTCGCTAGGCCTACCTCGGGCACAATGTGGCTCCTAAATTAGGACGCGAATTTATACTTGTATACGGTAGAAATCGATGGCCCGATTTCACGAGCATCACGGCATCTTGAGGGCTTCATTTATTGCTCACATTCATTGAGTTCTATTTATTGTTCTTCAGTTATTGCTTATTATTGGCCATAAAGAGCCTTCATTGATCTCATTATAACTGTTAGTCACCCATCGACTACCCTCGATAGCTCCCAGCCGAGCATCCAACTCGACCTCGAGGCCCCGAATAAGCAACCTCGAGCCCCCGACTAACAGCAATTCTATTTGGTTAATATCTCGTTTTCAAGCTCTTATCTCGATTCTAAGTATTTCACATAGCATCAACTGCTGAACAACCGGCATAAAAATATATCACGTATTTTTAGAATCCCATAATCAAATTTAATTGTTATTACCATTTTTACGGTAAACAGTTTGGCGCCTACCGTGGGGCTAAAAATAATAATGATTATTTTCTTGCTGGTTTAACCACGTAACGCAAGTTATCTTTCACATTTTTTCTTGTCCAAGATCTTTGATTTCAGGTCAAATGTCTAACTCAGTAAACGCACGTGAAAACATCAACCATCAAGAAGATGGAGAAAATGGCGTTGACGTCCCAGGTGTTGGTGTACCACCACGAAACCCTGAGAATGCACCGGAACCAATTCTCGTGGATGCGGTTTCATGCGACGCTCAACACGTCGAAATAAGCTCCCACACAACAGGAGCATACACCAAGGCGACCAACAAGAAGCCCAGAAAACCCCAGCTCGAGAAGAACGAGAGGTTAGCCTTCACATTATTTTTGAAATGTTGCAGGCACAATAGCTGGCTATTGCCCAGCTGCAAAGTCACCAGAAAACTCCTAGCACGGTAGCACCGGGGACGGCTCCCCCGGCCGAGCAGGTACCGGAGAGATCATGCAACAATGGGTCGGCAGCTGACCCCGCCATCGTAAAGATGCTCGAGGACCTCATGAGGAGGATTGAATCGGGCGAGAAGAAGATAGAGGCCAACGACAGAAAGGTCGAGACCTACAATTCCAGGGTCGACCAGATCCCAAGAGCACCCCCGATCCTGAAAGGTGTGGATTCAAAGAAGTTTGTGCATAAGCCGGTCCCGCAAGAAGTGGCCCCGAAACACATTCCGAAGAAGTTCTGAATGCTAGACCTCCCGAAGTACAACGGAACCTCGGACCCTAACGAGCACGTTACTGCTTATACTTGTGCGGTGAAAGGCAACAACCTGAGGGATGATGAGATCGAGTCCGTCCTGCTGAAGAAGTTCGGGGAAACACTCTCTAAAGGGGCAATGATGTGGTATTACAACCTGGCCCCAAACTCGATAGATTCATTTGCCATGCTGGCAGATTCTTTCATAAAGGCACACGCTGGTGCCATCAAGGTAGCAACAAGGAAATCCGACGTTTCAAGATCAGGCAAAGGGATAATGAGATGCTGCGAGAGTTCGTATCTCGCTTTCAGATGGAACGAATGGAGCTACCACCAGTCTCAGACGACTGGGCAGTACAGGCCTTCACTCAAGGTCTAAACGAACAAAGCTCGGTGGCATCGAAATAGCTAAAACAGAACCTGATCGAGTACCCGACCGTGACTTGGTCGGATGTTCATAACCGATACCAGTCGAAAATCAGGGTCGAGGATGACCAGCTAGGGGCCCCCTCGGAATCGGTATACCCAAGCAGGCTTTTGGCAAATGAGCCAAAACCAAACAAAGAAAGGTACCAACCATACATCGAAGACAGGAGAAATGGCCCGAGGCACAACATACCCCGCAACGATCGAAGGACGGACCGAGGATAGAATCCTCGAGGACTCGTCAACAGAGCCGGATTTGATAGGCACACAGGGACAACAGAGGCACCTCGCGTGTCAGAATACAACTTCAACGTCGACCTATCAGACATCATGTTTGCATCAGTAAAATCAGAGACGCAGGTGGCCCAGGCCTGTACAATCAGATCCTTCGCAAAGGAATCATATCTTAGTGTGTGAATTTCACAACACGCACGGCCACAGGACTGAGGATTGCCACCAACTCCGAGAAAAAGTAGCCAGCTTGTCCCAACCTTATAATGATGCACTGGTAATCTCCTTCCTTGTAAATTCATTTCAAATTAAACGTGTACTTGTGGATCCAGGTATCTCGGCCAATATTATCGGGTCGAGGGTGATAGAGCAGCTCGGACTGCTTGACCAAATTGTACCCGCCTCTCGAGTCCTCAACGGATTCAACATGGCGAGCGAAACAACGAAAGGGGAAATCACCCTCCCAATCAACATGGCCGGCATAACCCAAAATGCCAAATTCCATGTCATCGAGGGAGACATGAGGTACAACGCCTTGCTCGGAAGGCCGTGGATACACTGCATGAGAGCAGTGCCATCCACCCTCCATCAAATGATGAAATTCCCGACAAAGGATGGGATCAAAACCGTCTACGGGGAACATCATGCTGCGAGAGAA
The DNA here is from genome assembly GCF_001879085.1 of Nicotiana attenuata. Classification (NCBI taxonomy): domain Eukaryota; kingdom Viridiplantae; phylum Streptophyta; class Magnoliopsida; order Solanales; family Solanaceae; genus Nicotiana; species Nicotiana attenuata. The sequence goes on from NC_031994.1 coordinate 28,575,617, forward strand.
ATGTTTGCGGTGCACGATATGGCCCCGACACCGGTACCTCCACCTTCAAAGGAGCCGAAGGATAAACAAACAGTGAAATAGCGATAACAAGCTACACTCTCGGCTACTCCCGGCTAAACAAAGCAGGGGACCGTACCGCGTCCTCATCACAAGCGACTGAAGCACATCAGGGCTCGAAACATCGCCGGCACAATCTACTCTGAGGTATGACCGCCTCCCGATTCTTTCAATTTTACTCTACGCTAACCTGAGTGCAGGTACCCAATAAAAACGGCCGAAGCACTTCTCGAAGGCCTTAAGTTTTGAAAGCATGCGTTGCACTCTTTTCCTTCGCCCGGGTTTTTATCCCAACAAGGGTTTTACCGGCAAGGTTTTTAACGAGGCAACACCTATATGCTACCTAAGGAAAACTCAACGAGTATTCAAGGTTTCTTTTTCAATTAACCTCGAATACTGGGGGCATCCCCCGGAAAATCACCTTCTCGGAGAAGCTAAGATATGCTGAACAGGGTTTCGATAGGAAATACAATGTATCGGGCCAAATGGTCGAACAAACCGTGCTCGCATAGAATAACCGAGCCCTCCATAGCAAAGACATGTATGCTCAAGCAATCGAAGAATAATTTCAAGAAGCATTTTGCGTTTCAAAGAAGCTCGGTACTTTTGCAAAAATGGCTCCTCTGTCAAGAACGTCCCGAACTCTCGGGGACTGCCTAAATGACCTCCGGGTCGGAGCTCCAAACTCATAAGCCCTCAACGAGGCAACATCAAAATCACGAAATGGCTCCAAGGCAGAAAACGCTCGAACACTCGAACACTCGGGGACTGGCGTCGAAAACTTAAAGCCACATGACCTCCGGGTCGGAGACTCCGGAATCGTAAGCCCTCAAACGAGGCAGCACCAAGCTTGCAAGTAACGGCTCCCGAGCCGATAAATCCTCGATAACTCGGGGACTGCCGTCAAATCGCCATCTCCATCGCAATGGCTCCCGAGCCGAAAAATCCTCGACAACTCGGGGATTGTGCCAATCGCCACCTATCGAAAACCCGAGGCAATAAGACCCCAAGCGGGCAGACTCGGTCTTGTAAGACCTACATAAGGCAACGATGACTTCTGTAAGACCTCAAGCAAGGCATGAACCACACTTGTACCAAGTGACAATATCTGTAAGACCTCAAGCAAGGCATGAAGCATACTTGTACCAAGTATCCAAACTGTAAGATCTCAAAGGCATGTAAAACTTGTAAGACCTTAATAAAGGCATAAACCCGATTTCAAAGTTAAGGCTATATATCGAACTTGTAAGACCCCTAAAAGGCATACCCTCGATAGAGACGCCGAAACTACTTCACTCGGGACTTAAAAGGCTCCGGCCGAACTCAAACGACTATGGTCGAAAGGCTGTACCAGCCAAACTAATGTGACTCAGGGACGCCGGACCGTCACTACAAAATCACAGGCCTTCAATTACTTCGAATCTACTTCGAAAATAACCGGTTAAACAGGCTACCCTCAACATAGGCAAAAGAGCTTCGACCATGTCAGCTCCTAAACACTGGCTTCGAGATACTCAGCCTCCGAGCCAAACCTCCCGAGGTGCTCGGTCATCGCCATATAATTACTCGCAATCGAGGTTTTTTATTAAACCGTCGAAGAGTCAGGCAAACACTTTCAAAAAATCCTTATCGAGGAAAAAATAAAGCCTACATAAAAGGTTACATCGACCCAAGGCGTAAGAGCCATTGTCGCCAGCCCGCACAAAAGGTCTCATCGACCCAAGGCGTAAGAGCCATTGTTGCCAGCCCACATAAATGGTCGCACCGGCCTAAAGCGTAAGAGCCACTGTCACCAGCTTAAAATTCAAAACTTGAGGGTCGAATGAGCTCGAGTCGAAACCCGATTCGGAGACTGAACCCAAAACAATTAACTAAATCTGCCTAAGAGAAAAAGTAAGAGCCATTGTCGCCAGTTTACACTAAAAGGTCGCATCGACCAAGTGCGTAAAAGCCTACGGGCCAGCCTAATGAGCCTCAGGGCCATACCACGAATCTAAGGGATCCTCTCAACTCAAAGACCGGTTCATCTGGCTAAATTCAAGAGAGGAAAAGACGTAGAAGAAACAAAACCACAAGGTTTTCTTTCGTACATATACACTAAAAAACACAAGCTCCATTTACAACATACTTTGAAAATACTGTGTGCAGAATCAGAAAAAGGAAATCTACGTTCCCCTTGGGGACTACGACCCGTCAGCCTCATCCTCGCTATCCTCCGCGTCGGCAGAAGTGACCTAGCACCTCGCTCATCCGCCCTCGCCCGTTTCACCTCTCCCGAGAGGTCGAAGCCCCTATCATGGATCTCTTCAAGGGTTTCCCTTCGAGACTTACACCGAGCATAGTCCTTGCTCCTGCCCTCGCGGTCAAAAATCCTTCTCAGCTCAACTTGAGCATCGGCAGCGTCCTTCAAATAGACCGAAACTTTTTGGTCGGCCTTAGTTCGGCTCATTACAGCTTTAGCCCGGGCGTCCACAACCTCGGCCTTTGTCTTCAAAAGCTCAGACTCGAGCTTCGTAATCATATCTGTCCGAACCAAGCTATTATCACGAACTAAGCGAAGTTGAACCTTAAAAGCAGAGGCTTTGCCCAAAGCACCCTTCTCCGCCGAAGCCTGAGCGTCCGCCTGAGCCTTTAACACATCATACTCATGCTTGGCTCGGCCAACTTTGTTCCGAAGGTGCTCCAGGTCCTCCGTCTTCTTCTGCAACTGAAAAGAAACAAAACATTAGCCTTAGGAGCTAGAAGAAGGAACACACGCTCACTCAGAACAAAAGCTACCTGCTCCTTCAAATAGCTCTCATAATTCAAGCTCCGACTCGCCTCATACCGTAAGCGTGCCAGTCCGACTTCCCTTTCATCGCAAAGGAGCCTAAGGGATTTCTCCTCATCCAGAGCTTTCCGCAGCCTGGCCTACGAAGCATCTCGGACTTAAGCTTGTCAAAAGGCTGCAAAGGAAAACTCAATAAGGGAAGGTACGAAACTCGAAAGGCCTGTGCCAAAACTCACCGCAGAGTGAAGCCGATGGGCTTCCTCGAAGGTCGAGCACACATATGCTAACTTGGCCCCCCTCAGCTCCGAAAAAGTCGTCCCCAGTAGGGGCGCGATCGCTTGGTGATTGTGATCCCGGGTTTCGAGTATCCCTCGAAGTACCTCCGACGGAAAAAGAAGGCGACATCGGAGGAGAGACCGCCTTGCCAAGCCCAGATATCACGGGCGTGGCAGGCTTAGTCAATATTTCCACTCCGGGCCCCCGGTCCAGGTTCACCTTGCTTTGAGCACCGCCGCCCTGCAAAGGTATCTCTTGCTTATTGTTATCATTCTATAGCCCAGAAGCCAGCGACCTTTCTCCCTCTCCAAAGGGGCACGGCCTCGCCTCGGAGGGCTCCCCGATGCCTACTACAACAGGGTCAGAACGCAGAAAGGGGAAGAGCTTTTCCAACTGAAAAAAGGGAAGGGAACGAATCGCACTGCACATACCATGATGTTTTCCCTCCCAACGGCCCCTGGACAAAGCTCGCCACTTACGCTCGTCGCGGGTCGAGTGGGCCGCCAACTCCCGAGCCCAACTCGGCAGATTAGGACCTCGAGCGACATCCATGAAATTGCTGCAGAAAGGGGTAAGAAGACACATTCACAGAACACTCCTTTGCCGCATATAAAAAGCTACGAAGGCACGAGTGTACCACTTACGTGTATAATTCCATTCCTCAAGGAATGGCATACATTCCACGGGGATGATATCAGCAGTCCGTACTCGGACGAATCGACTCATCCACTCTCGGTCTCCGTCTTCTTCAGCATCAACAGCAAAAGGCATGGCCGACCGGCATCGTAAGGTTAACAGACCTCGATGGTGAAAGGGTCGGTATAGCCTGATAAGATGCCTGAGCGTTTATCAAGCCCCGCCTTCTCCGCGAAGAACCTCATCATCAATACTATCCGCCAAAATGACGGATGAATCTGTCGCAAGGTGACCCGATATTTCCGACAGAAATCAAGCACAACCCTATCAGGGGGGCCTAGCGTGACAGGGTACGTATATACGTTCAAAAACCCCTCAGCATAGTCCATAACGCTCTCTCCCGGGGAAGGTACGTGCAATACTGCTTTCTCCCCCCATCCACAGTCTCTCCTCACTGATTCGAGATGCTCCTCTCCTATTAAAGAAGTGTTCTTTGAGGCATAATCCCGATAACCTCAGACATGGAGAGTCCCTTCTGGCAGGAGACTCCCTCCCAAAGCAAAGTGCCCAGAGGCGGAGCTCTTTTCTCCTTGGCGAGCCGATTCGGGCATAGCATCCATGGGTATAATAAAACAAAGGAAGGGAAAATGAAGACTTGGGCGAAAGCTTCGAGTTAAAGGAAAATTGGCGCAAGGAAGGAGAACTCTGTAAAAGAGAATAACTACTCAGAATAGCAGAATCTCCAAAAGGGCGCAGACAACCCTATATATGGAAAAAGCGGCGACCACTCACCTGCCTCGCAGGCCCATTCAAAATGTTAGCTAAAGCTTTTACCGCTTTGGAAAGATACACCGGTGGAATTGCCTTGGTCATTTCGTAGCCGTATCCTACACTCGACATCGCCATACGACGCTTCAAGGTCAAAAACCTCACGTCAACCAAGCCCCGAGGTGGTACCCGACCTCAAGGACCTCCATAAAAAAGGAGTTAGGCTCCGAGAAGACACTGGCATCATTGCAAGAGGTGTACCAGAAGACAGGCTCTAAACAAACCATTGACATCATTACAAGTCCCGAGATGGTACCCGATCTCGAGGGCTTCTCTCAAAAAGAGAATAAGCGCTTGAACCCTACTCATATGGGTCTGGTCTCGGGGTACCATCTAAATCTGGGTAAACCCTCACCCGGGATCTATCTACAATGCCTTTAAGCTACCTACACTAAGCTCAAAACAAGCTCCCAGGCGGCCCGGGTTCGAGCAAACGTCCACTCGGGGACTGCTCTCTAAAGCCTAAAGGCAGTCTCTATTCAACTCGAAGTCAGGGCCTCGACGACCCGAATTTATCAGTCCAATCCGGGCTCGGTCCAAGGAATGGCAGAGGATTCTATGGGGAGCAGCGTCGAACAATAAAAGTCAAAAGAAACACTCACCCCCGGGCTCGATGTTTGAACCGATCAGTGGGGTCATGCACTAAGATTCTTCACAAACACAGATAAAGGGAAATACAGCATACATCAGAGACGAATTGAAGAAACACCTTTATATTCATAAACACTTGATTAGAAAAGGCCATGAGGGGTTCTTACATATGATTACAAAAGCCCACAGAGGGTCCTTACAGAAACAAAGAAGCGAAAAGGTGAACACACATGATTTAAGCCTAGGGCCTAGCCGATTCTCCAGGGAGCATCCTCGGCGGCAGCACGCTCGAGCATCGCTTCCTCGACGATCTCATCTCGATCTCCCAAAGTAGCATCTTCCAGAGAGAAGATAAAGAGAAGAAAGGGGTGAGAGACTATTAGAAAGAACTTGGATGAGGAATTGATTCGAGAAAGCTCCCATTTATAGAAAAAGAGGAGCATAACATACAAGCACAATCAATGCTCTCTAGAAAACGTAACCAACGACGCCATCAATGTCTTTGAAAGACGTATCGGCAGGAGCAATCAATGCATTTTTGAAAAATGGACTGACGATGATATTATTACTTTGAAGAGTACAGGTCGACAGTGCAGTGAATAATTCTGAAAAAGTGGACTGACGGGACGTCCCAGTTATCACAAAGGCTTACGACATCAGTGTAACATTATCGCGGGAAATTCAGAAAGATGGTTATCAAGGTCGTATCTTATCGTTCTACTCTAAGAAAAGTGGGGACTATCTGTATACGGTAGAAATCGATGGCCCGATTTCACGAGCATCACGACATCTCGAGGGCTTCCAGTGATCGACTTCGAGAATCCTCGACGGTTGATTTCGAGGCTGTACAACTTCAGAACGTTATGAGTAATGACCGGCCTCGGGACAATGTGAATCACCGGTCTCGGTGATTCAAGGTGGAGTTCCCAAGGCACGTGACTAGAGCTGACAAAGCCTAGTGAACTAGTCTGAAAACGTATCTGGTCAGTAGGTGGCTATACTTGCCCCATATCTTTGTAATTAATGCTTTTGTACTATGTTATCCCTCATATATAAAGGGGAACCCTTGTCATTTGTAAGGATCGGTTGCTCCATGTCAAAATACATAGGAACATTCTCTCTGCCCCCTAACATATTCTCCTGAGTTCATTGCTTCATTTATTGCTTACATTCATTGAGTTCTATTTATTGTTCTTCAGTTATTGCTTATTATTGGCCATAAAGAGCCGTCATTGATCTCATTATAACTGTTAGTCGCCCATCGACTACCCTCGATAGCTCCTAGCCGAGCATCAAACTCGACCTCGAGGCCCCGAATAAGAAGCCTCGAGCCCCTGACCAACAACAATTCGGTTTGGTTAATATCTCATTTTCAAGCTCTTATCTCGCTTCTAAGTCTTTCACATAGCATCAACTGCTTAACAACCGGCATAAAAATAGATCACGTATTTTTAGAATCCCATAATTAAATTTAATTATTATTACCATTTTCACGGTAAACAATATTCCCGCAATATGTGTTTAAATACTGCAAACTTTTCAGAATTATTACTGACTTGGCTACCTTTGTTTTCTTTCTTTATTTTGATTATTCCCATTCCCGAAAAGGTTGGTTCGTTCATATTGGCATCATCAGCTTATCACATAAGATCCAGGGGCCCTCCACCTTCTCCTCCTCCTACTAAAGGCAAGGGAAAAGCAAAAATGGAAGATTTGAACGACACCAGAAAGGAAAACAACACACAGGTTGAACATGCAGAAACTTCTGATGGTCGGGGTACTCAAGCCCCAAATGATGTAGTTTCACAGCTCGAGCAGAAAATAATGGAACTCCAGGGTGAGCTTGAGCATGTCCGAAATATGGCAAACCTATCCTTCTCACTCACCGTCCCAGACATCAGTCATCCAAACACTCAAAACCCCGCACCACCTCAAAACACACCCAACAAGCGCCCACAAAATCCTCCCGTACCTCACCATTATACAACTCCACCACAAAATCAAACTATCCCACCGCAGTTGCAGCCAAACACCTACCACACCACAAAATACTCCACCAGTCATTCCTGAACCCCAGAATTCCACCAATGATCACCACTATACTCAAACTCCAGGTCACAAAAACAACCCTATCTATGTGGAGACCCTACCTCACTCCACTCAACCCATCTCCTATGCACTAGAATATGTTGAGAAGGACATGCTCATTAAGAACCTGGCCGAGGAGCTCAAAAAGTTGACCAGCCGAGTTCAAGGCGTAGAAGGAGGCAAGGGGATAGAAGGTCTGAACTATAAAGACCTATGCATACAGCCGGATGTAGAACTGCCAGAGGGTTACAAACCTCCCAAGTTCGAGATGTTTGACGGTACAGGTGATCCCAGGGTTCATCTAAGGACCTATTGTGACAAGCTTGTCGGGGTCAGAAAAGATAAAAAGATCCGGATGAAGCTTTTTATGAGGAGTCTTATGGGAGATGCCTTGTCCTGGTACATCAGCCAGGATCCAAAGAAATGGTCCAACTGGGTGAGTATGGCGTTTGATTTCATGGACCGATTTAGGTTCAACACAGAGAATGCACCAGATGTCTTCTACATTCAGAACCTCAAGAAGAAGCCCACTGAGACTTTCTGCGAGTATGCTACTCGTTGGAGGTCAAAAGCGGCCAAAGTCAGGCCAGCATTGGACGAAGAACAGATGAACAAGTTCTTTTTCAGAGCACAGGATCCGCAATACTATGAAAGGTTGATGGTTATTGAAAACCATAAGTTCTCTGATATCATCAAACTTGGTGAGAGGATCGAAGAAAGCATCAAGAGCGGATGGTAACAAACTTTGAGGCACTGCAGGACACTAATAAAGCATTGCAGTCAGGAGGTATATCTAAGAAGAAGGACGTGGGAGCAGTAATGGTCGCCCAAGGACCCAAAGCTCCATTCGTATACCGAACCTCCCCACTTGCATAGCAAGCAGCCCCACCCACATATCAAGCACCTCCACCCACATATCAACCGTCACCTCCACCTACATATCAACCCTCATCCCCCAGATATTCCCAACCAGCCACTGCCTATCACACCTATAATTCCCAACCATCTCATTTTCAATCATCTCCAACTCGTCAAAATTACCCAAGACCGCAACTTAATTTTGACCGCAGACCACCCAAACAATACACTGCCATTGCTGAACCCATCGACCAGCTATATGAAAGTGGGTTACTTAAAGGGCACACTATCGACGAATGCCACACATTGAAGGACAAAATCCAGGCTTTGATTGACAACAAGGTCATCCAGGCAAAAGAGAGGCAACGCCTAAAGAATTCCACAGCGTATAGACCTCAGATGAACAGAGCTGTAACCGCACTGGAAAGGGTAGAAAATCATAAACAATGGCACGAGAAGCTGCCATTCGCTTTATACCGTACCACAATCCGCACATCAACCGGGGCAACTCCCTACTTACTGGTTTATGTTACTGAAGCTGTAATTCCTGCTAAAGTGGAGATTCATTCTTTGAGAATCATACAAGAAGCTGAGCTCAGCGATACAGAATGGATAAGGAGCCGTTATGAGCAACTAGCCCTCATCGATGGAAAAAGGATGAATGCAGTGTGTCATGGGCAGCTCTACTAGAACAGAATGTCCAGAGCCTTCAACAAAAGAGTCAAACAGAGACAGTTTACACCGGGGCAGCTGGTGTTGAAGAAGATCTTTCCGCATCAGGATGAAGCCAAAGGGAAATTCTCTCCCAACTGGAAAGGCCCTTACATAGTTCACAGAGTATTGACAGGAGGAGCCCTCATACTTGCAAAAATGGACGGAGAAGTCTGGTCAAAACCGATCAACTCAGATGCAGTCAAGCGATACTATGTGTAACTATTTATGTTTTCACAAAATGATGTAAATTGAACTACGCTCGACCTGATTCCCGTTTAAGAGGGGATACGTAGGCAGCCCCGTGGGTTCGGTCACAGTTTAGTAAAAATTCCATTTTTCCCCACAATCAGAAACTGGGGCAAAATTTTGAGGAAGACCCTCAAAATTCCGAAGCAATTTCAGCCGATCGCAGCATGTGCAGCAGTCAGACGTGTCCATCTAACTGGGGCAGAATTTTGAGGAGGACCTTCAAAATTCTATAGCATGAGAGGTTGCGATGTCTCGAATCGTGTCACAGTCACTGGTTCATCTAACCAATTTCTAAAATAATACATTTTTATTACGTCTTTGAAACTATGCATGCTTGCTTGTAAAATGACTCTGTTTAGCCAACGCTACCCCCAAATGATTTGAACAGGACCTGCGGACCAAGCAAAGCAAGCCAAACAAGCCGACGGAGGCACGAACTGACCTTCCATTTTACAGAACTCACGATTTTTCTTTGGATGCAGGAGCGAAGAATATACATGCCTCCCAGTCACAATCTTCATAACAACCGTGATACTGAAATCTATTATCAGCTAAGAAAACTCTGCTATCACCTGCTATTTATTCTATTTTTGCATGGGGCTAAGCCTTGTCCCAAACCCTGCATGAGGCTAAGCCCTGCCTCCATATCTACATGAGACTAAGCCCTGCCTCCATTTTGCATAAGGCTAAGCTCTGCCTTCCATTGCATGGGACTAAGCCCTGTCCCGAATCTTGCATGAGAATAAGCTCTGTCTCTATCTGCATGAGGCTAAGCCCTGCCTCCATATCTGCATGAGGCTAAGCTCTGCCTCCATATCTACATGAGGCTAAGCCCTGCCTCCATTTTGCATAAGGCTAAGCTCTGCCTTCCATCGACATGAGGCTAAGCTCTGCCTTCCATCTGCATGAGGCTAAGCCCTGCCTCCATATCTGCATGAGGCTAAGCCCTGCCTCCATTTTGCATAAGGCTAAGCTCTGCCTTCTATTTGCATGGGACTAAGCCCTATCCCGAATCTTGCATGAGACTAAGCTCTGTCTCCATCTGCATGAGGCTAAGCCCTGCCTCCATATCTGCATAAGGCTAAGCTCTGCCTTTTATTCGCATGAGACTAAGCCCTGTCCCGAATCTTGCATGAGGCTAAGCCCTGCCTCCATATCTGCATAAGGCTAAGCTCTGCCTTCCATTTGCATGGGACTAAGCCCTGTCCCGAATCTTGCATTAGACTAAGCTTTGTCTCCATCTGCATGAGGCTAAGCCCTACCTCCATATCTGCATAAGGCTAAGCTCTGCCTTCCATTTGCATGGGACTATGCCCTGTCCCGAATCTTGCATGAGGCTAAACTCTGCCTCCTATTTGCATAAGGCCAATCATCGCCTTTATTTGCCGAGACTAAGCACTGTTTCTCCGGCACTATCTATTTGCTCCTCTTTCGGGCTAAGCTCTATGCTCAACCTCACAAGACTAAGCCTTGTCTTGTTGATTTAGCATCATATTATTGCATCTCATGGGCTGAAATATCGCCAATTTGTCCAAAGGTGTCATTGTCTAAAGGTATCATCCTCATAGCCAGAAGACACCATGCCATGGCCTAAGGATCTCTCAAATTTGCATATCATTATTCAAAGGCGTCATGGTTCGGAGGCACCATTTTCATGGCCCGAGAACGTCATTTCATGGCCTACGAATCCCCTACCGAACGATTCATGGCCCAGGACATCATGGTCTAAGGACGTCATCCTCAACCGTCCAAAGACAATCTTTCATGGTCTAAAGGGAATTTGCATAATCTATATACTCGCATGCATTGTGTTTTAAATTTTGCAGGTAATCCAGGAGATAACTATTCTTCGAACAGGAGCAGCCTTTGCTCCGGTTTCCGCTTATGCCATTTTCACTTGCCATTCATAACCGATTCTCATCAGTTACCCATCTACTCTGGGATATCCAGCTATCTGCCCTATAATACATCCGTTACATTCCAGATTCGCAACCATAACTCCATCCGACATTGCCCTTCACAAAAGAACCTTTGCTGAAACTGGCCACCATTCCTATAACAACTCCATCGGCTTCATTCACCGGTGGGTCCAGAACTACACATGGCCTGATTCCTGTAAACCCAGCGATATGTAGGCAGCTCAAAGACCAGGGTCCGGCCTCTATTTTTCAAAACATCCCAATCGGTCAAAATTGGCCATCATTTCTTTACCCTGAAACTCTTTCATCCTTCCCGGGTAAAGAGGGGCAGCTGTTGATACCCAATTTTTCCCTATAATATTTTAAAAAAAAATGCACATATACCTCCAAAACTATGCATTAGCATCAATTAATATTTTTCCATAATTTTTTCACTTTTAAGGGTTTTAATTAATTTACTCCAGTATTTTTATTTATGCAAACAATTACTAGTTGCATCACAAATAATTTTATAATAATTTTGTGGTTTAATTTTATCATTTACATTTGTGCTAAGTTTTAATTATTTCATAAATAGCCATATTTGCATTTTTGGGATTATAGTTACAATAACTTTGCAATTATAGCCCATGCATGCATTAGTACATTATTTTACCAGAAGATAGCTTTTTGTATTTTTAAAATACTAAGTAATTATTTTTTTTCAAAATTTTTTTTTTATCAATTAAATGGGTATTTGACAAATAGCCCTTTTATTTTTCGGACCTAGCCTATTAAACCAGCCCAATTTCAATTCCCGCAATCCCAATTCAATTAAAACATAGCCCAATTAAGTCCAACCCGCCCCAACCCAAAACCAATCGTGACCGTTGACCTCTAAGATCAACGATCCATATCACCCCTTTCCTTTTTATCCTTAAAGACCCCTAAACCCTAGTCATTTGTCACCACCAGCCGCCCTGAAACCCTCTCTTCTCTAGTTCTCTCTGAGACCAAACTCTAACCCTAGCCGCCGCCACCCAAAACCAGCCCTAGTCCCTCCGATTCTCACTCGATCCAAGGATTTCATGGGTGTTTAAGACCCCTACTGGCCTCCTACTTCCCTTGGTTGCTCGATTTTGTGATTTCATGGAAAGATCTCGAAGAGATCTAGTCCAGATCTTGTTCAAAACTCTCTAAGAGTCCGTCTATGGTTTGTGAGTGCTACTCTCTCGATGTTTTATGGTTCAAATCTCTGGTTCAAAGCCAGATTCTCTTTACCCCTCCCCTTTTCCTGAAAACCCTAATATCTGAACATGAATCCGTCCAGATCTTTGTAGATCTGAAACGATTCAAGCATTATTTGGTGTTTTCCCTCGAAAATCTTTTGTTTCGGTTAACTGCTTCAATTTTGTTTACCTTCTTCTAAAAACTAGGCTTCGTCCAGAGTTTCTTCAAAAGGTTTTTAACTTTCAAATGTTAAATTTGACTATCTCTTTACATGTTTGATTAATTTTCGTGTATATGCTCAAACCCTAGATATTCTTGTTTGTGATATTGGGTTCTTCAATTTTTCCGTTATTGTGTTTATTTCTGTGAACCAGTTATTTTGACTGATTCTATTTTAAGTTTTGAATAATTCTTTCCTGTTAAAATCAGTATTCGTTGCGATTTTTACTGATTGATTTTTATTAGGGATTCGAATAATTTTCCTGTTAAAATTGATATTTTCTGGGATTTTTACTTGTTTCCTTATTTGTGACGTTGATTAATTATACTTGCCTTAATTAATTATCAGTATGGTTTGGGGATTTGACTGACTCCCTATATGGTGCGATATTGATCACTTGCCTTATTTGAGCCCTAGTTCTGTTTCTGCTTCCTTAACTGGTATGCTCTCACTATTACCATTCAGTTAAACCTATGTGTTTCTCTTACAATCAGTATGCCTTCTTCTGAACCTGTATGTTTTCCTGCTTAACATGTCTAATACTATTTTAATTCCACTATGTGCCCTGTTATCAGCATGTTCACTTTCCTGTTATTAAACTAGTAGGATCTCTATATCAGCCTGCCTATCTTTAATTAAACCTATGTGCTTCATATTGTTCCTAATCAGCATGTGTACTGCCTTCAATTAGACTATATGCTTCTTGCTATTCAATATGTTCCCTTATAATTAACATGCCTTCTTTCTGCTTAATCAAACTGATGTGTCTGCTGCAATAGTATGTCTACTTATATGTTTACTGCAATAGCATACCTAATTCCATTTGATTGAACCTATGTGTCTTGTTTTCAATCTATTTACTCTTGTTTTAGCCGGACGTATGTGCTTCTGCTTTTAGCAAATTTGTATACTTGCCTATGTCTAAACTGGACCTATGACTACTTCTCCACTAGCATGCTCTTAAAATGTTCACCTTTCACAATATGACTCCCTAGCCCTACTATCCCTCTGTAAGTGACTGAATGCTCACCTAGTGACAGTTAATTAACTAAGTTGAAACTCTAAGTTACCCTGTTTCTGTATACTATTTGACTGTTGGGACCTTTTTCTGAGTTACAATGATTGAATGACCCTGTTTGCTCCTTATTTCCTGAGAATCCAAAACTATTTTTTTTAAAAACTATCTTCTGTTTTCAACTCCTATTCTTAGAACACCTAGGGTCTTGCCCCTCTAGTGTGAGCATTGTTTAGGAGTCCATGAGACTCCTCCGAACTTTGAAACACTGGAGTTGGCTTTCCAAACTTGCTCACAAAGGGTTACTTTGAAAGTTTTCTGGTGTGAGCATTGCCCGGGGTCCCTGAGGCCCTTGGGAACTTTGACACACCAGGATACTATTGGATGCACTATGAGGTTATGGCATTTTTGGACTGGTTGAAGGCCTGGTCTGCCAAGTTTATCCTTTGGGACTATATTCAGGCTTCCTATAGTTATAGTAGTTTCACTTCTGTAATTCATTATTAAGTTGGTCTGTAGTAATAATTTCTTGTAAACAGATATTGGGGAAATTAGTAAAAGGGAGGGATTCTTATACATATCCTGTTGGGAAAGTGTAGATACCATGCCTATAGGTTGTTACATTATTTGTTTATTTAGATATCATGCCTATAATTTGTTACAATATTTGTTTATTTAGATGCCATGCCTATAAGTCGTTACAATGTTTGTTCATTTAGACATCATCCCTATAGGGTTCCAAAAATCGATTCTGCATTCTAGGTAACATGCATGTAAGCTTGTTGCGATGTTTGCTTAGATACCATGCCTATAGGTTGTTACAATGTTGTTTATTTAGATACCGTGTCTATAGGAGGTTTTTAAAATTAATCCGTCCTGCCTGTAAGTTTGAAAAGAATCAGCTTCTGCATACTAACAAGGTTTAAATCAGTCTTCTGCATGTTTTAAAGCTAATTGGTGCATTTAGATGCGATGCCTATAGGATTCCAAAACTAATTTTTGCATTTAGCTGCCAGTACCTATAAGTCTAAAATTAGTTATTACACCTAGGTAGCATGCCTATAGGACATGTTTGTAGGGTATTACAGATCCACGCCTAGGCAAGCCTATAGGTAATCAAGGTCTAATACAACTGTGGAACTACACTTTGTTTATTTGTGACTGCCCAGATTCAACAGGTTTTAAAATTAGTAGGCAAACTAATTAGGCCTTTAACACTTTGCCTTAACCCAATGCTGTATATTCACTGCTTATCATGCTCACCCAGATATCCTGTTCTAGGACCTCTCTGAAATATCTAAAATTTGTTGTTTGAGACGTGCACTTGCTTGCTCTATTTGTGGAGGTAAAATGTGAGCCTTTTAACTGTTCTATCCTTGGTCCAGTCCTACGTGTTTTGTTTGTCGCCTAGAGTTTTCTCCTTTAATTACTGTAGGGGAGTCTAGATCCACCTTAACTAGAAGTCCTAAATACCTCCAGGACTATATAAGTAAAGGGACGGGTAATGCACACATAGGATACATCTTAAGGTTGCTAGAACGCTTTAGGCTATGACAAAGGGGAGGGTAATCGGGTAGTAAAGGATATGGTGACATGTGCGCCAATGCCACGTGTTACCCCTCTAGTTGAGAAAGGCTTACCGGGTATTGTAGAGATGTGATCCTATAGGCTAACAAACCTAGGACTTCCCTCATCTTATTTACATATGTGTGCTTAGACTGCTTATCTGTTAAATTTCCTTTATCTTATATGTGTGCTTAGACTGCCTATCTGTTAAACGACTGATTCACATAATTGAGTTCGGACGGGACCCACCGTTGTGGACCGCAAGGGGTGCCTAACACCTTCCCCTCAAGGTTATTTCGAGCCCTTACCCAAATCTCTGGTAATGCAAACTGGTTTCATGAGTTAATTGTTCTAGGTGCCCTAACACTCCTTAATCCGTTAGGTGACGACTCTTCAAATTCAAATACCCAATTCCCCAAAAGGAAATGAATTGTTCCCAATGAATGTCGAAACCCGGACTCCGCAAGGAAAAAGGGGGGCGCGACATCTACTCCCTATCATTTACAACTATGCATTGATGAGTTTTGGGAAAGTAGTCGATGAGTTTGATAAAGGGAATCAATTGAACTATGCTAGGGTTTTGGGTTATTGACTTAATGTTGTTGTTAACATTTGGTTGATGAGAAATGGTGTTAGTTACATCTATTTGGGATTGCCACCTATAAGTAGTAGAATGAGAATTGGGTGAAGAAAGCACCATTAATAAGGGATATGAGGCTTTACGCCCATAAGGTGTTTGATAAAATGCCTAAGTGACTAAAACATGAGCATTAGTGCTAATATTGGTTCCTCTTGATATATATTGACATAGATTATTGTTGAAAGAGGCGACAAACATTGTGATACGCTTAAAAGGACCAACGTCAAGGTATGTGAGGCTAAATCTCTATGTTTGGGAATGTTAATGATTCTCCCTACACTACGTTTCTTTTATGACGTTACTAATTGCCTCAGAAATATAGTTGAGCCTAGTTCCTTGAATAGTTGCAAAACTTCTATTCTCTAGCTTTGTAACTCGTTCATGACTTTTATTCTGAACGTTGTGAGCTCAGTGCTTAATCAATATAGACTTGGGTTTGACGCCCATGAGTCTCAGTCTAGATTACTCAGCATGTCATAAACAGTTGAAGTTTCAGTTTTCATTACCAGTTCATGAATACATGTCTCAGTCTAGTTTAGCATTTCAGTATCATGAAACTCAACATGATTCAGTATTTCAGTGTCATGTATTGCAGTATGATTCTCAGTTCCTAAATTTTAAATTCCTAAATGTTGAATACCTGTTGTTGCACCCTATTTTGCACTAGTCAAAACAAGATTCAACTTGTGGTTCCTCTGTTGTTGATGAAAGAGAGTCGCCACCTAATATTTAAATTTATACTAGGTTACCTATTTAATTACTAAATGTTATATTCTTTATTGGTCTGCTAATTGGTGAGATCATGGGTAAGGGTTCTTGTTCTTCTAAGGGGAAGATGTTAGGCACCCCTCAAAATCTACGTGAGGTAGCTCCATAAGACTTAAACTAGATTCAGAATTAATTTATTTGTACTATGCTTTACTAGTGTTCTAAGGGTATAGCTTACCATATATTATGACATAATATCTATAAGGGGAGAGTATGGTTTAAAGAAGATGGTTTTAAAGAAATGCATTTAGGAAATTAGTGTTAGTATATTTAAGCTTGAAAAAAAAAGAACTTCGAAAGATGGAAACGTTTGTATACATGTGAAATGGAAGCCAAGTTAAAGCAATTTGTTTCCTAAATCGTGGAGATTCATGTCGTCCTAATGTGGTAAAGTGATATAAAAATGATCCTAAGATATACCTTGGTTTTGAAGTAGAAAACTATTTGAAAGCCTTTGTTTTAAGGCAACATCACCTTAATCCTCCGAAATAATTGATTCCCTTTTTGGAAAGACTAAATCGTGACAATTCTATTTTTCTCTTTAAAAGAGGGGCTGCTGCCCTTGTTAAGCCTTTAGGCTTCCAAAATCTTGAAGAAAAGAGTTAGTAAAGCATGACAAGTTAATAGAAACTTACGATTAGCGGGTATGAGATTAATTGCTAACTAATGCCTCTTTTAATCTTAAGTTATTTAAGGCTTGCCTAAGTCATTCTATGAATTAAAAGATAAGGATAAACATTCAATCCAATATATGCTTGTCATATACATAATGAGATACAACAACAGGAAAACAACAATGAGCAATGACATAGTGCAACTGAAGAATGACGAAACAATAAGTAAAGAGGTGAAGGGAAAGAAGTGACTCTGAGAGGTTTGGGTCTCAAAAGGCAGGCCCGACAGTAACAATGACGAGCGACGACATATCCTTGGACCATGGTAGAGCTGGACTTGGGCTTGAGTTCTTAAAGAACTCAACAAGCCCAAATCATTGTACATGCCCAAAAATAAAAAATAAAAAGGTCATTAGAATAACAGTATTGTATACATATCCATATGTAAAATTTGCAAACAAAGACTAAAAGAAATCACTGACAGTGTTTAAATTCTAAGGGAATCATACTAAGCAAAGATTAAAAGAAGATGTTACTAACAATACCTAAATGCTAAGGGAATCATGCTAATGTGGAAGGTTGTGTATACTGAATGATCCACATTGAATACCTTTTGTTGCCATTATACACCAAACCCAGAGAGAGTAATAAGTGTCAATGAACTAAATGCTAAGGAGAGAGTTCTACTTAAGGCCGATGTCTCCTTTGAATCCCCCAACACTTCAAAGTTCCCAAGGGTCTCAAGGCCCAGGGCAATGCTTGTGCCGGGGAGAGTAACCCAGCTAAGAGTTAAACTCTACTCTCAAATACTCCTAACCACTAACGACTCATTCTTCCCTATAGGTTTGAGTGCCATTGAGGCACTTTTAATGTGAATCAATCACCATAACAACACCATACCATATAAGCAATACCCTTCCCATGATGGCTAAAACAGAATATATTACAAAAATACAAGATAACCTATTCATATTGATATGACCATTTTTCACAGCTAGATGGATGGTCCACTATGAGTAATATGCTAAGAGGTTCAAAAGGAATCAGTTTCAAACACACATAGAGGCAGGAACACTATCCTATTACTGTTAAGAATCAATCATTTGAGATCATACATTCCAAGGACAAAAAGGCATATAATCCAAGCCTGTAACAATTATGAACTTAGCACATATACTTTGACAACCTTTAGTTAAATTAATCAAGGATTGGTCTTAAGTTAGGCCTTGTTCTCTAGTACACATAGAGATTAACAACTCCAACTGAAACTCTCTGTAAGGAGTTAACAAAGATATAGACCAACAACTTCAATTAGCTTCTAAAAGGAAATCAGGAGAAGATAGATTATTTTGGAGGAATGTTAACATCACTGTTTACCTCAAAAAATATGAATAACAATTAAATGTGATTTGTGGTTTTAAAGATATGTGATTTATTCCAATACTAGTGAATACACAAGTAATATCAGGTTTAAGTACGAAGAATTGATGAACCAAACCAGTGTTGTTAGAGCAATGGGGACCTTGAGCTCGATTATCTCGGGGGCCTCGGGATAAGTTAAGAGCAATAAAGTATGAACAATAAAGTAAAAATAATAAAGCTGAAGAACAATTGTGGAGCACAGTAAACGAGAAAAGCAGAGTAGAATGTTCTATTGCAGTGAATGAGATGATCTTTACAAATGATTGGGGTCCCCTTTATATAGAAGGGGAAACCCCTAGTATGGTACATTTCCAATTATAGTAAAGAATTCTATTGGTATAGCTGTATAACTACCTAGTACGGACTCGTACTATTCCGTACAAATCTTATCCCTTAATTTATGCCCTGATCCACATGTCCTTGAGAAATTCCCGCTCTTTCTTGAGTGTCATCGAAATTGTACTGCCCTCGAGGCAGATCATGATGGGTCTCCGATTTGCTCCCTCGAGGTATGCATTTTCCAGTCAGATCTGGTCTTTACTTCGTGCTGCCCGAACTCGAGCCCGGAGTACCGTTAAGTCATTGAAATCGAGCTCTCCGATTTCGACTGTATACAGATAGTCCCCGCATTTCTTAGAATGAAAAGATAAGAAACGATCTGATTCTCGCCCCTTCGATGTCCCAATCATGATGTCAGTCTAGCGAGGTCAGCGGTCCGTGTGACTGAAAAGTCGTGCAAAAGTTACGCCTACATAGTTTTCAAAAAGCCTTTAATGAAAGACGGCTATTGGTCGTCCGTTTAGCTTCTCCAACACGCTTAGACAGACTCTATAAATACTTCAATCCTTCATTCTTCAAACTTTTACTTTTACAATATCATCAAATCCTCTCTGCACTTATTCCTTCCTTGTGCCCATTTCTCAACCAGCTCCTTCTCCTTCTTCTGAATTTTCACAACAAAAATGGCAAAACTTCTAAGACAGTTCCACAAAAAGAGAAGGCCTCTTTGTCTTCACGCCCGTCGAAGAACAAAATGGTGGTACCTCCTCGCATTGAGGAGTGTACCCTCGGGCTTTGTGATACGTCTTCCGATTTTAAGGTCGACAAGCCTACTTTGGTTCCAGGACGATGTGAACCCATGTCTCGGTATATTAGCTTAATGACCGAACTCAAACAAGTTAAGGCAGATTGCCATTGGGGAGATGAAGTGCACGTGGAGATCCCTTCACCTGATGAGGATATTACTACTCACAAAACGGGGTACCTAAGCGTATACACATACCCATTTACCTTAGGTTCCGTAGATCCTTCTTTGCCCTTTCCAGACCCAGTGAGCCTCGATTTCTGTCGAAAATACCAAGTGACATTTGGCCAAATTTATCATTTCTTCTGGCGGATTGTTCACCTAATTAGTTACTTTTCGAGCAAAGTTGAGGGGATGTCTTTTACCCTCGACCATCTGATCAAATAATACAGCCCTCGTCTCTATCGAGGTGGTCTGATAAAATTGCAACGTCGATCTTCGAAGTCTTTCTTCGCTAGCATCGATGAGGAGAGGGTTTCAGGGCTGCAACTCAGCGGTCGTAAATTTATGGAGCTTCATACTGAGACGGTCGCTGAGTTGTCTAAGGATAAGTCCGAAGCAGATGTGTTCGTGTCTTCATATCGAGCCGGTGCTGCAGATGCTAATGCTCGGGTTAGGGACATATCTGCTGCAGCTGAGCTTAAGTTATACTGCGCCGTTAATCATGCTCGGCTGGAATCTCGAAAGCAAACTCTCGAGGAAGTGCATGCCAAAGGCTTTGACCTTTCTGCAAAAATTGAGAAGGTGAATGCTTTGGAAAAAGAGGCAGCTGCATTTTTCTCTACTGATGAAGATTCTGTCAGTAGCTCCGAGAGTGGGGAGGACGAAGACAAAGTCCCCGAGGAGGAAGTGGCCCCCGAAGATCAGGCTGCCGAAGGTTAGACCACCGAAGATGTAGTTCCGGTGGATGCTGCCTCCGAGCGAGTGACCCCGACAATAGACTAGGTCCTCTTAATTTCTTTATTTTATGTAAGGGCTCCATGGGGGAGTTTTGTGTGCACGGTGAAATCGGAGGACTGACTTCTGATTAGCAAAATGCTTCGACAGATCACTCCAGAGGTACGAGATCCCGAGCCGGCTATTTTCCTCGAGATATGTCGACATCCAGCCGAAGGTAACATCGACCGAAACCCCGACGAAAACAGAAAGTTCACGAAGAACGTATCCGGGGTCGACTAAGTCTGTTCGAGCAACTCAACGTCGACCCACGCACACGTCATAAAGCTATTTGGCTGTCCCATCTCCTTTTCTTTATCACGCAACGTCTCTTGTACTAAGTTTGGGATCCCCCCTCTTATAAAAGGAGAGTCATTAATACCCTGTAAGGCAGAGCTCCAACAATTCTACAAAAGTTCAATAATATCTTCTCTCTCTCTCTTCTCTCTAAAAACTTATTGGCTCCCACTGATCCGAAGATACCTCGATATCCTTCGCCTTTATATGTGTTCTTCATTTTTGTATGTGTTCTTCATCGTATAATTTAGTTTCGCCTATAAAGAGCTTTATTTGATCATATCTCTAACCGTTGTATCATCATTGGTTATGTGGTACCCGACCTCGAGGACCTCCATCGAAATGAAGTTAGGCTCTAAGGAGCCAANTGAAAGCCTTAACACGGGAAGGAAAATCTCTACAGAGGAGGATGACTACTCGGAATAGCAGAACCCAAAAAAGAAGGAATACAACCCTATGTGTGGAGAAAACGGCGACTATCCGCCTGCCTCAAAGGCCAATTAAAAACGCTAACTGAGACATTTCTCGCTTTGGGAAAATGTGCCAACGGAATCACCTCGGTCATTTCGTGACCATATCATACACTTGACGCCGCCATACGACGCCTTGGGGTCAGAAACCCCCGCATCGACCAAGCCTCGAGATGGTACCCGATCTCGAGGACCTCCGTAAAAAAGAAAATAGGCTCCAAGAAGCCATTGGCATCATTACAAGTCCCGAGATGGTGCCCGATCTCGAGGACCTCCACCAAAAAGGAGATAGGCTCCAAGAAGCCATTGGCATCATTACAAGTCCTGAGATGGTGTCGGATCTCAAGGACCTCCACCAAAAAGGAGATAGGTTTCGGAAAGCCAATGACATCACTACATGGCCCGAGATGGTACCCGATCTCGAAGATCTCCACCAATAAGGGGATATGCTCCAAGGGGCCATTAAAATCATCCTAAGCCTCGAGATGGTACCCGATCTCGAGGACCTCGCTCAAAAGAAGATAAGCTCTGAAAACCTACTCATATGGGCTTGGCCTCGGGGTACCATCTAAACCCGAGTAAGCCCCCATCCAAAATCTATCTACTACGCCTTAAGGCTATCTACACTGAGTTCAAAGCAAACTTCCAAGTGGCCCGAGCCTGAGCGAACCCCCGCTCAGGGACTGTTCACGAAGGCCCAAAGGATATCCTTATTATCAGACTCCCGAGCAAATCCCCCCGTCAAGGTCTACCGCGGGGTCTAAAGGGCTAAGTCTCGTACTAAAAATTCG
The DNA here is from genome assembly GCF_001879085.1 of Nicotiana attenuata. Classification (NCBI taxonomy): domain Eukaryota; kingdom Viridiplantae; phylum Streptophyta; class Magnoliopsida; order Solanales; family Solanaceae; genus Nicotiana; species Nicotiana attenuata. The sequence goes on from NC_031994.1 coordinate 28,597,635, forward strand.
GAGCCCCTACTCTCATTCAACTCGAAGCCAGGGATCCCGACGGTCCGAGTTTATCAATCCAACCCGAACCCGATCCAAGGAGCAGAAAAGTTTCTACGGGGAATTGTGTTAATCAATCAAGCGCCAGAGAATTCTTACGCCCAGGCTCGGTATTCGTACCGGTCGATAGAATCCCGCATCCAGATTCTTCACAAATGCAGATAAAAGGAAATAAAGCATAAATCAGAGACAAATCGAAGAAACATCTTTTCCATTAATAAACAACGGTTACAAAGCCCACGAGGGGTCCTTACACATGATTACAAAGCCCACGAGGGGTCCTTACACAGAAACAAAGAAGCAAAAAAGTGTGCATACAATGAAAGCCAAGAGTCTAAACTGTTCTCGGGGGTGTATTCTCGACGGCGTTATCTTCGACCACCGCCCCCTCAGGAATTATATATTCGGAAGCCTGATCTCGGACACCCGCCAACAGTGTCTCAAAGGACGAGGAAAGCAAAGGGGATGAAGTGCCACACCAGGTCGGAGTAGGGAGGTGAGCAGCGGAGTAGAGTCCGAACGCCCTCCTGAGCAGCGATGTAGAGTCCGAATATCTTCCTGAGTAGTAAAAAATCGATATCCCTATTTCATCTTCTCGAGACAACAACAACAACAACAACAACGACAGGTCAATGCGATCTCGCTCGGTAAGGGAAAGCCCTGAAAAAAGGCCATGGCGTGGCTGATGGGAACGCCACCATGTAACCTTAAGGCCGCGGGCCTCAAACATAGGGGATAATAATGGATGAGGATGAAGATAAGAAAGGAGTGGAAAGATACTGGAAGACACTTGAATGAAGAAATGATTCCAGGAGGCTTCCATTTATAAAGGGTGGTAGTGTAACTAGCGGCCCCGTCAATGTCTTTGAAAGACGTATCAGCAGGCGCAATCAATGCATTTTTTGGGAACCGAATCGACGGCGATATTATCGCCTTGGAGAATAAGAATCGGCAGTACATTGAATGACACTAAAAAGACGAACCGACAGGACGCCTCAGTTATCACAAAGGCTTACGTCGTAAGTATGACATCATCACAGAAAGCTCGAAGAGATGGATATCAAAGTCGTTTCTTATCGCTCCACTCTAAGAAATGCGGGGAGTATCTGTATGCGGTAAAATCGGAGGGTCGAATTTTCGGCTATTACAAATGCCCCGTAAGCAAACTTCCCAGAGGCTCGAGACTACCATCGAGATTTATCCCGAGGGTCGTTGGTTTCCAACCTTGAGGCATCACAAATCGATGGTTACGGTTATGGTAGAAAAGTGGGAAGTTCCCTAGGCGCACGACTAGGGCTGACAAAGTCTAGAAGTGTAGCTCTGACCCATATCAGGGCATTAGGTGGCTATACCTGCCCCATATCTTTGTAATTAATGCATTTTGAACTATGTTCCCCCTCATATAAAAAGGGGGAATCCTTGTCATTTGAGAGGATCTGATGCTCAATACTAAATACACAAGAACATTCTCTCTGCTCTCTAACATATTCTCTTAAGCCTTTACTTCCATTTATTGCTCACATTCATTGTGTTCTATTTATTGTTCTTCATTTATTGCTTATCATTGATCATAAAGAGCCATCATCATAGCTCTCATAAGGTGTTAAACCTCCTTCGATCGCCCTATGTCGATCGTCCAGCTCGACCTCAAGGCCCCGAATAATCAAGCTCGAGGCCCCAATCCCCAACTATTCGGTTCAATTATCATACCGCCTCTAAGCTGCAATCTTGATTTCTAATCGTTTACTTAGCGTCCAACGCTTAACAACCATCATAAAAATAGATCACGTATTTTTAGAACCACAAAATCAAATTTAATTGTAATTACCATTTTCACGGTAAACAATGCCCAAAGCACCTCGGGCAATACTTCTCTCCATTTCCCCTTTGCATCATCTAACCTTTTCTTTAAGTTTCGAATGATGGTTTTGTTTGTGGACTCGGCCTGACCATTCGCACTTGGGTGGTAAGGTGCTGATAGGACCCTTTTGATTTTATGATCCTCGAGGAATTTTGTTACTTTGCTGCCGATGAATTGTTTCCCATTGTCGCATGCTATCTTGGCAGGTATCCCGAACCAACATATGATGTGGTCCCATATGAAGTCGATGACTTCTTTTTCTCTTATCTTCTCGAAGGCCTGCGCTTATACCCATTTTGAGAAGTAGTCAGTCATAAACAAAATAAATTTAGCTTTACCTGGCACTGTTGGTAGGGGGCCGATGATGTCCATCCCCCATTTCATGAATGGCCACGGGGATAGGACCGAATGGAGTTGTTCACCGGGTTGATGGATCATCGGTGCAAATCTTTGGTATTTATCACACCTTCGAACGAACTCCTTGGTATCCCTTTTCCATGATATCCCAATAATACCCCACTCTGATCACTTTGCGAACCAAAGAGTCTACACTAGAATGGTTCCCACAAGTGTTCTCGCGGATTTCTCGTAATACATAATCGGTGTCCCCGGATCCCAAGCACACTACCAGAGGTCTATCAAAGGTTCTTCTATATAATGTTCCATTTTCGCCGAGTGAGAATCGAGTTGCTTTGGCTCGAAGTGTTCTCGACTCTTTTGGGTGCGTGGGGAGCTTCCCATGCTTCAAGTAGTCGATGTACTTATTCCTCCAATCCCATGTTAAACTTGTTGAATTAATTTCTACATGGCCTTCTTCGACCACCGACCTCGATAGTTGGACGACAGTCCCCGGGACGATATCATCTTCTTCAACCGATGACCCCAAGTTTGCAGGTGCATCGGCCTCGCTATTCTATTCTCGAGGTACATGGTCCAGTGTCCATTCCTTGAAGCGGCGCAATGTCAGCTGAAGTTTGTCTAAGTACCTCTGCATTCGATGGTCTCGAAGCTCGAAGCTCCCATTTACTTGATTTACTACCAAAAGGGAGTCACACTTTGCCTCGATGACTCTGCTCCAAGGCCCTTGGCTAGTTCAAGACCTGCAATCATGGCCTCATACTCGACCTCATTGTTAGTCAATTTAGAAGTTTTGATAGATTGCGTAACGACGCTGCCGGTAGGCGGTTTTAAAACGATGCCGAGCCCGGGTCCTTTCACATTCGAGGCACCATCTGTGAAGAGGGTCCATACCCCCGATGACGTACCCATTTTTAGCAAGAGTTCCTTTTCTACTTCGGGTACGAGGTCAGGTGCGAAATCGGCCACGAAGTCTGCTAAAATTTGAGACTTGATAGTCGTTCGAGGCTGATATTCGATATCATACCCTCCAAGTTCGATGGCCCATTTGGCCAATCTGCCCAATAATTCGGGCTTATGCAAGACACTTCGAAGTAGGTACGTAGTCAATACACATATAGGATGGCATTAAAAATATGGTTTTAATTTCCTAGATGCGCTTATTAATGCAAGAGCTAACTTTTCCAAATGTGGGTACCTGGTTTCAGCATTTCCTAGGGTCTGACTCACATAATAGACAGGAAATTGCATACCTTGCTCTTCTTAAACCAACACGCCGCTTACTGCCACCTCGGCACGGCTAGATACAAGTAGAGTGTTTCATCCTCCTTCGGAGTATGAAGCAGGGGTGGGCTCGAGAGATACCGTTTTAATTCTTCCAAGGCTTGCTGGCACTCCGGAGTCCATGCGAAGTTGTTCTTCTTCTTGAGTAGGGAAAAGAAATGATGGCTCCGATCTGGTGACCTCGAGATAAATCGGCCTAGGGTAGCTATCCGTCCGGTCAGCCGTTGTACGGCTTTCACATTGTTCACTATGGTGATTTCCTCGATGGCTTTGATTTTATCGGGGTTGATCTCGATACCCTTGTTCGACACCATGAAGCCCAAGCACTTGCCCGAGCCAACTCCAAAAGTGCATTTCTTGGGGTTGAGCTTCATGTTGTACTTTCTTAGGATATCGAACGTCACTTGCAAATGGGTCAAATGGTCCTCTGCACATAGGGACTTAACTAGCGTGTCATCAATATAAACTTCCATGGATTTTCCTATTTGATGTTCGAACATCTTATTAACTAGGTGTTGATATGTAGGTCCTGCATTTTTTAGCCCGAAGGGCATTACATTATAACAATACGTACTACACTTCGTGATGAACGAAGTCTTTTCTTGGTCCTACGGGTGCATTTGAATTTGGTTGTACCCGGAGTAGGCATCGAGAAAAGTAAGGATCTCGTGGCCGGCCATAGTATCGATCAAACGATCGATGTTGGGCAATGGGAAAGAATCTTTAGGGCATGCTTTGTTCAAATCTTTGTAGTCTACACACATTCTAAGTTTATTCCCCTTTTTAAGGACTACCATTACGTTAGCTAGCCATTCGGGATATTTTACTTCCCTAATGGATCCTATCTTGAGAAGTTTTGTTACCTCTTCTTTGATGAATGCATGCTTTACCTCGGACTGAGGTTTCCCCTTTTTCTTCACAGGTTTAAATCTGGGATCGACACTTAGTCGATGGGTAGTTATCTCCGGTGGGATCCCTGTCATATCTAAGTGGGACCAGGCGAAGCAATCAATGTTATTGATAAGAAATTGAATGAGGTTTTTCCTGAGTTTGGGGGTTAACCCCATCCCCAGGTATATCTTTCGTTTTGGAAGATGCTCGATCAATATGGAATTTTCGAGTTCTTCGACCGTAGACTTCATCGCTCCGATTCCTCGGGGGCAACGAAGGCTCGAGGGATGAGGAAATCTTCTTCTTCGTCCTCGACCACCTGTTCCTCGAACACCTGTCCCTCGGGCTCAACCGAGGGTATGGGCTGTGACTGCTATTTGGCCACCTATTCGTCTTTTGACTTTTCCAATGTAGATGGCGTCAATACCGGTGCCAAGTCGTGTATCGCAAACTTCTCCTTAGCTGCATGCTGCTCTCCATATACTCTTTTCACGCCATCCTTTGTTGGGAACTTCATTATTTGATGAAGGGTCGATGGCACCGCCCTCATGCTATGGATCCACGGCCTTCCAAGCAAAGCATTATACCTTATGTCACCTTCGATGACATGAAATTTGGTGTCTTGTATGGTTCCGGCCACGTTGACTGGGAGGATGATTTCTCCCTTCGTTGTTTCACTTGCCATGTTGAAGCCATTCAAGACTCGAGATGATGGTATGATTTGACCGAGCAACCCGAGCTGCTCCACGACCCTTGACCTGATTATATGTGCCGAACTACCTGGATCCACGAGAACACGTTTAACTTGAACTTTATTTAAAAGGATAGAAATTACCAGTGCATCGTTGTGAGGCTGAGATAAGGCCTCAATATCTTCCTCGCTGAATGTGAAGGTGTCCTCGGGCATGTAGTCCCGAGTCCATTTCTCCCTTGTGATGGATACTTTGGTACATTTGAATATAGGTCTCTGTGGGACGCCGACTCCATCGATGATCATGTGAATGACATGTTGAGGTTCTTCAGGTTCATTCTTCCTGTTTGTATCTCTTTCTCGGAAATGGTTCTTGGCCCGGTCGCTGAGAAATTCACGAAGATGCCCCTCGTTGAACAACCGGGCTACCTCCTCTCTAAGCTGCCTGCAATCCTCGGTCATATGCCCATGAGTACCATGATACTTGGACATCAAGTTGGGGTTCCTCTGAGAAGGATCGGTCTGTATAGGCTTGGGCCATCTAGTATCCCTAATTTTGCCAATGGTTGAGACGATACCCGAGGCATTGACGCTGAATTTGTACTCTGATAATCGGGGTGCCTCCACCGGTCCCAAGTGTCTATCAAACCCGGTTTTGCTCATGAGTCCCCGGGAACTTTGACCTCGATCTGCTCTTCGATCATTCTGAGGCATGTTNAAATGGTCGTGGGATTTGAGACAGCATGGTCTCGTGATTCAAGGTCACTCGGGACGAGTGCGGATAGAGTGTGGTAAGTGTTGAATGGAGTTGTTATCGTTTCTAAGGCAATCCGGGTAAATCGGTACCTGTTATGCACATCCGCCAAGTCACGGCGGGATACTCGATCAAGTTCTGCTTCAGCTGCTTCGAAGCTATCCAACTTCATTCATTTAGCCCCTGTGTAAATGCTTGTACGGCCCAGTCATCGGAGACTGGTGGTAGCTCCATTCGTTCTGACTGGAAGCGGGATACAAACTCCCTCAGCATCTCGTTCTCCCTTTGCTTTATTTTGAATACATCGGACTCCCTTGTTGCGACTTTTATGGCACCGGCATGTGCCTTTACAAATGAGTCAGCCGACATGGCAAACGAATCAATAGAGTTTGGGGGTAAGTTATGGTATCGAATCATGGCACCCTAGACAGAGTTTCCCCAAACTTTTTTAGCAAAACAGACTCAATTTCATCGTCTTTCAAATTATTTCCTTTTATGCCACAAGCATATGTGGTGATGTGCTCGTTGGGATCAGTGATCCCGTTGTATTTTGGGATGTCTGGCATCTGAAACTTCTTTGAGATGGGCTTCGGAGCCGCACTCTGGGGGAATGGTTTTTGCACAAACTTCTTCGAGTCCAGTCCTTTCAAAATTAGGGGTGCTCCCGGTATTTGGTCGACCCTCGAGTTGTATGTTTCCACCTTTTTGTCGTTGTCCTCAATCCTTTTTTCTCCTAACTCGATCCTCTTCGTGAGTTCCCCGAGCATTCTCATGACGGTGGGTTCAGTTCCCGAGCCGTTGTTGCTTGATCTCTCCGGGGTTGGCTCAACACGATGAGCGATTTCTGGACAAGCCACGCTCGGAGTCTTTTGCTGACTCTGTAACTGGGCGATAGCAACTTGTTGTGCTTGCAACATCTCAAAAATCACTTGTAGACTAACTTCTCTTTCTCCTTGAGCCTGTGTCCTTTGAGCGTCAGGTTGATCCCCTCCGCGTACACTTCCTTCGACATTAGTGTCCAAATCAACGTTCACGGCAATGTTTGAACCAACATCGATGGGGTTTGGCGCTGGTGCTACCCCAGGGTTTAGCGGTGGCACACCGGTCCCTGCAGATGTTGCATTGTTTTCTCAATGGGATCCGAGACCGTCGTTTCCATGCACGGGTGCATTTGCTGAGCTAGACATATCTTAGCCTAAAATCAAAGAATCTTTGACAAGAAAAAGTGTGAAGAATAACGTGTGTTATCAGAAAACTAGCACTAAAATAATCACTATTATCTTTAGCCCCACGGTGGGCGCCAAACTGTTTACCTCGAAAAATATGAATAACAATTAAATGTGATTTGTGGTTTTAAAGATATGTGAGAATCGATGAACCAAACCAGTGTTGTTAGAGAAACGGGGACCTCGAGCTCGATTATCTCAGGGGCCTCGGGGTGAGTTAAGAGCAATAAAGTATGAACAATAAAGCTGAAGAATAATTATGGAGCACAGTAAACGAGAAAAGCAGAGTAGAATGTTCTATTGCAGTGAATGAGATGATCTTTACAAATGATTGGGGTCCCCTTTATATAGAAGGGGAAAACCCTAGTATGGTACATTTCCAATTATGGTAAAGAATTCTATTGATATAGCTGTGTAACTACCTAGTACGGACTCGTACTATTCCGTACAAATCTTATCCCATAATTTATGCCCTGATCCACGTGTCCTTAGGAAATTCCCGCTCTTTCTTGAGTGTCATGGAAATTGTATTGCCCTCGAGGCAGATCATGACGGGTCTCCAATTTGCTCCCTCGAGGTATGCATTTTTCAGTCAGATCTGGTCTTTACTTTGTGCTGCCCGAACTTGAGGCCGGGGTACCGTTAAGTCTTCAAAATCGAGCTCTCCGATTTCGACCGTATACAATCATTATAGGTTAATTACTACAACTGATATTTTTTAAGGAGTGCCAATACAAATACAGCTCAACAACTTCTAAATACTCATTAATAACCTCTAATTAAGAGACACAAATTGATAACTTCAAATAAAACATTCAAGAAGTGTTGATAGGGGTTCAAAGCAGCAATCATGATTAGAGCTTCTACTGGTACTGTCAGACGTACCCAAACTACAGTCTGAACTTCTAACGGATACTAACACGCTCAAAGGTTGCAATTAGGACTTCTAAAAGATCTTAGCAAAGTCACAGATTCACAACTTCATTTAGGACTTTCTGACAGTATTAACTTCTCATAATCTCATTGACGATAAAGCATGATGTTATGTTCAAGCAATAGCAACAAGAGACTCTATTTTGAGCTCACAAACTAAGTTTAATCCATTTCAGAGAGCATAGTGAAGTATAGAAACAATGTGGGCATGTATGGGATCATGAAGGATAAATAGAGATATTGAAGAACAAAAATGAATGCAGAATCACAAGAACACACCCAAAGGACAACTAGCAGAGATCATATTATGCAAATGTTACTAACAGTATCACTATATGAGCTTTAGGAAAAAAGATAAGAGTATCATCATATTTGAAAACATGTTAAGCATATCTAGGATAGGGTTTCAAGTAGAATGGAACTCGGCACTAGTATTTTAGCTAAACAAATATGTCATGATAACCTGAATACATCTCATCCTTCATGAATTAAACTAGGTGTAAAGTAATCTCCGAACATACACAAAAGTGATACTAGGATCCGAATAACTTTGGGTAGGTTTACATAGACAGTCATGAGTTTAATCAACCAATCACATAAGCATATTATGGAGATAAAACAAGCTAGAAGATCATGAGTTAGTATTTCTGAACTAAGCCAGCAAGTTGGTTTTCAGCACTAAGTGATTCATACTTTGCTTAAATATGGACTATTAAGGGAACTATAAAAAGTAGCATTCACAGCAGGTTAACATAACAATCAGAGTAGTGCTAATATAATCATTAAAAAGATCAGAAACTAGGTATTAGGAATGTTAAGAAGTTTCTAGTCACTTTCAAAGTTAAAATGAAACATGAATCATTAGAGCTTGTTTTGAGTGTGGTGATACTCATCATATGTTGAGGGAATTCCCCAGGCTCAGGAGGGGTGCACCACCACACACTACTCAGGCTCTGCGTATTCCACCGGGTCCTTAGGCTTCTCAGGCCATGGTTACCGCACATGTTGCCACTCCACCTGCACAGCCAGCTAGGGGTAGAGGTTGGACAGCTAGAGATCGCCCTGGAGGGGGAGGCCAGGACATATATTATACTCTTCCTGCTAAGAAGGAGGCAGTTGCATCCGACTCAATTATCACAGGTATTGTTCCAATTTGTCATAGAGATGCATCAGTCTTATTTGATCTAGGCTCCACTTATTCCTATGCATCATCTTACTTTGCTCCATATTTGGGTGTATCCTATGATTCTTTGAGTTCTCCTGTCTCTGTGTCCACACCTGTGGGAGATTCTATTGTTGCTAATCGTGTGTAGCGATCGCGTTTAGTTGTTCTTGGTGATTTTGAAACCAGAGTCGATTTATTATTGCTCCGTATGGTAGATTTTGATATTATTTTGGGCATGGAGTGGTTGTCTCCCTATCATGCTATTCTCGATTGTCATGACAAAACTGTAAAACTGGCTATGCCAGGTTTACCACGGATAGAGTGGAGGGGTGCATTAGATTACGTTCCTAGCAGGGTTATCTCATTTCTAAAGGCTTAGTGGATGGTTGAGAAAGGATGTAATGCTTATCTAGCCTTCGTGAGAAATGTCAGTGTTGATACTCCTGCCGTTGAGTCAGTTCCGGTAGTGAGGGATTATCCCGATGTATTTCCAGCTGATCTTCCGGGCATGCCGCCCGACACGAATATCGATTTTGGTATTGATTTGTTACCGGACACTCATCCTATTTCTATTCCGCCATATCATATGGCCTCAGTAGAGATGAAAGAATTAAAAGAGAAGTTGCAAGAGTTGCTTGATAAGGGCTTCATTCGGCCCGGTGTGTCACCTTGGAGTGCTCTAGTCTTGTTTGTAAAGAAGAAGGATGGTTCCATGCGCATATGTATTGATTATCACCAGTTGAACAAGGTTACAGTGAAGAACAAGTATCCATTGCCATCATTGATGACCTATTTGATCAGCTACAGGGTGCCAGTGTTCTAAAAGATTGACTTGCATTCAGGCTATCATCAGTTGAAGATTTGGGAGCTAGATATCTCGAAGACTGCCTTCAAGACTCGATATGGTCATTACGAGTTCCTTGTGATGTCTTTTGGGCTGACCAACGCCCCATCAACATTCATGCACTTGATGAACACTGTATTTCAGCCCTATCTTGCCTCATTCATCATTGTGTTTATTTATGACATCTTGGTGTACTCCCAGAGCCGGGAAAATCATGAGCAGCACTTGAGGACCGTGCTCTAGACCTTTAGAGAAAAGAAGTTATATGCAAAATTTCAAAGTGTGAGTTCTGGCTTGATTCGATGGCATTTTTGGGTCATGTAGTGTCGAGCGAGGGAATTAAGGTGGATCCAAAGAAGATTGAAGAAGTGCAGAGTTGGACTAGACCGTCTTCAGCTACTGAGATCTGGAGTTTTACTGGTTTAGCATGGTATTATTGCTAATTCGTAGAGGGTTTCTCATCTATTGCTGCACCTATGAGCAGATTGACCTAGAAGGGTGCTCCGTTCAGGTGGACTAAGGAGTGTGAGGAGAGCTTTCAAAAGCTCAAGACTACTTTGACCACAACCCCAGTGTTGGTGTTCCATACAGGTTTGGGGTCTTACACTATGTACTGTGATGTGTCGCATGTTGGCCTCGATGCGGTGTTGATGCAAGACGGTAAGGTGATTGCCTACTTATTTAGATAGTTGAAGGTACATGAGAAGAATTATCATGTCCACGACCTTGATTTAGCAGCTATTGTTCAAGCCTTGAAGATTTGGCGGCACTATTTGTATGATGTCTCTTGTGAGGTCTATACCGACCAACAGAGTCTACAACATGTATTCAAACAGAAGGATCTTAACTTGCGTTAGTGGAGGTGGTTAGAGTGGCTTAAAGACTATGATATCACCATTCTGTATCAACCCGGGAAGGCTAATATGGTGGCCGATGCCTTGAGTCGCAAGGCGGAGAGCTTGGGCAGTTTAGCATATCTACCGGCAGCGGAGAGGCCATTAGCCTTGGATTGCCTTGGCCAACCAGTTTGTTAGATTGGATGTTTTGGAGCCGAGTCGAGTTTTGGCTTGTGTGGTTTCTTGGTCTTCTCTATATAATTGTATTAGAGAGCGTCAGTATGACGACCCCCATCTGCTCGTCTTTAAGGACGCGGTTCAGCACAGCGATGCCAATGAGGTTACTATTGGGGATGACGATGTGTATAGATGCAAGGTAGGCTATGTGTGCCCAATGTTGATGGGTTGCATGAGTTGATTCTTCAGGAGGCTCATAGTTTGCGGTACTCCATTCATCCGGGTGCCGCCAAGATGTATTCGGACTTGAGGAAGCACTATTAGTGGAGGCGAATGAAGAAGGACATAGTGGAGTATGTAGCTCGGTGCCTAAACTGTCAGCAGGTGAAGTATGAGCATCAGCGACTAGGTGGATTGCTTCAGAGGTTAGAGATTCGAGAGTGGAAGTGGGAGCAGGTCACTATGCATTTTGTTGTTGGGCTCCCACGAACTCAGAGGAAGTTCGATGCAGTATGGGTGATTGTGGATAGCTTGACCAAGTCAGCTCATTTCATTCCTGTGGTGACTAATTATACTTCTAAGCAGCTGGCTCGAGTTTATATTCGCGAGATTGACAGGCTTTATGGCGCGCCGGTATCCATCATCTCTAACCGAGGTACACAATTTACATCGTGGTTCTGGAAGGCCATACAACATAAGTAAGGCACGTAATTTGAGTTGAGTACAACATTTCACCCTTAGACGGGCAGACTGTTCGAGCGCACTATTCAGATATTGGAGGATATGCTTAGTTTGGGGGTTCTTGGGATCAGTTCTTGCCGCTTGCGGAGTTTGCCTACAATAACAGTTACCTGTCGAGCATTCTGATAGCTCTGTATGAGGCTTTGTATAGTAGATGGTGTCAGGTATCTGGTGGGTTGGTTTGAGCCGGGGGAGGCTAGGCTATTGGGCACAAACTTGGTTCAGGATGCTTTGGAAAAGGTTAAATTCGCACAGCCCAATCTTGACAGAAGAGTTATGCGAATCGGAAGGTTCGCGACGTTGCATTCATGGTTGGGGAGCGGTTCTTGCTTCGGGTTTCGCCCATGAAGGGTGTTATGAGGTTCGGGAAGAAGGGCAAGTTGAGCCCTATGTATATCGGACCTTTTGAGATTCTTGAGAGGATTGGAGAGATGGCCTAAAGGCTTGCACTACCACCGAGTCTAGCTACAGTTCATCCAGTATCCATGTTTCTATGCTCCGGAAGTATCAGATGATCCGTCTCATGTGTTAGACTTCATCTCAGTCCAATTGGACAAGGATTTGTCTTATGTTGAGGAGGCGATGGCCATTTTTGGACAGGCAGGTCCAAAAGTTAAGGTCGGAGAACATTGCTTTAGTGAAGGTTCAATGGAGGGGTCAACAAGTCGAGAAGGCGACTTGGGAAACCGAGCATGATATGCGTAACCGTAATCCTCATCTTTTCACCACTTCAGGTATTAACCTGAACATATACAACAATCTGGGTGGACAAGTCCAATCTGCAACACAAGAAATACTAACATAGGCCGACAAGGCCACAATGCTAACATACTGAAAATACAGGACACATCTACAAGCCTCTAAAGAGAACATAATTATAATGCGGTCGGGATAGGGCCACGACCTACCCATACTGTCGTAATATACAACAAAACTCTAGACCTGGTAACTCTGAATGATGTGTAGCTTACCAATCAAGCTGTACACCGGTGCGCCTACTGCAAAGGTCTATCTCTATGACTGTCAGGACCTACAAGCATGAAATGCAGTGCCCCCAGTAAAAGGGGCGTCAGTACAAAATAATATACTAATCATGTAAGGCAACTGAATAACTAAAACTGAAACTGAATTGACGTACATAATAATCTGGAAATATACTTACCTGTCTCTGGATCATATCGTATAAGTAATACAGAAATAAACAATCCGGCCTCATACAGGGCTCGCTGTGTATATGTATAGCCCCATAGGCAACTATAGGCAAATGTATAGCCCCGAAGGCATCTGTCTAGCCCCCGAAGGCATGGCAGACATCTGTCTAGCCTCGTAGGCATATAGTAATATAGTAAGTGACACATGTATACTCTTTATTTCTCAACAAGACATAGAACAATGCTAAACTGAATAGGAATTCCCAAGCAAGATGGAATAACACAACATGGGATCTTTATGAATTATTTTCTTGGGTATACTATGTTCGAAACTCACTTAACTATGGATTAATGCCATTGAAAGAAGTGAAATAGCCTTTACATACCTTGCAAAGTAATCTTACCAACAACCATGAGCTCAACTCATCGTCCATTAATCTACAACAATAAAAACGACGTTGTCGTAACACTACAATAGTACTACTATCGAATTCAAACGATAAACTTATTTTATAACAAAATGAGCAGCATATCTCCTGTTTTTTCCACATTCCTTAAGTTCATAATAGTCACAAAAACAACCCAAACAACCAACAATTCTCTAATAAGCTTGCAACCTAAAACAATGATACAACAAGCGGCAAACTCGATTTACGACTAATAAAGATATATCTTCAAACCATTTCATCTTTCACATACTTGTAAAAAATAACAACAACACAATCAGGTTATACCATAAATTTACAGCCATAAAATACCACTAGAACATTCTCAAAATAGTTCAATAAGAAACAATGACACAACTACGATTTCTGACTTTTATTTCACGGTTTTTCAACCATACATGCTAGCTATGATTTCTACGAGCTCAAATACATGTAGAAGGGACATGTTCTTGCCTTAAACCACCAGAACAACTCCAAATCTGAGGCTACTTAAATTTGAAGAATTCTCAAAATCAACCATAGAAGAACAACAACAATCTCACAAGCACTACGAGATTCCCGATATTAGATTCACGTTGTTTGCCTTGGTTTTTTTTTATCTTGTATCATATGAAAAGTTTTAGAAATAGTTTATAAGTGTTTAGGATCTGGAACAAGTGATAAATGAGATTAAAATGAGAAGTCCCTGAATATATACACTTTTAGAAGTTTGCACCGCCTCAAGTGGGTTCCAAAGGGGTTGCATGTACAGTCTTGCAAAAATGTGAATATGTCTCTCTTCTAATATCGTATCGGCGAATGGTTTAATGAGTTAGAAACTAGACATGCAAAAACGCAATTTGGTGGTGGATCACCCCATAAATTCAAGTATATTGGCAGAAAAGTTCTGTGACATTAACCCAAATTTCAGTAAACATTAAAATGTAACTTGTGATAACTTTTGCCGACTTTTATTTTACAACTTGCTTGAATTCAATACTTATCATATGACTATTATATGATTCAAATACCTCATCACAAGGCCTTCGTATCATGTTAAAAACTCCTAGTATTACCCCAAAAGTACAGTTTATAACATCGGCATGTACCTCCAATGTACAATTATAATTCACTCCATAAGTCGTGAAAATTTGCCGAAACTTATTCTTTTCGATCCGATTAACTTCTTACCTCTTACATCATATAGTTAACACTAATTAAACATGATATAAATACTGACAATCCTCAAATATACTCTTACCCTTCGAGCTCGTGCCAACTAGCTTACGACGCAATTTAATTTATGAAAATACGAGATGTAACAATAAATGATTTAAAAATAATAAGTAAATTATTTTAATATTTATAAAATATTAAAATAAACAAAATTATTTAATAAAACAAATTAAAATATTAAAATAAATAAAATTATTTAATAAAACAAATTATTTATATACTAATCAACTACAGCGATCATTTTAAAATGCTATCAAGTAATAATAAAATTATTATTTTAAACATGCAATATAGAGTAATAGCACGAAAAAATGCTAATAAGTAGTACTTAAATACTATAAAAATATGAATAGCTAAAAGAAGCTGAATAGGATTTAAGAGGACAAAATTGACCTGGACATCGCAAGTGCGATAACTGCAGGTTCAGCAACAGCAAAACACATGAATAATATCCGGAACCAATCCCCGGTCCAAACATTATAAAAGGTATATAATCCTTACAGAAACTCGCTCGAAAGCTCAAAACATCAAAATAACATCAACAACTAAGAATCGACTATCAAACCAAAATTTCAATGTTCATAAGTTCAATTTTTTCTAGCTTTCACCTATAAGCGTCGAAATGACCTCGGATCACCCGGGAACCAAATTAAATATACGTACAAGTCTAAAATCATCATACAAACATACAAGAATCGTCAAAACACCGATCGATGGCTATTTACCCAGAATATTAATCGTGCTCAACTCCAACAACCTAAAAACTCAAGAATTGGAATTTTTATTTCAAAACACATCTAAGCTTTTCGGAAATTAAAAGAGACAATGCACACAAGTCATAAAAATTCAAATGAAGCTATTTAAAGTCTCAAATCATGAAACTGAGTGCTGGAACTTAAAACAACCTATCGGATTGTTACACTACCTAACAAGAGATTAATAATACCAAAACTAATACATGTATTATTTTTTTTAATACGTCCTCACTACTAGAAATTGGCGTGTCCATGGCTTACCGACCAAAATTGGACGGTATGAAAATCGAATGAAATCGGTCGGAAAAAGGTACAAATCGATCGTAAAAGTCAAAGCAATAATTCAAAACAAAGATACAGACCAACATTGCTTAATAACTATGGCCCCAAAATATCTGAAAAATTCTTTCTCTGACATGTTTGAATATAGCGACCGAAGTCGGTCGGAAAGGTAGTCAATCTTTGACCAAATGCACTCAGACTTTCTTATTACGTAGAAAAAAAAATTGAATAATTTTTTTTTTCATATTATCGACCAATTTCTGTCAGTATCTATAATTTACATTTTCAGCCCTTTTTCAACTGCATTTTTCATAACAATTATAATTTTAAAAATATTATTGATATAACCAACCGAAGTGGTTCGATTTTTTGGTCAACGATGGTCAAACCTTTTATGGATCATTATAGTTTACAATCTACATATAGTTTATATATATATATATATATATATATATATATATATATATATATATATATATATAGAGAGAGAGAGAGAGAGAGAGAGAGAGAGAGAGAGAGAGAGGGAGAGAGAGAGAGAGCACTAACCTTAAGTCTTAATATAGCAAAACATCCTTTAGCATTATACATTTTATTTTTAAATGTGTTTTAGCGTGTTGGATGCAGATACATAGACTCGATCCATCACACATTAAAACTCAAGATTTACTAGGGCACTCAGCATGCCAGAGCGTCTAGTCAGTTAAAATAAAGAATGATGCATATCTTAGGTTAAATAAAGTGATCAAAAATATATCCTAATATAATTGATTTTTCAATTTATTCAGTGACCAAAGTATTGATCAGGTTAGAATAAAGCATCCAAGCGCGTCATACATAAGTGTAAATTCCTGTAAGTGAAATAAAATTGGGTGCATTTTATAATCTTTTTCTATATGTGATTTAGGATATTGGACACGGACACAGATACAGAGACTCAATTGATCACACATTTTTCCTTAAGAATTACTAAGTCACTCATTATACCGGAGCATCTAGTCATTTAAACTCAAGATTAATGATGTTTGTCCTAGGTTAAATAAAGTAATTAAAAACATATTCTAGCTTAATCGAATATAATTGGTTTTTCAATTTATCCAGTGATCAAGTATTCGAGCAAAGTACTGATCAAGTGAGAATAAAGCATCAATGTGCATCATACGTAACTATAGATTCTAATAAGTGAAATAAAATGATACGCAATAATATTCATTCTTAATCATTCTGCACTGGGCGAGGCACTTGATAGGTCGACTCTTTTGTCTGTGGAGAAGAAGATCGTGCAGCTTTCTGTCGAACTTGAACAGGCAAAGGCTCGAGAAGAAAAGAGAGATGAACAGTTTCATAGCCTTCAGGGTCAACTGGCCAATCTTCTTGCTAGTGGTGCTTTTCAATTCTTTGTGATAGAATTTAAGGGTCCACCAAACTATATAGAGAACTAGGTTCTTTATTAGTTTCCACAGAACGCACGCACACTGCAGTAAGTAAATGACACAGAGGAATTTTACATGGAAAATTCCCAGCTCAACAGGATTAAAAATCACGACCTACCCTTGTAGGATTTCAACTTCACTACTGAGCAACTTTAGGTTACAACCTATGTAACCTAGGAATTAACCTCTTAATCTCTCACTAACTTGTAACACTCTATTACAAGCCACTTTATAATAACTCTATTACAAAGACTTTACAACTCGACTAACTCTAGCCAAGACACAAACACAAGGGTTTATAATTTACAAAGGATTTTCTATACAATGCTTCTAAGTAAGCTAAGTAGGAATTACAAGTACCATCTTTTACAAAGTTACAACTCAACTAAGGACATATAATAACTTGATACGGGAAATTGGTCCGTAGCAGTGTTGCTCTTTGTTCTTGATGCACTTGAATCATTTTCTGGATGATCAATCACCGTGAGAGTGCTTGAGTAAATTCTTGAAGTGTTCAAGTAATTTTTTTACCTTACTTAATGTTATTAATGCATATGTGACATCACTTAGAATGATGTAAAGCAAGTTAGGTAAAAGGCATTCCCCATAAAGTTGACTGTTGCACTATTTCTGGAATGTAGCGTGTGCAGGCAACAACTTTACAGCTGGGACAGTTGACTTGTGCAGTTTCCTTGGGAACTGGTAGCTATCTGTTGTTCCTTTGACTCTGAAGAGTTGAACTGTGTCTCCAACTGGAGACTTATTGATCTTGTAAGTTCTTGAGGATGTGTATCAAGTTCCTTATCTGGTTCTTAATATTAAGTTTGTTAGATCATCAAAACATAACAGGGATAAACATATAACCTATCAATTTCCCCCTTTTGATGATAACAAACTTATAATTTAAGTTCCCCTTAAGAACCAGAATGACAGTGACATTTCCTGTATTCCCCCTGAATCTGTTTCCCATCCTGCTCCCCCTGAATTATTTTTCTCCCTTTTGGCATCATAAAAAGACTAGTAATAGGCTTTTAATTAAAAAGAAATCTAGCTTTGAGTTAACTCATGTCACTTATGTGCACACAACATGACTAAAAACAGAGAATAAAGGCAAGGCAGATACAACAAAAAGGGAAAAGCTTCAATTAAATAATTTGATTTTAAAACAAGAAGTAGATTCAATGTTACTAACAACCATCCACAATTCAGAACAACAAAAATAAAAATACCACAAACATCTTCAGAAACTAATCATAAGAAACCAACAGTTAACACTTGACACTGAGGGGACACTGTCTAGGAAGCACTGGAAGGAGAGGGCTAAGAGGCAGAGGCAAGGGTTTGAAGGACGAGATCCATTCGAGCATTCGCCGACATTTGCTCATTGAGCACTTTCTCTTTCAGGTCCTCCACCTGTTTCTTGAGCTCAGTATTCTCCTTGGTCAGACGAGCAACCTCTTCAATTTGAGAGATAATGGAACCAGATGCCTCCTGAAGCTGAATCAACTAACTCTCAAGTATAGCATTCCTTGCTTCCAACTGCCTTATCTCAGCAGTGGCACTGTTCTGAGCGTTGATCAACTGAGAAATGGTAGAAGTGCTTCCAACTCCTCCAGTCCTATCAGTAAACTCACATTCTTCGAGAGTGGACTTGGAGAAGGTTTTCTTCGTAGTGCCCACTTTAGCTTGTCCCAGAGAAACCTTGAAGTACTCAAAAACCTAGGTGAGAAGGAACCCATAAGGCAGCCCATGATTACCATCTTTGAAATCTGCCACTTTCTGCATGTGCTCTATCATGATCCCAGGCAAATTGAGGGTAGTGTAGTTGTCTAGTGCTTCCATGAGAACAAGGTCTGCACGAGAAATAATGGATCTTCTCTTAGCACAAAGGAGCAAGACCTTGTTCACCATCTCAAATAACAATTGGTACACTGGAAGGAGGGCCTTCTTCTGTACCCGTTCCCCTTGCTGAACTGCTCTATCCTTCAAAATTGCATTTCTGATGTTTGAAGAACAAGTTCCCTGAATAGTAGACAACCCTTCAGCAGGTACACCCAGAATAGACCCCAACAAAGTAGAGTCTATTATCATATCAACTCCATTCACCAATACACAGATGTGATCATCCTCAACTTTGAAGAAGTCAGCATAGAAACTTTGTACTTCCTCATCATACACATTTGGAGCATCACCTGTGAAAAAATGTGTCCACTATTGAAACTCACAAATTTCAACCAACTGTCGAATTCCAGCCTCCTCCAAAATGTCAGGAGCAAATGTACGGCCCCACAATACTTTCTGATTCCTCAATTTCTCTTTCCCAGCACTCTGGGAATCATCAACTTTTGCTTTCTTGGAGGAACCAGGTTCCTCATCAGTATCAGCTTTTATTTTAACAAACTTGCGAACATTCTTTCCATTTTCATCAGACTTTACAGACTTTTCACCCAATTCTTCCATAACCCTGGCACCACACTCTTCCACCAACTTATCACCAGATTCTTTCACTACATTTTCACTAGAACAAACATCATCAACCTTGTTCAGACTTTCAGTATTCACAGAAGATCCCTTTTTAGGTTTGGGGAGACCATGCTTTTGTGAGCGCTTTCTAGTCAAAGAACTAGGTTTCTCTTCTACTTCATCATCCACAGTTACAACAGGCACTGTCTTTTCACTCACAGACTTCCCATCTTTCATCAGTCTCCTTCTCCTTGAATTATCTTGGCTATTTTTAAGAGAATACCCAAGATCCTCCTTCTTTTTCAACCTTGTAGTAGGTCGTTTAGGAGTAGACTCTTGAGCAACAATTGGTATACGCTTAGCCCAGCTAGCGATTGACAAATCATCAGAACCCCCTTCACGATCCCCATTTTTTTCTTTAGATACAGATCTCATCTCAGGCACCAACACAGACAAGGGCTCAACATAGAAATGAGGGGAGGGAGCAGGGTCAGAGTTGACCTTGGGTTCTTGAGAGGACCCCTAAGTTGGATCCTCCGAAGAGAGATCAGGTCCTCCAACAGGTTCCCTAGTAGCACTGTCCTGTGCCGATGGTTCAACAGGCATAAGCTCCCTACCTTCTACCAAGGTCTTAGACTCTTCCCCCTGAGGCTCAGATCCATCATCACCTCCTTCGATAATAACCCCTTCACCAGCGATGGATAGCATGTTTTCTATTTCTTCTTTTTCTTGTAAATCCATGGAAAACGCAGGAGAAGGAGGAGTGTTACCTGTGGACTCAAGATTAGGAACTATTTGCGTTGAGTCAGCATTTCAGAACCAACAGCTTGGTCTATATTTGAGCCTTCGTCCAAATGAAGACTGGAGATTTCTTGATTTTCCTCTTCGTCAACTGTACCCTTTTCACCTAGTTTTTCCAATGAGGCAGGAAGAGAGCTCGTAGCCAAAAACCTTTTAGGAGTCGAGATTTTGCGACTCCTATGAGAACCAGAACTCGATTGGGTAGGAGAAGAGACTGAGTGTGAGGGTGACTCTGCCCTAGGGTTTGACAAGTAGTAGTGTGGAGTGAGGAGTCTGACATTGGTGTTTCAACTGGTGAGGACTCAATGGGTGTGTTACTTGGAACACTCGAGGTTTCGTGATTTTCAGCCATGGTGAGAAGTGATGAGTTGAAGAGGGGATTGGTAGTTTGAAGAGAGAAAGAAGAAGAAAGATTTTGAAATTTGATATGAGGATTTGTGACAGTGATGGATGTACTTATGATGGATGAGAGACCGATTAGGTAAGGGCGGCAGTTTTGGGAGTCGGGTCGATTATCAACGGGTGAGACGTTTGGGTTCAAAAGACGCAAAGAAAAGAAACTGACACACTGATGATGTGGCACTTATTTTAACCGTTCAAAATTGTGCATGAGAGAACAGAGAAACTACTAACATGTGTCAGGAGAACCAGGTTCCCTCACGAATCTTGCACCTGTAAGCTTTGCCCTTTTTACCAGCATGCACTGCATTAACTACTTATTTGCTCTATAATCATCATGCGTGTATACCTGTAACGGTATAGAAATGAGTTAGACTTTGCCGGGAAACACTTTTTAGCTAATTTTACTTGGACATTTCTTTCATAGCCAAGCATCGAGGGGCCAGGTTCTTAATTAGGTTTTATCAACCCTAGTGCCAGACGATTTCTTTCAAAATGTTCTCTACTTAAGGCCTTGGTGAATATATCAGCACTCTGATCTTCTATGTTGTAGAATTTCATGCAAATGAGCCCCTTTTCAACATTGTCTCTGAGGAAGTGATGACGCACATCAGTGTTCTTGGTTCTCTTATGTTGTACTGGATTTTTGGCCATATTGAGTGTACTTGTATTGTCAAACAGGAGGGGAACACAATCAGAGAACACTCCAAAGTCTTCCAACTTCTGCTTAATCCACAACAATTGAGCACAACAAGAATCAATTGCTATATATTCCGCTTCTGCGATTGAGAGTGCCATCGAGTTTTGCTTCCTTGTATCCCATGAGATTAGACAAAAACACAAAAATGTGCCATTCCAGATGTGCTTTCCTGTCCACCAGATATCCTGCATAATCAGCATTAGCATACCCAACAAGATCAAAGTTGTCTCCTGAGGGATAGTACAGAACTAGGTCATGCGTTCCTTTGAGATATCTCAATATTCTCTTGGCAGCCTTCAGATGAGATTCCTTTGGATTAGATTCAAACCTTGCACAGAGACCCATGCTGAACACAATGTTTGGTCTGCTTACAGTGAGATACAAGAGTGACCCTATGATCCCTCTATACATGGTCTGATTTACAAGGGAACCAGGTTCATCCATGTCTAGATGAGTAGCTGTGGCAATAGGAGTGTTAATAACTTTTGATGCTTCCATGTCAAGCCTTTTCAGTAGCTCCTTGATGTACTTCTGGTGACTTATCAATGTTCCCTTTTGAGATTGCTTCACTTGAAGTCCCAGGAAAAAATTTAATTCTCCTATCATACTCATCTCGAACTCACTCCCCATGAGTTTTGCAAACTCTTCACAAAGAAAGTCAGCAATGGCTCCAAAAATGATGTCATCAACATATACTTGCACAATGAGCAGGTTCCTCCCTCGTTTCTTCAGAAAGGGAGTGTTATCAATTTTCCCTCTTGTAAAGCCATTTTCTAGAAGGAACTTTGACAACCTTTCATACCAAGCCTGGGGATCATGCTTTAGCCCATACAGCGCCTTGTCCAGTTTGAACACATGCTCAGGATGCTCGTGATTCTCAAATCCAGGTGGTTGCTTGACATAAACTTCTTCTTTTAGGAAGCCATTCAGAAATGCACTTTTGACATCCATTTGGAACAATGTGAACTCCATATGTGATGTAAAGGAAAAGGCAATAAGGATTCTGATAGCTTCCATTCGAGCAACTGGATCAAAAGTTTCATCATAGTCGATCCCTTCTTCCTGATTGTAGCCTTGAACTACCAACCTTGCCTTATTTCTTGTTGTGTTTCCAAACTCATCAAGTTTGTTCTGAATACCCACCCGGTTCCTATAACAGTTCGATTTGCAGGTCGAGGAACCAGGTGTTATACTTTGTTCCTATCAAATTGATTCAGCTCCTCTTGCACTGGCATTGATCCAGTCTGCATCTTTCAATGCTTCTTTGATATTTTTGGGCTCTATTTGAGAAAGGAAGGCTGAGAAGGTAAGGTAGTTTCTAGCTTTTAACCTGGTTTGAATTCCTGAGTCGAGGGGAGTGATTATGTTGTCAAGGGGGTGTGAAATTTTGTGCTTCCAATTTGGTAACTGAATCTCATTGGTAGAAGACCCATGTATGCCTGACTGAGGTTCTTGGCCGCTTCCTATTTCAGCAAGTGGAGTACCTTGGACTGCATCAATAACTCTATTTTCAGCTTCAGTTGTTGTGATCGTGGGACCAGGTTCCTCTCCAATGGATGGAGATGTATTTTCATTCTTCACTGGATTCCTAGACATGACTCATCATGTCTGCCTTTTCATTTTCCATGTCAATAACTTCACCTGGAACAGATAAAGGTTCTCCATCTTAGTCAACTCGTTTGTCCTTCTCACAGGAAAGACGAGATTCATCAAAGATCACATGTATACTCTCTTCAACACATTGAGTCCTTTTGTTATATGCTTTTGTAAGCTTTGCTTTTAGATGAGTATCCAGAAAGATTCCTTCATCACTTTTGGCATCGGATTTTCCAAGAGCTTCCTTTCCATTGTTGAGGACAAAACATTTATACCCAAAAGTTCATATGGAGTCTTGTTCAGAAGGGACCTGATCATGCACCTGTTCACCAAGTAGCAAGCAGTATTGACAGCTTCTGCCTAGAAATACTTTGTAATCCTAATGTCAATCAACATTATCCTTGCCATGTCTTCAAGAGTTATATTCTTCCTCTCTACAACACCATTTTGTTGAGGTGTTCTTGGAGCTGAAAAATTGTGAGTGATACCATTTTCAGTATAGAACTCATCAAATTTGGCATTGTCAAACTCTGTCCCATGATCATACCTGATGCAAGCTACATTATTACCCATCTTCACTTGAATCTTTTTGACGAAGGTAACAAACACTTCAAAAGTTTCATCCTTGGTTCTGAGAAACAAAGTCCAGGTGAATCTGGAGCAGTCGTCAACTATAACAAAGATGTATTTCTTCCCTCCTCTGTTTGGCGCCCTCATAGGTCCACATAGATCCATGTGAAGAAAAATCAAGTGGCCTTGAGGTACTGACTTCCTTTTTGGGCTTGAATGAGGATTTGACTTGCTTCCTTTTTACACTTGCATCACACACTTTGTGATATTTGAGGCTTGACTTGGGCAGAACACGAACCAGATCCTTCCTGACCAGTTTGTTCAGCAACGTGAAGTGCATGACCCAGCCTCCTATGCCATAATTCAGCATCATCATCAACAACACTTAAACAACTAAGATCACCATTCTGCAGAGACATAAAATCAGCAACATAGATATTTTCGTATCTTTTTGCCACTAGCACCACCTCACCAGTCACTAGGTTTGTGACAATACATATTTTTGACACAAATTCCACCTTGTTTCCCTTGTCACAGATCTGGGAAACACTTAGCAAGCTGTACTTCAACCCGTTCACGTAATACACATTTTCGATTGAGTGAGAGAGAGAGACTTCCCAATCCTTCCAACTCCCAAAATGTATCCTTTCTTGCTATTTCCAAATGATACACTCCCTCCTTGCAGGGCCTTAAGTTAAAGGAAATCATTTGTACTTCCAGTCATATGCTTTGAGCAGCCGCTATCCATGTACCAATGTAGGATGCTCCCTTTCACTGTTCCCTGCACAAAAAAAATCAGGAGTTAGACTTTGGAACTCAAACGAGTTTGGGTCCCTTGCAACAAGGAAAAGGGTAGATGAGGGATCTTTTGGTCCAAGCAGGCATCATGCGTTTTTTATATGAAGGACCAGGTTCTCTACCGGTAGTTACTTTTTCAGCAAAAACTTTGTTTTTTTGTTGTGACTGAAATCTGGCCTTACAGTTTTCTTTAAAGTGCCCAGTATTGTCACAGTGAGTGCAAAGCCAATTGTCAGGTACAGTAACATACTTGCTATGAGAGTTGTAGGGAGCCTTTTCCCTTTGGAACCCGATTCCCTGCCTGTTTCCCCCATTGTTGGTGTACATGGAAGTGATAGCATCAGAGGACCAGGTTAACTTAAGTGATTTTTCAAGATCACTCTTCACTCTTCCTAGTTCTTCCTGAAGTTGTTTGTTTTTCTCAAGCTCAACACACAGACTAAACTTCACTGAATTTAACTAACTTTCAATCTTAATATATGCCTCACTTGCAACTTCCTTTCCCTTTTGAGAATTTTCAGGCATACTCTCCATTTTAAGTTCCCCGATTGTTTCCTTTAGGTCCACTACCACCACTAATAGGTCATCTCTCTCATGCTCAATGTTAGCAACTCTCTCAGTTAAGACTTCTTTTTTCTTTCTTACACACTCAATGGTCTCTTTTAGGTCTACCACAATAACCATTAGATCATCTCTTTCATGTTCTATATTTGCAATTTTTTCATCTAAGACATCCTTCTCTTTCTTTAGGTTCTCAATTGTTTCCTTTAAATCAACCACAACGACTACTAAGTCATCTCTAGAGTGTTCTGCTTTTCGTAATTCAACAGTTAAAGCATCTTTATCATTTATAAGACTATGATAAGCATCAATTAACACATTTACCAAAGACATGAGTTTTTTAGGAGAATAAGATCTCAAATTTCTCTAAACATCCAGAAAATTTACCTCATCATCGTCGTCATCTTCATCATCATCAGACTGAGCCATCAAGTCAAAGATTGAGTCATACTCAGTTGCTTCACTTTCTACTGCCATCTTCGAACTATCACCATGATCATTTTCTTCTTCAGATTCGCTGGAGGAGTCTCCCCATGCAGCAAAAGCTTGCTTCACCACATTGTCAGCGGCATTTTTCTTCTTGAAGCGTTTATCAGGAACCGGGTTCCTCTTGGCTGCTTTGTCAGAGTTGTTTTTGTACTGATATTTCTTTAGGAGAGGGAAATCCTTGATGAAGTATCCTGGCTTGCCACATTTATGATAGAGGTCATAATTTTTTGGCTTGCTAGAACTACCCTTTTTTGGAATGCCTCCATTCCTGCGAACCATTTTCTGGAATCTTCTTGTCAAGTAAGCCATATCACCATCCTCACCACTTGAATCATTGTTGTCTGTCTTGAGGGCCAGGTTCTTCTCCCTTTTGGGCTCTCTTTTTTCATTATCCTTCTTCTTCTTCATTTCATATGTTTGCAAATTTCCAACAAGTTCATCTATGGTCAGCGCCTGCAAGTCCTTTGCCTATGTGATAGCGTTCACCTTGATTTCCCAGGAGCTGGGTAGGACACTGAGAATTTTCCTGACAAGTTTGTTTCTTTGAATGATTTCTCCAAGAGACTGGAGCTCATTGATAATAGAGGTGAATCGGGTATGCATATCTTGAATGGATTCATCGTCCTTCATCCTGAAGAGCTCGTATTCAGTTGTAAGCATGTCAATCTTTGACTGCTTGACCTATGTTGTTCTTTCATGAGCTGTCTGAAGAGCTTCCCAGATTTCTTTTGCTGATTGACATGCCGATATCCTGTTATATTCATCAGGACCAATGCCACAAACAAGAATTTTCTTTGCACGAAAATTCTTTTGTATGGCCTTTTGATCAGCGTCATTGAATTCCTTCCTCATTTTGGGAATGGTTACAGCTGGTTCACCAGTAGTCTTTGTAGGAATAAAGGGTCCATCACAGATAACATCCCAAAGCTCGGAGTCTTCAGCCATTATGAAGTCGTGCATTCTAGTCTTCCACCATCCATAATATTGGTCGTTAAACCTTGGTGGTCTGTAAGTAGACTGGCCTTCTTCGAAGTTTGGAGGAGCAGCCATGAGGATCCTTTCTAGGTGTTAACCTGATAGAAAGAACCCGCTCTAATACCAATTGATAGAATTTAAGGGTCCACCAAACTATATAGAGAACCAGGTTCTCTATTAGTTTTCATAGAACGCACGCACACTGCAGTAAGTAAATGTCACAGAGGAATTTTATATGGAAAATTCCCAGCTCAACGGGATTAAAAACTACGACCTACCGTTGTAGGATTTTAACTTCACTACTGAGCAACTTTAGATTACAACCTATGTAACCTAGGAATTAACCTCTTAATCCCTCACTAACTTGTAACACTCTATTACAAGCCACATTGTAATAACTCTATTACAAAGACTTTACAACTTGACTAACTCTAGCCAAGACACAAACACAAGGGTTTATGATTTACAAAGGATTTCCTACACAATGCTTCTAAGTAAGCTAAGTAAGAATTAGAAGTAAGAGCTTTTACAAAGTTACAACTCAACTAAGGACATATAATAACTTGATATGGGGAACTGGCCCGTAGCAGTGTTGGTCTTTGTTCTTGATGCACTTGAGAATCATTTTTTGGATGATCAATCACCGTGAGAGTGCTTGAGTAAATTCTCTAAGTGTTCAAGTGATTTGTCTTACCTTCATTGATATTAATAATGCATTTGTGACATCACTTAGAATGATGTAAGCAAGTTAGGTAAAAGGCATTCCCCATAAAGTTGACTGTTGCACTGTTTTTGTACTGTAGCGTGTGCAGGCAGCAACTTTACAGCTGGGACAGTTGACTTGTGCAGTTTCCTCGGGAACTGGTAGCTATCTGTTCCCTCTGCTGTTCATTTGACTCTTAAGAGTTGAACTGTGTCTCCAACTACTGGAGACTTGTTGATCTTTTAAGTTCTTGATGATGTGTATCAGGTTCCTTATCTGGTTCTTGACAGTAAGTTTCTTAGATTATCAAAATATAACAGGGATACACATATAACCTATCACTTTGATCTCGTGAGTCTTCCCTAGAGGCTACTACTCCTCGTGTTTCTTCAACTCGTGCCAACGATAAAACTTCTAGTAGTGGAGATAATGACAAAACACTCATTTAATGGTGTTTGATTGCTAAACACTTTCTTGAACTTGTGAATAGTTTGATGTTGAATTGTTTCAAATAACTCTATATATTGTTGATATTGTTTGTTATTGGAAATTCTTACTTAAAGTTTGTATTGTGTAATTGTTTGAAGTTTAGAAAGCGTTGTTATTGGTGTATTACGATCAGTTAATATTAGAACGTGTTATTTTGATATTCTATGGTTGATTGGCAGCGTGTTGCATTAGGTTGTTTGGTTATTTTTTGCAGGTGATATAGCTTTAAAGCAACCATATTCTGCCAGTTCTTTCAAGAAAACCATCCACCTTCCGACCAAAGTTGGTCGGAAAACACATTAGGCAAAACCCAAAAATTAATAATTTCGACCGAAGTCGGTCGGTCGATAAATGGAATATTTAAGCCCCGAATATTAAAAGTATAGATCGAAATTGGTCGAAAAATCAAATTTTTCGTAAGGATATTGTAAGTTTGTAACACTACCGACCAATCAGAGTATTTTATATTTTTTAAAGAATATTTAAATTTAATTTAGTCATTGTATCGGTCGCTATTTTACAGAAAAATAATATTTTTGTAAGTTCTGACCGACTTTGGTCGGTATATTGATTTTCCCAAGGTTGGATGTCAAATAAAGGTAGTCAACTTTTGGTTGAACCATTCGACCGTTGTTAGTGTGAAATAATGACCGATTTTGGTTGGTATGGTTTGCCAACCATACTTATACCGACGAAATATAATTGGTCGAAAATCGATCGATTTTGCTAATATACCAATCAATTTCGGGCAGTATTCCTGGACGGATTTTCGCCAGCTTCTAATAGTGCCTACCAAACGACCCCTAATAGTCTACAAAATGCTTATACAATTAAATCAATTACTCTATACGATAATTATAGTTAAATCGCTATGATAATATTAATTGATCGAAAAAAATAAAGTAGTAACGAAATTGCTATAACAAGTTAAGTTATGTTGATAATATAAAATTTTTAATTTGTCCTATGTAATCTTATGGATTATGCAAGTATTTTATACGTTATCAATACTAAATTCTAATTCAAATCTTTTTTACTTGCAGTTATGTATTAAACTCTAGGGAAAAGGGTCAAATATGTCCCTCTACTATGTGAAAAGGATCAACTTTACCCTCCGTTATACTATTCGTCCAAAAATATCCTCGACGTTATAAAAGTGGTTCAAATATACCCTTCCTCCGTTAGAATTGTCCAAGGTGGAAGCTCAATCCTATATGGCACAGCCATTTTGGCAAAGTGAATACCACGTGTCATGCCACCTTGTCGCCCCCAATACATTTTACACCCTTCCCTGCACTTCTTCTTCCACCACTTCTCCCGTCCACCACCACTTGCACATTCAACATCACCCCATGACCATAACTATTTGTATTGGTGCTTAATAAATCTGTCATTTAATTCCATTTCAAAAGTAATGTAGAGGTATTTTCGCCTAAAATTCCATTTCAATTCTAACCCATTTTCAGATAAATTCAAGAGTGCTTTACTGTATATTTTTCTTTTGTGGAGATATATTTAGATGATAAATATCCTTCAGATTAATTCTTCGTACATGGGTAAGAAAATGTTTTTTCTCCTTTAATTTCTTATTAATTTTCAGTGGGTTTTATAAGGTACGTAGCTTTTCTTATGTTGTTCATGGTTAAAGTTTAACTTTTGTTCAGGTTTGATTAAGCAATTTCTATGTGTACATGAAAACTCTAGATAAGAATTATTATACTTTATCATCTGTGAATTCTAACAAATAAAAAAGGAATTGTAAATTAATCCTTCAACAACTGAAAAGACCTTGCTTTAACATTTTTAGGCCTAATGCAATTTTTAAAAATTCTTTTTCACTTTGTCAAGCATGAAGAAATATAGGATATGTTTACACCATTCATTGAAATTTGTTCTTCTAACATAGATTAATAGGGAGGACAAGACATATAAACATATTAGAAGGCTAGAACTTCTTGTCTCAGCTCGTCCACCTTAATTGTTAGGCCAATTATTCTTTAATCAACTTCCTAAAGCATGTGGAACAAAACCCAGCAACTCAACTTGGTTTTCTTTATTTAATTTCATGGGACAGCAGCAAGGAATTCCAACAGCACTTGAATAGCTCCGCTAAACACCAACGAGAATAGTGGTGGTCATGGGGTGATGTTGATTGTGAAAGTGGTGGTGGAAGGGGAGAAATGATGGAAGAAGTGTCGGGGAGGGCCGAGGGTGTAAAATGGGTTGGGCAATGAGATGGCATGCCACGTGGTATCTACCTGGCTAAAATATCAGTGCCATGTAGGATTGAACTTCCACCTTGGATAGCCTTAACGGAGGAAGGGTATATTTAAATCACTTTTATAATGTTAAGGATATTTTTGGACGAATAGTATAACGGAGGGCAAAGTTGATCCTTTTCGTATAATAGAGGGGCATATTTGACCCTTTTCCCTAAACTCTAATATAAATTCTTATTGCAACATAACATCGCCTAGAAAATACGCAAACAGAAATGATAAAATATTGGGAAATTACCAGCTATGTCCATTTATAAGTAGCTCATTACAAAAATTGGCCAATTGATAAAATATTACTAATATTAGCCTAATTAGCCAATTAGCTATTTGTAGCAAAAAATATCAAATTTGTGCTTTGTTTTGAGTGAGTGTTATTAGAATAGATTGGGCACAACTTAAGGAGCTTGAATCTCAGTTTTGGGATGATTTGGTGAAGTTTTGAGGTGGTTTGAATTGAAAATTCGAAGTAAAAGCTGAACATGAAAAAAAAATGATATGTATATCACACTGTGTATCATTTGTGTATCACATATGTATCATATTTGTATCAATTGTGTATCACATGTATATCCATGTATACCTGTGAGTGTGATACATGTTTGATACATGTGTCGCAGAAGACTTTTTTGAACTCGATTTAATTACGAATTTTGATACAAAACCAATCCAAATCACCTCCAATCTTCCTCAAATTTTGTATATTGACTTATCTATATATTTTCAATGAATTTCAACTATACCCATTGAAAAAGTTCCTTTTTTATTTAGATTTTTGGAATATTGTATAGATTTTTGTATTTCATCACCTTATTTGCTACCCCGTCCATGAAATTTCCTTTCCGTCTTGTATCTAGTGTTGCTAATCACGCTTAAAAATATGGAAGGTAATTTTTGCATGTGATTCTTTGAGAGAAAGAACCCTATTATTTGGTTTTTCAATTTTTGTTGGTTAGTTTT
Source organism: Nicotiana attenuata (assembly GCF_001879085.1). Lineage (NCBI taxonomy): Eukaryota > Viridiplantae > Streptophyta > Magnoliopsida > Solanales > Solanaceae > Nicotiana > Nicotiana attenuata. The sequence continues at coordinate 28,628,493 of NC_031994.1, forward strand.
GGTAAGTCTATGACTAATGGCTAGAGGTTGGTAAGTTGAAATTTATTTGGGACATTTGTGTAAGTTTCCTAAAATATTCTTGTCCGTACAGTACCAACAAAAAGCTTCGCCATTCTCCTCAAAACTACCTTCCGCGCTCTTCTCTCTTCTTCTCATGCATGTCCACTACACCCACCTGCCCTCCTCTTCCACACCCCTAACCCCCAACATTTGCTCTCTCCTCTCCTCTCTCTCTCTTCTTCACACACATTTCTCTCATATCCCCATTTTCTTCAGTCTTAATTAGTTCACGTTTAGAAAATTTCATAAAGCTTTTCCGCTTTATATATTGTTATACGTATCTTAGCTTTTCCATTATAATTAATTCCATGGACGAGGAAAAATTTGAGGATGACGAAAAACATGCATTGGAAAGTCTGAGCGTGGAGCCAGTACCGCGTAAGAAAGCTCATTCATACAGCCATCAGCTCCGTACCAATACCGGAACTCACCACAAGCGTCATCACCAGTTCCGACATCACAGCTTTGATATTCCCACTAACCTCATTGATAACAATAACCATGGGTTAATATACGATGACGACGATTCTTCTGACGGTGATGAAGATTTTTATCCTTATATTTCGACGTCAGGGCAGGTGTTTGATGCAGGAATCGGGCCGACGATGGGAGATGTGTCGGATAATGTTAATCAAGGACAGCAACAGCCATTGCCGGAGTTTGTTGGAGGTGGTGGTGGAGCTGGGATTTTTAAAGTGCCAACTCGTGCCTCTGTTCATCCCTCTCGTCCATCTTGCCATGAACTCAGACCTCACCCCCTAAGAGAAACCCAGGTGAGGAAATTATATGTTACAACAACTACTGCTAGATATGTATGCCTCAATCCCAAAATTGTCGGAGTCCACAGGGACGAAGCCACATTATCCTAGGGGTACCCTTGGAGAAATTTCTAGAGTCCATGATATAAATTATCAATATTCATTTTCTTTTTGACCTTGAGTAATGCAAACAATATTGGTGATTAGAACCCAATGCCCCGAAAACCTAAGCATTCGTCCACCGAGGGTGTGTCAGGACCTAAAGGTCTGGTCGATGGACAACGGGTGAAAATTCCCTTACTACTCTTTTTTTTAATAGCTGTGGTGTCGGGGCGGCTTACCCACACCTTGACCTGCTACCTCCCACTAGCAACAGGTATCTGGTAACTCTGTTCACCAAGGCTTGAATAGAAGAAATCACCTACTATTTTTTGTCTCTAGTGGGATTGATCCGAGACCTGATGATTCTCAACCCACTTCATTAACCAATAGCCGCACTCTTGGGTGCAGTTCCTTTACTAATGCTCGTCGAACTAGAGAGATGGAGGAGACTAGGTTAGTCGAGAGATGGTTACACGTTCAAGAACATAAGGTGTCCTTGATTTTTCAGCGTTAGACTAGATAGAGGAAAAGACTTGAGCGGATGTTGGAATGCTAGGCGCTAAAGTAGTCTTAAAAATTGCTTATTTTCAAGATGTAATTCTTTTCTTTCTAGAGCTTTTTAATTTATCAATTTGTTTGATGTTTAGGACTAAATGGAACATAGTTAAACTTTTTGAGGTTAATTAAAATAGTCGAAACTATAATTTCAACTGATGCAAGTTGCACTTGTTTCTATTTTCAAAACCCAAATAATAATACATTTGAAGTCTTAATTATCCACCCCTTTTGTATTGTTTGTCGAGGAAATGACATAGGATATGGAAGAGAAGAGCAATGATGAAGCTAGATTTCATTTGTTTCTTAAGCACTACTGCTGAGCAAAACTTTCCATAAGTTTGATGTCATTTTTGTTTGATTGTCAGATGAATCAGAACTAAAAAGTGTGTGTGTTTTGTTTAGCATTCTTCATTCTGTGTCCGTGTGTTTAAAAATCTTTTTCTTTCTTTTCCCAATTTATAGTAACAAAAATAAACCTGAATACAGGTTGGAAAATTTTTGAGGACCATAGCCTGTACAGAGACACAATTATGGGCAGGACTAGAATGTGGGATAAGAGTATGGAATTTTTCAGATCAGTATAAACCAGGAATGGGAATTGGGGAAAGGGCAAGGAGAGGAGATGAGGATGCCGCACCATTTCACGAGTCGACAAATACAACACCCACATTATGCTTGATGGTTGATAGTGGGAGTAGGTTGATATGGAGTGGACACAAAGATGGCAAGATTAGGTCCTGGAAGATGGACCAATCAAATGCTGGTGAATCTCCTTTCAAGGAAGGCCTCTCCTGGCAGGCTCATCGTGGTTCTGTTCTTTCTATGGTCATGTCTTCTTATGGTAATACCAACCTTTCCTTGCTAGCATTTGTAGTTCATTTTTGAAAAGAACTATGATCCCCATCAATGTTTATGATTAATCAGCCTATTGAAATTCTTGTTTGTGCTCCTAGATTCTGTTAGCTTATGGTTGGGTTATATCATTTCTAGTTAGCAGCCCTTGGAAATTAGGACATAGGAGAATAAAGAGCTTATTTGCTTGTAAAGAGAGAGGAAGAATCTTTTGTTTCCTTTTTGGTAACAATGTTGATCAAGACAAGGTTCTCGGATCCTAACTATTTGATGTGCTTGCATGGTACATATGACAGGAAGTTTCATTTGGGCATTTAAGCAACTTTGATATCGAAAATAATGCTAGGCCAAGTGTCTTTCTTGATGAGTCTGAGATTACCCACCAGCCAGTTATCTGGACCGCTAATTGACCTTCAATTGACCTTTTTTGCTGATTGCACACAAGGCCGCTTTGTCATTCCACCCCATAATTTCTCTATAGCTATAAGTTTTGTACATGAAGTCTCACAATAATCATAGAGAACACTTGTTGAATTCTTTTTCTGAAGTTAAATTTTCCAGGTTATACTCTGGAACTTTCATTCATTAGTTGCCGGCTTGCAGCTACATCATTGATTATGTGTTATTTCGTCTTAGTGGTAGTTGAGAATCTCAGTTGTAAGCTTATGTCATAACATTAATGGTGAATATATTGTTCCTAATTTTCTTTGTAGACGGCTTTTGTGACTGTATACTTGCATATCCAGGTGATATATGGTCAGGGTCCGAGGGTGGTAACATTAGGGTTTGGCCATGGGAATCTGTTGAAAAATCTCTCTCTCTATCACCGGAAGAAAAACACATGGCTGCTTTACTTGTGGAAAGGTCATCCATTGACCTTAGGAGCCAAGTTACAATTAATGGTGTCTGTAACATCTCATCTTCTGATGTGAAGTGCTTGTTGTCTGATCATATAAGAGCAAAAGTGTGGGCAGCTGGATCAGCATCCTTCTCATTATGGTAGGTTCCTCTTTATTGCTTCCATCTGAATGATTGTGTGTGCATTTCTTATTCATTAGTTAGTTAAGAGAATAGGCAAAGACTTCCTTTGCTAATAAATCATCACTCCTAATTACCCTGATAGTTGGGAAACTGCAGGGATGCACGTACAAGGGAACTCCTTAAAGTTTACAATGCAGAAGGTCAAATTGAAAATCGAGTTGACATGTCATCAGTGCAAGACCAAGCAACAGAGGATGAGATGAATGCCAAGTTTGTACCAAAATCTAAAAAGGAAAAGTCACAAGGAAGTGGCTTTCTGCAGCGGTCACGTAATGCTATAATGGGAGCAGCAGAAGCTGTTCGCCGAGTTGCTACAAAGGGGGCAGGAGCATTTGCAGAAGACAGTAAGAAAACAGAAGCCCTTGCGATTGCAGCTGATGGAATGATTTGGAGTGGGTGTTCAAATGGTTTACTTGTGCAGTGGGATGGAAATGGAAACCGTTTGCAAGATTTCCATCACCATCCTTGTGCTGTTTTATGCTTATGCATTCATGGTTCTCGAATATGGGTTGGCTATGTAAGTGGCATGGTACAGATGCTGGATCTCGAAGGAAACTTGCTAGCTGGTTGGGTTGCTCACAACGGGCCTGTAGTAAAAATGGTAGTTGGGGATAACTATCTCTTCAGCTTGGCTACTCACGGTGGTATACGTGGATGGAGTCTTGCCTCTCCAGGACCTATTGATAACATAATACGACCAGAGTTAGCTGAGAAAGAACATTTGTACACCAGAAAAGAAAATTTCAGGATTTTAGTTGGCACCTGGAATGTTGGTCAGGGAAGAGTTTCACAGGAAGCGCTTGCAGCTTGGCTTGGTTCGGCAGTTTCAGATGTTGGAATAGTAGTGGTTGGGTTGCAAGAAGTCGAAATGGGAGCTGGTTTTCTTGCAATGTCTGCTGCAAAAGAAACTGTAAGTTATTTCACCTTCAACATGTTACAGGAGGTCCAGCTATATAAGAAACTTTAAAGCTGTATGCAACCAGTAGTTGTGCCATTTGGCGAAAATTGACCCAGAAACAAAAAAAAAATAGAGAACTTGATCAGTCTGTTATTTAGAAGAAAAGAAGTCAAGAATCCTGGTAGCTTAAAGAGTTAACAGGCTTTACTGTCATGAGAGAATGATAGTGTGTTGCAATCTACAAGTAGTTCTGCGCTTTCGTTGATCTGTCTCCTTGACGCTGTGTCTCTATTTGCTCAGCTAATCCGTGAAACATGATCAAGAGATTGAAGGGCACAAAATAGCTAACACTAAGATGCTCTACCATAGATGTATTTTCCTGTGTCTGATTGGTGAGTAAAATTTCCAGTCCACAGAAGGAACTTGTGCATTTTATAAAACAAACTACTGACTAAAGAAGTTGTGTACTGAATGTCTTTAATGCTTGACTTCAATTTGAAAGAAATGGTGTAGGTTTACTCACTTTGCGTCACTTTTGATATTTCCAAGTCAATCATTTGTTGACTTTTGCTATGATAGTATTGATATTAGGGAATACATAATCTGGCGCACATGCGGATAGTGTAGCCTGATACTTCCTAGTCTTGTGTCATGTGCACAGCATTACCACTCATGTCAAACTGTAGGTAGGATTGGAAGGAAGTGCGATGGGGCAATGGTGGCAGGATGCAATAGGGAAGGCATTGGATGAAGGATCAACTTTCGAACGTGTAGGATCAAGGCAACTAGCTGCATTGCTTATTGCTATCTGGTAAGAGCTTGTGAATGTATCTTTTAGTGATATGTTTTCTCTTTGTAAGCTGAAGTCCCAAACTATACACCCTAAGGACTGCATCCTTCATAAAGCATTATATTTCTAGCTGAATTGGGGTGAAATATTTCTCCTTCAAGCTCTAAACCTATTTTGTACTTTTCTACTCATTTTCTGCATCAATAATATTTAACTCAGGGTGAGAAAATCTCTCAGAAAACATGTTGGAGACCTTGATGTTGGAGCAGTTGCATGTGGTTTAGGACGTGCAATTGGTAACAAGGTACCTTTCTCCCTGATATTGTTAACTTGTATAAAAAATAACAGACGGTCTGATGCTTCTGGAGTTCGCTCATATCGAATTGTCCAAAAGCTCATCAACCTGTCCGAGGGATGATGAAGGCGATGCCCCAATTGAGGGAACCACCCTCTTACTCTTTTTTAGATAAGAATGCGAAAGACCCTTACCCTTCCAACCAAGCCCACTAAGATAGACTAAGTAGACTAAAAAAAGTGCACAAGAAAGACTAAGGAAACAAAACCTTTTCTCGATAACGCTGGGCCATGTTGGTTTGTTTACACTAGAACTCATACCACTGATGCTCAAGACATAAAGCTGCTTGCTCTACTAAATTATTGTTTCTTGCCTTTATAAGGGGAACAATGAAATGGCTTGCATAATTCTGTCATGTTACACACTTACAATGCAGGGTGGCGTTGGTCTGAGGTTAAGAGTATTTGATCGAATAATGTGCTTTGTAAACTGTCACTTGGCTGCTCATTTGGACGCAGTAAATCGTCGCAATGCTGATTTTGACCATATATATCGAACAATGTCCTTCACTCGGTCTTCTAACCTTCTCGACAATGCTGCTGGTATGCTGCGATACCTGTTTTTCTATTGCACTGTTGTCTTCTCCACATATTTACTATGGCTGCTTTACTCTTCTGGCTTGCCATGGGTCCTCTCTCTTGCAGTTGGCGTTTCATCTGCTGCTCAAATGCTTCGTGGTACAAATGTATGAATGTGCAATTCCTATTCTTTTTTTCAAGTGATTTTACAGTCTAATTCAGTTCAAGTGACACCTTCTCATCTACAACAGGCTGCAGCAATTAATTCTGATGAGGGAAAGCTTGACCTTGCTGAAGCTGACATGGTGATTTTCTTTGGTGATTTCAATTATCGTCTTTTCGGGATATCTTATGACGAAGCAAGGGACTTTGTCTCGCAAAGAAGCTTTGATTGGCTTCGAGAGAGAGATCAATTAAGAGCAGAAATGAAATCTGGAAAAGTTTTCCAAGGAATGCGCGAAGCAATCATCAGATTTCCTCCAACTTACAAGTTTGAAAGGGGGAAACCAGGATTAGGAGGTGAGGCATATTTTTGTAATGATATAGAATGTGACTGAACTTTTTTTTCTTTCATTTTGTAAAGGATAATGATGACAAGGGTTTGTTTCAAGGACCAATTTAAGATTGTGCTTTTTGAATAGTCCTACATAATGTATGAGCTAACCAAAAGCATTGACATTACTTTCCTTTTTCCACTTTAGGATATGATTCAGGAGAGAAGAAACGAATTCCAGCTTGGTGTGATCGAGTATTGTATCGAGACAACCGGTCAAGTACTACTGTGGAGTGCAGTTTAGGGTGCCCCGTTGTTGCATCCATTATACAGTAGGTCTTTTTTTTTTTCTTTTTTCGGGGCGTTCTTCATATTTACTTTTCTCGCTTCACCTTGAAACTTGTCTGTTATGTGATAGGTACGAGGGTTGCATGGAAGTAACAGAAAGTGATCATAAACCTGTAAGGTGCAAGTTTGATGTTGAACTTGCTCATATTGATAGATCAGTAAGGAGACAAGAGTTTGGGAATATTTTCCAGAACAATGATAGAATCAAGTCTATACTGGAAGAACTACATTATATCCCAGAGACAGATGTTAGCACCACCCAAATTGTTCTTCAGAATCAGGACACATTCAGCTTAAAAATTTCCAACAGAAGTAGAGAAGACAAAGTTCTCTTCCAGTTGACCTGCTGTGGTCAGTCCGCTGCCAAAGAGGATGGGCAAGCATCAGAGTATCATCCCAGAGGTTCCTTTGGTTTTCCCAGGTGGCTTGAGGTGATACTTCATTTCCTAGATGCTCTTAATTTGGGTTTATACTTTCTCATCCTACATGAAACAACAAATGGATGCTCATGGAAATATTTAACAGTATTACCTCTTCTCTAGTCATACAGAATATGTTAGGGAGTTAAGATGTTACTAAAATAGAAAACTTAGATGAAAGGGTGTCCCTTCATTCTGATATGCACATAGTTAGAAAGAAAACTGATGGAGAAAGCATTAATCAAATCTGACCAGCCAAGCAAGTAAATTTTCTCTTAGTTGATTTCTAATCTATCTAATGCGTTGTCACTCTCCTTCGCTTTAACATATACTTTTCTGGAACTGAAAATGGGCCTTTACTGCAAGAAATGCCACCTAATGATTCTCTGATTCAGGTCACACCTGCGGCTGGCATCATCAAACCTGATCAAGCCGCTGAGATCTTAGTTCGTCATGAGGATAGCCAGTCATTAGGAGATTCTGTTGATGGTATTCCTCAAAGCTGGTGGTCTGAGGATACAAGAGAGAAAGAGGTGGTTTTGATGATCAGAATTAAATCGAGTCAGTCAACTGAGGCCAGAACACATCAAGTACATGTGCGCCACAGCTTCACACCTGATGCAGTTCGCGTGAACTCAAAGAACAGTAGGAGTAACCAAGGAAGCTCCCATCATAGATCTGCACCTAAACATGTTGGCAATACCTCGAATAAGGTGAAAGACCATCAAAACATTCGAGTTCCTTGATAGCTACATGAAAACCTAAGAAGCTACAAATACAATTGCATCACCAGAGGATTCCAACCGGTTTGGATTTTCTTTGCTGTCAATACTTGATAGGATCTTGATGTAAATACTCATACACAATTAGTATAAAAGCTTGTTTTCCGGCTCAGAGTGTTGTCAAAAAGTATAAGATTTGCTCATCCATTTTTTGTTAGAATCAGGTCCTAAATACTTATCTTTGACTGAAGACTTATGATCAATTTTTGGCTGTGATCACTGGAAATCTGTTTGTGCGTCACCAAGAGGACAATTTGTTTGTTCTAGTAAGCACAAAAGACTTGAGGAATGACTTAAGTGTTACCAATTTGTGTATTGTAAATTTGATTTTTGGTTAAGCTTTTTGGAATCACATAATAGTGTTCTTCTGATGCCTTATTTTCGCCGCATAACACCTTATATCCAGAAGTAGGTTACTGTGGATCAGGAAGAAGGAAACTACTGAACTAGCTCACTATTGATGCTTTTCGCGAAGCCGACAGAAAATTCCCAACAAATAAAAGCTGGAAAAAGATGGAACTTCATTACCACAGGAGATAGATATGATGAACTATATAATAACAAATTTTGTTTAGTACATTTTTCTAAGGAGTGGATTATGTATAGGCAAAAGCAACTGAATATCAGCCATTTGCACCTTCTTGTCATCCGGCAGTCTGGTAGTAGTAATTGTAGGTAGGTAGTAAACTCCATGATAGTTTGCCTTCAACCTATTAAAATCATGGGAAGGATTTGCTAAAGTTTCATCTTGAACTTCCAAGCATATATGTCACCTCAGATAGGTAAGGAATTTAGTGGCTGCAGCAGTTAGAGAATTGTGCAGATGTGGATCACCTCGTCATTATTGCACTCTATTTAAAGTTTCTCCTCATCTGTTCCTAACTGCAAAGACCCTTCTGTTCCTCACACAATTTGTTATCTGAAGCCATTGCTACAAGTTCATCAGACTTGAGGGTTTAGAATCTGCATATATTCACTCATAATGCTATTCACACATCGCCAGGATTGATACCTTGGGGCAGAAATTTAGCTGACTTTTATTTCTTCCTATACTGCATACATCCTCTTGTAGCTTTCACTGTAAAGCTCTGTATCTGATGCCACGGACATCGAGTATGAACGTGAATGAGTCTCAGCCCTCCTTATGCTCCTCATCTTCGACTCTTCTAGCCTATGTCGAACCACACAATAGCACATGGAACCAATAGTAGTGAGCATTATGGTGCTACCAATGACAGTTGCATAGATAGCAAGCCCTCTTTCCTTGTCTCCAACCACCACATATGTGAGTGAAATAAAGGAAATTGAAATAGAGAGGCAAGCTGCCCACATGAGCTTGTTTATCCAAAACATGAGTTGCTTCTTTGCCTTTTGTTCAATCACCACCACAGAAGTTTGTACTACGACAACAGCAATGGAAATAAACAAGGCCATACTGTCAAACAAGAAGAAGATTATGAATGCCGCTTTCCTAGCTATGTGTGCTTCACCGAGTGAAACCCCATCTGTTTTTTTCTCAACGTATTGGCCAGGTACAGTGAAGATGGCAGCAAAAGCTACAGTAGCAATAAGGACAGCAACAACTGTCGCGTTGTTGATGGCATTATTAAGACCACTAATGTGGAGCTTTTTCACATTTTTTGCAATTTTCCGCACTTTGAAGCCAGTTTGACGACTGTGTTGGAGTTGGGACTCCACATCATGCCTTATGTCACTGACAGTCTGCTTGAGTTGCTTCGCAGCATTGGGAGGCCTCCCATGATCTTTAGAATGGGTAGCTCCTGCCTCCTTTAAAATGGAAACGAGCTGCAGAGATCCAGACTTTTCTGCAATATCAAGAGCTGTTTCTCCAGCCTTATTGACGGCGTTGAGATCAATGCCCTCGATTGATATTAGACATTGTACCATCTGCAATTATACGTAGTTAAGTTTCAAGATGAATGCTAAAAAGAGAATGCAGAGAATAAGATTTATGATTCCTATATTGAGCATGCATATGTATTCAATGAAAGAACCTAGTTACAAGATCTTAACATGAATGCTAAAAACAGAGTACACTAAATAAGACGTTGGGTTACTATATTGAGCATGCATATATAGTCAATGGAAGAACCTAGGTACAAAATCTATGTCAAAAGCAAAAGAATTCTCACGTAAACCTGAGGAACATCAGATTCACACAAACAACAACAACAACAACAACATGCCCAGTATAATCCCACGGGAACATCAGATTCACACATAATTATTAAAACTCTGAGTAGCTTGATCTTTTTTTCCTTTTTTCTCTATGCGAGTAGCTTTGATTCTTAGTGCTGCTTGTTTGAAGTTTTTGCATTTTTGAGTATGCAAACTCAGTCTTTGTGCTTTTGCAACAAGTGTTTGTTTGAGCTAATCTTGAATAAGAGAACCTTTTTTTAAGACTTCCAAACTCAGTTTTGAAATCTTTCTAAAACTCAAAAACTAACAATTTGGATTTTTTAGTTTTAGAAAGATTTGAAAAACTGAGTTTGCATAGTTTCGAAAAACTGTAACCTCTATTAGGAGTTTCATGGGTAAAAAAAAAAAGTACCGAGAAAATGTCAATCATCAGAAAGTAAGCAAGAAACTCTTCGTCCTTATAAGCAGTAACTCGTGTCAGCTTTCTTGTTTTCAGGGGGCATCAAAATTACCAGCTGTGATTATTAGCTTATCTTGCAGATATCAGGCTTATGCAGCATCTGCAACCATCTCCACGATACAACAAAAAGTTTTCCTCCATAAACTCACCCACCACTTTTTTCTTTCTTCACAGAACTTGTAATTTTCAACGTGATTAACAAAATGAACAGTTCTGCCTAAATTCAGATACATTTGACTTCGACATATAAAGCACATATCACTAGTTCACCTTAAACACATTAAGACCCTCAACTTTCTGGAAGTCACTAGTTTACAGGAAATAATAATTAATAAACGGAGACCAACCTGCGGCCGTCCCTTTATAGTTGCAACATGAAGTGCTCTGTTTCCTTTGTTATCTTCCAAAGCCAATACAGCAGGATTTGGTTTGATTAATTCAAGCACAATATCAACATTTTGACCCTTTACAGACATGTGCAGGGCACTTTGGCCTTTTTTATCCGTTCTAAAGCCAATCTCAGGATCTTTGCTTAGAAGAGATCTAACTATTTCCAAGTGTCCCATTCTTGCAGCTGTATGAAGAATAGTCTTGCCATTGTTACGAGCTATCTTCGCAAGGTTTGAGTCAATCTCCAGAAGGAGATTCATCACATCAAGGTGTCCCTGAGCAGCTGCTGTATGTAAGGCTGTAGAATTGGATGAATCCGTTGTCATCACTAGGTTTGGAAATGAATGCAACAGTTCCTTCAGTACCTCTGCAATGTAATCCCAGAAAATATTTTTAGAGAGTAGAAATAAGAAAGAAGCATTCTAGTTCCAATTTAACTATTGTTACTCAGAACAAGCTTCAGAAAATAACAAGCGATCCAGAATCAAGAATTTAAATTTATTTCACTTGTCATCACAAGTTTGTAAGCTTTGATATACTTAAACAATAGAGGCTAAGCACAAACTAAATCATACTAGTGATGGCCTAACTCAAAATTGTGAGTAAGAGTGTTAAGCTTAATGAGTCTTTTTCTCATGAAGTAAATAAGCTTAATCGTCAAGCTCAAGCAATCTTAAAGTTCAATTCTTCGTTCTTTTATGATAAAGGTAGTACATGACCCAGCTCGTGCACATCTTGATTAATCCACGGGTACCTGGTCCTACCAGTAAAGGTATCGGGTAACTCTATCCACCTTAAAAAGATGGAAAGATATCACCTAACTTTTTTTGCCTCAGGTAGGATTTGAACCCTGATCTCCCATGGTCCATTTCAACTCCACTGATCGTGAGGCTACCCCCTTGGCAAGGAACCTTAAAAGTTCAAAAACGTTCATCAAAACTAAGCTGTACTGAAAATACAGCACTTATTGAGGGGGGGAAATTGAGGAGCTAAGCTATTGACAAGCTGCTCAAGATCAAACTGGTCTAGTTTCACAAGGCAGTTTATCAAGTTCACACTTTATTCAGATACTCAAACAGATAGGAAATTTAAAAACGAGGACGAAGAAAAAGGATTTCCTCAAGTTTCAGCAGAGAAGAAACGAAGAATTAGCATAACCAATTTTAAGTGAACAAGGGACGACAAGAAATATCATTATTCATTGCACTCGGTGTTGGTTGACATCGTAATTGGATGTGATTCTATTATGACGCCAGGAATCATAGCATTATTTGGTTCCAGAAAGCAGTAACATCTCCATGAACAACATGGCTAATTGGGTGTGACAATCAGGACTAGGAAGCAGCAAAAGAAGTGTTAAGCTGACAAATTTTGGGAATTTGTTGGTGAGCAGAATAGTCGTGGAAACCTAAATGAAAATGATTCGCAAAGCCCCCAAAGAATGATAAAGTCCTGTACTTCATGGGCTAGTGTAAACAATAGTTTCAGAAGAATACATCATGTCCGTTCCATAAGATTTATCTTTAATTTTAATTCCGGCAGAAAAATAAACTAACCACTTTTTGTGATGTTTCTCCAATCAAACAACTATATATTTCTTTAAACAAGTAATCATTGTTTCAGGCTTCTGACATTTTTTATTTATTTTCTCTTAACAGGAAATCATTTTTAAGGGATAGACATGTATCACTTTTAAATATTAATATTTTTACTATTTTAAGCTTCCAAAATTTTTGTTGGGAAAAAGGTTTACGGAATGATGGTATCAATACAGAGTTTCAAGTAGTTGATCTAAAGGTACAACTTATTTAAAGGATCTGGACAATCTTTGCAGGATGGATTCTCGTTCAAGCCATTTTGACTCCTACGGATATGAATAAAAGTAATTCCAACTCAAACCCTTTCAACTTCTATGCCACCACAAGACACACTATTCTATAGGTCCTTATGTATCTACAAAATGCTCACTTGAGGTAATTCATTATTTGTGCAGATGCTATATTCACCCTCTCCTAGGATGACTTTGTTCGGTGACATAATTGCATAGTTATCACTTAACAGCTTTCATAATTTTAAATTTCAAAACTGCTGCTTTTCTATTTCATGTATTAACAGGATATATACAGCAGTCGTTCCACTGTGTCACACTACCACTGACTTATATACCTTCCCACCCCTACTGAGAAATAGAGCTGAGTAATCCTACATCTAATGGCCGAGAAACTTTGCACCACTAATCTTGAATAACTTGGACCACCCCCTCCAAGCGAAAGTTTTGCACTCAGATGAAAGGAAAATACATATTAGCATCTATCTGCTATAATATCGCAATATGATATTAACAGCCCAATATTTTCATAATTTGATAGTGGCCAACTGCAGGAAAGTTAGCTCTGGTTGCTCTGAACTTAGTCTTGTCCTCTAATTTTCTATTATGGAAGAACATGCTTTATATGCAGAGTCTTCAAATGGAATCATATTTTTAAGATAAGTTATCTAGTATTTTACTGAAGCTACAAGTAATCTGCACTAGAGCAGGCTTAATTTAAAGGTTTTAGAAGAAAAAATCAAGGATGCAAGTTGCTCTAAATGGGGGGCTAACAGCAGCAATAGGTAGCATGTGAAAATCAACCAGTGCCAAGTGCATCGTACAAATAAAACATATGCATTATCTCACGAGGATTAAAATCTGTACTAGAAGGAATCATTGACTCAAACCAAGGAAGGAAAATGTTCTCTTTTTTTCCTTTTATGTGGGCACGAAGACTCACCAATATGACCCTGCTTTGCTGCAACATGGAATGCATCATAACCATTTCTCGCCAGAATAGAAGCCGTCTGAAGGTCTAAATGTTTTAACAACTCTGCAACAATCAAGGTATGGCCATTCTCTGCCGCAACGTACAGAGCAGTCTCACCCTCCTGGTTTTGCTTAGATAACAAATCACTGATGCCTTTGCTAATATCAAGCTTCTGAACAATTTCTTTAACCTTCCCTAGGTTCCCTGCTCTAACCGCGAAGTGAAGTGGAGAATCCCCTCTTTTCCCTGGTGATTCCTTACCCCTCTTCCTCTCACCACCACCAAAGCTCAGCTGCCTCTCCATTGCTATCCTAAAGCTTTTCTGTTTCTCCATCAACCCTCTAAAGCTCTTCTGTTTCTCAATCGTCCCGTTTCGAAAACTCTGTTGTTTCTCCATCACCCCACGAAAGCTAATCTGTTTCTCCATCAGCACCACAAAAATTCTTCTATATCCGACTTTTTGTTTCCCACTTTCAAGAACTACAAAGCTTGAAACTTTTCATCATTATCAGGTCAGCTTTTTCAATTTTAACTACTAAGATAACCCCCCCAAAAGAAAAGGACAAGAAATTCTACTTTCACCCTTTTCTAACTCAAAACATATCATAAAAAATTTACAAAGTTAGTCCAAATTATCAAACCAAAATTCAGAAATTCTAACCAAAATTCTTCATTTATGAACCTTGGAGCTCAGCAAATTAAAATTTCAAATGTTGAGTATGGTGCAAATCTCAGCTCTTATAGTAAGCTCCCAAACACAAAAAACAACAATCTTTCACTGGATTCACAGAATCAAGACGAATTACCTTGAACTCAAATTTACATAAGAAGTCAAACCAAGCAACCAAAGAGCCAAATTTTCACCCAAAAATAGAGCTCAAAACCTCATTCTTGATGAACCCCAGAAGCTGAAATGAGACACAAACGCAGATTCTCCACTCATTAAAGCCAGAGATAGACAATTTTATGCGAATCTTGAAAAAAATCCTTAAAAAGATCAAAAATAGGAAAGGCCACCACTCTCCATGTGGGATTTATCAATTCACATGTACTGTAACAATAATTGTGGGATTAAAAACAGTTACTGAAAGCAATGCTCTTATATTTTAAATTAGTATATTTATTTCACTTTTCTAGAAAGTTGGTCTCCACTATTATCCACCCAATTGAAGTACACCAACAAAAGAAAAAGAATGGATTTTTACTACTAGTATTATTTTAGCCTCTTGTTTTTTTGGTACTATATAAAATACTAGAATAAAAAAGTTAATGCAGCAGATTGTTGGCCGCCATTGATGTTGACATGATATATAGTTGCACCAAAAGACAAAGATATACAGAGAGATCAAGGGGCCATAGCATATTTTTTACAAGGAGATGGAAATAATTGGAGACTTGGAGTGGAACACTCTACCGTGTGGGCCCAACAATATGATGAATTGGAATAGTGGGGTCCACTTTGAAGAAATGCATCAAGGCACGGAAGGTAATAACAGCAAATAGATGGCTAATAAGCCAAGGGTCAGTCCATTTTCATGTCTATTTTGAAATTGAAAATTTTCTCTCTCTTTTTATTCTTTAAAAAACAGTTTTCCATTCATCAGGTCAAGATGAAAATTATGGCAACTAGGATAGCTTTTTGGTGAGTTTTTTTTTTTTTTTTTTT
>NC_031994.1:28643963-28681261 GCF_001879085.1 Nicotiana attenuata
TTTTTTTTTTTTTTTTTTTTGGAAAATACTTATAGAAAAAGGATATAGAATATTTCGTCCTTGTGATATGTAAGTAATTAATTTTTAGTTAATTAAGTTTTATGTTTTTTGCATATTTAATTCTTATTTATCTAGTATTAATTTTCTGTGCATATTTTCATGATCATTTATGGCAGCTGACAACTACTTAGTGTTGGAAGGTCAACGAAGTTGTTGACTTGATGATAGGGAAGCCAAAAGCACTGATGAATTAGGAAATATATTAGTATATTTTCAGAATTATATTAATCTCAAGTATGAAGTAACAGTAAAATTCTAACATAATTATGGATAATTATATGGCGTAATTATCCATATAATTATCGCAAGCTGATGGATTAAAAGTGTATATCTCAATTAAATTAAGATTAAATGTGTTTAGACAAATAATACAAGGACAAAATCAAATTTATTGATATTGCGAGACTAAAAATGATAATTAGTTAGAAAAAGTGTTTGCACTCGTTTCTTGAAAAGTTGTGTTCTGATTCTCAAAAAAATTATTAAAAAGAAATACATCTAGAGGCGGACGCACATGATGAGTTGAGGGGTCACCGGCACCCGGAAACTTCGGCAAAACTCCATATATGCTTGCAAATGCCTTCGAAAAATAGTCAGATATTAGTATAGGATCCCGTATCAATCTTATTGAGCAATAATAAATTTATATTGAATGTTATAGTGTCACGCGATCGCCGAATCCTGAGTCTGAGTACATCAAGACAATTTTCAATCAAAAGAAATTTTCTCCCGAAAATATTCCAAACATACACCTCAAGTTTTTTAATTAGAAAACTTCACATGGTCTAACACCATGAATCTTAAAGTGTTGCTGATCTCAGAATAACACTAAGCCACTAAGGCACTAACTGTTAAACCGAAAGAAAACAATGAAATTAATCTAAAATATGTTGATTAAAAAAACAAAACAAAAAATCAAAGAAAAAGGAGAATATTAATAAATAACCTTTTTAACTTGCAGTAAGCACAAGACAAAGTGAATCAATAAATAAGAATTTTCTCCTTTAATCTTAGCAAAAACACCGACCCTCGTGGGCTGATTCTTTAGTTCCATTCCGACACGCCTGTATTCTTGTCTTTTTATTTCCTATTATTATTTGACAATTTCGCATTTGTTTGTACAAAATGTTCTTTTTGATTTTTCCCTTTTGCTCAGCCAAAACGGTGTACATGTGAATTTTTTTTACTTGAATGTGTGGTTCCTTGAACGTTTGCTGGATCATTTATTGCAAACAAAATGATTAGTAGTGGCAAAATGGTCAAAAGAAAACAGTTACCGCTAATATTATTTATTAAAAAATGAGTTTGATAATGAACTTTTTAAAAACGGGTCAAATATGGATAAGAACCAAATTATCCATTCAGAAAATGGATTACTAATGGATAACCAATGGATAACTAATAGGTTTAACTTTTCCATTTGTAAAGCCTCAAATTGGGGGTTCCTCAAGTTTGGGAGACTAGGAATTCTCCCAAAAGTGATCATATTCAAGTAGTCATGGATAAAATGGTTACCCATATTATCCACCAGTTAACCCTTTTTTAATCCGTATTTAATATGGGTGGGGTCGGATAATATATCCGTTTTTCATTACATGTTTTCTATCTGAATCATATCTGACCCGACCCGCCCGTTTGTCACTCCTAATGGTGATTAATAATTATTAGGTTACGGCAGTATTTTTATTTGGAGAAGTAGCAAATACCAATGCGGCCGAAAATATTTATCTGCCCCTGCTCATGCCTACCCTTTTTTCTTTTAAAACCTAGCCAGATGGAGTCAAACTAAGCTACTACACCAAGCAAATTCAAGTCAAGCCAAGACAAATCAAGCCAAGCGAATCAAGCTAAGCTAAGTAGGTTAAATGGGTAACAAAAGTTGGGACGAGTGGGTAGGTTAGGTGATTAGTTTTAATTGGGTAGGTATATATTATAACTAATTTTCAGATGAGTAAAAAAGGATATTTATACTAAGCTCAATGGGTATTTTGCATAATTTGCTCTTTTTTACTCGAAGAATTAAATTTACTTTCATAAGATTTCAACTTTTTGAGATTTGTCTTCTTTTTTCAGGTAGTAACATTATAATTTAGCTAATAAATTTTATTACGCTTAGCACAGCTCAATCAAATAACTTTTGAAATGATATTATTTTGTATTTAGTTGAGAAAATAAATACATAGCTTTTATCTACATATATATATAAATTAATTATAAAAATTGATTATATCATAAATGTAATATTTTATTATGGACAACTTTGGTCAATTTGACAGACGTCAATTCGCCTTTGTTTATACACTTTTTACTTAAATAGGTTCTAGCATATGGAATTTTATAAAATAAGTCATACATTTGGATTTTGAATCAAATTTAACTTGAGAGGTACATAATCGTGGGTAATCATACGCAAAGAAGCATAGAAGATCATTTGAAGAGATTGTCATTTGAAGAAATTGCCCACACAATCTCTTCAAAACTTTATCAATGCCTATAACAAGTGCAAGGAAGTTGAGCCCCTCTTTAAGGTTCATCTTTTTTTTCTCTTCTATTGTTGGCACATGCACACAAATGATATCAATTATTTGAGATAAGTAAAATAATCACATTTTCTCAAGTTGTTGGTTGTTTTGAGCATGTATGTAATCATAATTTTTCAATTCCTTTTTTTAAACAATGAAAATATAACCAAAATCCAATGTGAATTTCGCACCATCATTCTTAAAATCCAAAATATATATGGCATTTCTATGCCAAACAAAAGGCAAGGCGATTGCATTTGAATATATGTGCTATATTAAGAAGCAAAATATGCATAAATTGTGAATGGTAGTGTGTTCATCCGTAACGACCCGATCGGTCGTTTCGAGAGTTATAGCCATGTTCCCCCATTTTCTGCTTCTTTTGTGTTCTTTAGCTATATTATGATCTACTGGGTTAGTTGGTTCGGGTTCGGAGTGATTTCGGAGTGAATTGAGACACATAGTCTCTTATTTGGAAGCTTAAGTTGGAAAAGTTGATCGGATATTCACTTATGTGTAAACGACCTCGGATTTGAATTTTGATGGTTCCGTTAGATCCGTTAGGTGATTTTGGACTTAGGAGCGCATCCGGAATATAATTTGGAGGTCCGTCGTAGAATTAGGCTTGAATTGGCGAAAGCTAGAATTTTGACGATTTTGGCCAGAAGTGGAAATTTTGATATCGGGGTCGGATTGGATTTTTAGAAGTTGGAGTGGGTTCGTGGTTTCATTTCTGACTTGTGTGCAAAATTTGAGGTCATTCGGACGTGATTTGATAGGTTTCGGCATCGTTTGTAGAATTCGGAAGTTTAGAAGTTCTTAGGCTTGAATGGGGGTAATTTGGTGTTTTGATGTTGTTTTGAGTGATTCGAAGGTTCGACTAAGGTCATATGATGTTATGGGACGTGTTGTTATGTTTGGTTGAGGTCCCGAGAGCCTCGCGTGAGTTTCGGGTGGTTAATAGATCATTTTTGGCCTTTGAGTGTTAGCTGACGTCTGCTGTTGTATTTCTTCTGGTTCCCATATACGCGATCACATGAGTTTATCCGCATCACGTAAACTTATTTGGGGCAGAGGTGAGTTTTTTTATGCAATCGCAGAGTTAGGAACGCGATTGCGTACGTGTGTGAAGATGTGCTTCGCGAACGCGTGGCCAATGCCGCGTTCGCGTAGAAGTAATCGAGCTGATGAGGAGGTAAGGTAATTGCACTACGCGATCGTGTGAGGTAGGATGCGATCGCGTAGGTATGAGAGGTAGTGATCCGCGAACGCGTGGTGAATTTCGCGTTTGCATTGGGTAAAAATGTGGGGCAGTCTGTTTGTGCTTCGCGATCACGAGGCTGTTTCCGCGATCGCAATAAAGGAAATATGGGCAGTAGTGTTAAATTTCAAAATCGAGGGCTTGAACCTAGTTTTCATATTTTAAGATAGAGACCACGGGGAGTTGATCGGGGTAAGTGTTTCTCACTTGGTTTTGGTTAAGTTCCATGATTATATCTTGAATTTTAACATCTAAATTGTGATTTGGGGGGAAAATTTTGGGAAAAAGTGGAAGAGTTTCTTGAGATGGAATTTTAAGGTTTTGAAGGGAATTTGGTTGTCGGATTTAAGTAAATTTGGTATGGTTAGACTCATCAGTGAATGGGCTTTCGAGTTTTGTGACTTTTGTTGGATTTCGAGACGTGGGCCCGGGGTTCGAGTTTGAGCCGATTTTGGATTTTTTGGCTATAATTGGCATTTTTCTTGTAAAATTGATTCCTTTAGCCTACATTGATCGTATTGTACTGCTTGTGGCTAGATTCGGGACGTTTGGAGGCCGATTTGAGAGGCAAAGGTGTGAGCACGTGATTTTTGCCCTATATGAATTACTCCCAGAAATTCAAACAAAATGAGTTCTTTCATTATTTGCAATTTTGTGGATTTTTTGTGACATTTTATGTTAATTGTTTGCATTTTGTTTGTGCATTTCTACTAATGAAAGAACAAAATATGCTTGGCATGTGCATTTAGGACTTAATTTTACATCTTAGGATTAATTAGTAATTAAGTTACTTTACAAAGAAGAAAATAACAAAAATAGTTCATTTTGCATTTTTAACCATTAATTTTTGAATTTGTCATGAGTTTTCCTTTAAATTTAGGACTTAATCAATTTCGAGGAAGNAAGGGAAGTACAATTTAAATTTTAGCTTTTAATATTTGATAACATGATGTGCCCAGCCACCAAACTGGGGCAGAAAATTTTCTTTGTTTGTTTTGTTGCAGTGAGGAGCCCACCTGGAGAACAAGGGAATACTTTTTCAAGCATTGCAGTCAGGAGCCCGCCTGGAGAACAAAGGAATACTTCTCAAGCGTCAGCAGTCAGGAGCCCACATGGAAAACGGACACACGTTTCAAATAATAACAATCAAGCATCATTCGGAGGAATGGAAGCAATATCGCCAATCACAATGCAAGACAACAACAGGAATACCATCGGAAGATTACAAGATACAAGTTCAAGGCAACACAAGTACAAGTTAGAAGACATAGATAGGACCCTCTTGTAATTCGTAGATCATGGCTTAGGCTAGCTTCTTTTCATTTTAACACGGTGTAATAAGGAGGTCAGCGAGCAGTAGCAACAGCAACAGCAGTGAAATCACAGCTCCTGGTAGTCCCAGCTACCAAACCTTCCGAACTACACTGACCTGATTCCTTTTTAGCCAAGGATATGTAGGCAACCTCAGAAGCAGGGTGCGGTCAACTCTTTCAAAATGCTTCACATGGAGTATTCAAATGGGCAAAAATTCCTCGTATCCGCTCACTTATCTTTGCCCGAAAACTCTTCGTGTTCCAGAGCAAAGAGGGGCAGCTGTGAGCACGTGATTTTTGCCCTACATGAATTACTCCCAGAAATTCAAACAAAATAATTTCTTTCATTATTTGCAATTTTGTGGATTTTTTGTGACATTTTATGTTAATTGTTTGCATTTTTGTTTGTGCATTTCTACTAATGAAAAACAAAAATATGCTTGGCATGTGCATTTAGGGCTTAATTTCACATCTTAGGATTAATTAGTAATTAAGTTACTTTACAAAGTAATTTTGCATTTTACAAAATCTGATAAAAATAAATAAATAAAAAGGAAAAGAAGAAAACAAATAAAAAGAATTTGAAATAAAGAAGCAAAGGGCAAGCCAAATTGGGCCATTTTGTTCAAATATCACAGCCCAAGTGCCCAAACCCGTTTCAATTGCCCAGCCCAATATGCCCCTACCCGGTCCACATGACCCTGCCCATGATGACCAATTAAACGATGTAGTATTAGAATGATACTACGTCGTTTGAATTAGTAAGCGCCCAATTAAATCTAGGCCATTCATCCGCGTTAATCCAACGGTCCAGGTTCAATTATGGAGTTTGGATAAAAATGTCGTAACCCCTTTAGAGATTCAGAGACAAACTCTTCCTTCCTCGTACCCCCACTGTCCCTCGCCGGCTCCGCACTACGCCGCCGCCGGAAATCGCCTCACGGCGGCGGCCGGCGTCCAAATCATCCCAAATTTACACCTTAGAACCACTGTCCTCTCCTCTTTCCAACCCCCATCTTGGTTTGTCTCGAATCCCACCCCAAAGCGTCGAATATTAGATCGAAGATTTTTCCGGCCATGACACAACTTCTCCCAAATCGTCCAAATTAACACCCTAGGTCCCTCTCCCCTTTCCCTGTCCAAATCCCCGGTTAGTTTCTCTCGAATCTGCCCGGAATTGGTCGAATCTCAGTTTGAATATTTTCCGGCCAAGACCCAAGTATGCCAAATGGTCCCAAATTGATACCCTAGGTTCATCTGAGTCTCCTCTACCCAACCCCCATAGCCACTAGTCTCGAATCTGCCCGGAACGTTACGAATTTTAAGTCCCAAAGCCCGGCAGACCCCTAACTCAGAAGTCTTGGGGATTTTGGACCGTAATTTCCCTAATCACGTGTTTTCTTTTGAAAAACACACGATTAGGGATGTTGCGTGTCAAGAATCCCGGAGGATTCACAACAATAGCTGGTCAGAGTTCGCCCCATAGTCATGCCGAGTGCTCAAAATTAGTAAGTTCTGTTCGATGCTGTTCTGATTCTGTATGCTCTTGTTCAAATCTGTTTTGATAATCTTTAACTCTTTAGGGCACTTTTGATTTCAATTTTTCTTCAGTATTTGAGCCTTTACTGTTGTTATTGGCTAGTAGTAATCCATTAGTCTAGTTTAGTTTAATTCAGTAATTGCACTAGTAATTCCTTGTTCGGGATCTAGCTTAAGTTTTGTTCTTCATGTCAATGCTGTTCCCAGTAGTCATATACGTTTAAGTGGTCTGATTTTGGGTTCAGTTAGCCGACTCCTAATTGTTTACTGCAGTTTGATTTTAATTGTTCCAACCTCTTGATTAGCTAATTTGTCTAGTTCGATTAGCCCTAGAAATAGATTGCTTGGTTATAGTTAATGGACTGGTTTAACTTAGTCAGTAATTTCAGGGGATGCAAAGGGTAGTTTAGGCATGGAAAAGGGTAGTTTCATTAAGATTGGTAATTGTTGAAGTAAAGTAAGGGTAGAATAGGAATTGTAATGGGTATAGAACCTTCTAGGATGGACTATAGTATAGATTTCAATAGAATAGGTGTAGTTACTTATGTAACAAGTCAGAAAATAAAGGGTAAAAATAGAATTAGAATAGGGACTAAGGGGTAAAAGGAAAATCTGAAATTGGAACCTAAGTTCACCTATAAATAGGCATTCATTTGCCTTGATTCACAAGTTTGGAACCTCTAAAAAATTCCAGAAAAAATACTTTAAAGAAAACAAGCAAAAACAAAAATCCAAAAAAAAAGAAAACAAGCAAAAACAACAGAAATTCCAGAAAAAATACTGTTGCATTGAGTCCTTAGATCAATTTCGAGTTTGAACAACTATTTCGAGTCTCTAGTTTAGTTTAAAGAGGAGAATGGCTTGAAATTCCTTGTGTTTTGACTGCTGAAGTTTCAGAGGGTATTTCTGGGTTCAACTTCCAGCTCTTTTGGGTTTATTCAAGTTGCTTGGGTCAGTTTACTGGTTGATTTACTGTTAAAATACTTCCTGGTTTAAGTTCAAGTACGGATTGGGGTTCAGTCAAGTTATTTTGGTCATCTGGTGGATTTTATCATTTTGTGATCTAGTCCTGGGTGTGTTAGCATCATTTTGGGGTTGAAACTGAATTTGTTGCTGTTGGTTAGCTACTGCCCTACTGCTGACCACCTTTCTCTTGTTATTTCTATTCCAGGTACACAACTAAAACTCCATTTGATGTAGCTTTACTTGTGGAAAGTATGAAATGAAACTGATTCGCAATTCCTGCTGGGAGACTGCACTTTAACAATTTTGTTATGTTCTTAATTAGTTGTTTGTCGTATTTAAGCTGGGACCATTTTTCTAAGTTGTTTGACTTAAGGACTGTTTGGATTTTGGACTATGAGTATTCCTCACAATAGGTTAGGGTCATTTGGTGTAGTTTACTGTTGAAGGTAAAAGCTAGCTGAAAATTAAAACAGGAAATGTCTTGGAATTCATGTGTAAATTTTTGAGTCAAGTACGTATATGTGGAGTTCAGTAGTTAATAGTTTGTATGAGTTTAATGTGTGCTACTAGTATAATGTAGTATGATGCAGTTCCAGTTTCCAGCATTGTTAAAATTAGTTCATGATTATTGGAGTCGTTGATATGTGTATGCAAGGTTAAGTGAAATCATAATTGAATTGTGCTACTGTCATACATTAATCCAAAGTCAAGGATTAAAAGCAGCTAGAGTGTAGGTGTCTCAAAATGATCTGAATACTCTGAAAATTGGTCCGAAAGTCCATCAGTTCACGAATGGCTTGAGTTCTGACAAAATTCTTAAATGGTTCATAGTTGAATTATGGCATCTCCGTTTCATCTTTGCCTGGAAATCGACCATGGTCTAGACGCCCAACTTCTGGGCCTGTCTTTGCCCATGTTGGGCCCAAATGACTTCCTGTCCAGGAACTGGCGTCGAGTCCCAGTAGCAAGTTCAGAATGTTGAATTGATTAGCAGTTCTTTTACTTTTAGAGACAAATTGAGTAGAGAATTGTAGATTGTTCTAGGATTGACCCTTAACTAAAATGTGACGAGCCTCGCCGAATAAACTGCAAATTGCGCGGCTCTCATAAATGCTATAAAAATACTTAGAATTCGGGTGAACCGTCTAGCGAATTTCACGGTTTTTCCCCAAAGATAATAAACGCGTAGTTGCTTTAGGCGCGTATTTTAATAATATTACCTTCCTAAACACGGGTGCACATTTATGTGACCCAAATCTAAATCTCAACAAAGTCGAAATGCGTCAAAAGCCACGGGTGCACTGGTGTGACGTGGTTCGAGATACATTTTCACGACGTTGCAATTCTTATTAAAAATAAATTAAAAGCGGTTTACTATTAAAAGCACATAAGTTAGAACACGATGTGAAATCAGATAAATACAACAGTTGAGCGACCGTGCTAGAACCACGGAACCCGGGAATGCCTAACACCTTCTCCCAGGTTAACAGAATTCCTTACTCGGATTTCTGGTTCGCGGACTAATAACAGAGTCATAATTTCCTCGGATCGGGATTCGACCGGTGGCTTGGGACACCATTAATCTCCCAAGTGGCGACTCTGAAATCTTAATAATAAATCCCGTTCCGATTATCCTTTAAGTGGAAAAACTCCTTTACACTCTTTCGGGGGTGTAGGTAAAAAGGAGGTATGACAAAAGGCATCGCGGAGTAGGATTTTTGCTTGGTTTGAGGTAAGCAACACTTCCAAACTTGGTTCTGAGAGTTC
Organism: Nicotiana attenuata; assembly: GCF_001879085.1. Lineage (NCBI taxonomy): Eukaryota > Viridiplantae > Streptophyta > Magnoliopsida > Solanales > Solanaceae > Nicotiana > Nicotiana attenuata. The sequence continues at coordinate 28,653,392 of NC_031994.1, forward strand.
GAAACCCCGAACTATGTGTTATGTGATTAGTATTGAGGTGACGCACATGCCAAGCGACGGGCGTGCGGGAATGCACCGTGAGAATTGTGACCTGGGTGATTCCATGACACTGTTTACTGACTCTATCCTGTTGATATCCATGTTTTCATCGGGTGATAAAGTAGTTGAGATTGAGTCAGTTCGTCGCCAGGAGCAAGAGGAGAGGGAGGCCAAGAGGCCTCGGGGATCTGGTAGTTTTGGGGGTGCTCCTTCGAGAAGTCAGTTTCAGCACGGCAGAGGCCGCCCATTCAGGCATGCTCAGTCAGCTCGCCCAGGTTATCGTGGGGCATCATCGGACCATGGTTCTCACAGTTCTCAGTAGGGCCACTCATCACTTAGTGCCCTCCCAGCCCAGATTTCGTCCCGTGCTCCATCAGTTCAGGGCTCTTCCATGCCAGGTCCCACTGCTAGTCATTCCGGTGCTAGGGGTTCCCTTTTGTCCCCGTCTCCAGCACTAGGGAGCTGTTATGAGTGTGGAGAGTTGGGGCACATGTGGAGGCAGTATCCTCATCGTTTGGGGGTACATCTCAGCAGAGGAGTCAGCCATCGACTTCAGCACCAGTTACTTCACCGCCCACCCAGCCAGCTAGGGGTGGAGGACAGTCATCTAGGGGTCGCCCAAGAGGGGGAGGTCGATCGGGTGGTGGTCAGGCCCGTTTCTATGCACTCCCAGCTAGGCCTGATGCTAGTACTTCAGATGCGGTGATTACAGGTATTGTCTCAGTCTGCCATAGAGATGCCTCTGTGTTATTTGATCCTGGTTCCACTTTTTCATATGTGTCATCATATTTTGCCTGCTATTTTGATACGCCCCGTGAGTCTCTTGTTTCATCTATTCGTGTATCTACTCTGGTGGGCGATACTATTGTTGTGGATCGTGTATACCGGTCGTGTGTGGTGACCATTGGGGGTCTGAAGACCCGAGTGGATCTTTTGTTACTCTGTATGGTGGATTTCGATGTGATTTTGGGCATGGATTGGTTATCCTCGTGTCGTGCTATTCTGGACTGTCATGCTAAGACAGTGACGTTAGCTATATCGGGTGTGCCACGGATTGAGTGGCGAGGTTCGACAAATTTTGTTCCCAGCAGGGTGATTTCATTTCTGAATACCCAGCGGATGGTTGGGAAGGGTTGTCTTTCGTACTTAGCATTTGTGAGGGATGTTAGTTCATAGACTCCCAGCATTGATTCTGTTCCAGAAGTGAGGGATTTTCCCGATATGTTTCTTGCAGACCTGCCGGGCATGCCACCGGACAGGGATATTAATTTTGGTATTGACCTGGTGCCGGGTACTCAGCCCATTTCTATTCCACCGTATCGTATGGCACCAGCGGAGCTGAAGGATTTGAAAGAGCAGCTTCAAGAACTCCTTGATAAGAGGTTTATTCTAGTGTTTCGTCGTGGGGTCCTGTCCTGTTTGTGAAGAAGAAAGATGGCACTATGAGGATGTGCATTGATTACAGACAGTTGAGCAAGGTTACAATTAAGAACGAGTATCCCCTACCTCGCATTGATGATTTGTTCGACCAGCTTCAGGGAGCAAGGGTGTTCTCCAAGATTGATCTCCGTTCCGGGTATCACCAGCTGAAGATCAGGGACTCGGATATTCTTAAGATAGCTTTCAGGACCCGATATGGTCACTATGAGTTCCTAGTGATGTCTTTTAGGCTGACCAATGCCACAGCAGCGTTCATGCATTTGATGAACAGCGTGTTCTGGCCGTATCTCGACTCGTTTGTCATAGTTTTCATTGATGATATTCTGGTGTATTCGCGTAGTCATGAGGAGCACGCAAAGCATTTGAGAGTGGTATTGCAACGGTCGAGAGAGGAGAAACTTTATGCAAAGTTCTCCAAGTGTGAGTTTTGGCTCAGTTCAATGGCTTTCTTGGGGCACGTGGTGTCCAGTGAGGGTATTCAGGTTGATCCGAAGAAGATAGAGGCGGTTCAGAGTTGGCCCAGACCCTCCTCAGCCACAGAGATTCGCAGTTTTCTTGGTTTGGCGGGTTATTACCGTCGGTTCGTTCCGCGATTTTCATCTATTGCATCACCCTTGACCAAATTGACTCAGAAGGGTGCTCTGTTCCAGTGGTCGGATGAGTGTGAGGCGAGCTTTCAGAAGCTCCAGATTGCCTTGACCACAGCTCCGGTGTTAGTGTTGTCATCAGCTCCAGGTTCTTACACAGTGTATTGTGATGCTTCGAGGGTGGGTATTGGGTGTGTGTTGATGCATGAGGTAGAGTTATTGCTTATGCTTCTCGTCAGTTGAAGCCCCATGAGAAGAACTACCATGTTCATGACTTAGAGTTGGCTGCCATTGTTCACGCGTTGAAGATTTGGAGGCATTACTTGTATGCAGTGTCTTGTGAGGTGTTTAATGATCATCGTAGCCTCCAGAACTTATTCAAGCAGAAGGATCTCAATTTGAGGCAGCGGAGATGGTTGGAGCTGCTAAAGGACTATGATATTACTATCTTGTACCATTCGAGGAAGGCCAATGTTATGGCCGATGCCTTGAGTAGGAAGGCGGTGGGTATGGGAAGTCTTGAGTTTATTCCTGTTGGGGAGAGACCTCTCGCAGTTGATGTTTAGGCTTTCGCCAACCGGTTGGTGAGGTTGGATATTTCGGAGCCCAATCAGGTCTTAGCTTGTTTGGTTTCTCGGTCATCCTTGTTTGATCGTATCAGAGAGCGCCAGTATGATGATCCTCACTTGCTTGTCCTTAAGGACAGAGTTCAGCACGATGATGCCAAAGATATGACAATTGGTGATGATAGGGTATTGAGGATGCAGGGCCGGATATGTGTGCCCAATGTGGATGGGCTTCGGGAGTTGATCTTAGAGGAGGCCTATAGCTCGCGGTATTCCATTCATCCGAGTGCCGCAAAGATGTATCAGGATCTGAGACAACATTATTGGTGGAGGAGAATGAAGAAGGATATAGTGGGATTTGTAGCTCGGTGTCTCAATTGTCAGCAGGTGAAATATGAGCATCAGAGACCGGGTGGCTTGCTTCAGCAGATGGATATTCCAAAGTGGAAGTGGGAGCGTATCACCATGAACTTTGTAATTGGGCTCCCACGTACTTTGAAGAAGTTCGATGCTATTTGGGTGATTGTGGATCGGCTGACCAAGTCCGCGCACTTCTTTCCTGTTTGTACTACCTATTCTTTGGAGCGGTTGGCAGAGATCTATATCCGGGAGATTGTTCGCTTGCATGGTGTCCCAGTTTCCATCATTTAGGATAGAGGCACTCAGTTTACTTCGCAGTTTTGGAGGGCCGTGCAGAGAGAGTTCGGTACTCAGGTTGAGTTGAGCACAACTTTTCACCCTCAAACTGACGGGCAGTCCGAGTGCACTATTCAGATATTGGAGGACATGTTGCGCGCTTGTGTGATTGACTTTGGTGGTTCATGGGATCAATTTCTACCGCTCGCGGAGTTTGATTATTACAACAACTACCAGTCGAGTATTTAGATGGATCCATATGAGGCTCTATATGGGAGGCGGTGTAGATCTCCAGTTGGATGGTTCGAGCTGGTGAGGCCAGGCTTTTGGGTACGGACTTAGTGCAGGACGCTTTGGACAAGGTGAAGGTGATTCAGGAGAGGCTTCGTATAGCGCAGTCGAGACGAAAGTGTTATATTGACAGGAAGGTTCGTGATGTGTCCTATATGGTTGGGGAGAAGGTTCTACTGAAGGTTTCACCCATGAAGGGTGTTATGAGATTTGGGAAGAATGGTAAATTGAGTCCTCGGTTCATTAGGCCTTTTGAGGTGCTTCGGAGGATCAGGGAGGTGGCTTATGAGCTTGATTTGCCACCCAGATTGTCGAGTGTGCATTCGGTGTTTCATGTTTCCATTCTCCGGAAGTATATTTGGGATCCGTCTCATGTTCTGGATTTCAGCACGGTTCAGTTAGAGGGTGATTTGACCTATGATGTGGAGCCATCAACTATTTTAGAGCGTCAGGTTTGAAAGTTGAGGTCAAAGGATATAACTTCAGTGAAAGTGCAGTGGAGAGGTTGGCCCATGGAGGAGGCTACCTGGGAGACCGAGCGGGAGATGCAGAGCAGATATCCTCACCTATTTGAGGCTTCAGGTATGTTTCTTGACTCGTTCGAGGACGAACGTTTGTTTAAGAGGGGGAGGATGTAACGACCCGGCCAGTCGTTTCATGAGTTATCGCTCTGTTTCCCCATTTCTGCTTCTTTATGCTTTGTTCATCTGTGTTATATGGTATCGGGTTAGTCGGTTCGACTTCGGAATGGTTTAGGAAATGTTTGAGGCACTTGGTCTCTTAAGTTGGTCTTTTAGTTGGAAAAGTCAACCGGAAGTTGACTTGTAAGCAAACGATCTCGGAATTTGGTTTTTATGATTCGGATAGCTTCGGGAGGTGACTTGGGACTTAGGAGCGTGATCGGAATGTGTTTTGGAGGTCCAGGGTAGATTTAGGCTTGAATTGGCGAAATTGGAATTTTGGCATTTTTCGATCGATAGTGGAAATCTTGATATCGGGGTCGGAATGGAATTCCGAAAGTTGCAGTAGGTCCGTTGTGTCATATGTGATGTGTGTGCAAAATTTCAGGTCATTCGGACGAGGTTTGATAGACTTTTTGATCAAAAGCGGAATTCGAAAGTTTTTGGAAACCTTAGGCTTGAATCCGATGTTATTTTGTTGATTTGACGTTGTTTTAGGTGTTTCGAAGATTGGTATAAGTTTGGATAGTGGTATATGACTTGTCCGTACTTTTGGTTGAGGTCCCGGGGGCCTCGGGATGATTTCGGGTGGTTGACGGGAAGTTTGGAGTTGGAAATTTGCAGCTAAAGATGTTGAAGTTCCTGTCATAACCGCACCTGCGGTTTGGGGACCGTAGGTGTGGGCCCGTAGAAGCGCAAGGAGGGATGCAGATGCGGAACTGGGCGAGACGAGCTGGAATCGCACCTGCAACGCAGGTGCGAGATTTTGATCGCAGGTGCGGTCCTTGAGGGGTTAAGTGGATTCCGCAGGTACGGGTCCGCAGGTGCGAGATTTTAACCGCAGAAGCGGTTCAGCTGGGGCAGAACATATAAATTTAGCCCTTCGCGATTTTTGAGTGGTTTTTCACCATTTTTCATACATGTTTGAGCTTGGGAGAGCAAATTGAAGAGGGAATTCAAGAGGGTTTCGTGGAGGTAAGGTTTTTGGACCCTAAACTTGTTTCTATGATGGTTTTTAACTGATTAGGCTTGAAATTTATGAAAATTAGTGATTGAAATTGAGGAACTAGTGCTTGAAATTGGAGACCTTTGATTAGGGATTTGAGCGGTCGTTTGTGGTCGGATTTTGGTATATTTGATATGTACGAACTCGTGAGAGTGTAAGGATTCTAGTGATGTGACTTTTAATGGATTTCGAGACGTGGGTCCGGGGGTCAGATTTGGTCAATTTCAGGATTCTTGGTGTAAATTGGTTATTTTTGAGTGGTTTTTGTTCCTTTAGCGTATATTGATGAGTATATTCTGGTTTTGGATAGATTTGGAGCATTCAGAGGCCGATACGAGAGGCAAGGGCATCGCGGGCTAGAGTTTGGATCGGATTGAGGAAAGTAATGATTGTAAATGTTGTTCTGAGGGTATGAAACCCCGGATTTCACATCGTTGTGCTATTTTGAGGTTATGCACATGCTAGATGACGAGCGTGGGGTCATGCACCGTTGGGGATTGTGACTTGGTCCGTCCTGTACGACTGTTAAGTCGCGTATTTGATTGAAAACTGTTTAATATTATTGTGTTTTGGAAAATATTACTATGTTTGGGGCTAAATGCCGTGTCTGGACCTTGTGCCGATTAATTGGACCCTTAGGGGCTTTTTACTAATGTTTCCTCACTGTTTTGGTAATATTTACACTCAGTCATGCTATACTTTCACTGATTTCATAACTCGAGTTTTATTTACTTCTTTTGTTGTTATAAATGATATTTTGAGCCGAGTACCTGTTTTACTGGTTGCCCGGGGGCTTGAGTGAGTTCTGACTGAGTGAGGTTGAGGGCCTGTGTTGTGAGGATGTTATGGGATCGGGCTGTCACACCTCCTTTTCCTACCCGAATGGGGTATACGGGAGTTTTTCCAACTAAAGTGACAATAATCAAAACAGGATTATTTATTAAAATTTAGAATCACCACTTCGGATAATTTATGGTGTCCCAAGTTACCGGTTTAAATCCCGAATCGAGGAAGTTTGACTCTGTTTTATAGTCCGCGAAACACAGAAATCCAGGTAAGGAATTCTGTTAACCCGGGAGAAGGTGCTAGGCATTCCCGGGTTCCGTGGTTTTAGCACGGTCGCTTTAATCATACCTGACTTAATTAAATTGTCTAATTACTTATTTTAGAACCTATGTGCATTTACCTCTTTACCGCTTTTAATTACTCAATTATTCGTGATTATAGAATTATCTTTAAAAAAACGAGTCACGCGTACATGTACTCATTTCGCTCGGCGCGTCAAGAATCATGTCACGTGTACGTGCCCACAATTAATCACGCTTTATTATTATTAAGAAAGTTTGGTCGGAGTTGCGCGAACGCATACCTCAATTTATTTTTAAAATCATAATTATGTCACGCGAACGTGTACACAATCACGATGATAGATTAAGTCGCGCCTAAAGCAAGCTATGGATATTCATTTTAGAAATCGTAATCATGTCACGCGAACGTGAACATAATCACGATAATAAATTCAAAACGCGCCTAAAGGTTCGCCTACCTGGGTGTGGTCGGCCTAAGTATGCTCTTATGACTAATTAACGGACTAAAGTAATAAACTTCAACTTTCTTTCATTTAACGACAAAGCTCGTGGCCAAATATTATTAAAAGTTCTGCTAAACCAATACAGCCCATTCAACTGAGGCAAAACATCCAATTCTAGTAGATCAATCGAAATGATTAAAGAAATTAAACCTCGGTTGACTCTGTGTATTAATTCAAACGAACTTCCTCAAACACAATCTAGCATATACACACATTAACAACAGATCCAGTTTAACCAAATTGCACACCAAGATAAGATTTCAAGGCACGAAAGTTCATTCTATTCATTGTCATGACTAAGGCACCTAACCAAATGATGAAACTAAGACAGCAAATGCAAACAAACCAACATAACAGAATACAAAATCAATCAAAATTCTTCACCAAATTAGGATAATGAGATGAAATAACATGATATCTTTAAACGAACAGATGAACCTGCGACCTGAACCCAATTGGATTCGACGGGCTGAACTTTACTGGAAAACCATATTAATTGACAAAATCCTCATGAAATTTGGAAATCCTCGTTTGTTTCTGTCTTTACTTTCAGTTTTTTAAGGGTTTTTGTTTCCCAATCCAGAATTTAATTTTGAATCCAGAAATTTGTTTCGACTCTCTTTGACAGTGAGTGAAGGTGAGTGAAGGACGGCGAGATTGAGAGTCTGTGAATGTGAATCTCCAGCGTGTGACTGTGTGTGTACACAGTGTGGTGGTCGGCTAGTTTTGGAGATGGTAGAGTGACGATGGAGGGGTCTTGTGGGTGGTTTTTTGGCGTCGATCTCAAGTGTGTTCTGCGAGTAGAAGAAGAACGGCGGGGGGTCTCCTAGGGTCCTTGCTGCTTAGGTTGTTCAGGTCCCAAAATCCGAGGGAACGGCTTTGTCTTGCGGCTGATCTCCTTTTTTTTCTCTAGGTTAGGTCTTTTTTGTTGTGTCTTTGCGTTTCTGTCCGTGTGTGTTCCGGCGAGTTGGGTGGTGAAGGAGCGGTAGATTTGCTCATTTTTTGGCGACCTGGGTTGCGGCTAGGGATTATCGTTCACACCCCGTCGCAGCAGTAATAGTGGTCGTCGCTAGTGGTCAACTCCGACGATTATGTTGGTGGGATGAGGTCGCTCTTTTGTTAGTAAAGATGAGGAGGAAAAGAATGAAGAGAGGAGGAGCAGTGGGGTGGTGGCGTTAGGGCATCTGAAGGTTAGAGATGATGAAGTTCAGTAGGTCTTTTTTGGTTTGGATGATGAAAAACGGCTGATTTTTTGTTTCTCCTTTTGGTCTTAGGATTTCATCTAGGTCTAGAGTTTTAGGGTTATTTTAGGTTAGGGGAATATGGGCTTAGGAATTATGGGCTTGGGAATTATGGGCTAGATCCGAATTGGGCCAAATTTTGGCCAAATCTTAACTCTTTTTCTACAAATAATGCAAAATTTATACTATAAAATACATCACTAACTCTAATTAATTAAAATAAATAATATTATATTGTGAAACTATATTTTTTTGGTATTTTTCCATTTTGTGATAAAATAAAGTAAAAGAGTCAAAATTAGTTAAAGTAGCGATATTAGACCTAAACTAAATATTTAACACTAAAATGCGTAAAATCTTGGGGAGGGTCAAAAATTACATGTCTACAGTTGCCCCTCTTTGACTGGAAATGCGAAGTATTTTCAGACAAAGAAGGACGAGACAGATTTTTCTACCCGACCCTTATTTTGAGAGACCAAAAACTAAAAGAGAGGAGAATGTGACCGAGCCCTGGTATCTGAGTTGCTTACATATCCTTGGCTATAAAGGAATCAGGCCACGTGTAGTTTAGAAGTAGGAACATTGATGGAGTATACCGAGGTGGAGAGCCGATTGAAGTGCCGTTCCGTCGAGGTTTCGGTCCGCGGTCCTATTATTACATCAAAATCAAAAATGAAGAAGACTATCTAAGCCTGTCAACTATAAGTTACAAGATTCCTATCTATAAGTCTTCTGAAGCTTGATCTTGAGTCTTGAATGGTTCATCATGCAGACTTTAGATTTGAACCTTGACACTTGCTAGCCGCAGGTGCTAGTTCATTCTTCTTCAGCTTTTTCGGATCAAGACCGGACATGTAGTGCTCGTGACTTCAGCTATGTCTTGAGAAGTTCAGATCTTTTTCTGCCTCTGCATTCAGATTTACTTCTTTTTTTTTTGGATTGAGACTACTTCTGCTGGTCATTTCGGCATGTTGACTCGCATTCTTGCCGAGAGCTTCTGCTACTTCTAACTTGAATTGAATTCTGAAATGACTTCCTTTGTTCTCTAGGTGGGCGCCTGCTACTGACTTGAAACTTGAAATAATTCTAAAACGAATCCCCTCGTTCTCCAGGTGGGTGCCTGTAATCAAGACAACAAAACAAACAAAATTTTCTGCCCCGGTTTGCACTGGGAAGATTTGTGAGTTGTTAGCAAAACTGTAAACCACTTATGCTATTGATGCAATGATTAGAGTAAACTAAAGACTTGACTAGCATGTGCGTCTCCTATGAGTAAAACTAAGAAACTTTGACTAGCAAATGCATCTACTAAATATAAAACCTGAATGACCCAGATTAGGAAGTGCGTCTCCTAGGGGTGAAACTTGAATGAACCAAACTAGGAAGTGCGTCTCCTAGGGGTGAAATCTCAACTTAGGAAGTGCGTCTCCTAAAAGTATATCCTGAAAAATCCAGACTAGGAAGTGCGTCTCCTAGGGGTGAAATTTGAATGAACCAAACTAGGAAGTGCATCTCCTAGTGCTGAACTTAAATGACCCAAACTAGGAAGTGCATCTCTTAGGGGTGAAATCTCAATTTAGAAAGTGCGTCTCTAAAAGAATAACTTGAGAGACCTCGATTAGGAAGTGCATCTCCTACGGGTGAAACTTGAATGAACCAAACTAGGAAGTGCATCTCCTAGGGGTGAAAACTCAATTTAGGAAATGCATCTCCTAAAAGTATATCCTGAAAAACCCAAACTAGGAAGTGCGTTTCCTAGGGGTGAATCTTGAATAAACCAAACTAGGAAGTGCGTCTCCTAAAAGTATATCCTGAAAAACCCAGACTAGGAAGTGCGTCTCCTAGGGGTGAAACTTCAATGACTCAAACTAGGAAGTGCGTCTCCTAGGAATGAACTTAAATGACCTAACTAGGAAGTGCGTCTCCTAGGGGTGAAATCTCAATTTAGGAAGTGCATCTCCTAAAGCAAACATATAACCTGAAAGACCTAAGACTAGGAAGTGCGTCTCCTAGGGGTGAAACTTCAATGACTCAAACTAGGAAGTGCGTCTCCTAGGAGTGAACTTAAATGACCCAAACTAGGAAGTGCGTCTCCTAGGGGTGAAATCTCAATTTAGGAAGTGTGTCTCCTAAAACAAAATATAACTTGAAAGACCCGGACTAGAAAGTGCGTCTCCTACGGGTAAAACCTCAGTGACTTAAACTAGGAAGTGCGTCTTCTAGGAATGAACTTAAATGACCCAAAACTAGGAAGTGCTCCTCCTAGGGGTGAAACTTCAATGACTCAAACTAGGAAGTACGTCTCCTAGGAGTGAACTTAAACGACCCAAACTAGGAAGTGCATCTCCTAGGGGTGAAATCTCAATTTAGGAAGTGCGTCTCCTAAAGCAAAATATAACCTGAAAGACCCAGACTAGGAAGTGCGTCTCCTAGGGGTGAAACTTCAAAGACTCAAACTAGGAAGTGCGTATCCTAGATGTGAAATCTCCATTTAGGAAGTGCGTCTCCTAAAACAAAATATAACTTGAAAGATCTAGACTAGGAAGTGCGTCTCCTAGGGTAAACCCTTTATCCTAAAACTAGGAAGTGCATCTCCTAAAGAAATAAAATCTGAAAAATCCAAACTAGGAAGTGCGTCTCCTAGATTTGAGATTGAGCTTGAGGAAAACTATAAACTGAGCTTGACTAAACTAAAAATTGACCCTATTCTCCAGGCGGGACCCTTGAAATTAAGGAAACAAAGACTATTAACTTAAGAAAATTAAAACTGGCCCTATTCTCCAGGCGGGACCCCTGAACTCCAGGAAAACTAATGATTATCCAACTAAACAAAAATTGAAAATTGACCCTATTCTCCAGGCGGGACCCCTGAAATTAAGGAAACTAAAGACTATCAACTTAAGAAATTAAAACTGGCCCTATTCTCCAGCCAGGACCCCTGAACTCCAGGAAAACTAATGATTATCCAACTAAACAAAAATTGAAAGTTGACCCTATTCTCCGGGCGGGACCCCTGAACTTTAAGGAAAACTAAAGATTCTTCCCAACTAGAGGGATGTCTAGTAGGTATGATTCTTCTCAAGTAGGGAAAATTCTTGAGAGGTGATGGTCTTCTCAATTAGGGGGATGCCTAGGAGGTAAAAAAACATTCTCAAACAACCTTTGTGCTGACAAAATTGGGCATGACACTTGAAAGGTTCAAGCTTCCAAGCTTTGATTTGGATACAGTCTTCGTCCCTGTTTCAAACAAAGAAAACTTGTGAGTTTAAACATGGTGGTTGGTTTGTGGCCTTGACTTTGAGGGCGATTGCTCCTTCACTTGCCATGATAACTTTGATTTCAAATTGAAAGACCTTGCTTGTTTATTGACTAACCACTTTCTCTTTCACCCTTATCACAGAAAACAACTCTGATCCGTTCAAACCCAATACCCTCTATATGTTGCATTGTGCTCATGAATTTACATATACCACACCTTTGTATTTCACATGAATCCCAAAGCACGTCAATTTTCACCCACTCAGTGCGCATACTGTTCTTTCCTGACTTATGCCGCATTGATGTGCTACCTAGATTCCATTTTGTGCAATTGGAAAGCTGGTAGCAAATTTTGATGTCATTTCTTACTTGTTCTGACCAAATGGACTCATGAAGAGGAAGTAAACAAAACAACAGGAACAGAGTAAGGGACAATGGAAAGAGATGATACCTAACACGGAAATTACAAAGTAGAAACTTATCAGATATGGGTACCAACTCTAATGACCGTGACATGCATTTTGGATTAAGTGGCCTAATCTGTCAAGCAAGTCTAATGTTCAACTCTTGTTGTACCTCTGAGTCGTGAAACTAGGCTTCAATGCTCCGATTATACTATCTGATTCACGGTCCTTATTCGACTTGTAGTGCCCGAAGGATTTTCACCATCAAGCCTCTCTCATTTTGTTCTCTCTCTCAACTTACCGTCGCCTTATGGTGCCTGTGAAGGTTTTCACCTATAAGACTCTCTCATTTTGTTCTTTTTCTTTTATTTCCTTTGATTCTGTAGATGACAAGGCATTGACCATAGTAAAAACATCATATGCTCCTGGCATGTCTAGCTCGGCATTCTCAAAGATTATCTATGAGGTCTTTTTTGGATTGTAATGTGGCTTTGGACAAGGTCAGAAAGAAAGGATATCATAAGGGCTCAAAATAACTAAGACAACGGGGTTAATTTATTTACAACTTTTGGAATCCATTCTAAAAACTTTGTCCCAATTTCTAAAACAAGAGAATTTGATTCGTTTTTTTTCCATTTTCTTTGAGATGGAATTTCTAAGAAAGACTGCCCCACTCTCGACTTCGTGGGATTATGAAATATTTTATTTGGTGCGACCGAACCGTGAGGCTGCCTACGTATCTTGTAGTGATAAGAATCAGGTCGAACGTAGTTCACAAGAATACTTTTTGTTACTATTTTTCTTTTTCTTTTTCCTTTTTTTTTCCTTTTTTTTCTTTATCTCTATTTGTCTTTTTTTCTTTTTTTTTCTTTATTTTTGGAATGAACTTTCTAAAACAAACCTATGGGGACATGAACTCTTTTTTTTTCTTTTTTCCGTATGGCTCTAACTTGATACCAAAAGAGGGGAGGTCAAAGAAAATTAGCACAGGCTCAAAAGGGGTACCGAATGGTATCACGTGTTTCAGTAGCTGAAAGACGGTCTCCCAATCCCTGAAAATGCCAAGTACAACACATGCAATTTTGAAAATGACAAAGGAAGATCATGCACAACATTTCTTTTGCAGCTTCGGCACTGATATCACTTATATGCCTTCCACTTTTTAGTGATTTGTCAGGTACAGAACTCTTGTTTGGTGATTCCCTCTTCACAATGGATACCCTCCGTCTTTTTGGAACAAAATCCCTTGGCTTTATCTTGTTACTTGAGATGCACTCGAACTCAAAGTTGTTGGCTTCAAATTGTTGGGACGCACTCTCTTGTAACAAATTCTTGTCATCCTATTAACATCCCAAACTATCTACCCCAGTTTCACACAATTCGGGCTTTAAATGACCTCAAAATGTCCAAATCTGTACTTATTTCCCTCAAGTGTCCTTGTCATCTTTAAAATTATTTCATTGCTTCATGATTAAACTAACTTTTAAGACCAGGCTGAGAATTACACGCGCATGCCATGTCACCAGAGTCAGCAGGAAAAGAACTACAAAAGGAAAAGAGAACTAAACAAAAAAAATGACTAGAAATAACAGAAAACAAGATATTGCATTAAACAGGCGGTGAAACGGTTCAAACAACAAAACAAGCAAACTAAACTGGGGTTACAACCCTGGAACAAACCTAGACTAAACGAGTTACTACGACTAAGCGAACTAGGCAAAATAAAAGGATAGAAGGGTTTGAGTCACAAGACAATATCCGGATTACAACCCTGAAATAACTCGGACAACAGAAATAACAACAAAATAAACCACCAAGACTCCTCCCTGGTTAGCCACAAAAGGAGCATCTTTCCAATCACCAAGCTCAACATCTTAGCCATCGAGTTTCGCATCAACATTACTAGGACCTTCACAAATCTCCATCACATTGACCTTAGCAAATTTCTTTTGGGTCCCCTCTGCCAACTCGTTCTTAAGATCAACTTCCAGAACCAAGACTGATAGCGCTGAAAGCTTTGTGGCAAGTGGCCCTCCGAGGATCTCAGAAAAGCTCTCATATTCCTTTTCAACACAAATCATACCCACCATATGCGTCTCATTATGAATAGGCAATGGATTTTGGCTAGTGTCTACTGCATCTGGATTTTGCACGACAATGTCACCTGCATCAATAAGCTTCTAAACTTCTCTTTTCATATGCCAACACTTTTCTATGCTGTGTCCCGGGGCATTAGAGCAATATGCGCACCTTTGAGAATAATCAAAATTCTTTGGAAGAGGGTTCGGCATTTTGATCTGAATCGGCTTCAACATGTCCAATTGCCTCAACCTTTGGAACAAACTAGCATATGATTCTCCAATAGGAGTGAAAGTCTTTTCTTTTTCCTGTTGCCTTTTCATTTTGTACTCCGGCCTCGGTTGGAACCTTTTGCGGGTAGGTGGTTGATATGCTTGAGGAGGCGGGTAAGATATTTGCGGAAGTGGTGCAGGCCATCGCAGGTCCTGTGGATGTGAAACATACGGTGGTGCATTGTGGATGGAGTACTGGAAGATGAGGTATGACTTTGGGGATTTTTGGAGAGAAGTAGCATTGGGGAGGATTATTTGGAGCACAGGGGTATCCATGGGGTCGATATTGAGCCTGAAAGCGTTGAGAAGGAATGTCCACTAGATTTTGTCGTTGGCGGGGCTCAACAACATCTTTTCTATTTCTCTTTCTTTCACCCAAACTTACTGAGATGTTCTGAATGTCTTTCAATGCAGAATAACTCATGATTTTGCGTGACTTGATTCCCTCTTCTACCATCTCCCCCATTTTTACCACATCATTGAAAGGTTTACCCAAGGCCGGGATCAAATGACTGAAGTAGGTGGGCCCCTTGGCTTATAGGAAAAGCTCAACCATTTCTTCTTCACCAATCGGGGGACTGACCCGAACAGCTTGTTCCCTCCATCTGAGCCCAAACTCCCTAAAACTTTCTTCGGGTTTCTTTTCCATCTTAGATAGGGAGGAGCGGTCTGGGATAATGTCTAGATTGTACTGAAAGTGTCGAACAAAATCTTGAGCCATGTCATCCCATGCATGCCACTTATTGACATCTTGACGAGTATACCATTCCAAGGCTGCCCCAGTCAAGCTCTCACTGAAATACGCCATCAACAAATCATCTTTCCCGCCAACACTTCTCATTTCACTGCAATAAACCCTTAGATGGGCAACTGGATCTCCACGTCCATCATACAAGTTATACTTTGGCATTTTAAACCCCGCGGGCAGATGAACATCAGGGAACATACACATGTAATTGTAAGACATGTTAATCTGGCTTCCCATCATTTGCCTGCTCCTTAAGGACTGTTCTATACCTTTCAACTTCCTAGATATCTCACCTTGCCCTTTTTTTCTTGTGAACTTTTCATTGTCAACATGAGGCTCATTCCGTGGGCTATGATGGTATGAGTCAGGGACCTTGTGGGCAACCTCTGACGGGTAATATTGGGCATTATGAGTTTTGAGTGGGTGTTCATTGTTGGGTCTATGAATGGAAGATTGTTGAGAAGTTGTGATCGTGGGGATAGTGGATATGATAAGAGGGCAATTTTTGGGAAAGGTAGTTGGAGGACGAGTGAGGGAGCTACTAGGGTGGTTGGGAAAGTTGTGATAAGCGGGAGAATCTGGAGAGTATGGTGGATCATCTAGTACTATGACCGGAGTTTGGTTAAGGGTGGCATCTAAGAAGCTAGGTGGTGGCGGGGTGGTGCCTTTCCAATCATCCAAGCCCGATACATGTTCGCCATGTGTTGTCTTAACATCCTTACCTCTTCAACCAACCCAGTGTCCTGTTCAACCAATTGCTTTTGGACAGTATCAACCAACTCAATTTTGTTGTCATCTGCCATCGCCTTTCGACTTTATGTTGTAGAGAAGAGTTACCACTTTAAGAACCACAAACCAACCACCCTTTTGCTATAATGAAGATAACAAAGAGAAACAAAATGAAGTCATCATGTTAGTGTTAGGGCATTTAACATAGGATAATCTCACTATATGTGCAATGCACCTAGTCACAGTTATCGGTTCTAAAATGACTTCGGCATCATCCCAATTTCACTCTTCTTGCCCCGTTTCCTTCTTCATTTTCCTTTCTAGCACCGCTTGGTTTTTTATTTCCTTTCTCCTCTTTTCTTTTTGATTATCGCTCTTTTCTTTCCTCTCATTTCTCACGTCCCACAACTTCATTCTCTCTCTCTCTTTTTTGGCTTTTTTTTTATTTAACAATGATTCGATCAAACCCTATGTAGGTTGCCTACGTATCATGTCCCTCATGAATCAGATCAAGCGTAGTTCTGGAAAATCGAGAATAGACTAAACAAACTAACATTCTTTATTTTTTTTACCTTAATGACTATTCTGATAAGAAAAGAGAAATAAAAGAAACAAATCTTTTTTTTGAATTTTTTAAACTTATGTTCCATAACCTATTCTAAACTCAAGCTTAACAGGCATATTTTTTTCTTTTTGAAACAGATACTCTATGAGAAATTATTAAGGAAAAAAAACCTAGAAGAGAAAAATATTTTCTGATTCTTTTTTTTAGGAAGGAAATCTAAAGAATAAACCAAAAAAATATATTTTGAATTTTCATTTGATATCCTGAATAAAGATTTCGAAACGAGAAATGAAAAAGATAAAAATATATTTTTGGATTTCAATTTTTGATTACCTAAGGGAGAAACTCTAAAGATAAACAAAAGATAAAGTATTTTTTTCCTTCTATATATAATTCTAAAGTTCTGGTGAGAATAAAAAGAATAATTTTTTTCTGTTTTTTTTATATATTTTCCAAAGATGAACCTCAAAAAGAAAATCTTTTTGGATTTTGGGTTTAATACCTTAAAGGAATCTTGTAAAGAGATATCAAAAGAATTTTTTTTTTTGTTTGAATTTTTAGTCCTAATATCCTAAAGGAAATATAAAAGCAGATTTTTTTTTGAGTTTTAGATATTAATTTCCTAAAGGAAAACCTCAAAAGTTTTTTCTTTTTTTTAATTTCTAGAGTTAGTATTCTAAAGAAAACTTCTAACGGAAATATAAAAACGCAAAATATCTTCTTTTTTTTGGATTTTTGATTTATAACACATCTTTTTCAAATACAAAATAGGAAGTACAATAACAAAAGACTCGACAAACTTACTAGACTATGATAGACTCTAACATCCCCTTAAAGACTCGATATTACTGCACAAAACTAGAAGGCAAAACATGACATAAAAAAAAAATAGACTCAAAAAAAAATCTCCTTAAACAACTCCTGAATGAGCGATCCTGACAGGATGGTCCTAGGGCGTCTGTCATGCTCAAGCTCTGGTAAGTAGATCCACACCTGTATGAGAAAAATAAGACCAAATAGAGTTAAAGACTTAGAACACTATGTGAGACAATAAACTTCCTATTGGACACATGCAAGACATGATTGAGGCTATTTTTGTAAAATGGTTTATGTGCGGTGGCTAGAAGTGCAAACTCAACAAAAGTGACCTTTAAGACATGAAAAAATTACTTTGCAGCTCATTTTGTAGAAATGGCTAATGTGGCCAGAAGTCGCTAAAGATGCAAACTCAAAAAGGACGGACCTTAAAGTAATATGACACCTATCTGTGGACTCAATATTCTAAGACATGGGTCATTGAACCACTTTTGCGCAAATGACCCCATTTTTGCAAGAATGGCTGATGTGGCCAAAAGTGGCTAGACATGCAAGATTTGGCTAAGACCCCGTGAAGCCAAGAACCTAAGACTCACTAGGAAGATCGGACCCTATGTGGGCTGCCTACGTATCCCGCCCCGAAAGACGAGAATCAGGTACGAGTAGTTCGAGAAGATTGGATAAGGGCGAGAATTAAAAAAAATTAACTAATTTGGAGAAAAAATATTTTTTGTCTCTTTTTTTTTTGGAAAAATGATGGGAAAGTGCAAAATATTTTTGGATTTTTCATTTTTTTTGGTCTTTTTATTTAAAAGAAATGTGAAAGACAAACATAACTGGGCCTTACTTGCTTCATTTTCACACATCACCCTCTTTTCTTTCTTATTTACCCTCAACCATCATTGGTCCGCCAAATAACCCTTTTTACCCTTAAAGATTGCAACATGTAGCACATAGGATGCATCAGGATGGTTTTTTATTTTTGGGTACACCTGTCCTAGACGGACCCAACCCCTGTGTTGTGTCTCCTAAGTCAAATGCACGTGATGAAAACAAACGTTTCTACTAGGGATCCGGCATGAGGCTATGTTATTCTAGGTTTGAACCTGGGATTGTGTTCTAGACCTGGCTTACCCGAGCAGACAGCTCGAGCCGAGGTGGGGGCAACGTACCGGGAGCACGAAAGTCTACCCGGCCTTGTTGCTGACCCAAGCCTCGTTCTATTTGGTATGACTTCTAACAAAAAAGTGGGCCACGCGCACGTGTGCACCATATTTTTAGAAGACTCAGAAGGGAGGCATAAGAAGACAGTTTAATGCAGTTCAAATAATATTAAAGCGGTAAATAAACGACGATTAGCACATTAGGTACACAAATACAGTAATATCAACAAACAATAAAGCCAAGCATAGATCATATTAACAAGCTCAAATTCTAAACCCTGAACCAGAAGTTATGAGTTCTTTTTCCCAGTAGAGTCGCTAGAGCTGTCACACCTCCTTTTCCTATCCGAATGGGATATAAGGGAGTTTTTCCAATTAAAGTGACAATAATCAAACGGGATTATTTATTAAAATTCAGAGTCGCCACTTGAGATAATTTATGGTGTCCCAAGTCACCGGTTTAAAATCCGGAATCGAGGAAGTTTGACTCTATTTTACAGTCCGCGAAACACAGAAATCCGGGTAAGGAATTCTGTTAACCCGGGAGAAGGTGTTAGGCATTCCCGGGTTCCGTGGTTTTAGCACGGTCGCTTTAATCATACTTGGCTTAATTAAATTGTCTAATTACTTATTTTAGAACCTATGTGCATTTACCTCTTTACCACTTTTAATTACTCGATTATTCGTGATTATAGAATTATCTTTAAAAAAAGGAGTCACGCGTACATGACTCATTTCGCTCGGCGCATCAAGAATCATGTCACGCATACATGTCCACAATTAATCACGCTTTATTATTATTAAGAAAGTTTGGTCGGAGTTGCGCGAACGCATACCTCGATTTATTTTTAAAATCATAATTATGTCACGCGAACGTGTACACAATCACGATGATAGATTAAGTCGCGCCTAAAGCAAACTACGAATATTCATTATAGAAACCGTAATCATGTCACGCGAACGTGAACATAATCACGATAATAAATTCAAAACGCGCCTAAAGGTTTGCCTACCCGGGTGTGGTCGGCCTAAGTATGCTCCTATGACTAATTAACGGAATAAAGTAATAAACTCCAACTTTATTTCATTTAACGACAAAGCTCGTGGCCAAATATTATTAAAAGTTCTGCTAAACCAATACAACCCATTCAACTGAGGCAAAACATCCAATTCTAGTAGACCAATCGAAATGATTAAAGAAATTAAACCTCGGTTGACTCAGTGTATTAATTCAAACGAACTTCCTCAAACACAATCTAGCATATACACACATTAACAACAGATCTAGCTTAACCAAATTGCACACCAAGATAAGTTTCAAGGCACGGAAGATAACCAGCTTTATCAATTCATTCTATTTATTGTCATGACTTAAGGCACATAACCAAATGATGAAACTAAGACAGCAAATGCAAACAAACCAACATAACAGAATACAAAATCAATCAAAATCCTTCACCAAACTAGGATAATGAGATGAAATAACATGAAGGTGTGAGAAATGCACCTCTACTGCAGCACACTTTTTGAAAGACTGATTAAGGAAAGAACACCCAACAAATCTTTAAACGGACAGATGAACCTGCGACCGGAACCTCAATTGGAATCGACAGACTGAACTTTACTGCAAAACCATATTAATTGACAAAATCCCCATGAAATCTGGAAATCCTCGTTTGTTTCTGTCTTTGTTTTCAGTTTTTGAAGGGCTTTTGTTTCCCAATCCAGAATTTAATTTTGAATCCTGAAATTTGTTTCGACTCTCTTTGACAGTGAGTGAAGGTGAGTGAAGGACGTGCGAGATCGAGAGTCTGTGAATGTGAATCTCCAGCGTGTGACTGTGTGTGTACACAGTGTGGTGGTCGGCTGGTTTTGGAGATGGTAGAGTGACGATGGAGGGGTTTGGTGGGTGGTTGTTTGGCGTCGATCTCAGGTGTGTTCTGCGAGTTGAAGAAGAACGGTGGGGAGTCTCTTAGGGTCCTCGCTGCTTAGGTCGTTCAGGTCCCAAAATCAGAGGGAACGGCTTTGTCTTGCGGCTGATCTCCTTTTTTTTTGTTTCTCCAGGTTAGGTCTTTTTTGTTGTGTCTTTGCGTTTCTGTCCGTGTGTGTTCCGGCGAGTTGGGTGGTGAAGGAGCGATAGATTTGCTCGTTTTCCGGCGAGCTAGGTAGCGGCTAGGGATTGTCGTTCACACCCCGTCGCAGCTGTAACAGTGGCTGTCGCCGGTGATCAACTCCGACGATTATGTTGGTGGGCGGGGTAGCTCTTTTGTTAGCAAAAATGAGGAGGAATAGAATGAAGAGAGAAGGAGCAATGGGGTGGTGGCGTTAGGGTGTCTGAAGGTTAGAGATGATGAAGTTCAATAGGTCTTTTTTGGTTTGGATGATGAAAAACGGCTGATTTTTTGTTTCTCCTTTTGGTCTTAGGATTTCATCTAGGTCTAGGATTTTAGGGTTATCTTTAGGTTAGGGGAGTATGGGCTTAGGAATTATGGGCTTGGGAATTATGGTTTAGATCGAAATTGGGCCAAATTTTGGCCAAATCTTAACTCTTTTTCTACAAATAATGCAAAATTTATACTATAATATACATCACTAACTCTAATTAATTAAAATAAATAATATTATATTATGAAACTATATTTTTTTTTGGTATTTTTCAATTTTGTGATAAAATAAAGTAAAAGAGTCAAAATTAGTTGAAGTAGCAATATTAGACCTAAACTAAATATTTAGCATTAAAATGTGTAAAATCTTGGGGAGGGTAAAAAATTACATGTCTACAGGGCTGCGCGCCGCAGTGTGTTACACTGATTTGTGATATATGAGAAGCCGAGGGCCTGATTTGTTATGCCACGAGATGGCTTGTTTATAGCGCTTGGGCTGTAGGAGCACCTCCGGAGTCTGCACACCCCCAGTGAGCACGGATACCCAGTGTGAGATGTGATATTGCCCGAGGGCTGTAGTTGTTTCATGTTATTGCCCGAGGGGCTGATTACGCGTGATTGTGGAATAGCCCGAGGGGCGGGTTCTATTGATATTTTGCCCGAGGGGTGGTTATGGTACATGTTTTGCCCGAGGGGCTGTTTTACGTTTCTATTATTTTACTCACCGCTTTCATCACTCATTTGAAACTATTGAAAAGTGTTTTAAAAGGATTTACTGAACTAAGATGTTTTTACGGGTTTTACTGCTTTACTGCATTGTTCTGGACTTATACTATTTTGTGGTAGCGTTATGCTGTGTTTACGTGTTTTCTTACTGCTCAACTTCCTTTACTTTTTTTACTTACTGAGTTGGCGTACTCACATTACTCCCTGCACCCTGTGTGCAGATCCAGGAGTCTCGGGTCACGCTAGCGAGCGCTGATTTGTCTTCCAGCAGGCTTTCGGAGTTGACTAGGTAGCTGCTTGGCGTTCCCAGCCCAGTGCTTCTCCTTCTTATCTTTATTCCGCTTTGTATTAGCTTTGTTTCAGACTATGTTGTCTTTTCATATTTCTAGACGAGTTGTAGTTGCTCATAACTGGTGACACCTCGATGTCCAGCTGTGTTTTATTTCCGCATTGTTCTATTCTACCTTACATTTTGGGATTTTAGCTTATTAATGACTTTTAAATGACTTATTATAATTGTTGGGTTGGTTTTGGGGTTTGTGTCGGCTGGCCTAGTTTCACGATAGGCGCCATCACGACCAGGTCCGTTTTAGGGTCGTGACAAAATTCTTAAACCCAAAAGGATAAAAATCGGATCGAAAACCGTTGATTTTGTTTTTATAAGATATACAACAAATAGTAAGCATATAATTTCTGATTCATAAATCAGAAAATCCCGACATTCATATTAATACGGTAATCAAATCAGATAATGCTTAATTCTTTTAGAATATTTATACATATTTAAAGGAATGTGAGTCGTCTAGTGAAATATCTAAGTGAACTTCGGAAGAAGCAAAGGAAAGTACGTTGAATTAGGAAAATCCAAGACGTAGTAAACGTCAAAGGATAACTACTTCCTTTGGAATGGATTTTCTGACATTCTTATTGGAAAACGAGCCTCAAACGTTTAAAGAAACATTGTCTTTCTCGGAATTACAAGATTACAAAGAGGCAGTCAATAGTTAAATAGAATCCATATTAAGTAATCATACATGGGAATTGGTTGATCTTCCTCCAGGAAATAAACCTTTGCGTTCTAAGTAGATTTCAACAGGGAAATGAAAGCTAATGGTACTATTGATAAATATAAGTAAGATTAGTTGTCAGATGATTTAGACAACGAGAAGGTCTTGACTATTTTGATACATACTCGCCCGTAACGAGGAATATATCTACTCAGGTATTAATAGCGTTAGCCGCTGTGTATGGCCTTGAAATCCATCAGATGGATGTAAAGACAACTTTCTTAAATGGAGATTTGGAGGAAGAAATTTATATGGAACAACCTGAAGGGTTCGTGGTTCTTGGAAAAGTAAAAAAGGTGTGTCGACTTGTTAAGTCACTTTGACTAAAACAAACACCCAAATAATGACATGAGAGATTTGACCAAATAATATTGTCAAATAATTTTAAAATTAATTGTGTAAACAAATATATTTACGCTAAAAATACTTCAAATCATATATTCATTATTTGATTATATGTGGATGATATGTTGATGAAATATTTAAATGTGGGGGCTTTTATCTTATGCATGACAAAAGTCAATGTTAGACGTAATGTCTAAATAATATAATTTTTGAACCCCACCAGTCCTTAGTGGATATTGATATGATAGTCGGTGAATTCATTACTTTTTCAGTCTTAATGATGACTAGTGATGAAACTACAAATTCAAAAGTTGTTTACGTGCCTTTCCAGAAATGATTTGTTCTTTCTTGAACATTTATAATGTTTAGCTCTTTTATGAAAGGGTGTCACCTGAAAGGCTGTGACTTTTTATGAAAAGTATGTTTGTATGTTTTGTATAAACATGACCGTTCATGAACGAATGTATTAATACGTTGGTCTATAATGAGGCGAATCAACCGATGACCATGACCAAAATCCATTGCAAGTTGGATTTGTTTCATGAATGAAGGTGGTATAATTTGCATATCATATAGGCGTATGAATAAATAACATACAAATGCTTGAAAATGGCGGAGTGATTGCGAAATATGTTATATTTTAAAAAGTTGTGGCCACAACTGATGCCAATTATTCCTACTGTCATTATAATATATTATTGCTATATTAAGAGTAGTCAATAATCTGATATGCAATAGAAAGTCGAGATGTATTTGTCTACGATAAGGAAATTCGCATTGAACTGTCATTACAATAAAATGAGTTTTGGGATATTTGAAATATATTCATGATATGCGTTGTACTATAATAAGTATCCTGCGGTTATTGATGGATATACTATCAGTGGAGGAGCAGTGTCTTGGAAATCGCCCAAAACGTGCATTGCCGCTCTACAATGGAGGCTGAGTTTATAGCCTTAGACAAGGCCGGTGAAGAAGTTAAATGGCTCGAAAATTTCTTGAAGAAACATCATCTTAGCCCAAAATATTGGTACCTATATGCATACATTGTGATGATCAAGAGGCAATAGGAAGGGTTTTGAGCATTATGTATGAAAAAAATCTTGTCATATACGACGAAGACATAAAACCGTTAGACAACTACTCTCTAGGGGAATTGTCATACTTGACTATGTGAAGTCAAGCGATAATATGTCGGATCCATTTACAAAAGGCCCCACTAGAGAGCTAGTTAAAAGATCATCGAGGGGAATGAGACTATGGTCGAGGACAAGTCATTGTGGCGGTAACTCTACCTAGTAGACTGGAGGTCCCAAGAGGTTCAAGGAGCTCAAACAAAGTAATTAATGATAGTTCAACATTGTCAAATAAAATTGTTTTTTGGTCCATTCTCGTGATGAGACAATGTTCAGTAACAAGGATAAAGCGTTAAGGATTTTCAATGGTTTCTAAGTTTGATACGGGGTATATCACATAGTGTATCTACGGGATAACACGTTCAGGATTCACCGATGTAAGTGTGAAGTGTAAGCCGCTTCAAAGAGAATTCTGTAGGCCATTTCTCTACGCACTTATGAACCAGGTGGTGTTCATGGCTCAAACGAACACAACAACGAGAACCAAAGACGGTTAAAGGTTGATTGTGTGACTTATGGTTGTCTAGGTATACACCAAAGCTCGACGGTTCAAAGATTTCAAATCTACCGATTGAACGAGTATATATCCGACATATGTTCACTACGGAAAGTCAAAGGGAAACCTACTTATCCAGATGCGATTAATCCTTACTTGCGAATCACACAAGTTTTTATATGTTTTTTTTAAACATATTTCCATTCCCCATTCATGTGGGAGATTGTTAGGTTTCGTGAATAGGTGTGAATGGTAAATGGAAGAGCCACCTTTTGAATTGCACCTCTTCATCTCACCCAGAGGCAGAGGTAGCATAGGGCTTGCAGGTTCGGCTGAACTCAGTAACTTTGGTCCAAACTATGTATTTGTCTTAGAAATTCATTGAATATGTATAAATTGTTAATTTAGAACCCAGTAACATAAACGAAGTAGAATTCTGAACCCACATGCTTTAAATCTTAGCTCTGTCTTTGTCTCACCCTTTCATTGTCTATAAATTTAGAGGCTTAGCCTCATTTTTAAGATATGAAAAATCTGAAAACTTCTCCCCTCTTTTCTACATTGTTGTATTATTTTCCAAATAAATATAAGTGTCAAATGTGATTTGCTCCGTTTGTTGAGTTCGCTGAAGTTCTATGATATGTATTGCCGCCATCACAGAATAGATATTCTGTTCGATCCTGGGAGGAATTAATCCATAACCTTAGGCAACAGTGAAGGGATTAAATTCCTTAAGGACACACAAGCAACTTGTGGGCTCAAAATTATTTCTATTTTTGTTTTCTTAAACTAACGTCTCCTTGTTTCGAACACAGATTAGAACAATAATATAAATGTGGCAAAAGCACCAATAATGGGAGGGAAAAAGGGAAGAAACTTTCAACAGTTTCGAATGAAAACGAGAGGAATGATTGTTATTAATGAAGAGAAAAATAAAGTTGTCCAATGAAGAAAAAGGATGTGCATTGGTATTTATAATAATCAAACCAATGAAAATTATACATAAACAAATATTGTACGAAATAATATAATTGTCGCAAAAACACTGACAATGGAAGAAAAATAAGGGGGCGAAACGAAGAAGAAACAAACATTGTGCACAGTGAGTTTCGAATGAAAAGGAGAGAAATAATGACTATTATTAACGAAGAGAAAGAAGAAAGTTGTCCAATGAAAAAGAGAATGTACATTACTATTTATAGTAGCCAATACAATTAGTAACTGACATTTTGGATAATAGAAATAGGAAGAGTAACATTTATTAAGTGTAATAATAATAGAAAATGAGTATTAAATCTATCAGATAAATTCCTAAACTAAATCGTTGAACATAGCAGATAAGTTGGTGCTACTCTTATTTATGCAATCTTTAGTCCTAAATAAAAGAAATGATTTCCTAGTTACCAGAGTGCCAGAACAAATCCTAAAGACCTTTATAGTCAGATTGTCTCATATTCAAAAACTCACACGTAACACACCTAGATTTAAGAGACGTACATGGTTATTATATTGGCATAATTTCAATAGAGTGCCGCATGGCACTCAGCATCTCGGCATGGCCAAGAGTTTTACAGAATAAAAAACTAAAGAGAAGGACTAGTCTATTCTAACAACAACCAACACGTAAAGGAATCATAATGCGTCGTTCAGGAAACTAACCGGTTTGTGGAGTACCAGATTCATAAGAAAACCAGAAATCCAAATAATGATTAACGAATAGAGCTTCAACAACAGTAAATAGGCCAAACAAACTCCAGAAATACGCAGTGATTGCAATGAGAAAACTGTTGGACTTTAAGTCATTGGGCTTTAAAGTAGAATAAGTGTGAATTGGAAATGGAGGGAAATTGAAAATTTAAAGAAGTGAACTTTTGTCTTGCACTTTGTCCCTCATTGGTGAGGGACAACCACATTTGTGTGTTTATATATAGAATCACTTCTTAAAGCTCTTAAAAGGAGTTGAAGAGAATGAACCCTCGCGCCGTCGTTGTCGCTCGGCTCGGCTTCGGCTTTGGATTTATTTAATTATTTAATAATTAATTAAATGCCAAATCACTGCTGAAAATACGCCAAAACCCTGAAGGTTCAGAGGGCCTCTCTGGCCACTGTTCTGCCGCGACCGCGGTAGAACCGCAGCAGGCAGGTTCAGAAAGCCCCTCTGATCGCGGTTCTGCCGCGACCGCGGTAGAACCGCGGTAGGCAGCGTATTCTTCTGAAAAGACACCTTTTCTGATAATTGCCTATAAATTCTGAGGCAAGGCTCCATTTTCTACACACGAAAAACACTCCAGAACTTCTTTCTTTCTGAATATACTGCATCCTAATTCGCAGTCTCTCTCTCTCAAATTCGTAAGTGTGATTTTGCTCCGTTCTTTGAGTTCGTTGGTATCCTGCAGTTTGTATTGCCACTGTTGCAGGAAGGTTTATTCCGTTTTATCCTGGGAGGATTTAATCCATTACCTTGGCAACGTGTGAGGGGGTTAAAATTCCTTAAGGACACACAAGAAAATTGTGGACTCGGAATATTTCTTAAACTCTTCTGTTTTTCCAGTTTCTTTTATTTTTCTAACAGTTTTTCCTGATTTGTGTTTTAACACAGTAACGCTCACAAGCTTAAGGAATTTTATACTAACGTTTCTGTGTTGAAACATATATTAAACTGTTATTCATATTTTGTATACTGTTTTGGAGACTAAAGCCTTGTTGCTTTCTACTCCAATAATTCTTTCTGTCCGGTTTAAAGTACATAAAAACTTTGCCGGAATAATAAACGTACGGGTTTGAAGTATATAAAAACTTTACCATTGTTACGTGTTGTATGTTTGGTTTGATATTCAGTTTGAAGATATCAAAACTTTACTGATTTAACAAAGTTCTGTATTGTTTTCAACTTTACAGAAATATGACGAATGAAAACCAAACTAATGGAAGTGTTGCGGGAACGGGTGCTACTGTTACGAGTGCTGCTGCTTCGTCAAGCCGTTCTACTCCTGCTCATGCTATGTCACCTGCAGAAAAACCCGGAAAGTTTTCCGGTATTGACTTCAAACGCTGGCAAATGAAGATGCTCTTCTATCTTACTACGTTGAGTTTGCAACGTTTCATCAAGGAGGATCCTCCGGTCATGGCTGAAAATACTCCGGGTGATGAACGACTTGTTGTAACTGAAGCATGGAAACATTCTGATTTCCTGTGCAAAAATTACATTTTGAGTTGTTTGGAAGATGGCTTGTACAATGTCTATAGTGTCATGGAAACTTCAAAAGCGTTATGGAATGCGCTTGAGAAGAAGTACAAGACTGAGGATGCCGGACTTAAGAAGTTCGTGGCTGCAAGGTTCTTGGATTTCAAGATGATTGACACTAGGTCGGTCATAACTCAAGTCCAAGAACTACAAGTCATTGTACATGACTCCTTGCTGAAGGTATGACCAAAATCAATAATTTTATTAATAAGATTTATCTTATTATTAATAATGAATTTGTTATTGAAGGTATGGTCATAAATGAGGCCTTTCAAGTCGCTGCTTTTATTGAGAAGTTACCTCCGCTGTGGGAGGATTTTAAGAACTATCTTAAATACAAACGGAAGGAAATGACACTAGA
>NC_031994.1:28681346-28835659 GCF_001879085.1 Nicotiana attenuata
GTTTGCTTATATGTTGATGATATGCTAATAATGAGCAAAGACATTGCCGACATTCAAGCTACTAAGCGCATGCTTGCTAGTAAGTTTGATATGAAAGACTTAGGAGTTGCCGATGTAATTCTAGGAATTAAAATCCAGAGGACTCCTCAGGGTCTAGCTTTGTCTCAATCACATTACGTGAAAATGGTACTTGAAAATTCAAACACTTGGAATTTAGAAGTGCAAGAACTCCAATTGACTTAAATCATCATCTCATAAAGAATAAAGGTGAAAGTACGTCTCAATTGGAGTATGCTCGTGTGTTGGGAAGCTTAATGTACATCATGAACTGTACACGACCTGATATAGCTTGTGCAATAAGTAAACTTAGTCGATTCACAAGTAATCCCAACAAACATCACTGGGTGGCAATGAAATGAGTTCTGGGATATTTGGAATATACCCAAGACTACGCTTTGCACTACAATAAATATCCTGCGGTTATCGAAGGATATAGTAATGCAAATTGGATAACCGGCTCAACAAAAACAAAGTCCACAAGTGGATATGTTTTTACTGTTGGTGGAGGAGCAGTATCTTGGAAGTCTTCCAAACAGACGTGCATTGCTCGCTCTACAATGGAATCAGAGTTTATAGCTTTGGATAAAGCCGGTGAAGAAGCTGAATGGCTTCGAAATTTCTTAGAAGACATTCCGTTCTGGCCAAAACCTTTGGCTCCTATTTGCATACATTGCGATAGTGAGGCTGCAATAGGACGGGCAGGGAGCGTTATGTATAACGGAAAGTCTCGTCATATACGACGAAGACATAACACCGTTAGACAACTACTTTCTAGTGGAATTATCACTATTGATTATGTAAGATCAAAGGATAATGTGGCGGATCCGCTTACAAAAGGCTTAACTAGAGAGGGAGTTGAAAAATCATCTAAGGGAATGGGACTATGGCCGAGGACAAGTCAACATGGCGGTAACTCTACCTAGAATTTTGGATGTTCCGAGATCTAGGTTCAAGGAGCTCAAACAAAGTTGTGATTGACCGGTTCAACATTGTCAAAGTAAAGTCTTTGGTCCCTTCTCGTGATGAAGACAATATTCAGTAACAAGGATAGAACTTTACACGTTCTTTAATGACTACCTAAGTTTGATGTGGTAGTTATCAAATAGTGTCAATCTAAAGGATTACACGTTTAGGAATCACCTATGTATGTGTGAAGTGGAAGCCGCTTCAATGAGAATTCTGT
This sequence comes from Nicotiana attenuata, assembly GCF_001879085.1. Taxonomy (NCBI): domain Eukaryota; kingdom Viridiplantae; phylum Streptophyta; class Magnoliopsida; order Solanales; family Solanaceae; genus Nicotiana; species Nicotiana attenuata. Next base: position 28,682,590 of record NC_031994.1, read on the forward strand.
AAGGCCAATTCTCTACGCACTTATGAGATCAGGCGGTGTTCATGGCTGAAACGAATACAACAATGAGAACTAAAAGACGGTTAAGGGTTGATTGTGTGACATATGGTTGTCTAGGTATACACTAAAGTTCGACGGTTCAAAGATATCAAATCTACCGATTGACCGAGTATATCCGACATATGTTCACTACGGAAAGTTCAAAGGGAAACCTACTTATCCAGATGCAATTAATCCTTACTTGCAAAATCACATAGCTTTCATCTATGATCTTTCTTGATACAGTCATTCCCATTCATGTGGGGGATTGTTGGACTTTAAGCCATTGGGCTTTAAAGTAGAAAAAGTGTGAATTGGAAATGGAGGGAAATAAAATGGAGGGAAATTGAAAATTTGAAGAAGTGAACTTTTGTCTTGCACTTTGTCCCTCATTGGTGAGGGACAACCACATTTGTGTGCTTATATATAGAATCACTTCTTAAAGCTCTTAAAAGGAGTTGAAGAGAATGAACCCTCGCGCCGTCGTCGTCGCTCGCTCGGCTCGGCTTCGGCTTCGGCTTCGGCTTCGGCTTCGGCTTCGGATTCGGATTTGAATTTGAATTTGAATTTGAATTTGTCAAATCGATCGATAAGATTATTTTTGGACAAAATTTATTTAATTATTTAATAATTAATTAAACGTCAAATCACTGCTGAAAATACGCCAGAACCCTGCTGAAGGTTCAGAGGGCCCCTCTGACCGCGGTTCTGCCGCGACCGCGGTAGAACCGCGGCAGGCAGCGTATTCTTCTGAAAATGCACCTTTTCCAGACACCTCTTCTGATAATTGCCTATAAATTCTGAGGCAAGGCTCCATTTTCTACACACGAAAAACACTCCAGAACTTCTTTCTGAATATACTGCATCTTAATTCGCAGTCTCTCTCTCTCAAATTCGTAAGTGTGATTTTGCTCCGTTCTTTGAGTTCGTTGGTATCCTGCAGTTTGTATTACCACTGTTGCAGGAAGGTTTATTCCGTTTTATCCTGGGAGGATTTAATTCATTACCTTGGCAACGTGTGAGGGGGTTAAAATTTCTTAAGGACACACAAGAAAATTGTGAACTCGGAATATTTCTTAAACTCTTCTGTTTTTTCAATTTCTTTTATTTTTCTAACAGTTTTTCCTGATTTGTGTTTTAACATAGTAACGCTCACAAAAACTCGAATGATAGCGACAAGAAACCAACACTCAAATCTCGACGCTCCGAGATCACCAGAACTTCTTAGAATTTCGAGCAACACTTGTGTCGAGTGAAATAAAAGAAACCAAACTTTGCTTTGGCTTGCAACAAGCAAAGAAGTAGCCGAAGAGCAGTGAATACATTATATCACAGTAAAAGAAAAGTTATGGTAGTGATGAAGAGCAATGATCAAAAGTCCTCCCCTTTTAGCTCAAAATTTACAAGTATTTATACTTGTAGAAAGTTAGTATTCAAGTAAATTAGCAGAATGTAATTTAAGGCTGCAAATTAGGAAAGAATTGATTTTGACCGTATCAATTAGAGAAATCAGAGATCAATTAGACCATTTTTAAAAAATCTGATTCAATACAAGTGCAAAAGAAAATCCCCAAAATTAAGTTATCCCATAACTAGAGCAAGAATCTATGACATGAAATAAAAGTTTTCAAAAAGGAAAGCGTACAAGATTGAGATTTTGATTCAAATTGATAGAAAAGAAAGAGAGAAAAATCCGTGAATAAATAATGAAAAGGAGCAAAAGATTACAACAAATACTTACCTATTTTAATATCTTGAACTTGAACGGATTCTTCAATGAGATTCTTTCCTCAAATCTTTGCAAGTTTCTTTCAAAAGGCACTCTTAAATCACCAGAATGGAAAGAGGAAGGGTAAAGAAAGCTTTGACTTGAAGAGGAATGTGTTTAACGGGTATAAATTGAAAAAGAAGGAACAAAAAATAAGTTAAAGACAAAGTAAAATGAAACAAATGGGGGAATGTAAAGGGCAAATGCCGGAAGGCTGAGAAGGGGGGGTTTGGACGAGGGGTGGTGGGAATGGGATTTATAGCCGTTTGGCCAAGCTGCAAAAATCAGCTTATTTTGAGAAGTGTTTTTTTCCAAAAGTGTTTTTCTCAAAAGGCAGTTTGTATTTGGCTAATTAGTTTGAAAAGCACTTCTGAGCAGCAATTAGTGTTTGGCCAAGCTTTAAAAAACTGCTTCTAAGTGTATTTTTTTCAAAAGTGCTTCTCAAAAAAGTGCTTTTGGAGAGAAGTTACTTTTTTCTGCTTCTCCTCAAAAGCACTTTTTTTTCTTTCAAAAGCTTGGCCAAACACCTCAATTTTTTGCCAAAAAAACTTTTGGCCAAAAAAAAAAGCACTTTTGGTCAAAAAGAAGCTTGGCCAAACAGACTATTAGTTTAGGGATTAATCTAGTTTTCTAGTAATTTTTGGAAAAAAAAATTAGATAAAATCTATGGAAAGTTGGTTTGGTCTTAGTGGAAATGGGTTTTTGCTAGCAAGAAATAAATAAAGGTAGGTGGGTATATAATAATAATAATAATAATAATAACTAACACCAATGATAACACTAGTAATATAAATAATGACAATATTAAGTTAAATAACGTAATTATAATAATGAGAGAAGATAATTAACAAAAGGTAATTCAAATACTTGCATAAAATTTGTGAAGCGGAAATACATATTTAAATAAATACATCTTTATGTAAATATACTTAAAAAAATAAATTGTAATGCCTTATGTTAAGGGAAACTATTAATTTAACGAATAAAATATGTAGCAAAAAATATAATAAAGGTAAAGGATGAACTTATAATACTCCAATTAAGATAAAAATATTATAACTATCATTATGACTTTTTAAAGTAAAATTGCAGCCCAGTATGATAAATCCGGGTATAGAAAAACAAAATTGTGTGTCAACAATGAGTATTGCCTTTGAGATCAGTCAAGTATCACACTCAACAAGGCATTTTTCACTATTGCTGAGTTATGGGTGCAACTTACGGGCCTCATCCATTTTTCTAGAAATTCTGAAGGCCTGGATATTGGACCTATTTACTAGCTATCGATTTTGTTTTGCATCTTTCTTCTAGATCTCATGTTGTTCCTATTTTTCCTATGATTTCTGTGGCGATACTAATATTGTCTCTTTTTGTATTTTTGTTTTCTTGAGCCGAGGGTCTTTCGAAAACAGTCTCTCTACTCCTTCGGGATAGAGGTAAGGTCTGCGTACACACTACCTTCCCCAGACCCCACTAGTGGGATTATACTGGGTTGTTGTTGTTGTTCTGAAGGCCTAGATACACTTGGATTCACACTGTATTTAGTTAGTATATCACTGGGCCTGTGGTCAGTGTATCGTTTTTTAAATCTATTTCTCTTGGGCATGTAATAATAACCCTTGTAAAAAAAAATAGTAATGGGGGCTATTGGATGTTGGGGGTTGGGTATTCTATCTTTCAGAAAGTATGCCAATAGGATTTTATTTATATTAGGGTGGAAAGCAAGCCTATAGGTTTTTAAATTCCTTTGTGCTACTTACCAATTAAAAAAACATGCCTATGGGTCTTGAATTCCTACATGCTATTTGTTAATAGAAACAATGACTATAGGAATTATATTTTAACGTGTTCATTTCACCTAGAAACATGATTATAGGACCCTAATTAGTATGGACTGAGCACTGCCTAGATAACTTGCCTATAAGGTCCAATAATCCAATAACATCACCTAGTTAACATGCCTATAAGGTCTAGTCTGTGTTAATTTGCTCGTCTATTTTAACCACGGCCTAGAGATCATGTTCTCAAGTTCTTACACTTAGAAATCATGCCTATAAGACTGCAAGTAATAATCCGTGCCACGTGATTATTTTCATCACTTAACCGGTTTGTGTTCATTAACTCTTAATCACATAGAAATCTTGCCTATATAATTAAAATAATGAAAATCTAGCCTCTGTACTCCTTGATATGACACTCATATAGAGATCGTGACTATAAGATTGACAACGTTACCTAGGCAGTTTACACTACTCATTACTGCACTCACAACCATCATCTAGCACTCCCGTCTTAGGCATAAATAAGTTAATGCAACGGTACAGAAGCCAATTGTGATGACCCAAAAGGTCATCACTTGTTTTAGAAATAAATTCTGTGTTCTGAGGCCTTAAAACCTCCTTCTGTCTCACCTCGAATTGCGTGCGCAGTCCCGGCGTGTATCCAGAAAGCCGTTATATGAAAATCTGTGAAAAATGATAAATTTTGCTTTTAAAATGAATTTAGGTTGACTTCGGTCAACATTTTAGGTAAACGGACCCGGACCCATGATTTGACGGTCCTGGAGGGTCCGTAAGAAAATATAGGACTTGGGCGTATGCCCAGAATCGAATTCCGAAGTCCCAAGCCCGAGAAATGAATTTTTGAAGAAAATTGTTTAACTGAATTTTAGAGTTTTTGGAAAATTTGAATGTAATTGAATTTGATGGCATCAGGCCAGTATTTTGGTTCCGGATCCCGGTACACGTCTTATATGTGACTTAAGTTGAGGCTGTAAAATTTGGTAAGAAACGGACTTGAAATGACGTGAATCGGACCTTCGGTTGTTAAAATTTGAACTTATGAGTTCATGAGAGTTCTCTTTGATTTTGATGCTAAATTCATAGTTATTGATGTTATTTTGATGATTTGATCGCACGAGCAAGTTCGTATGATATTTTTGGATTTGCGTGCATGTTTGGTTTGGAGCCCCGAGGGCTCGGGGGAGTTTTGGATAGGCCACGGAATAAAAATTAGATTTAGGAAACTGTTGTGTGTTGCAGGTCTGCAGGCTTCGCAATTGTGAAGCCTGGCTCGCAATTGCGAGCTCGCATTTGCGAACAAACATTGGCATTTGCGAAGACTGGGCTGGTAGGCATTGGTCGCAAATGCGACCTTTCCTCGCAATTGCGATGTCGCAAATGCGACAGGTCCCTCGCAATTGCGAAGGTGACCGGAATTGCCCATGGCCACGAATGCGACAAAATCTTCGCATTTGCGAAGTCAACAGTTTCTGAGAGGTTCGCAATTGCGAACCCTGGTCGCAATTGCGACTTCAGAGACCAGCTAATTGAAACTTAGACGCATTTTCAGCCATTTTTCAAACCCTCTCAAAATCTAAACACCTTTGGGCGATTTTTCAAAGACAACTACTCTTCCAAATCATTTGTAAGTCATTTCTAACTCGTTTTCTTTAATCTTTAACATCTTTTTACATGATTTCAACTCAAAATCAAGGGTTTTCATGGGAAAAATTGGGTGTTTTGGGTAGAACTTAGGATTTTCGAATTTTGGGGATTTGGACGTCGATTTGAGGTCTGATTTCAAAACAAATTATATATTTGAGTTAGTGGGTGAATGGGTAATCGGGTTTTGGTTCGAATCTCGGGTTTTGACCATGTGGGCCAGGTCGATTTTTGACTTTTTGGGAAAAAATTTAGTAAACTTATTTCATGCATTAGAATTGATTCATTTAGCATTTATTGATATAGTTAAGTAACTTGTGGCTAGATACAAGCGAATTGGTGGTGGAATCAAGAGGTAAAGCGGTAGTTGAGGCTTGAATTGTGTTCGTGACATCGAGGTAAGTGTTTGGTCTAACCTTAGCTTGAGGGATAAGGAGTGGTGTCTTAGTTGCTATGTGTTAATTGTGGAGTACGACGTATAGGCATGGTGACGAGTATCTATACGTCGGTGTCAAGCATGCCCGTGAGTCTCGTGTTGTAATTGTTGTGACTCCGTTGTGATTTGTTCATGCTTAATATGTTGATTATCATTGTTGGTTCTCTTGCCGGGATGTTAAGGTTTATGATATTGTCTCCCTTGCCGGGATGTTGATGATAGGCTATAATTGCATATTTTAGTCGCTTATTACACTCGAATTTACTGCACTTTAATTGAGTTTGCGCTTTAATCGCTAGTGTTTTACACTAATTGTGTGTTTTATGCCTTGTAGGTGTAATTCCGAGCTATATAGATGTTATGGAATGAATTTAAGTGATTTGAAGCCTTGAAGTCTGAGTAAAAGCTCAAGGAATTAGCCGGGATCGTGTTCGGGGGTCAAATTTGATAATTAAGTACGAACGAAGACTTGAGAAGGCATATTGCGCACTGTCTAGTAAAATAGACATAACTTTTTGCTCAGAACTCCATTTGGGCTCCACAATATATGGTTGGAAAGCTAACTCAAAGGGTTACAACTTTCACGTTTTACGTTTTTCCAAATTTTAAATGGAACAGGGTGAAAAACTACGGTTTCACCGCGACCGTGGCAGAACCGCGGTAGAAGATGGTCGCGGACAATTGAAGAATCAGAGGGCATGTTTGGCCGCGGTTCCACCGCGACCGCGGCAAAACCGCGGCAGGAGGCAGAAATTTCAGGGACTTATGTGCAAAACACGGGATTTTAAGCCCTAAACCCTATATTAAATCAAGGAAGCCGGCCAAGAAAGAAGAGGGGACATATTTTGGACACAAATTAGACCTAAGGAGGCGGAGAGACACTACCTTAGGATTAGACAACACCGTTGGAGGCAAGAACACATTGGGAGCAAGGCGGAGAATTCTTCTACGAGTTTTTTCCGTCCTCTTCCTATTTTTTTCATTGTTGGTTATGACTTTTAGTATTGTAGTTTTACATACTATTATGAATAGCTAATTTTTTAACTAGAGTTTTGATAGAACCTTTTGTAGGATAAATTCTTGTTATGTTTTTATATAATTGAGCCATAGCTTTTCTCTATTTGTTCAACTACGTTTATATTCTGGTTGATTGAAGAGCTCTCAATTAGCTGTGCCTATTTAGTATGCATAACTCGGGAGAGAATGCATATTTAGGTAATTGTTGAACAACACCACTCCCAGAGTATATGAGGGATCAATAACCGAGGGTTTAAAGGCAGGATTAGGGATAACGAAGCCTTGAGTGCGATCAGAAGTGAGCTGTATTAAAAGCCAGCTAGCGTAGCTCGGGAGAGTGCGTCTAGTAAATTATCGTAATTACTCGGGAGAGATTTACGGTAATAAGAGTGCTCATGATCGGTAGAGAATACTTAGGCGAAATTATAGAAGACATAGCGGGAAGGATTCCGACAATTGGGGAAATCATAAGTCTAGACCTCCTTAATCTTTTCTCTAACCCTCAGTATCGTTTGTTGTTAATTTACTATTTTAATTTGTTAGTTAATTAGTTAAACAGAAGAATCTTAATATCTATAAGTTAGGAATTGTTCAAGCTTGTCTTCTTGGTGATATTGAACAGTTGTAGCTAAACCTTAGTTCTCTGTGGGATTCGACTCCGGACTTGTAAACCGGATTATATTTGCAGCGAACGCTTAGTCCTTTTTATAAGGCATAGTTGGGCGTGATCAGATGTTATTGTTATGACATTGTCTCCCTTGCCGGAATGTTATTGTTTACGATATTGTCTCCCTTGCCGGGATGTTGTTGTTATACTCTTGTTCCCTTGTCGGGATTCTTTTGTGATTGATGTTGATTTGAAATGGGATCGGGTTGCACGCCTGCAACAAGATATATGAAATGGGAGCGGGTTGCACGCCTGCAACAAGATATATAAAATGGGAGCGGGTGGCACGCCGCCACGGTAATATTTGAAATGGGATCGGGTTGCACGCCTGCAACAAGATATATGAAATGGGATCAGGTTGCACGCCTGCAACAAGATATATGAAATGGGATCGGATTGTCCCTGCAACAAGATATATAAAATGGGATCGGGTGGCACGCCGCCATGGTAATATTTGAAATGGGATCGGGTTGCACGCCTACAACAAGAAAGAGATGAAAGTGAATACTGTGTTTGTTTCTCTTATTCTTGTTAGCAATTGAATTTTGGTTTCTTTACATTCCTCTCTGGTATTCTGTTGTTATCTGATACTCCCCGCAGCATGCTTTTCCCCTCCCATCTTTAACTATAAATATCTGCCTTTATTTTTCGATGTATATGATTTAACTGCACAAGTTTATTTGGTTGTCTGGTCCTAGCCTCGTCACTACTTCGCCGAGGTTAGGCTAGGCACTTACCAGCACATGGGGTCGGTTGTGCTGATACTACACTCTGCATTGTGTGCAGATCCCGGTGCTGCAGCTTTTAGACCACAGTGAGGTTGCTGCTTCCAGACCGTCAGGCTACCCGAGGTAGTCCTGCAGGCGTTCGCAGGCCTTGGCGTCTTCTTCTATCATTTTCTTTCTGTTTTTACTTATTCTGAGACAGATTCGTGTAATTCTATTCAGACATTATTTGTAGTATTCTTAGACAGTCTGTGAGATTGTGACACCAATTCTGGGTAGAGTTGTACTTAGACTTCCGCAGTTTGTATTAATCTAAATTATCATATTTTGTCTTCCGCACTGTTCTTTGTTATTATTATTTCCGCTGTTTTTTTTATTATGTTGTTTTGGAATTGTTAAGGGGTTTAAAATGAAAATGGTTAAATAACTGGAATAGCTGGCTTGCCTAGCTTTCACTAGTAGGCGCCATCACAACTCCCGAGGGTGGGAAATTCGGGCTGTGACACCAATTTTAAAGATCTGCCCGGTAGTACCGGTGAACCAGATGGCCGCGGCGATGGATTCTGGGACGGAGGACTTGTAGTATCTCTCTAGATCTGGCAAAAGCAAAAGACCCCCTAACATAATTTGAATGGCTACAACACTTAGAAATCATGCCCATAAGACATAATTTGTTATACCAATATACCATTTTTGTCACCTTTTAATCAGTTTTAATTAATAATAGTCCCTGCACCTATGTGAGTTTATATGGGAGGTAAATGTGAGCCCTTACATGCTAATCGTATTCTTTGAAGTCTTATTTGTTTCACTTATTTGGTGTATAGTTCTAATTTTGAGCAACCTTAGAAAGAGAACAGAGAACTGCTGCCAGGTGAGGGGCGCTGCACCAACAGGACTACGCCTCTCATAAGCCTCCCACCAAGTAAAGGCAGCTCCAGAGAACTAAAAGGTAGTGAATGAGACCCCACGAGTCTCCAGAATACCCGATGTACGTAGAATCCTCTAACACTTGTCCAAGAAACCCTGGGCATCCTCGCCCTTTGTACCACTGAAAGTCGGAGGCTGAAGTCTACCAAACCTCTCCAATTTACGCTGCTCGTCATCAGGCATGACTGGTACCACATAATCCTGAGCAGGTGCAACCGACTGGGCTAGTGGTGCCTCCGGTGTCTGTAGTCCCTGAACAACTTGCTCGGGTGTACGGGTGGCGAGAGTCTGAGTGCCTCCCCCGGCCTGGGAAGTAGCTATTGTAGTAGAAACAACGACCGCCTGAGCAAGACTGGTGCACACGGTCAAGATCTGGGCTAAGGTCTCCTGAAGACCTGGGATAACAATAGGCACAACCGGTGTCTGAGCTGGTCCTGCTAGAGCGTCCACAACTGGGACCTGATCATGTTCTAGGGCGGCTGGTGGATCTACAGGTGTTGCCCTAGCTGTCGTGCGGGCTACACCCCTGCCCCTACCATGGTCTCGACTGCGACTTCGGCCTCTCGCAGCCCCAACTGGTGGTACTGGTGGCCGTCTGTCCTGACCAGTAGCACGTGTCCTCACCATCTGTGAGAGAATAGAACAATAGAAGTTCAGTTACCAAAATCAACAGATTCGCACGACAAGAATTCAAGAATGTGAAGTTTTCCTAAAGGTTCTGCTGCCTCTCGAAGATAAGTACAGGCATCTCCGTAACGATCCGCAAGACTCTACTAAACCCGCTCATGACCCGTGAGACCTATGTAACCTAGGCTCTGATACCAACTTGTCACGACCTAAATCTACCATGTCGTGATGGCGCTCTAACGTGGAACTAGGCAAGACGACTCTTTTATCAAAACAACCCGATATTTCAAAATAAAGATTTCTTCAAGCTATTTAATTAATAAAACTTCATAAGATAAATTTGAATAACAAAGTGGGAAAAAAAGCCCGACATCGAGGTGTCACTAGTCATGAGCATCTACTAAGTAATGTCCAATAATACTAAGACTAATACAGTCTGGAAAACAACTAATAACATATATAGGAAGATAGGAGGGAGAAGAGCAGGGCTGCGATCGCCATGCAGCTACCTTACCAACTCCAACAGATCCACGACGAATGAAATCAACGCTCACTAGCACGTCCGACAACCCCTGGATCTGCACACAAGGTGTAGGGAGTAATGTGAGTACGCCAACTCAGTAAGTAATAAAGGTAAATAAAGACTGAGTAGTAGAAAACACATAAAGCCCACATCATGAAATCTCCGTAAGTACAACATGCTTTCAAATCAGTATGTGAGTCAAATCATCTCGTTAAAAAAATTGAGTTTTCGATAAAAATCATTTAAAGATATTTTCAACAGTTTCAAGAGAGGCTCAATGCAAAAAAGTGTAATAGTGATGAAGATCATAAACAGCCCCTCGGGCAAAACATCGCTCGTATACAGCCCCTCGGGCAACATGAATCAAAAACAACCCCTCAGGCATAACATTACTCAAAATCAGCCCCTCGGGCAAACCTCACAATCACTCGTATACAGCCCCTTGGGCACATCTCATATCACTCACTCAAGGTACCCGCGCTCACTGGGGGCGTGCAGACTCCGGAGGGGCTCCTACAGCCCAAGCGCTATAACAAGCCACCTCGTGACATAAATTAATTAGGCCCTCGGCCTCACAAAATCATGAATCAGTGACCACATGCTGTGGTGCACAACCCGATCCCATAATATCCTTACAAGAACAAGCCCTCGGTCTTACTCAGTCATAAACCTCTCAGCCACTCGGGCTATCAGTAGAAATCAGGGTGCTCAGCCCAAAATAACATTTTTTATGCATCAAAAAGGTGTAATAAAGACTGAGTTATGAAATCAGTAAACATAGCATGACTGAGTATAGATTTTCAATCAAAACAGTGAGAAGATAATAAGACAAGAGCCCTAAAGGTCCAATCAGCTTTGGCACAAGGCCCAAATATGTCATTCAACCCAATTTTTAGAAGTTATTTCTAAAACACATAAGTATCATATAGTTTCAGTCAAATACGCAACTTAATAGTTGCTATAGGACGGACCAAGTCACAATCCCCAATGGTGCACGTCCGCACGCCCGTCACCTAGCATGTGTGTCACCTCAAAGTAGTAAAACGATGTGAAATCCGGGGTTTCATACCCTCAGGACTAGATTTACAATCATTACTTACCTCAAACCGGTCAAGTTTGTCACGCCCCAAAAATCGAGGAGCGCGACCGGCGCTCAACCGAGTAAACCCGACTGAGCAAGCCTGTTAGGTTTCATTCTACCCAAACTAATTCATGAATATCATACTTTGTAAATTTATCATTAACGACTTCCATTTCAATTCCATTAGCAACTTCATTCATAATTTTCAAAATATTACAAGTTTTATACATTCAATAAGAACATGTTTAGCAAATACCAATATTTCTAGTTCAGTTACCAATATCAAACACCACCCACAACCTGTATACAAAGCCTCTAAATACAACTAGAGAGTAATATAGAAATACCGGCAACAAGGCTCCAGTTATACCTCAAAATAAAAAGTACATGAGAAACACAAGATACAGGACCCCGAAATGAAGTCGGGCTCACCAAGTCAGCTGGAAAGAGTGCACTGCTATCACTGATGTCGCCTGCTGTGGGACCACCTGTATCAATTAAAGATAGTACGTCGGTGCCCCCGGCAAAAACGAGGTACGTTAGTGCTCGTAGTCGAATAGCTACGTAGTATGTATAGCTAGAAGTCCTCTTTAAAAATAGAATAACCACATAAAAAAGGAAATCATAGTACGTCAAGCAACTATAAAATGTCCCATGGATTTACATTTCAGGTTTTTATTATACTTACTTCACTCTGAACTTCCTTGGGGTCAATTCAACCATATGAACTATACGTGGGATACAAAATATAATGTAATCACAACAACATGTATAAGCAAGGGAAATGAAATAAAAACCACCTACCATTTGTGTTAAATAGGCATCTCACCAAACCATTCGGTCCTTTCTTGTTATGCACATATACGTTTTATAGACCGTTAGTAAGGTTCACATATTATATTATACACCTATGCATTTCATAGCCCGTCCATAGGGTTCACATATTATATTATACACATATGCGTTTCATAGCATGTTCATAGGGTCCACATATTATATTATACACCTATGCGTTTCATAGCTCGTTCATAGGGTCCATATATTATATTATACACATATGCGTTTCATAGCCCGTCCATAGGGTCCACATATTATATTATACACCTATGCGTTTCATAGCCCGTCCATAGGGTTCACATATTATACACAATAAACCTATATCGTACTTAGTATCATTGGTACCTTTAGCTACTCAAAACATCATTAATTTATTTGCTCTTTTTGGCCATACATACGATTCTTCTTTCATGGCACAATGGCCGTATTTCATATTACACAATTCACTTATTTCACTTCCAAACATCTTTATATTTTACAAAAAATACATTTCCAATCAAGACCTTAGGTATACATATGAGCAATTATGAGCCTTAAGCATATCGAACTTTCTCACACAATTTGGCATACTAGCCTTCATTTGAAACACGACACAAAGTCGTAACATTTTAACACGCAATCCATACTTTGATCATATATCTTCATTCATAAGGCTCATTTCGGAATAGTCAAGTTTATAGGTGATAACTCGGAATGTAGAAATTAGAAATTTTGAGCCAACCATACTTGAACTTATGAAAACATTTATGGAATTCGATTCTAAGAGAGAAAGTTTAGCCAACATACCTTGTTTAAGATTTCCTTAAGTTACTACAACGTTCCGAAAATTCTAGAAATCCTAATCTACTTAGAGACATAACAAAATCGAACACAAATTAGGGAGATATTCATGGTTTCAGCTCATTTGAGCATTTTATCAAACACAAGAGGTGCATCTTGATTTCAAAGCTCTTCTACAAGATTTCCTTCATTCCCCAACCCAATCTTTACTTATTTGTGTTCAACAGTCTTCCCACAAACCTAATTTATACATGCATGTATACATAATACAATTACACCCAAGAATCATACCTCAATAACCCATCTTATACCCCAAACTCGAAATTAAAGTCTAGTGTATAGAACCTTACCTCTTAGATGAAGATCTTGTGATTGGTATCCATGATTCTTGAAGATTGATGAAAGATTGAATGGTTATAATGTTAGGCTTCCTCCTTCTACTCTCTCTAAATTTAGTATAAAATGACCCCAAATGAAGCCCCAAAGCCTATATATTAAAATGGGGTCGGGTTATAAAAATAGGAAAAATAAGCCTCCGAAATCGGGTCTACGATCGCATAATGGACCGCAAAACAAGAATGCAGGTCGCAAAATGCATCGTGGAACTGGTGCCCAAAACTTGGCTACACTGGTCCAGTTTGCGACCAGATTTGCGGTCGCACATCAATTACACGGACCGTATAATGGTTTTGCGATCGCAAAACTGACATAGGATCGCATTTTTCCAGCCTTTGGTAATTTGATCATAACTTTGTGTAGGAATGTCCAAATGACGAACGATTTGAAGCGTTAGAAACTAGACTCGAAGACCTTTCATATGATAGGTTGTTCATCACATAAAACCTTATATGTACTTAGATATGCTCGTTCAAAGTATGGACTTGTGCATACTCATTTGGAATTTTAGCCTATTATAAAATTTTCCGATTTGACTTAGACTTAGGCCCTCCTTGGACCGCACATTACTTTTTTATATGACTTATACACTTATTTACCAAATCTAATTGATGTTCATCATGTTAATAACACGTAAAATATTATAATTAGCTTACCTAGTACCACGAAATCCTAAATTACTTAGCGAAATTTTCCGGGGCCTTACATTCTCCCCCCTTAGGATAATTCGTCCTCGAATAAGGAGTAGAGTCCGCTCCAAACACTTAACATAATATATCTCTTTTGTCACCTACCTCAAGTCCCTAAATTTTGACTAACTCCTAAATTTTTTAGAAATTTTGGCAGAGTCTCCTTTGTAACTAGGCCTATCCACCTGCTAGAGAATCACCAAAACCATCCTAACAACACATCCACAACGAGACAAAGCTCCACAATGTATATATCAATAATACTAATCTCAACATTACAAGCACTACATTATCATAAGGATACCTGATCACGCCTAACTATGCCTTATAAAAAGGACAATGCGGACGTTGCAAATATAACCTGAGTATTATGCCCAGAGTCGAATCCACGGAGAATTAACCTATCAATCACTATCTTTAGACCTACTAAACTCTTTAGAATCAATTTCCCAAACGTTGAGAATCACAGTTGATGGTGTTTTTAATAACTAAGATTAACAGTAACTAATAGCTGCAAATTAAAGATGCTAAGCTGTAAACAATAATGAGAAAGCGCTAAGGTATTGATTTCCCCTATTGATGGAATTTCTTCTGTTTATGTTTCATACAAATTCACCAACACATTCTATCAATCATGAACGCTCTTCTTACCGTAAATCTCTCCCGAGTAATCACAGTAATTTACTTAATGCACTCTCCCGAGATACACTAGCTAGCTTTAATTATCACAGTTCACTTAAGATTGCACCCAAGGCTTTGTTATTCCTAATCCCGCCTTTAAACCCGCAGTTATAGATCCCTCTTATACTTTGGGAGTGGTGTTGTTCAACAATAACCTAAATATGCACTCTCTCCCGAGTTATGCACACTAAATAGGCACAGCTAATTGAGGATCCTGTCAATTAACTACAACAAACACGTAGTTGAACAAATAGAAATTAAACTGGCAAACTGTATTCACATAAACAAGAAGTTCATCCCTTAATAGGTTCCATCAAAACCCTAGACAAAAGATTTAGCTACTCATGACTATGGGTAAATCAACTAGAACAATATTCATAATCATAATTGCAAGAAAAATTAAAGAAGAAGAAGATATGATGTTTTAGGTGATCTCTCACAATTGTTTTGCTTGCTACAATATTCTCCAATACAATCCTTGCCTCCTTTGGGCGAAGTCTAGTATTTAAAATAGGGTTTTGGGCTAAAAATCCCGTATTTTGCACTTAAGTCCCTGAACTTTTCCGCCTCTGCCGCGGTTCTGCCACGGTCGCGGTCAAACCGCGGCCACACACCTTCTCTGAATCTCAACTTATCCGCGACAGTCTTCTACCGTGGTTCTGCCGCGGTCGCGGTGGAACCGCGGCAGTCCTTCTTCAGGCCTGGCTTGAGCTGCTTCGCTTGGTTCATTTGGAAAAATTTTACGATTGGCCTCTTTTTCTCCATATTTGATCCCAAAAGTACTCCATAGCCTTCTCTTGTCATATATCACCTGCAAAGCATGAAAAGCACTAATCAGAGCATTTTGTTATCACTTTTATCATCAAAACTATACAAGAAGGTGGTTCTTTAGGGCCTAATTATAGTTAAATTCACCTATTATCAACACCCCACACTTAAACCTTTGCTCGTCCTCGAGCAAGTTAAACCACACTTCTAGGCCTAACCGTTGGATGCATTGCCCCAAGTTTATGCTATACCCGCCATTATGAACGAATAACCTAAGCAGTGCAATAGTCACACTCAGATGCAGATTCTAACGACATGACACACTTGTGCTTACTCTAGTTACTCTAATAGAAGGTGAGAACTCACTTTTTCTTCCTGCAGTCACATGGCCTCACATCACAATCTGAAGAGAAGTTCCACACACAATAAATTAAGCAAAACAGGAACATAGTATGACAGAATTCACTCACTCTCAGCAAAGAACATTCACATGCCACACACAGATACACATAGCTTGCCCGCTAGTTAATCTACTATCTAATCAAGTTGTTCAGTCAAAGATCAAAAGGGTCTTTATTTGGTTGTAATGTAGGCTAAGGGACGCAGTAGGATATATTTGGATATAGTGACTAACCTCCCTAAGCACTTTTAATACAATATCCTTTTTTGTTTCAATCATGTTCAACCAATCGTTCTTCCACATTTTGTTTCATAGTTGCCCCCACTTTTCTTTAAGGTGCACTGGCCTTTCCTCTTTCTTTTCTTTTCTCTTTTTTTCTTTTTTTTTTTAACACCCATTGAACCATTCAAGTATTTCTTTCCTGATTCCCCTTTTTCCAACTCCCTACTACCCCACACTTTCACTTTTGTATGTTCTTTAATAATTCAAGTGCTTCTAGGAGGTGCAGGATCAAGCAGTCAAACTACTCAAACACGGGATGTAGGTTATTATAGGTTATCAAAGAACAGGCTTCAGGCTCAAAGTGTTAACTTGGCAAAATGTACAGGTGGATTCACAATTATACAGGCTATACAAAGAAATGCCTCAATCATCTCTAAAACAAACAGCTTCTATTTCGCTTTGCAAACACACAGGGCAAGTTCTAGGTATGCATGCAGGCACAGAATGCAAGTATAGCTCACACACACTTGGCATGTAACTCATTCCGAATCAGTTTCAACACACACTCATACGAGCGTTTGCAAAGTTAAGGCATCAAAGTATGAGTCTACAAACGAGCCTAGACGTTGCACCCTCAGATCGTTTTTGTTATTCTCATGTGTTACACTAGGGTCGCATTCTAGCTCTACCACATCATGGTCCTAAAACTACGAAAAAAAATCTACTCCGGTTCAAGAAAGCCCTTGGAAACAACCGTGGTCAAAAGAAAAACCAAGGGAGAATTACTACATAACCTAAAAAAATAAAGAAAAAATCTACCTGGACTACTCTTCCCTCAAATTATGTCCAAGTGGTCCGTCCTCAGGAAGGTCTCTACAATTTTTTTTATACTGTTCAAATTTTAGTAAAGATAAAAAATATTTTTCGTTTAAAGAAAAAGAACCTATTGGAGTACTATTTGTAGAGTTAAACAAGGTTTTTATAATTATATTTTAGAAATTTGAATTGTTAAATATTACTTATATATAAAAAGAAAATTTTGCGATCTTTCTCTCTCTACTCACTCGTGCTCCCGGCGCATTGTAGCTAACATACGCGGCGTGGAAATGGCAGGGGCGAGGGGTGGGGGACGAGGAAGGGGGCGTGGACGACCTAGGAAATACTATTTAGCTTTTTGGAGCTCAGTCGGAGCTCGAATTCAAGGAGAAGTAACACCAAAAAATACTCCAATGGTTCTCCGGTGCAGCTGCTGAAGGAATTAGATCTGTGGAACAAGGATCTAGTTCGAACACTAAGGAGATACCAAAGGAGCTAGAGATAAATGATGCTATGGAAGCAACCTACAAAGGAATCATGCAGAAAGACGGGCAGCTCAGAGCATGAAGCAGTAATTGAGAACCAGACCAATGTACATAGTGAATTTAATGCAAAAGCAGTGGACCCGAGCAGCCCGTGAAGCAAGTACACCTACGAGGCAACATGGAGATTTGTTCAAAGCAACAGATCATTCACTATGGTATGGCTCTTATAATATATTCCTCCACAAATCGTTGATGGAAATGGTGGTGCAATGAAGCGGAAGAGTAAAACAGAAAGAGAAGTGGAAATGTGCCTTTAATTGCATATGTCATTGCGGAAACCATGGGTATACTGATTATATGACACGCCGTATTCAACTTAATAACATGCAATTGATACTAAATACTCAAGACACTATATTAACTATGATCGACAACGCACATATGATTTAATGATAGCACTGCTGAGTACTATAATGGACATACTATCATAATCGACCCATAATTTTGAAACATGGAAGCAGACTTGGATTTCAGTCGATAACTTCCTACTGAGATACCACTGTGGGTGAAATTCCCTAATCTACTATAACTGCTGGGGTAGTAAGTCTCTAAGTAGAATTGCTAGTGTATGGGAACTCCTGTATTTGCTGATGAATGCACCACAAGCAATCTAGGATATCCTATGCTAGAATGCTTGTGGAGATAAATGTCAGTCAACTATTACCTGATAAAATTACTGTGATTGATCCAAAGGAGGAAATGCTTTCAACAACAAGTGACATATGACTGGAGGCCAGAATTTTTGGAATTTGTCAAATAGTTGGACACAAATGCAGAGAAAAGGAAGTGGATGAAGGCCAAAGGGATATCCAACATAAAAGGAGGAGAACCAATACTGTCACACAGGAATGGAGATACAAGGGCCTATACAACACAACAGCACCAGTTGAACAACAAATGGAGCAAAACAAGGAAATTACACAAGAATCAACAAATGAGTGCAGAGATGAGAGCCTGTTTTGGAGATAGAATAGAAGCACAACCAGAGAAGAACAAAGGGAAAAGTCTTGAGTTCAATCTCAAAAAATTTCCCCATACTGTGTTATGTCCTACAAAAAATGGTTTGGAGTTCTACATGGGAGAGATAGTGAAGAACAAGGCACACCTCTTGATAAAGGAGGGGGGACAAAAACAGCATGATGAATTGGCTAATATGGAATGTTAGGGGAATAAATAAGAGGTATAAACAAGGAACTGAGAAATTATTTAAAACAAAAAAAATTAGATTAGTGGACTCATAGAAACTAGAGTCAAAGAACACAATTACAAAGAGGTGAGGGAATACTGTTGCAACATGGCAGGCATATGACAATTATCAGGCTGCTACTAAGGGGAGAATATGGTATTTGGGATTCACAATGGTGTAAGTGAGCATGGTGAGAGCTGAAGCACAGATTTTGCCTCTGAAGTTAAAAGCAGGATAGGAGATATCATTGTTTTCTTACTATTGTTTATGGCTCATATGCAATAGAACACAGAATCACTAGGGACAACTGAAAGAAGTGGTGTAAGGTATCAACAAACCCATGGCTTGTTACTGGAGGATTTTCAATGCAGTGTTGACACAGAGATAGACTGTTTGGTTCCAATTACTTATACAGAAATCCAAGAGTACTCTGAATGCATACATGACTGCTACTAACAGAAAGTTCAGTGGACTGGGGAACTACTCACATGTCCAACAAGCAGCTGAGTACAGAAAGAATATACAGTAGAATAGACAGGGCTTTTGGCAATCATGAATGGATGAATGAATTGGGACAGTGGGATCGAGTTGATGATCCCTATATCTCAGATCATGCACCTATGTTACTATCAATGGCAGTTGCTAGTATAACACTAAGTTCTTTCAAATTCTTCAATGTTTGGGCTGAACACAAAGACTTCATGAAGATAGTTGAAGACATATGCAGAGCACTTTTTCCACAAATAGTATGGAGAATATTTGGAAGAAATTGAAGAACCTGAGATCAGACTTGAGGAGGCTTAACAATGAGGAGTTCAAGTTTATCAGACAAAAAATAGAGAGGCAAGGCAAGATCTCAAACACCTCAGAACTAATGCAATTAAGGGACAATACAAATTTGCTTGCAGAAGAAAGAAAGTTGTTGCAGGAGCTAGAGAAATGGTCACTGATGGAAGAGTGTGCCTTACAACAAAAAGCTAAAGCTACATGGATCAAACTTGGAGACTCAAACAATAAATACTTCTCAGCATTGATCAAAGAAGGACACAGAGGAAACAAATTACTGAGCTAACATCTCTTGATAATAAGAAGCTAGAAGATCCAGAGGAAATCAGAGATAAATAATCAATTCTATAAAAACTTGATGTGGTTCAGCAGCCCACATTCTACCAGCAGTAAATAAGCAAACAATGAGGAAAGGGCCAGTTCTCACTCACAAACAAAGGACAAGCTTATGTGCAGAATACAGAGAAGGAGATATATTGATGGGTTGTCCTCAATAGGAATATTGATAAATCCCTGGGTTGGATGGTACAAATGCCTATTTTTCAAAAAGGTATGGCCCTTGTGAAGAAAGAAGTTATTGCTGCTGTCAAGAGTTTTTCAAAACTGGAAAATTATATAGGGCAATCAATTGTACTGCTATCACACTAGTCCCAAAAACTTCCAAACCAAATACAGTGAGGAGTATAGACTATTGCATGTTGTACAGTCCTATACAAATGATGCAAGATCCTTGCCTCCAGAATGCAGGCTGTGATGCCAGATATTATAAGTGCAGCTCAACTGGCTTTATCCCGGGAGGAAAATAGCTGACAACATATTCCTTGACTATGATGTGTTAAAGACTAATACAAGGAAGAATTTGTCACCTAGGTGCATGATCAAAAATTGACCTACAAAACTTTGATTCTGTTGAATGGCCCTTTGGAGACAGATGTTATTTAGCTTGGATTTCCTGATCAATTTTGTGTTATGGATAATAAATGTGTCAAACTGTGAACTATACTGTGGTGATCAATGGAGAACAAAGTAAACCCTTTAATGCAGCTAGGCTGAGAAAAGGAGATCCAATAATTCCCTTCTCTTTGCAATAGCCATTGGAGTACTTGAGTAGGCCTGCTCAATGAACTGAAGGATGAAAAGAGCTATCAATTCCATCCTAAATGTGCAAAACTAGTGTAACACACTTAAGTTTTGCAGATGATCCACTGCCTATTTGCCAAAGGAAATTTGAGCTCTATTTCTGCACTCTATGAATGTTTCAGAACCTTCTCTACAGCCTCAGGCACAAGCTAATCTTGGAAAGCAGTGTGTACTTTGTGGAGTCAAGAAGGAAGAACAGGCAACAATCCTGAATCACTTGGGTTTGTCCATGGAGTCTACCTTTTAATAACTTGGGAGTGCTCTATCTACTAAGAAAGATTTCTTGATACATGTGCAACCTTTAATAAAAAATAATAGCCAGAATCACCTCTGGACAGCAAAAATTATCATATGCAGGAGGAACACCAATTAGTGAAGTCAGTTTTGTTTGGAATGCAAGCATATTGGGCCCAGCTATTTCCTATCCCTACTAAGGTTCTGAAGATTATAGAAGGTTATTGCAGAAGCTATATGTGGTCAGGCAGCAACTCAATCACTAAGAAAGCTTTTGATAGCATGGATAGATGTGTCTGCCTAAGTCTATGGGTGGAATAGGCCTCATCAACATGAAATTATGGAATAAGCAGCTCAAATCAAAGACCATGCTGGGATATAGCTCACAAACAAACAAGCAATGGATTAGATGGATCCACACTTATATATTAAAGGGAAGCCAACTCGGAAGCAACAGTTCCAACACAAGCCAGCTGGATTATAGAAAACTTTTGGAATTGAGGAATGAACTGCATCTGATCCCTGCACACTTCAGGCTCAAGGAGCTTGACTATGCTATCTATACAAATTGCTCCTGAAATGAGACCAGTATCTGTGAAATCGCCTTATGTTCAAGATGATGCAAGACCAAAGGCAACTTTAATAATGTGGTTGGTATTGCAGGGAGGTGGCTACACAGATAGGGCTAATGCGATGGGGTATAACAGTGGCACATACTTGCTCTTGTGTCAAGGCTGAACTGGAACTAGAGACCACTTGTTGTAGAATGTGAATTGCTAAGGCTATATGGAGACAATGCAGAAATGGTTACAATGGCATCAAGCACCAAGATGAATGGAATCAGCATGCTACTTGGCTATCAAAAGATAAAGGGAAATCTAAAAACAGTCAACTATTCAAACTGGTATATAGCGGAATGTGTCTATGCTATATTGGATTTGAAAGGAAAAATAGAGTGTTTGAAAAGAAGTCCAGAAGTTGGGAAGCAATTGCTCGAGAAATTGTCTATACTTGTCATGTACGACTGACAGCAGAGTTCAAGATATAGGAAATTTTTTCATTTTAGGTGTTAAGGGAAATTAGTTTAGATGAGATCTTCATGTATATAGTAATAGTGAGGAGTATAGATTGAAATATTTTCTTTTGAGATACATAACTGTGCTGTGGTTAGTTATAGTTTTGTAAAGTTTCAAGGTGATTAATACAAAGTTAGTTACCAAAAAAAGAGCACTTCGACCCTCAAGAGACCCTCGACAAGTGTCCGTCGTTGGCCAAGTCAGTTACTTCTATGTGAGTACAGACAATTAACAACAACGACATAATCATATTATTCAAATACTCAATGTCTATATACACTACAATACACTACTAGGAGAGTCTCCACACCACTTAAAATTATGGCATGTCCCCATGTCATATCAAAATAAAGAACAGAAGGGTAAGAAGACTTCCCTGAGCATCAATCGGAGTCTGAGACGGTGTTGGGGTCGATATGATAAGCTCTCCCAAAGAACGGAACCACGCCTATAACCGGCTCTCTGACCTGGCATGCTGCTGAGGCATGGCTTCCATACGCGTGTGTAAGCCATCCACCGAGGTGCAGTAGAATACGATCTTTCCTCAAGGAACGCCTCATAGGTCGTTGGACTGGGATCTAGAGAAGCCTGCCCCAGTATGGTGTTGCGCGAAGGGTCCGGCTCTGTCAGAGGATCTCCTGGCTGGTGTTGGGGCTTCATCCTCATCATCGATCTGAATGGTGCCAGGTGCACTCGGCCCACTCTGATGCTGACGCTTTGAATGGTGCTTTAGCGGGCAAGGCATCAGTAGGATTGGTGGAGCATTTTCAGCAAGCACAACCTCGTCACCAATGAAGGGAAGTAGAATCCCTTTGACAGCAGCGGAGACCGAGGATCATTTATCAACCAATTATCCTTGCGCGATCAAGTTTTTTTTAGTGACGAAGCACCACGTCAATAGAGCTCTTTGATATTTCACGTTAGTCGTGTTACCTATGTCAACAAGAACGGGCTAAATTTGCTAAGACAGTGAAACCACATTTAGCCAAATGTGTGAATGACTTGGAGTTCAGGTGATATTGTCTGTATCCAGGTGTACCCTGGGCATAGTATTTCAGTATCATATCCTCCAAAGGAAGTCCTATGTGGTTTCTGGTGTTAATATCATTGTCGATGCAAGCGAAGTGAACTTGGAGCAGCCCTCAACACCTGGCGAATCTTTTCAAATCTGAGGCATCTACCACCTCTGCCGTGCCACA
Source organism: Nicotiana attenuata (assembly GCF_001879085.1). Lineage (NCBI taxonomy): Eukaryota > Viridiplantae > Streptophyta > Magnoliopsida > Solanales > Solanaceae > Nicotiana > Nicotiana attenuata. The sequence goes on from NC_031994.1 coordinate 28,705,598, forward strand.
ATCACCTCCCGCAACATGTGAGCTGGGCATTGCATAGAACTCCCTTACTAGCATGACGTTCACTGTCTCAGGTTCATCAAATAAGAAACTCACTCCTCTCGCCGGATTTCCTCATATCATTTCTTCCTTTTCCGCAGGGAGGGCGCCGCCTGTCATAGGAATTCGGTGAGCTTGGACTTGTTGCAAACGTCCTCTTGCCTTCTGTGATATTCCGACCTGGATTCACTCATATGTAGGCCGTTGAGAAGTGCCACTGTGCATTCGTTTTTGCCTTTTACGAGCCATATACACCTGCAAACAATTCATAAAGCCATGAATGTTATCTTATACTTAGTGCCAGTCAGATGGGTTACTAAGACTTCGCCACCCGATGCACATACAATATTCCCTTTAAATTTCTTCTTCCTAGCTAATCCAATTGCCCACTAGCCGGATGTCTAAGGTAACACCCTCCAATAATGGCCCCACAATACTAACTCACAATTTCGGAAAAAAACAGCCCTCACAAGCCCTCAGTGTTTCACGCAAACACAACACCCACCACAAACTAATGGGGCACAAAGTGCTCCAAAATTCATCACATCACACCCAATTTTCGGCCAAACAATCCCTCCACACAAACTACGTCACACAAATTATTTATAGAGCCTCCAAATCATCTAAATATCCTACAATTGAAGCACATGAAGATCCACACATTTAAGCAGCACTATCAAGTCCACAAGACAGCAATACAATACAATACAAACAGAAAATGAACAAAATTTAAAGCGAATTAAACTATTTCTACTCTGGGTTTAATAATCTAGTTAGGTCTACATTTACACTAACTAAGAGAAATGAGAGGAAGAAAGAAAAGTAACTTACTTGAATGAAGGAAGGAAGGGTGGGTAGTGTGATGGAGCTTGAAGAAGGTGACAATGGAGGTTTTGAGGGGGGGGTTATTTGAGAGACGAGAGAAGTCGAGAAAGGAGTGTTTGTTTAGGTTGCTGCTGATGATGGAGGAGAATAAAGGTTGGGTGGGTGAGGATTAGGAGGGGAGGGAAAGAAAATGAAAAAATAAAATAATAAATGACAAAAAAATCTCGTACCTGGGCCGACGTGGTCTGTCGCGGTTCTACGCGTTTACGGTAGAACCGCGGTAGACAAGGTTCAGAGGTGGATCCCACGCGGTTTGAACCTGCTTTACGGTGGAACCGCGGTAGACGAGTTTTCAGAGGGAATCCCACCCGTTTGACCGCGTTTACGGTGGAACCGCGGTCTGGGCAGTATTCTGAACCTTCTTTTTTTTTATATATATTGTTGTTACACTTAACAAAATTTTGTGGGTTGCCTACCACGCAGCGCCTGATTTAAGTCGCGGCACAATGCAATATGAACATTTAAGGCTCGCTTCGACCTCTGTGTGTTCAGTCAGGTGCAGTCCGACACTTTCTTTGGCTCCCCTGCCACATATGGCTTCAATCTTTGACCATTGACTCTAAATTGTCGAAGTCATCTCTGTGCAATTTCAACAGCCCCAGAAGGGAAAACTTCACTACTCGGATGGTCCAGACCATCGTATTGACTTAAGTTATCTTGGAAACAGACTGTAGTTCTTAGTTGTAGAGCAATACCATGTCCAGATTTGAAATTCCTCTCAACAATGTTCTGGTCTGTGCAGCCTCTTCATTCTCTCCTTTTGTATATTTTGTGCTCTCAAAAGCAAGATATCTGAACTCCTCGAGCTCATGCAGTTCATATTCTTGTTGTGCCCGCAGCTTCCATTATCCAAGTTCAGCTATTTCTCAACGCCCACCACGCTTTATGTCAGTTCCACTGGCAATGGCGCGCCTTCCCAAACACCAACTTGTATGGTGACATAACCAATTGGTGTCTTGAAAGCAGTTCTGTAAGCCTAGAGTCATCATCTAGCTTCCTCGCCCAATCAGTTCTTGTTGCGTTTACAGTTATGGTTAACACACTCTTGATTTCTCTTTTTGGATACTTCAACTTGTCCACTAGTCTACGGGTGTAAGGAGTAGCCACCTTGTGGCTCACGTCGTACTTAGCTAGCAACTTTTCAAGGCTCTGTTGAGAATGAGTGCCTTCCATCTCACTGATAATTGCTCGGGGTGTTCCCCGGAGCGGTGAATATATTCTTTTTCAAAAAATCCACTACCACCTTTGCATCATTGGTGGGCAACGCAGCAGCTTCCACCATTTGACACATAGTCTACAGCCAACAAGAATGTATTTATTGTCGTAGGAGCTGACGAGGGACCCATGGAAATCAATCCCCCAGACGTCAAACACTTCCACCTCTTGAATTGGGTTCATGGGCATCTCGTGGCGCCGGGAAATGTTCCCGGTACGCTGACATTCATTGCAGCCGTTCACCCATAGTGAGCATTCTTTAAACACTGTGGACTAGAGAATCCAGCCTCTAGCACCTTTGCCGCTATCACTGACACCTCCAAAGTGTCCACCATACGCCGATGCGTGACAAGCCTGCAAAACAGAAGATTGCTCTATCTCGGGGACGCATCTCCGAATCATATTATCAAGGCATATTCTAAAAAGATAAGGCTCATCCCAGTAATATTGGCGGCTTTCACGATAAAACCTTTTCCTTTGGACCGATGAAAGGTCGTGAGGAACTATACCACTGGCCAGGAAATTAGCAAAGTCTGCATACCATGGCGCTTCCTGAAGAGTGGTGTCGAGCAGCTGCTCGTCTGGAAAAGTTTCCAGAATTTCCTCAACCTTAACTGCCTTTTCAGCTCCCTCAAGTCGTGATAGATGATCAGCGACTTGATTCTCAGTGCCCTTACGGTCACGAATTTCAAGATCGAATTCTTGCAGTAGCAACACCCAACGAATCAGGCGTGGCTTAGATTCTTTCTTTTCGATTAGGTACCTGAGAGCTGCATGGTCAGTATATACAATTAGCTTGGACCCTATCAGGTAGGATCGGAACTTGTCGAACGCGAACACTATAGCCAACATCTCCTTCTCAGTCACAGTGTAGTACTGGGCTCCACTCAGCGTTCTACTGGCATAGTAGATTGGGTGCATCAGTTTGTCTTTCCGCTGGCCCAGCACTGCCCCCACTGCATAGTCACTGGCATCACACATTAGTTCGAACGGGTGCTCCCAGCTGGGGGCAACAATGATGGGTATTGTGACCAGTCTCTTTTTCAACTCCTCAAATGCTACCCTGCAATCATCAGAAAACAAGAACGGGTGATCTTTTTCTAACAACTTACATAGAGGGTTGGCAATCTTGGAGAAGTCTTTTATGAACCTCCGGTAAAAACCGGCATGCCCAAGGAAGCTTCTGATTGCTTTGACTGAGGCTGGGGAGGCAGCTTTGCTATTACATCCACTTTCGCACGATCCACCTCAATTCCCTTGCTTGACACCCGGTGCCCCAAGACTATGCCTTCTTGTACCATGAAGTGGCACTTTTCCCAGTTCAGAACCAAGTTGGTCTCGATGCACCGTTTCAGCACTCGCGTCTGATTTATCAGGCACTCAACAAATGAATTCCCCACCACTGAGAAGTCATCCATGAACACCTCCGTTATGTCCTCTACCATGTCAGTGAATATGGCCATCATGCACTGTTGGAATATGGCAGGTGCATTGCATAGGCCAAAGGGCATCCGTCTAAAGGCATAAATGCCATACGGGCAGGTGAAGGAGGTCTTCTCTCTGTCCTCCGGTGCAAGATTGTACCCTGAGTACCCATCCAGGAAATAGAAGTGTGACCTCCCTGCCAGTCTGTCCAACATATGATCAATGAAGGGAAGTGGGAAGTGGTCTTTCCGGGTGGCAAGATTTAACTTCCGATAGTCCATGCAAATTCTCCAGCCTGTGACGGTTCTTGTAGATATCAATTCATTGTTGTCATTTTTCACAGCCGTCATGCCACCCTTTTTAGGAACACATTGAACTGCGCTCACCCAGCTGCTGTCAGAGATTGGGAAAATAATTCCCGCATCTAACCATTTTATTACCTCCTTCTTCACTACTTCCTTCATGTTGGGGTTCAGCCTCCTCTGGTGTTCCCTGGAAGGTTTGTGACCCTCTTCCAGCAGAATCTTGTGCATGCAGTAGGCGGGGCTGATCCCCTTGATGTCTGCCATGGTCCACCCAATGGCAGTTTTGCACTCCTTTAGTACCTGTAAGAGTTGTTGAGCCTGCACATCTAACAAGCTAGATGAGATAATAACAGGTAATGTGGATTCAGGCCCCAGAAATTCATACCTGAGGTGGGCGGGCAAAGGCTTTAACTCCAGCTTTGGCGGTTCTTCGATAGATGGCTTGGCTGGAGGAGTTTCCCTCTTTTCTAAGTGCAAGGGCTCAAATTCTAGATTTTTATCCCAGAACCCTCTACCTTCTAATGCCAACACCCATTCCGCTAGATCCTCCCCATTCACTTCATCTAAGTTCATCAAACATGCAGAAAGGGGGTCCTCAATAGTCAACACCTCATCATCAGACTCTACTATTACATCCACGACATCAATAAGAGAGAAATTGGCGAACTCGCTTGGTCGCCTCATAGACTTCTGCACATTGAATGTTATTTCTTCATCATTGAGCCTCATCTTGAGCTCCCCAGTCTCATAATCAATCAGAGCTCTTCCCGTGGCCAAGAATGGTCTTCCTAAGATTATAGGAATCTCTTCATCCACTTTGCAATCCAACATCACAAAATCTACAGGGAACACGGATTTCCCTACCTGAATCAGCACATCATCAAGGATACCAAATGGACGCTTCACAGTCCTGTCGGCCAATTGCAACAACATGGAGGTGGGTCTAGCTCTCCCAATGCCCAACCTCTTATAAATAGCCAGAGGCATAAGATTAATGTTGGCCCCTAAATCACAGAGTGCCTTAGCAAAGGCGAAATTTCCAATAGTGCACGGAATTGTAAAGCTCCCTGGGTCAGACAGCTTTTTTGAAATTGGCCTAGTCACCACTGCACTACAGGTCTGAGTAAGTGTAACTGTGGCCAAGTCTTGAAAGTCAAACTTCCTGGACACCAAGTCCTTCATCATTTTTGCATATCCAGGCATCTCCTTTAAAGCTTCGATCAATGGTATATTCACCTGGATTTGTTTAAGCATTTCAAAGAACTTCTTATATTGCTCCTCCTTTTGATGTTTGGCCAACCTCTACGGAAAAGGTACAGGAGGTCTCTTCTTGCCAATCACTTGGGACTGATCTTTACCAGCTACTATCTCAATTACTGGCTCCTGAATTGGGTCAGCTGCTTCCTCGGTCTCCTGCTGAATGCTCTCTTCTTCTTGTGCAGGCTGGACTGTCACCTCTGTCAGTTTAGTTGTCTCATCCAGCTCAATGGGCACTGGTATGAGTGTCTCATCCTGAATATTTTGTCGAGCCCTCTCTTGTTCTACATCCAGATCCCTGCCATTACGGAGACTCACCGCCATCAGCTGCTTTGGGCCCTGATCTTTTGGATTTATTTGTGTGTCTGCAGGTAATGTCCCTTGAGGACGATTGTTCAGAGACATGGAAATCTGGCCCATTTGCACTTCGATGTTTTTGATTGCTGCATCATGTGCATCTACTCTCTCATTGATTTTGGCATTGGACCCAATAACCTGCTGCATCATTGCTTCCAGTCTAGAAAACCCATCTTCTTGTCTTCCACCATGCTGCTGCTGAGGTGGATGATACCCTTGCTGCTGATTGTGATTGTTGTACCCCTGTGGCCTGGGATAAGGTGCCATATTGTTGGGGGGTCTCATACCTCCCATGTTTCCTGTGTTAAACTGTGATTGTGCCGGCCTGTATTGCTGCTGATTTTGCTGGCCCCAATTCTGATTGCCCTGTCTCTGGCCTTCATAGTTGGACACATAGTTCATGTCCTCAGGGTGTTGATGCTGATGATCATGTTCTGCGTTCCAAGGATTACCAATTGGCTGGCCAATGCAAGATGTGCACAAGCCCCCGTTGGTAGTGTCTACAATATGTACTTGCTGTTTCTGCCCTGATTCCTCAACCTTTTTGGTAGTATGCTCATCTGTGTCAGGAGGGTCGCCATATTTTCAGCCATGGTATTTGAGGGATCAAGAGGCACTGAGTGCACCACTGGAGTGATAGGTGCATTCCTGGTCGTCCACCCCGAACTCTGTGCCATGTCAAGCAGATTTTGGCCTTCTCTCCAGGTTTTGCTCAAGAATGCCCCACCAGCTGAGGCATCCACAATATTCTTCATGCTGTCTGACAGTCCCATGTAAAACTGTTGTCCCAACATATGTTCTGGAACCACCGTGGTGGGGACACATAACCAACATTCCTTTAAACCTGCCCCATGTCTCATGCAGTGTCTCCATTGGTTTCTGTTTGAAGCTCACGATCTCATCAATTTGTTGAGCAGTTTTGTTGGGCGGTGGAACTTGTTGTGAAATTGCTTGACTAACTCATCCCAAGTTTCTATAGAGTTTATGGGGAGTGAGTTTAGCCAAACCTGAGCAGCTCCTGTCACCGAGAATGGAAACAATAACAGCCTGATTGCTTCCGGAGTCACGTTGGGTTGCCTTTGAGTTTTGTAGATAGACAGGAAGTTCTTCAAGTGCTGCTGAGGATCTTCTATTTGTGTCCCAGAAAAGAGTCCCTTGTTTTGCAACAAGTGCAGCATGTTATTTGTGATCTGGAACGATTCAGCTTGTATTGCGAGCACAACAATGGCAGTGGTCAGATTGTCAGCTGTGGGTTGTGCCCAGTCATATAGTGCACCCTCAGGCACAGGAGGTGCCACTTCTCTGGCATTTAAGCGAACTTGCTCATTCCTGACGTTTCCGTTGGGGTCGTTTACGTCTCCCATGTCACTTTCGAATTTGTATGTTTGTTGGGATTGTTGAAGTCTTTTGTTGGCACGGTTCAATGTCCGGAATGTTTTCTCGGGGTCTGAGAGTCCTTCAAGTAGTTCTCCAGTCCTCGTAGAATTTCTAGGCATACACCTGTGCGACCAGATCAACAACCGTCAAAATTTCAATGAAAAATTGGGTAGAGAGAAAACTGACCACACTAAGAATTTTTGTATTTCTATTAATGGTAATTGATAATTCCGTTAATTCCCCGGCAACGACGCCAAAATTTGACCACGCCCAACTATGCCTTATAAAAAGAACAATGCGGACGTTGCAAATATAACCTGAGTATTATGCCCAGTGTCGAATCCACAGAGAATTAATCTATCAATCACTATATTTAGACCTACTAAACTCTTTAGAATCAATTTCCCAAACGTTGAGAATCACAGTTGATGGTGTTTTTAATAACTAAGATTAACAGTAACTAATAGCTGCAAATTAAAGATGCTAAGCTGTAAACAATAATGAGAAAGCGCTAAGGTATTGATTTCCCCTATTGATGGAATTCCTTCTGTTTATGTTTCATACAAATTCACCAACACATTCTATCAATCATGAACGCTCTTCTTACCGTAAATCTCTCCCGAGTAATCACAGTAATTTACTAAATGCACTCTCCCGAGATACACTAGCTAGCTTTAATTATCACAGTTCACTTAAGATTGCACCCAAGGCTTTGTTATTCCTAATCCCGCCTTTAAACCCGCAGTTATAGATCCCTCTTATACTTTGGGAGTGGTGTTGTTCAACAATAACCTAAATATGCACTCTCTTCCGAGTTGTGCACACTAAATAGGCACAGCTAATTGAGGATCCTGTCAATTAACTACAACAAACACGTAGTTGAACAAATAGAAATTAAACTGGCAAACTGTATTCACATAAACAAGAAGTTCATCCCTCAATAGGTTCCATCAAAACCCTAGACAAAAGATTTAGCTGCTCATGACTATGGGTAAATAAACTAGAACAATATTCATAATCATAATTGCAAGAAAAATTAAAGAAGAAGAAGATATGATGTTTTAGGTGATCTCTCACAATTGTTTTGCTTGCTACAATATTCTCCAATACAATCCTTGCCTCCTTTGGGCGAAGTCTAGTATATAAAATAGGGTTTTGGGCTAAAAATCCCGTGTTTTGCACTTAAGTCCCTGAACTTTTCCGCCTCTACCGCGGTTCTGCCGCGGTCGCGGTCAAACCGCAGCCACACACCTTCTCTGAATCTCAACTTTTCCGCGACAGTCTTCTACCGTGGTTCTGCCGCGGTCGCGGTGGAACCGCGACAGTCCTTCTTCAGGCCTGGCTTGAGCTGCTTCGCTTGGTTCATTTGGCAAAATTTTACGATTGGCCTCTTTTTCTCCATATTTGATCCCAAAAGTACTCCATAGCCTTCTCTTGTCATATATCACCTGCAAAGCATGAAAAACACTAATCAGAGCATTTTGTTATCACTTTTATCATCAAAACTATACAAGAAGGTGGTTCTTTAGGGCCTAATTATAGTTAAATTCACCTATTATCAATACCTAGACATGAGCTGCACATTTTTGAATCATAACACCTAGAAGGTACCTTTCAAGTCAAAACCAATTGCTATTCAATCAAGAGAAAATACCTTATTTCCACAACACTCTCGGCCTTCAATGTGGCCTCTTATACTTACAGACTTTGCCATAACACATTCGCGGGAACAACTTCCACCCCCAAGCTTACCTAACAAGGATGACAAATAGATACCTTTCATAATCCAACTATCCATTACTTCCACCTTCACTAATTCCCACTGGAATGATACACAATGAATTTCCAATTACCTCCTTCGGCATAGACACATGAAACACCGGGACATGGAGGCAATTGCAATAATAGGGAAAACGTAGGGAAAACGTCGCACTCCTATTGAGTGACAAAGTGCATAAACTGTTACCCATATCTCTCTCTTTCAGTTGTCTGGACGCGTAGGCAATCACCCTATCGTATTGCATCAATACTGCACCGAGACCAATACGCGACGTACCACAATACACGGTATAAAACATCCTTTCTAAGCACTTAATTCGCGTCATAAGCATGTGTAATCACCTCAAATCCTATTCCCATCTCACCTCATCATTTCTGTATGAGTTAAACTTACCGAGTTTGGAGGTCTAAACATGTAAGAAAGTATCACCCCATGGTCAGGCATCCATGGCACGAAATTCAATGGTCATACCTATTCACACACATCATAGAACAAGGAAAAAAAAGGGTTGAGGGACTTACTTGTTGTTCCTTGGTTGTTGGGGCAGTGTCTTAGCTGATGTCCCTTAACTCCGCACCCGAAACACTCGTCAGTGCCCTTACGACACACCCCTAGATGATGCCTCCTACACTTAGGGCAACGGGCCGCTGCTGCATCTGATGGCTCCCACTTGACTGGACCTGTTGGTTAGATTTCATGTTGCCTTGGTCTTGCATATTATGGCCTCATCGCTGCTGATCAGGCCCTGATGGTAGCGCCCTAGTTGAGGTCTGAAGAACTGACTGTGTGGGTCCGGATAACACTCTCCTGTGTGATTCCTTCCCACCATTACCCCTACTGTAGGAGCCACTAAAATTGCTCGCGGATCGGGCCTTTTTGTTGTTATCTTGCTCTATCTTTAGTTTTTAACTTTCGTTCCTCTGTAGCTTGAGAGAACGCCATAATTTTCCCATAATTCATATCAGAATTCAAGGCAGCTGCCGCCTCATTAATAACCAAGGGGCTAAGACCCTGCACAAACCGGCGCACTCTAGCCTCCATAGTGGGCAACATGTGTATCGCATACTTGGACAGGCGCGCAAACTCCATATGGTACTCCCGCACACTCATACTACCTTGCTTTAGACTCTCAAACTCTACTGCACGGGCTGCCCTTGTCTCAGCAGGCAAGAAATGATCTACAAAGGCGTCGGCAAACTCACTCCACCTCGTCGGAGGGCTCCCCTCCTTACGGGAATCTTCCCACAACTCAAACCACGAATAAGCCACCCCTTTCAAACGGTAGGCAACCAACTCTACTCCCTCTGTCTCAGTTGCACGCATAACCCTGAGGAACTTGTGCATCTCATCAATAAATTCCTGGGGGTCCTCCTCGGGATTTGCACCCGTAAACACTGGAGGATCCAGCCGAAGAAATATGTTCACCCTAGAACTGGTGGAATCCCCTTGCTGGCTAGATGAACTGGGTGCAACATTTGACCTCTGGCCTGAGAGGCCACTAGCTGAGTCAGCATCTGGATAGCTCCCCTAAGAACCCCATCAGAAATACTAGAACCGGAAGCTGGGGCTGGAGGCGGAACAGGAATATCAGTGGGAGGGATAGTAGCACCCTCAGTAGATGTAGGAACAGTTGTAGTGGAACCGGGCAGTGTAGTAGTTAGGGGAATGTCCTCACCCCTCGGGTTCTCATCCACACCATCCAATTACAGAATCGACTGCCTCTCCCGGGGCAGCATTGGCTCTTTGGCCAGTTCTTGCCCTCTTCTTAGGTTCCATGTACTAAAAATTGAAGGAAAGCACTAGTTAGAGGATGAATAGTTTCATAACAAGTTTTGCCGCACGATCCAGAATATCAAAGAAGGGTGTTATTCCTAAATGCACAAGTAGCCTCCAACTTATAGATGTGGTCGACAACACATCGATAAGAAGGACTCTACTAGACACGGCTCCGAGACATCCTAGGACACTTTAAAACCTTAGGCTCTGATACCAAGTTTGTCACGCCCCAAAAATAGAGGAGCGCGACCAGCGCTCAACCGAGTAAACCCGACTGATCAAGCCTGTTAGGTTTCATTCTACCCAAACTAATTCATGAATATCATACTTTGTAAATTTATCATTGACAACTTCCATTTTATTTCCATTAGCAACTTCATTCATAATTTTCAAAATATTACAAGTTTTATACATTCATTAAGAACATGTTTAGCAAATACCAACATTTCTAGTTCAGTTCCCAATATCAAACACCACCCACAACCTGTCTACGGAGCCTCTAAATACAACTGGAGAGTAATATGAAAATACCGGCAACAGGCTCCAATTATACCTCAAAATACAAAGTACATGAGAAACACAAGATACATGACCCTGAAATGAAGTGGGGCTCACCAAGTCACCTGGAAAGAGTGCACTGCTATCACTGATCGATAGGGGTGTTCGTCGGTCAGTACGGTACGGTATTTAGACATTTCGGTTTCGTATTTTTGGTATTCGATTTCTTAAAATCCTATACCAATACCGTACCTAATTAAATTCGGTATGGTTCGGTTTTTCTCCTTTCGGTTTCGGTTTATTCGGTTCGGTAACTTTGGTTTATTCGGTTTGAATACCTAACTAGTGCATAGAGCCATAGACTATAATATTCTTAATTAAAGTACTCAAAAATACAAAACTGAAAATGTTTGTTGACAAAAAATTTGTCCAAAACTAACAAATATCGATCCAAATAGAGAAAATTATACAGAAAAGAATATTTGATCATTGAAATGTCTTGTTACTTGCTTAGAGTTAATTGATGAACTTAGAGAATAAAGGAAAGTAAAATTTAGATATTTTATATTTATATTATAATAGATAATATATGTTTTGTGTAATATAATCTATATTTCGGTACGGTATCGGTATTTCAATTTTTCATTTTAAAATATCAAATACCATACCTAATACCATTTTTTTTAAAACTTAAACAAAATACCATACCAAATACCAAAATACTGTATACCAAATACCAAAATTCTCGGTTTCGGTACGGTAATTAGGTATTTACCAAATTATGCACAGCCCTACTGATCAATGCCGCCTGCTATGGGACCACCTGTATCAATTAAAGATACAGCGCCCTCGGCTAAAGGGACGTTAGTGCCGTCGAATAGCACTAGTATGTATAGCTAGAATTCCTCTATCAAAATGGAATAACCACATAAGAAAGGAAATCATGGTACCTCAAGCAACTATAAAATGTCCCATGGATTTACATTTTAGGTTTTTATTATACTTACCTCACTCTAAACTTCCTTGGGGTCAATTCAACCATATGAACTATACGTGGGATACAAAATATAATGTAATCACAACAACATGTATAAGCAAGGGCAATGAAATAAAAACCACCTACCGTTTGTGTTAAATAGGCATCTCACCAAACAATTCGGTCCTTTCTTGTTATGCACATATACGTTTTATAGACCGTTAGTAAGGTTCACATATTATATTATACACCTATGCATTTCATAGCCCATCCATAGGGTTCACATATTGTATTATACACCTATGCGTTTCATAGCCCGTCCATAGGGTTCACATATTATATTATACACCTATGCGTTTCATAGCCTGTCCATAGGTTTCACATATTATATTATACACCTATGCGTTTCATAGCCCGTCCATAGGGTTCACATATTATATTATACACCTATACGTTTCATAGCCCGTTCATAGGGTCCACATATTATATTATACACCTATGCGTTTCATAGCCCGTCCATAGGGTCCACATATTATATTATACACCTATGCGTTTCATAGCCCGTCCATAGGGTTCACATATTATACACAATAAACCTTTCATATCGTACTTAGTTTCATTGGTACCTTTAGCTACTCACAACATCATTATTTTATTTGCTCTTTTTGGCCATACATACGATTCTTATTTCATGGCATAATGGCCGTATTTCATATTCCACAATTCACTTATTTCACTTCCAAACATCTTTATATTTTACTAACAATACATTTCCAATCAAGACCTTAGGTATACATATGAGCAATTATGAGCCTTAAGCATATCGAACTTTCTCACACAATTTGGCATACTAGCCTTCATTTGAAACACGACACAAAGTAGTAACATTTTAACACGCAATCCATACTTTGATCATATATCTTCATTCATAAGGCTCATTTCGAAATAGTCAAGTTTATAGGTGATAACTCGGAATATAGAAATTAGAAATTTTGAGCCAACCATACTTGAACTTATGGAAACATTTATGGAATTCGATTGTAAGAGAGAAAGTTTAGCCAACATACCTTGTTTAAGCTTTCCTTAAGTTACTACAACGTTCCGGAAATTCTAGCAATCCCAATCTACTTAGAGACATAACAAAATCGAACACAAATTAGGGAGATATTCATGGTTTCAGCTCATTTGAGCATTTTATCAAACACAAGATGTGCATCTTGATTTCAAAGCTCTTCTACAAGATTTCCTTCATTCTCCAACCCAATCTTTACTTATTTGTGTTCAACAGTCTTCCCACAAACCTAATTTGTACATGCATGTATACATAATACTATTACACCCAAGAATCATACCTCAATAACCCATCTTATACCCCAAACTTGAAATAAAAGTCTAGTGTATAGAACCTTACCTCTTAGATGAAGATCTTGTGATTGGTGTCCATGATTCTTGAAGATTGATGAAAGATTGAATGGTTATAATGTTAGGCTTCCTCCTTCTCTCTCTAAATGCTCTCACCTCTCTCTAAATTTAGTATAAAATGACCCCAAATGAAGCCCCAAAGCCTATATATTAAAATGGGGTCGGGTTATAAAAATAGGAAAAATAAGCCTCCGAAATCGGGTCTGCGGTCGCATAATAGACCGCAAAACAAGAATGCGGGTCGCAAAATGCATCGTGGAACTGGTGCCCAAAACTGGGCTACACTGGTCCAGTTTGCGACCAGATTTGCGGTCGCAGATCAATTATGCGGACCGCATAATGGTTTTGCGATCGCAGAACTGACACAGGATTGCATTTTTCCAGCCTTTGGTAATTTGATCAAAACTTTGTGTAGGAATGTCCAAATGACGAACGGTTTGAAGCGTTGGAAACTAGACTCGAAAACCTTTCATATGATAGGTTGTTCATCACATAAAACCTTATATGTATTTAGATATACTCGTTCAAAGTGTGGACTTGTGTAAGCTCATTTTGAATTTTAGCCTATTATGAAATTTTCTGATTTGACTTAGACTTAGGCCCCTCCTTGGACCCCACATTACTTATTTATATGACTTATACATTTATTTACCAAATCCAATTGATGTCCATCATGCTAATAGCACGTAAATTATTATAATTAGCCTACCTGGCACCACGAAATCTTAAATTACTTAGCAAAATTTTCCGGGGCCTTACAAAATCCCTACTCCACGACGCCCTTGCCTCTGGAATCAGCCTCCAAATGTCCCGAATCTAACCAAAAGCAATACAATGCAATCAATATAGGCCAAGGAACCAATCCATACGAAAAACTATCAATTTAGACCAAAATCCCGAAATTCACCCAAACCCGACCTCCAGGCCCACGTCTCGGAATCCGACAAAAATCAAAAAACTAGAAAGCCCTTTCACTCACGAGTCTATCCATACCAAATTCAACAAAATCTGACATCAAATGGTCCCTCAAATCCCCAATCAAACTCTCCAATTTCCAAGCCCTAATCCCCTCAATTTCATCCTTAATTTCTACTAATTACATGCTTAAACAACTGAAAATTACCATAATAACGAGTATTGAGCTCAAGTAACTTACCTCAATGAAAACGCCCCTTGATTCCCTCTTCAAAACTCTCCAAAAAGCTCCAAGTCCGAGTAAAAATGATGGAAGATAACCCAAATTTCGCGGAGGGATCAATTTATACCTTCTGCCCAGGCACTTCCGCATCTGCGCCAAAGAGTCCGCATCTACAGAAGTCACTTAATCCTCCAAAACCGCTTATGTGGTCGCCCCACCGCACCTACGGTCTCGCAGATTCGCTCCTCCTTCCACACCTGCGGTTCCTGCCCTCCTTAGCCTTGGCCGCTACTGCGGCCGTTTCTTCGCTTCTGCTGGCCCGTACCTGCGGTGCCCACCCCGCAGGTGCGGTTATGACAGTTGAATGAAATCTTCAGCATTTCCTCAAATCCCATCCTTGATCCGTCAACCACCCGAAATCAACCCGAGGCCCTCGGGACCTCTACCAAACATACCAACAAGTCACATATCACCATTCAAACTTAGTCGAACCTCCGGAACATGCAAAACAACATCAAAACACCAAATCTCTCTCGGATTCAAGCCTAAGAACTTCTAAACTTCCAAATTCCGCAAATGATGCCGAAACCTACCAAATCACCTCCGAATGACCTGAAATTTTGCACACACATCACAAATGACACTACGAACCTAATCCAACTTCCGAAATTCCATTCCGACCCCGATATGAAAATTTCCACTACCGACCGAAAATTATCAAATCTCCAATTTCGCCAATTCAAGCCTAATTCTACCACAGATCTCAAAATCACATTCCGGACGCGCTCCCAAGTCCAAAATCACCTAGCGGAGCTAACCGAACCATCAGAATTCACATCCAAGGTCGTTTACACATTATTGATACCTAATTTTTTCCTATATATTTTTAATATGTAAAATACTTTCAAAATAGCATGTGCATGTATATATAAGTATGTCCAAATGTTTTAATATTTTTCATTAATTCTTAAAGATTTTTTTAATCAGTTTATTGCCCTATTTTATCCAGGAAAACCCAATAATTATTCCCAAAATTAACATTTTGGTAATTCATTTATTGGATTCTCATATTTATTCTAAAATATAGCTATGATAATTTTTACATATTTTTACAAATTTATTTAGTATTTTTAAAGCTAAATTGAATATAATTGCAATATTAGCCTCTTTTAGATTTAATTGAGTTTATATCTATAAAAATTAAGTCCAGTATTTTTAATTTGATAATTATGTACTATTAGTAATTTTAGTACCTTTAATTTATTTCCAGAATTTATTTTACTATTTTTATAAATCAAATAGGGAAAAGTAGCTATTTAAACGTTAGCCCATTTTCATTTCAANCTTTGGAAATCTGATCTTTGGAAGTTGGTTTACTTCCTGTTTCAGAGTAGGAGTCTGAATTAGGCTCTCCTTGGTTGGAATTTTAATCTCTGATGTAATTTTATTTACTTTTCTGGATTCATTCAAGTTGTAATAATTTTTTAATACTTATGGGATGTATAGTAAACAATGGGGGAGGGTCTCTCATGTCATGCATATGGGGTAGATATCATGTTTTAGGTCTTTATTTCCGCAACTACAACACTTTCGTTTATGTTTCTGCATATAGAGATCCTGCCTATAGATTTTTTCCATATAGATATCCTGCCTATAGTTTATTTCAATACTGCATATAGAGATCCTGCCTATAGTTTATTTCATTTCAGCATATAGAAGCCATGCCAATAAGATTCTGCATTTCAACATATAGAAGCCATGCCTATAAGTTTCTGTATTTCTGTACATGCATATGACATTAGGCAAAACAATCCATAGGCTAAGGAATAATCAATTGCATCCTAGATACCATGCTCATAGGATTCCTGCACTTGCATAACCGTTTTAAAATCAGTAACGCTTAGAATTCATGCCTATAGGAGCAGCCGTTTTAATCTGATTCATCCGCAAGTCTAAAATCAGTAATAATATTGTCAACATATGCGGAATTGGTTCATCTCTAAAATTAGTAATCCTTCCTTAAAATCAGTATGTATCACCTTGTCAGACATCATGCCTATAGGTCTCACCTAGGCAAACTATTAGGTAATCAATTAATTATACCAATCTTTAATAATTACAACCAGCAGGCAGGCCTAATTTGGACTTCTTATCTGAAAATATGTAATAAATCAGCCACCCTCCCCCTTTTCATTTAAGTTTAATTAAAGACCTAACCAGTACTTGCAAGTCATGCTAAACAATTTCTGTTTTGAATGAGGAGGCCTCTTTGAGCCTTAACTGCTATGTGTTTTCCCCTTAATTGCTCTTATGTGTTTTGTTTGTCGCACTAGATTTTGGCCTTTTAAACTTCAAAAGCCAATATCCCTTCCCTTTAGGAATAGTAGTCCCAACTGCCTCCGGGACTGATAGGATTGGGGCGGGTAGTAGCATGCAATAAGTAATGAGACTATTCCGCACTTTAGTACCTTAACGGGGTGGGAAAGGGTAGACATGGATATGATGATCACGCGATAACCCCACGCGTATAATTGGTTACCAGGTGTTGCGTAGGTGATCCATGCTATTTATAAGCCTAGGACCCCCTCCCTCTTTATGTGCTTACGTCTTTTTTTTAATTTTCTTTAAAATGTCAGTTTCCAGCTCTTTTAAACCTTGTATTTCGCTCTAATCATTTAAAACCTCTTTAAATTTCCAGCATTGTTTCCTCTTCCAAATTTCCGCCCATTTCATCTCTTTGTTTGATTATTTGCATCAGTTATTTGACCCCCATTTTCTACACTTGAATATTCTTTAAACAAATTATGAAATCGCCTAAACTTCAGCTCGTTATTTAACTTTTATAAAGTCCCCTACTTGTAATCGTTATTTGAAATTGCCTTATATATTTATTTGTTGTTTATATTTAAAGTCACAATTGTAGCATGGCCGGGAACCGTGGATCTTGGGGGGTTGCCTAACACCTTCCCCCCGAGATAATTTCAAACCCTTACCCATTCTCTGGTTCTTCTTCTCTTTTAATTTCTTAGTGTCCTAATGCACTTAATCAATAGGTGGCGACTCTTCTAAATCTCAAACCCAATTCCCAAAAGGAAAAGAATTGTCCGTCCAAATGTCATAAACCCGATTTCGCGAGAAAAAGGGGGCATCGACATTGGGTTCATTCGGGTTTCTGAGACTATTTATTGTGTGATTTACTTGTTCGTCATCTTTGAGTTCGATTGGTTTCAAAAACCCTAATTTCTTTGGGGCCTATTCGAGCTTCTGAAGCTGCTTGTGCAACTCATCTATTTGAAGTTGCTCGACTGGATCTGAAATCTTTTTGTTTCAGCATTTGTTTCTTTATGTGATTTTGACTTCCTTCTATCATTGAAACTCGACTATACTTTTTCAGAAGGGCCTTTTTACTTGACCCTTTGCATGCTTCTAATACTCTCTCTTTTCTTTATTACTAAGTTAATGAAGTTGACCTATGTGACTACCATATTTCGATAAGTTCACTATCTGCCGACTATGTGATTGTTATTGCATGTTGCTTCCCTTTGCCATAGTTTGTCCTCGCATGCCTAATGTTTATGCACTCTATTTATATGCTGAATTCTCCTCTTAAATGACCTTAAATTTTGGACTGATTTAAAACCATCCCTTGTGAAATTCTGATTGCACTCGTGTTGAGTAATTGATTCTTTCCTTGTTTCGCCTTACTGATTTCCTGTTTCTTGGTCTAATTTGAACATTTTCCTTTGAACCTTCGATCCCTACTTTTCTACTCAATTTGATTAATTCCCTTACCTTGGTTACATTGGTATTTGATTCTTACCGACATTTCCTTGATTAGAATCTGATGAACCTAGTCTCTATTACATATTGTGTACTTGTACTATGCTAAAAATATTTCCTTATTTGTTATATTCAGCCTTATGTGATTTCTTTCCTTATTTAGTATTTGCTTGTTACCGTTTAAATTTAACTCCATAATTAAAGGAAGTACTTATACTGATTTGATTTTAATTAGCACATAGTTCCATAATTACTGCTAAACTATGATTCTTGCCTTATTTTCTACCTGTTTTCAAACTATAAGTACCTTGCTCTCTCATTAACACAAACACACGAACACTCTTAATTCTGAACTCACACTTACACTCAAACGCTCTCTCTTGCTTTACTACTTGTACTGTGGCATGTTTAGCTGGCTGAAAGCCAAAGCTATATTTCAAGTCCTGCTACATTTCTTTACTGCATTTTGCTTCTTTGAACTGGTATGTTCTAATTAAGCTTACAGCATCAACAACAACATGGTTACCTAATGTTCTTGCATTCTTGTCTGCCTACTGCTTGTATCTATTTCAGTACCTTTATGTAGCATGCTGTAATTTCTTTTCTCCTGTTCTGAATTAGTGTTTTGTGAACCTTAAATCCCTATCCCCAATGTGTTTGGTATCTATGTTTGGTATGGGGCATGACAGTATTGAACAATGTTGTCCATGACTCAAACTTGATCCCCCTGGGATCATAACCTCTATGTTTTCTCTAGTGTTGTTTGTTCTAGTAGAATTATAGGCATGCCAGCATCTTCTATTGGTGTGCATGCCCAAAGCTGACCTTTGCCTAAGTACATAAGCTCTTTGCGTTTCCCAACCCCTGAACCCCTTTTGTTTGGAGTTATCAACTCTGTAACTGTTTCCCTACCACCCTTTAACCCTCTCCTTTATTCCCTCAACTCTTAGAACTATGTTTCTGCACTTGCACTATCTTCTTATACTTAAGTTCTGACCCCCTCGTGTGAGCCTTGCCTTGGGACCCATGAGCTCCCTCTAAACTTGGACACATAAGGGTTGGCACTTCCACACTGCACTTGTCCCTATTCTGGTTATGAAACTTGGGTGTGAGCACTGCCCGGGGTCCTATTGAGGCCCTTAGGGAACTCTGACACACTCAAGTCTGAGTAAGGCTTTGGATCAGTGGTCTTTGAGTTGGTTTATCTCATAACTCAGAGAGGAAGTCAAGAATCAGGCTTCTTCTAGTTGTAATTCTTCTTTGTACTTTTTCTGATGTAATTTATTATTCCTGGTTTGTAATAATTTGTAATGAATATTTGGGGTTGGCTAGTGTAAAAGGGTTGGGTAATTATGCATGCAAGGGTAGAAAATATGCCTATAGGACTTCTTTTAATTCTGCACTTTCAAACTGCATTAGAAAATATGTCTATAGGACTTCTTTTAATTCTGCACTTTCAAACTGCATTAGAAAATATGCCTATAGGACTTCTTTTCATTCACTTTCAAACTACATTAGAGATCATGTCTCTAGGACTTATACTAAATCCTGCTTGTTCAGTTTCACACCTAGATAACCTGCCTATAGGTCGTATTCGAATTCTGCATGCCACTTAGATATCATGCTTTAGGTTCTAAACGGCTATAAATAAGTATCACATTCGTAATTTTGAAATCAGTAACATATAGAAATCATGCCTGTATGGATTCTTAAATAAAATCTGACTCGTTTCATTCCCATTCAATATTAGATATCCTGTTAATAGGGATAAAAAATCAGTAATAGTAGATACTATCACTTGCAGAACCTATAACTAGTCTAACTTAATTTTGTCCCTTCTGAACTTCTTTTAATAATCTAATCCCCTTACTTAACAAGGTTTAGCAAGCATGCCTATAGGATTTCAAACAATTTATTTCGAGTTTTTTACTGTCTCATCACCTTCTGAATTGAAAAGACATCATGCCTATAGGACTCCGTCTAAGCACTCAGGCAAGCCTTAGGATAATAATTGTAAAACTAAATCCGCTTTGTTAATTGCTACAACCAGTAGGCAGGCCTGATTCGGACTTCTTATCTGAGTTATGTAATAAACTAAGCTGCCTCAACAATTAACTTCCCTCGTCTTTATGTGCTTTAAATCAGACCTAAAAAAGTATGTGCAAGTCATGCTATTTATGTGCTTTTGTTTGAGGAGGTATACTTGAGCCTTATATGCTTATGTGTTTCCCCCTTTAATGTGCAGTCTTTATATGTTTAGTATGTCGCCTTAGAATTTTTACCTTTGAAACTTCTGTGAGCACGTGATTGTTGCCCTATATGAATTATTCCCAGAAATTCAAACAAAATGATTTCTTTCATTATTTTGCAATTTTGTGGATTTTTGTGACATTTTTTGTTAATTGTTTGCATTTTTGTTTGTGCATTTTAATTAATGAAAAAATACAAAAATACTTAGCATTTGCATTTAAGGTTTAATTTCACATTTTAGGATTAATTAGTAGTTAAGTTACTTCAAAAAATAAAGAAAATAGCAAAAATGGTTCTTTTGCATTTATACTTTTAATTGTCTTAGTTTTCTTTAAATTAGGAATTAGATTGTTTGGAATTTAAGTAATATAATTTTAGAGACAATTTGGGTCTTTTATTTTTAATCTTACATTTAATAAAAATCAGAAAATAATAAAGAAAAAAAAAAGAAAAGAAGAAAGAAAGAAAGGAAAAAAAACAATTAAAATAAGAGGTTGGGATCATTTATACTTGGGCCAGTGCTGGTTTTAGCCCAAACAAATCCCTCCCAGACCCATTAAAGCAGGCCCAATTCACACCCTAAACTCGGCCTGCCCATTCACCGACCAAAACGACACCGTTTGGTCACGCTCAAATCTGAGCCGTCTAGGTTAGCTGATCGGACGGTCAGGAAGTGGGGTCTTATTGATATAAGATTCTCCAAACGCCCCTACCCCCCCNGTGGCGATATTTCAGCCGATGCAAGCGTAAATAAAATGGCGATCTTTCAGCCATGCAAAATGTAAATAAAGGTAGCGATCTTTCAGCCATGTAGAATGTAAAGGTAATGATCTTTCAGCCATGCAAAATGTAAAGGTGGCGATCTTTCAGCCATGCAAAAATGTAAAGGTGGAGATCTTTCAACCATGCAAAATGTAAAGGGTGGCGATCTTTCAGCCATGCAGATGCAGATGCAGATGGAGACAGAGCTTAGTCTCGGAAGGCAGAATGGTAGCCTTATGCAATGCAGGAATGCAGAGGGAGGTAGAGCTTAACCTCGGAAGGCAGAATGATAGCCTTATGCAATGCAGGAATGCAGATGGAGATAGAGCTTAACCTCGGAAGGCAGAATGGTAGCCTTATGCAAGAGATAAAAGGAGAATAGTAGTAAAATTTCTTAGCTGAGAGCTGATAGCCGATTGTGATATTGTGGCTGCTGGGGACATTGTGTCCGGATAGCAACTGTGAATAGGTGTGATGGTTCTAAGAGTTGTATCCTTGAACATTACGAGTGTATAATATATGATTTTGCGACTTGGGTGCCTGCATCTAAAGAAAAATCGTGAGTTTTGTAAAGGGGAAAGGTTAGTTCGTGTCCCCGATGACTTTGCTTGACCTGTTTGGCTCTGTTTCAGTGATAATGTGTGTATCATTGGGGTAGCGTTGCTGAACAAAGCGATTTCGATAATAAACATGCATGAGTTTGTTAAAGATATGACATAAGTATATATTTAAGAAATAGTTTTTTAGATAAACCGACGACTATGACGTGGCTCAGGACACTGCAACCTCTCTTGCTTCGAAATTTTGAGGGTCCTCCTCAAAATTCTGCCCCAGTTTACTGGGCTGCTGCTTCTGACGGTTGCTTGCGATGACTGGCTGAAGTTACTTCGGAATTTTGAGGGTCCTCCTCAAAATTCTGCCCCAGTTTCCAATTGCGGGGGGAAATGAAAATTTTATTGAATTGTGACCAAACCCATAAGGCTGCCTACGTATCCCCTCTTAAATGGGAATCAGGTCAGACGTAGTTAAAATTACATCAGGAAAGCATAAGGTTACACATAGTAGCGCTTGACTGCGTCTGAATTGATTGGTTTTGGCCAAACTTCTCCGTCCATTTCTACAAGTATAAGGGCTCCTCCTGTCAGAACCCGGTGAACTATGTATGGACCCTGCCAGTTGGGAGAGAATTTCCCTTTGGCTTCATCTTGATGCGGGAAGATTTTCTTTAATACCATCCGTCCTGGTGTGAACTGTCTCGGCTTGACTCTCTTGTTGAAGGCTCTGGTCATTCTGTTCTGATAAAGCTGACCATGGCAAACTGCATTCATTCTTTTTCCATCTATAAGATCTAGCTGTTCGTAACGACTTTTCACCCACTCTGCGTCGTCGAGCTTAGCTTCTTGTATAATCCTTAAGGAAGGAATTTCTACCTCGGCGGGAATAACTGCCTCTGTACCGTAAACCAGCATATAGGGAATTGCCCCGGTTGATGTGCGAACTGTGGTGCGGTACCCCAACAAAGCAAATGGTAGCTTCTCGTGCCACTGCTTGTGCTTCCCTATCATTTTCCATAGTATCCTCTTGATATTCTTGTTGGCGGCTTCTACGGCTCCGTTCATCCGAGGTCTGTAGGCTGTAGAATTCTTGTGTTTGATCTTGAAGTTTCACACATGGCCTTCATCAGGTCACTGTTAAGGTTGGAGCCATTATCTGCAATGATTGACTCTGGAATCCCGAATCGACAAACGATGCGGTCGCGGACAAAGTCTGCCACGACTTTCTTGGTTACTGCTTTGTAAGATGCTGCTTCAACCCATTTGGTGAAATAATCGATTGTCACTAGGATAAACCTGTGCCCGTTGAAAGCGGCAGGTTCGATTGGTCCAATAACATCCATTCCCCAAGCGGCGAACGACCATGGTGAGCTTGTTGCATTAAGCTCATTGGGAGGTACCTTGATCATGTCTGCATGTACCTGACAGCGGTGGTATTTCCTGACATACTGGATGCAATCCATCTCCATAGTCATCCAGAAGTAACCAGCTCGGAGTATTTTCTTTGCCAAAACAAAGCCGTTCATATGTGGACCGCAAGTCCCAGCATGGACTTCTTTTAGCAGTTTAGATGCTTCTTTTGTGTCGACACACCTTAGTAATCCCAAATTTGGAGTCCTCCTATACATCATTCCTCCGCTGTGAAAGAAATTGTTGGACAATCTTCGAAGTGTGCGCTTCTGAGTAGCGTTTGCAAACCCTGGATACTCTCCTTTTGCCAAATATTCCTTGATGTCGTGAAACCAAGGTTTTCCATCTGCTTCTGCTTCGACATAAGCACAGTAAGATGGCTGATCATGGATCTTTACTGGAATGGGATCAATGATGTTTTTGTCCGGATGTTGTATCATGGATGACAGGGTAGCCAACGCATTGGCAAACTCATTCTGGACTCTGGGAACATGTCGGAATTCTGTCTTTGTGAACCTCTTCCTCAACTCTTGTACGTGATGCAGATAAGGGAGTATCTTGGAGTTCTTGGTTGCCCATTCTTCTCGGACTTGGTGTATGAGCAGATCTGAGTTTCCAATTACTAGAAATTCTTGGATGTTCATGTCAATAGCCATCTTGAGCCCTAAGATGCAGGCTTCGTATTCGGCCATATTGTTGGTGCATGGGAACCTGAGCTTGGCAGACACCGGATAATGCGGACCGGTTTCTGATACTAGGACTGCTCCTATGCCAACTCCTTTGAAATTTGTTGCTCCATCGAAAAACATTCTCCACCCGTCATAGGATTCTGCAATATCTTCTCGTATGAATGCTACCTCTTCGTCGGGAAAATACATTTTCAGGGGTTCATATTCTCCATCCACGGGGTTTTCGGCAAAGTGATCTGCTAGTGCCTGTCCTTTGATCGCTTTCTGAGTTACGTAGACAATGTCGAATTCACTCAACAGGATCTGCCACTTGGCGAGCTTGTCGGTGGGCATGGGCTTCTGAAATATGTATTTCAAAGGATCCATCCTTGATATGAGATATGTAGTATAGGCACAGAAGTAGTGCCTTAGCTTCTGGGCTACCCAAGTTAAAGCACAACAGGTGCGTTCTAACAGAGAATACCGGGCCTCATATGGAGTGAACTTTTTGCTGAGGTAGTAAATGGCCTGTTCTTTCTTTCCTGTATCATCATGCTGCCCCAGGACGCAATCGAAGGCACCATCCAACACTGCGATGTAGATTAACAAAGGTCTACCTGGCTCAGGCGGGACAAAGACTGGTGGTGTTGATAGGTATTCCTTGATTTTGTCGAAAGCTTTCTGGCAGTCATCAGTCCATTCGGTGGCGGCATCCTTCTTCAACATTTTGAAGATCGGCTCACAAATAACCGTAGATTGTGCTATGAACCGGCTGATGTAGTTAAGTCTCCCCAAGAAACTCATTACGTCCTTCTTGTTCTTTGGCGGCGGTAGTTCTGGAATGGCTTTGATCTTTGATGGATCCAGTTCTATTCCTCCGCGGTTCACAATAAACCCAAGCAATTTTCCAGCTAGAACCCCGAATGCACATTTTGCGGGATTCAGTTTTAGGTTGTACCTTCTCAGTCTATTGAAGAACTTCCTCAAATCTTCCATGTGATCAGTGGCTTTCTTGATGATGACATCATCTACATATACTTCGATCTCCTTGTGTATCATATCGTGAAAAATGGTAGTCATGGCTCTCATGTAGGTGGCCCCTGTGTTCTTAAGGCCAAATGGCATCATCTTGTAGCAGTACATTCCTCACAGCGTAATGAAAGCCGTTTTCTCAGCATCTTCCTCGTCCATCCAGATCTAATGATAACCAGCGAAACTATCCACAAATGACTGCAGCTCATGCTTGGTGCAGTTGTCAATCAGGATGTGTATGTTTGGCTAGGGGAAGTCATCTTTTGGACTGGCCCGGTTGAGATCCCGGTAGTCGACACTGACTCTAACCTTCCCGTCCTTCTTTGGTACTGGCACAACGTTGGCTAACCACATTGGATATTTCACTACCTTGAGAACCTTGGCTTTGACCTGCTTAGTAACTTCTTCCTTGATTTTCAAACTCATGTCTGGCTTGAACTTTCCGAGCTTTTGTTTTACCGGCGGACATGTCAGATCAGTTGGCAGTTTGTGAGCCACAATAGATGTACTCAGACCAGTCATGTCGTCGTACGACCAGGCGAATATGTCCTCATATTCTCTTAGAAACTCTATGTATTTTTTCTTTTCTGATGGTGACAAATGAACGCTGATTCGTGTTTCTTTGATGTTTTCTGCATCTCCCAAGTTAAAAGTCTCAGTCTCGTCCAGGTTGGACTTAGGTCTGTTCTCAAAATTCTCAACCTCTTTAACGATCTCTTCCGGTATATCGTCTTCCTCTAAGTCTATGTCCGTTTGTTGCGTTGTCTCGTTGCATGTCACAGTCATTGGTTCATCAAGATAAGTAATAGTAATGCTGTATGAGTAAAGTAATGAGAGAAAATAATAAGAGTAAGATCTATAAGAAAACTGAAATGCTTTGATAAATTCCATAACTGTTTTTTGAACATTGGAGCTCTTTCTTGTAAAAAATAAAAATGCGAAAGGAAAGTAAACTTAGTAAAGTAAAATAGTGCATGATGCTTGTTCAGCCTTGCTACCCCGAGGCTCGTCGGGCTTTGGTGGTTCTGATAGTCCAGTTATTGAGGCATGCTCCTCTGCTTACAGCTTGTATGGAAGGGCCTTCCTCCCCCTCCTCCTCGAAAATGACACAACAATCCATATCATCGTCTTCCAGGAACAAATTCCTCACCGCTGCCAGTGCTTCCTCTTCTTTTGACCCGTAGATAACCTCGGACGACTGGAAAGTCTGCTCCAAATGGGGTATTGGCTGCTCCAAAGGATAGTAAGGACCGCGCCATAGTGGTGACCAGTCGTTGAATTCTTTCCAGGTATACTCGTACCCCAATCCGAAGGTGGTGCCATATTTCTTGAGCTTGATGGGCTTAGTGATTCCTTGGAGATTCTTGCCAAGTCCCCTGCCAGGTTCATATCCGCTCCAGTTTAGTATGCTTTCAATTTTGTTCCCACCATTTATCCTTATCAACGGTGTTGACTCGCTCGATGTGGTGGTAAGTTTCCCCGCCTATCCTTCTTCTTCCTCCAATTGCCTGAATGGTCTGACGACTGTATATGGGATTGCTACCGTCGCCGTGAATGATCACCACTTGGTGATTCCACTCAAACTTCAGTGCCTGGTGTAGTGTTGACGCTACGGCCCCAGCGGCATGAATCCATGGTCGTCCCAACAACAGATTGTAAGATTCTTGCACGTCTATCACTTGAAAATCAACATCAAAACCAGGTAGGCCCCATTTGCAAACACAAGCTAATTTCCCCAAAAGTAGACCTTTGGGATCCGTCGAAAGCTTTAACGTTGATGGCCCCGTCCTTGATCTCATGCAGCCCCTTTCCTAATATCCTGAGTGTCACCAGCGGGCAAATGTTGAGGCTGGATCCTCCGTCAATCAGGATTCTGGTGATAAAATAATCTTCGCACTGTACGGTGATGTGCAATGCCTTGTTGTGACTCAACCCTTCTGGCGCAGCTCATCTTCGTGGAAAGTGATCTTGTGACTTTCCAATACATGGCCCACCATATTCGCCATCTCTCGGCCAGTGATGTTACTCGGTACATATGCCTCGCTCAGCACTCTTAACAAGGCATTCTTGTGTGCATCGGAACTTTGTAGCAAGGCGAGGATAGAAATCTGTACCGGTGTTTTGTTTAGTTGATCAATGATTGAGTATTCTTTGGCTTGTATCTTTCTCCAGAGATCATCGGGCCTAGTTTCCGTGATGGTTGGTCGACTAGAGGCCTGCTTGCTTGACTCAGCCAGATGTTCCGGGGTGTAAACTCTACCAGTCCTCGTCATGCCCTGTGTTGCAATAGCTTCCCCGAACTTGACCTTCCCTTTTCTTCTGGCCTCGGCTGTGTAGTCCCATGGTATAGCCTTTGTATGGAACGGTGTTATGCTGAAATTGCCACTGGAATTGGCGTGGCTATCTTTACCCCAAACGGAGCAAGCCCCTTAGGCAGTAAAACTACAACTTCGAATGGTGTAGGTGCTTTTGCTGGAGACACGAATTCGACCTCAAATGGTGCTAGCGTCTTTGCAGATGATGGTGCATCAAACTCAAGTGGCATGGACATATTTACCTCAGCGTCCCCAGAAGATTGAATCTGGACCACAATCGGATTGAGGGTGACTACTGGCTTCTTTGGATTGTCGCCTTCTGTGATTAAACCAATTGATCCCTTGGGGTCCCAGTCATCCTCTATATCGATCATGTTAACACCTCCGCCCTTGTGGTCTGGCAGAGGGTTATTGTGGACATTTGGAGCAGGCTCCTTTGCTATAATGATCTTGTTGTCAATCAAAGTCTGGATCTTATCCTAAAAGAGAGCGGCATTCATCAATGTTATGTCCTTTCATGCCGGAATGGTATGTACAGAATTTATTTGGATTGACCCATTGAGAAGGGTTTTCTGGGGTTATGGCAGGGATAGGGGTGACATAACCAGCAGCTTTGAGTCTTTCGTACAGCTGGTCAGTTGGTTCAGCAATGGCGGTATACTGTTTGGGAGGTCTACGGTCGAAATTTGGTCGAGGTCTAGGGAAGCTTTGACGTGGGGGAGGTGATTGATAGTGGGATGGTTGCGTGTTGTAGGCTTGGTAAACATGTGCCGGTTGGGAGTATTTAGGTGAAGTGGGCTGATATGCGGGAGGTGTAGCTGACTGATAAGTAATTGGTGGAGTATGGTAAGAGGGTGAGGGCGCTTGGTAATTTGGAGTAGGTTGATATGTGGGTGGAGGCATTGGATAGGTTTGGTATTTGATAGGGGATTTGGTTCTCTGTGCAACCATTACAGCACTTACGTCCCTTTTCTTAGACGTACCACCAGACTGTAAAGCCTTATTGGTAGCTTGCAAGGCTTCAAAGTTCGTAACCATACCACTCGATCCTTTCTCCTAGCTTGATGATGTCAAAAAATTTATGATTCTCGATTAGCATCAGCCTCTCATAATACTGTGGGTCTTGGGCCCAAATGAAGAATTTGTTCATTTGCTCTTCTTCCAAAGCAGGCCTAACCTTAACGGCTTCTGATCTCCATCGAGTAGCATACTCACGGAAGGTCTCCGTGGGTTTCTTCTTCAAGTTTTGGATATAGAACATATCTGGTGCATTCTGTGTGTTGAACCTGAATCTGTCCATAAAATTGGACGCCATGCTTACCCAGTTTGACCACTTCTTCGGATCCTGGCTAATGTACCAAGATAAAGCGTCTCCCCTCAAGCTTCTCATGAAAAGCTTCATGCGGATCTTCTCGTCTCTTCCTACTCCGACCAGCTTGTCAGAGTATGTTCTCAAGTGGACCCTGGGATCCCTTGTACCATCAAACATCTCGAACTTGGGAGGTTTGTACCCCTCGGGCAGTTCGACATCGGGCTGTATGCAAAGATATTCGTAGTTCAACCCTTCCATTCCCTTACTACCTTTAACGCCTTGAATTCTGCTAGTCAACTTCTTAAGCTCTTCGGCCAGATTTCTGATGAGCAAGTCCTTACCCTCGGACTCGGGTGTGCTTGAGATGGGCTTGGTGGAGTGTGGCATAGTCTCCACATAGATGGGTGTATTATGTTGGGTGTGGCAGTGGTCATTTGTGGAGTTCTGGAGTTCTGGGATGAGCAGTGGGGCGTTATTTGAGGTATGGCAGGTATTGCAGGGGTGGTGAGGAATGAGATATTTCTGTGGCTTTGAGATACTTTGTGGAGGTACGGGATTCTGAGTTTTTGGGAAAGTAACCTCTGGAGTGGTGAGGGAAAATGACAGATTTGCCAGATTCCGGACTTGATCAAGTTCCTCCTGAAACTTCAACAACTTTTGTTCTAGTTGGGATGCATTTTCCTTGGGCACTAGAGTACCATGAGTGACCTGTTTGGCTCATTTAATTCATTCGCTTTGGGTGATAAAAGGCAATATGATCGTTCCCTTCGATGGATTTCCTGTCGGTACTCACCCTTTTGGAGATGTTCCATGAGCCACAGTTGAAGTAGAAGATTGCATCGAAATGTTTGGCTCCCTGTTAACACCTTTCTAGGGCTCGGTATATCTCTGCAATGATCATTGGCACAAGACTGAATGGTTGTCCGTCAATTCCTTCCATTAGAGTTTTGGTGACCATAGCTAGCCTGGTATGGATTCTTGCTTTCTTCATTGGAAACACTATCATCCCCAAGAAACAGAACATGAAGACAAAGACCCTTCGGCGAATATGCCCCAATGATGTAAGGGCGAACTCGTCAGGATAAGTACGGTAAGATTTGTTGTGGTCGTACCTCTCGTACAAATAGTCAAAGGGAATGTACGACTCTTTCAAACATGTCAAGTCTGGATTCTTCTTTAGACCCATCATTTTGAGAAAACCTCTACCTTTGCAGTTTTTCGGCATTAACAAACCCGACGTTTCCCACGGTATTCCAGCCAGTCCTCCTATTTCCTCGAACAGGGGTGTCATCTCAATGTCTCTGAAGTGGAACACAGACCTATCACAATCCCAGAATAGGGTAGCAGCTTCTATGATTTTGTTGTTGGGTTGAATTTCCAAGAGAGAGGGTAGGTTCCCCAAATATTTCCGGACAAGAGTCTGATCGCTGGAATGAAGATCCTTCCAGCAGCTTAGCAGTTTGGGGTGGATGTGGGTGACCATGTCGAATCTAGGGACTTCGTGCCTCATATTTCTGCAAGATAAAAGGTTAGGCCCTTACCCCCACCAGACTCGACTATTTAATATCAACAATTGGCATAAAAGCATTTTAGTTCTCTAAATAAATGCACAAAACGTGGTAGTATCCGTTTGGGTTTTGGGAAAACCCAGTGGACTTTGGACAAGGTTATCTTAAAGAGTCATTATGCGGACAACATAACTGACTCGGCTAGGTTTGACCATGATGCATGAACAATTAAACAGAGTAAGGTTTCTATGGGGTATTAGACTGGTACTCTTGAGCAGACAATTCAAGAGGGAAAGGCGCGGAACCGTCGACTACACCGTTGATCGACTGGTTTTACCGCAAATATGCCTTTGCCGGATTTAGGGGGTGATAATATTGGAAGGGCGCAACCACTCATTATAGGCGTTGCTATGGTATTTTGTTTCGCACGAGTGGAATATGATGTTGAAAACATGCTTATGCAATAATTGAAACAAGTTGTCACGTATTTGCACGTTACAAAAGCAATAATTACAACAATTCCTCATAATTTAAAGCAGTAGTAAAGGAAAGCAGTAAAGAAATAAAGGAAAGAAACAAAGAAATGAGTCAGTTTTTGCAGTAGGAGAAAGAATTAAATACTTGAACGGATTAAACAAATAAAAGCACATAAGAAAAGTAAAGTCACAGTAACAGCTTGAAATGGTAAAAGCCTAAAAGAATTCCCCAGCAGAGTCGCCATGCTGTCACGCCCCCTTTTTCTCGCGAAATCGGGTTTATGACATTTGGGAAGACAACTCGTTCCCTTTTGGGAATTGGGTTTAATGGAATTGAAGAGTCGCCACCTAATAATTTAAGTGCATTAGGACACTTTAGAAGAGCTTGATTTTGGATAACCAGAGATAGGGTAAGGGCTTGAAATTATTTCAAGGGGTAGGTGTTAGGCACCCCTCAGAATCCACTAGTGTGGTTCCCGGTCAAGCTATTGTTGTGACTTAAGGTACAAATAACATATAGACAAGTAGGACTTCAAATAGGAGGGGATTTCTCACATAAAGGTTAGAAATAAATAAAGTTGGAAAGCATTAAAGAGAGTTGATTTTCTTAAAAGAAATGGTTTTAAAAAAACAAAGAACAAAGGGAAAGGGGTCCTAGGTTTATTAATAATATGGATCACCCCACACAACATCCGATAATTACTCCTCAATGAGGGGCTACACGTGACGTTATCGCGTGGTCATCATATCCATATCTACCCTTTCCCACCCCGTTAAGGTGTTAAAGCGCGGAATGGTCTCGTTTACTTACTGCATGCTATTACCCGCCCCAATCCTATCAGTCCCGGAGGTACTTGGGACTACTAATCCTAAAGGGAGGAGGTATTGGGCTTATTTGTGGTTTCAAAAGGTAAAAATGCTAGGGCAACAAACAAAAACACATATAGCAAGTTTGGGGAAACAAATAAAAGGCTCAGACAGACCTCATTTAAACCAAAGAAAGCACATAGTTTAGCATGTCTTGCACGTACTGTTTAAGGTCTAGTTAAACTTAGAAGGTTTGAGGCAGACTTATTTATTACATAGTTCAGATAAGAAGCCCGAAGCAGGTATACCTGTTGGTTGTAACTAATAAGATCTGATTCAGTTAATAAAAATTTATCCTACAGTTTGCCTAAGTGATAGGCGAAGCCTATGAGCATGATATCTACAGATTTCAGAAACAAGAATGAAATAGATTGAATACATACTGATTAAGAGGGGTTATCAGATTATTAAAGAAAAGCAAACTTTAGCAAAAATTACAGATTCTGCAAACATTATTACTGGTTTTAGACTCATAAGCGAGTGGAAACGTTTCAGACTTGGTTGATAGTTCCTATAGGCATGCTTTCTACGCGTTGCTGATTTTAAACACTTTTATTGATATGATAAATGCAGAAAACCTACAACATGATATCTAGGTGTTACAATTTATTACGAATGTGACATTTGATTACCTTTTTCGGTTATTAGGACCTATAAACAAGTTTGCCTAGTGAAAAACGGGTATTCAAGAATCAGAATGGACCTATAGGCATATTTTCTACATGCGTGTGCAGAAGCTATAGACATAATATCTACATGAAAGTGCAGGATCCCTATAGTCACGGCATCTAAATGAGAATGTTGAAATTCTTTTAGACATGGTAACTAAATGGGAATGCAGAAGTCCTTATAGGTATGAAAAATGCAGAAATCTTATAGGCATGGTAGCTATATGCAAATTAGAGATCCTATAGGCAAGTTATCTATATGAAAAATGATGAAATTAGAGATTCCTATAGGCAAGTTATCTACCCTTTTTATATGCATGGTTACCCCTCCCTTTTCACTAACCATCCCTGAAAGTTTATTACAAAGTTATTACAGTCCAAAGAAAATAAAGAAAATACATCAGAAATTTAAAATTACAACCAAGGAGAGCCTGATTCAGACTTCCTGTCTGAAGTATGAAGTAAACCAACTCCAAAGATCAGATTTCAAAGCCTTTCTCTCATTTGGGGGTGTGTCATAGTTCCCTAAGAGCCTCACATGAACTCCGAGAAGTGCTTACACCCCAAATACATTACCAGACTGGGACATAGTGCAGTGTGGAAGAGCCAGCCATCAAGTGTCCAAGTTCAGAGGGAACTCAGGGTCCCAAGGCAAGGCTCACAGGAGGGGGGCAGAACCTAGGAACTAAGAGAGAGTGCAAGTGCAGGATTCTGAAAGGGGAAAGGGGAAAGAGAAAACAGTTCACATTGATACACATAGGGTATAGGGAATGGGGAGATAGTAAATGAAAAGCAACAGCAGACTGGTGGGGCATATTTAGCAATGAGGAATGCTGGCCTACCCCATAAGCCTGTTAGAATACATTGTT
Organism: Nicotiana attenuata; assembly: GCF_001879085.1. Classification (NCBI taxonomy): domain Eukaryota; kingdom Viridiplantae; phylum Streptophyta; class Magnoliopsida; order Solanales; family Solanaceae; genus Nicotiana; species Nicotiana attenuata. The sequence continues at coordinate 28,738,516 of NC_031994.1, forward strand.
TAGAAGTTAGGATCCTTTAAGGGATCAAGTTCAAACCATAGACAATAACTTGCATATTCCCACGTTTTAAACTGCAACTCACAGCACATAAAGGGAATAGGGAGGAGGGGTTCCCAACAGAAACAAGCAAAAGAAAACAACATGCTAGTTTAAGTATTTAATTCAGAAGTAGTAAAGTAGACAGAGATACAAAAAGCTGTAAATAAACACATTGTGATGATGCTGAAAATTAAATTAGAACATACCAGTTTCAAGGAAACAAAAAGGAAAAAGCAGTAGTCTTGTGAAAGCCAGAATACACAAGAAGAGAGTGCTAGTAAGAGTTCAGAAGAGATTGTAAAGTAGTAGTGGAGGATTGTTAATCGTGTCCAGTGTGAAAGAAAAGTAGTGTATTTATAGTGCAGAAAGCAGGCAGAAATAAGGTAAGAAGATAGTTTGAAAACTGATTGTCAATCAATTACACAAGGCTTCCCTTAATTAAGGGATTCAGATTCAAACGGGTAAAACCAATTAAGGAAAGAAATTAATCAAACACTTTGTGCAAAGTAGTAAATTAGGGGCAAATACATAAAGGCTATTTAAGGACAAGATCTTTGAAATACACGGTTGTACAATTTAAGGAAAGGAAATCAATTAACATCCAAGAAATCTGAGGCCAGAGATTCTGTACGAACGAACCAAGTCAGAAAGATGGGAAAGATTTTTAACTTAAGGAAAATCAGCAAACAAATCAATTAGACCTATTTAAAAGGAATTCTGAATCAATCAGAAGTTTGAAAACCTTTTTTGACGAAAGATTCATCACATATAAAAGCATACAGACACGTTAAACATGAAGGAAACTTTGTCATGCCCTTGTAAAAATCAGTAGAAAGAATCCAGTGTAGAAGAGTTTAGCAAAAGGTTCAACATTGTATGAAAACAAAGGTGTAAACTCAGTTCAGAGACTCAAAGTTAGTCTAACAGAGTTAGGAGTTTTGAAATGAAACCCTAGTTCAAGCAAACCATAAAGCAAGGATGAGAGGGCAGGCAATTGAATCAAAATCATGTTCAGAAGTTTCAGAAAAGGACGGGCTTCTTCAAAAACAGAACTTATGAAGAATATGATAGCAAAGTAACATGCAATCATAGTAGAAGGATTCAAAGAACATAATGGCAAATACTGATGCGAACAGTAGAAAAAGCTTGCTTAGAAGAAACTTAAACAGGGCTCAGTAGAAGGCAAACAGAGAAACTTAAAAACGTAGCAAGAAAATACAGTAGAAGAACACAAGAACATCGGAAAAGTATAGCAGGAAAGCATATAGGAAAACACAGTAGGATAAACATATAAGAACATGGTAAAAAATATAGTAGAGAAGACCATAGTATAGGAAAACACAGTAAGAGAGGCATACAAAAGATGATACGAGGACACAGCAGAGGCAAACACACGAATAACAAAGAAGAAAAAATCATAAAACACTTAAACACTTTCCAGAAAACCCTAAATCGGAAAAGAAGGGTGTTGAAAATAATTTTCAAAATAAAAGTTAGGGAAATCGTTTGAAAACTCAAGTAGAGCATAGATGCACAACAGATCTAAAAAGAATCGGAGAAAAACCTCGAAGGGTTAGGGTTTCAGAAGAACCCTAGAATGAGAAAGGCTTTGAAAAGGTCATTGACCTGACTCGGAGAAGCTAGAATCAGGCTCAGAAGACCAGGATACGCCGGAGCAAGGCTAGAGATGGTCGTGAAACCTCGAGCGGAAAAGGTCTGGATGAAAACCTTCGAGGTCAGACCTCGAATCTTCAGGTACCAGGCGCATAAGAGTAATAGGAGGTGAGTATAGGACTCCCATGGCCTGAGAAGCCATGATTTCCGGTGGGTTTCACGGTGGAGGTGGTAGGAGACGATTAGGGTTCCAGGAAGGTTCGAGAGAGTTTGAGAGAAGGGGGTGTTTAGAGGCGGCTGATTAAGTGAAAATGATTTAGGGTTAAGGGGTGTTGGTGGATTAAAAAGGAATGGAGGGATCGTGGCCGTTGATCAAAATGATCAACGGCCTGGATTTATTGGGGAGCCGGGGCGGGGTGGATTAAATTGGGTCATGGGCGGGTAAATTTAGGATTTGGTCCGGTCCAATTGGGATTGAAATTGGGTTAGCTGGGGTGGTCAATTTGGCTACAATTGAAATGAAATAGGGCTAGATTTTTAATAGCCACTTTTTCCCTTTATTTTATAAAAATAGTAAAATGATTTCTGAAAACAAATTAAATGTACTAAATTAATTAATAATATAGAAATATTAAATTAAAAAATACTGGAATCAAATTGGTAATTATAAACGCAATTAATTCTTAAAAATAGGCTAATATTGCAATTATATGTAATTTAATTTTAAAAATACTAAATAAGTTTGTAAAAATATGCAAAAATCACCCTAGCTATATTTTGGGATTAATATGAGAATAAAATGAATTAACCACCAAAATGATGATTTGAGGAATAATTATTGGTTTTTGTATAGCTAAAATAGGGCAATAAATTGATTAAAAATCCTTTAAAATTAGGAAAAATACTAAAACATTTGGACACACTTATATATGCAGACATATGTTATTTTGAAAGTATTTTTGCATATAAAAATATACAGGGAAAAATTGGGTATCAACAGCGAGGAGGAGGCACTTGCTGCAGTGAAGAACTTGTTCTTAGAAGACAATGACATGGATTGCTGTGTTGTGTTTGAGGAGGAGGGGGAGGGAGGTCCTTCCATACAAGCCGTAAGTAGAAGAGCATACCTCAACAACTGGACCATCAGAACCACCAAATTCCGGCAAGCCTCGTGGTAGCAAGGCTGAACAAGCATCATGCACTATCTTTTATTTTTACTAGTTAATTTTTCCTTTCGCATTTTTGATTTCCGCAATAAGATCTTCAATGTTCAAAACAGTTATGGAATTTATCAAAGCATTTCGATTTTTCTTATAAATCAACACTCTTATTATTTTCTCTCATTACTTTACTTATACAGCATTACTATTACTTATCTTGATGAACCAATGACTGTGACATGCAATGAGACAACGTAACAAACGGACATAGACTCAGAGGAAGATGACATACCAGAGGAGATTGTTAAGGAAGTTGAGAATTTTGAAAACAGACCGAAGTCCAACCTGGACGAGACTGAGATTGTTAACCTGGGAGATGCAGAAAACGTCAAAGAAACACGAATCAGCGTCCACTTATCGCCATCAGAAAAGAAGGAATACACAAAATTTCTAAAGGAATATGAGGACATATTCGCCTGGTCGTACGATGACATGACTGGTCTGAGTACATCTATTGTGGCTCACAAACTGCCAACCGATCCAACATGTCCGCCAGTAAAGCAAAAGCTCAGAAAGTTCAAAACTGATATGAGTTTGAAAATCAAGGAAGAAGTCACCAAGCAGGTCAAAGCCAAGGTTCTCAGGGTAGTAGAATACCCGACATGGTTAGCCAACATTGTGCCAGTACCAAAGAAGGATGGGAAGGTCAGAGCCTGTGTCGACTACCGGGATCTCAACCGGGCCAGTCTGAAAGACGACTTTCCTTTACCAAACATATGCATCCTGATCGACAATTGCGCCAAGCATGAGTCGCAATCATTTGTGGATTGTTTCGCTGGTTATCATCAGATCTGGATGGATGAAGAAGATGCTGAGAAAACGGCTTTCATTACGCCGTGGGGAATGTACTGCTACAAGATGATGCCGTTTGGCCATAAGAATGCAGGGGCCACCTACATGAGGGCCATGACTACCATCTTTCATAATATGATACACAAAGAGATTGAGGTGTACGTGGATGACGTTATCATCAAGTATAAGAAGGCCATTAATCACATGGAAGACTTGAGGAAGTTTTTCAATTGATTGCGAAAGTATAACCTGAAACTGAATCCCGCGAAGTGTGCATTTGGGGTTCCTGCCGGAAAATTACTTGGGTTTATCGTGAGCCGCCGAGGAATAGAATTGGATCCATCAAAGGTCAAGGCCATTCAGGAACTTCCACCGCCAAAGAGCAAGAAGGACGTGAGTTGTTTCTTGGGAAGACTTAACTACATCAGTCGGTTCATAGCACAATCTACATTTATCTGTGAGCCAATCTTTAAGATGTTAAAGAAGGACGCCGCCACCAAATGGACTGATGACTGCCAGAAAGCTTTCGACAAAATCAAGGAATACCTATCAACACCACCAGTCTTGGTCCCGCCCGAGCCAGGTAGACCCCTACTACTCTACATCGCAGTACTGGATGGTGCCTTCGGTTGCGTCTTGGGGCAGCATGAGGAAACATGGAGAAAGGAACAGGCCATTTACTACCTCAGCAAAAAGTTCACTCCGTACGAGGCCCAGTATTCTCTGTTGGAGCGCACCTGTTGTGCTTTGACTTGGGTAGCCCAGAAGATGAGACATTACTTCTGTGCCTACACTACATATCTCATATCAAGGATGGATCCTTTGAAGTACATCTTTCAGAAGCCCATGCCCACTGGCAAGCTGGCCAAGTGGAAAATCCTGTTGAGTGAATTCGACATTGTCTATGTAACTCAGAAGGCAATCAAGGGACAGTCACTAGCAGATCACCTTGCGGAAAATCCCGTAGATGGAGAATACAAGCCCCTGAAAACGTACTTTCCTGACGAAGAGGTATCATTCATAGGAGAAGACATTGCGGAATCCTATGATGGTTGGAGAATGTTTTTCGATGGAGCAGCAAATTTCAAGGGAGTTGGCATAGGAGCAGTTCTAGTATCAGAAACCGGTCAGCATTATCCGATGTCCGCCAAGCTCAGGTTTTCGTGCACCAACAACATGGCCGAGTACGAAGCCTGCATCCTAGGGCTCAAGATGGCCATTGACATGAACATACAAGAGTTGCTAGTAATTGGAGATTCAGACTTACTCATACATCAGGTCCGAGAAGAATGGGCAACCAAGAACTCTAAGATACTCCCGTATCTGCACCATGTGCAGGAGTAGAGAAAGAGGTTCACAAAGACAGAATTCCGACATGTTCCCAGGATCCAGAATGAATTCGCCGATGCATTGGCTACCCTGTCATCCATGATACAGCATCCCGACAAAAACTTCATTGATCCCATGATCAATGATCCATGATCAGCCAGCTTATTGTGCCCATGTTGAAGAAGAAGTAGACGGAAAGCCTTGGTTTCATGATATCAGGGAATATTTGGAAAAAGGAGAATACCCAGGACTTGCAAATCCTACTCAAAAGCGCACACTTCGGAGGTTGTCCAACAATTTCTTTCACAGCGGAGGAATCCTGTATAGGAGGACTCCTGATTTGGGATTACTAAGGTGTGTCGACGCAAAGGAAGCATCCAGACTACTAGAAGAGATTCACGCTGGGACCTGCGGTCCACATATGAATGGTTTTGTCTTATCCAAGAAGATACTCCGAGCTGGTTACTTTTGGATGACTATGGAGACGGACTGCGTCCAGTATGTCCGGAAATGCCACCGCTTCCAGATACATGCAGACATGATAAAGGTGCCACCAAATGAGCTTAATGCAACAAGCTCACTATGGCCTTTCACCGCCTGGGGAATGGATGTTATTGGACCAATCGAACCTGCCGCTTCCAACGGGCACAGGTTTATCCTCGTAGCAATCGACTATTTCACCAAATGGGTCGAAGCAGCATCTTACAGAGCAGTGACTAAGAAAGTTGTGGCGGATTCTGTCCGCGACCGCATTGTTTGCCGATTCGGGATTCCAGAGTCAATCATTACTGATAATGGCTCCAACCTCAACAGTGACTTGATGAAAGCTATGTGTGAAACTTTCAAGATCAGACACAAGAACTCTACAGCCTACAGACCTCAGATGAACGGGGCCGTAGAAGCCGCCAATAAGAATATCAAGAAGATACTAAGGAAAATGATAGAGAAGCATTAGCAGTGGCACGAGAAGCTATCATTTGCTTTATTGGGGTATCGCACAGTCCGCACATCAACTGGGGCAACCCCCTATATGCTGGTTTATGGTACAGAAGCCGTCATTCCCGCCGAGGTGGAAATTCCTTCCTTAAGAATCATATAGGAAGAAGAGCTCGACGATGCAGAATGGGTGAAGAGTCGTTACGAGCAGCTAGCTCTTATAGATGGAAAGAGAATGAATGCAGTTTGCCATGGTCAGCTTTATCAGAACAGAATGTCCAGGGCCTTCAACAAAGAGTCAAGCCGAGACAGTTCACACTGGGACAGTTGGTGTTAAAGAAAGTTTTTCCGCATCAAGATGAAGCCAAGGGGAAATTCTCTCCCAACTGGCAAGGTCCGTACATGGTTCACCGAGTTCTAACAGGAGGAGCCCTCATACTTGCAGAAATGGACGGGGAAGTTTGGCCAAAACCAATTAATTCAGATGCAGTCAAGCGTTACTACGTGTAATCTTTATGTTTTCCTATATGATGTATATTGAACTAGGCCTGACCTGATTCCCATTTAAGAGGGGATACGTAGGCAGCCCTATGGGTTCGGTCACAATTCAATAAAATTTCCATTTCCCCCCGCAATTGGAAATTGGGGCAGAATTTTGAGGAGGACCCTCAAAGTTCCGAAGTGATTTCAGCCAGTCGTCGCAAGCAATGGTCAGAAGCATCAACACATTAAACTGGGGCACAATTTTGAGGAGGACCCTCAAAATTCTGAAGCAAGAGAGGTCGCAATGTCTTGAGCCACGTCACAGACGTCGGTTCATCTGAAAGCTATTTTTAATTATGTACTTATGTCATATTTTTACTAAACCATGCATGATTATTGCTGAAAACTGCTTGTTTAGCAATGCTACCCCAATGATACATACAGTATCACCAGAGCAAAGCCGAGCAGGTCAAGCAGAGCTAACAGAGATACGAACTAACCTCCCCCTTTACAAAACTCACAATTTTTCTTTAGATGCAGGCACTTGGATTGCAAAAACATCTGACATACTATACACTCACGAGACAAACATTGTTCAGGAATACAACTCTCAGATTGCACTTACCAACATTTGCTATCCACACGCACCAGTGGCATTCCGTATGTCACGATGTCCCCAACAGTCACGATACCGCAATCTGCTATCAGCTAAGAAAACTCTATTACCATTTCCCCTTTTTTTCTTGCATAAGACTACCATTCTGCCTTCCGAGACTCAACGCTGTCTCCTTCTGCATTTTGCATTGCATAAGGCTACCATTCTACCTTCCGAGACCAAACGTTGTCTCCATCTGCATTTTCTTGCATAAGGCTACCATTATGCCTTCCGAGACTCAACGCTGTCTCCATCTGCATTTTGCATTGCATAAGGCTACCATTCTGCCTTCCGAGACTAAACGCTGTCTCCATCTGCATTTCGCATTGCTGAAAGATCGCCACCTTATCTATATTTGCATGGCTGAAAGATTGCCGCCTTATTTAAATTTGCATGGCTGAAAGATCGCCGCCTTATTTACATTCGCATGGCTGAAATATCGCCACCTTATCTATATTTGCATGGCTAAAAGATCGCCACCTCATTTATATTCGCATGGCTGAAAGATCGCCACCTTATCTATATTTGCATGGCTGAAAGATTGCCGCCTTATTTAAATTTGCATGGCTGAAAGATCGCCGCTTATTTACATTTGCATGGCTGAAATATCGCCACCTTATCTATATTTGCATGGCTAAAAGATCGCCACCTCATTTATATTCGCATGGCTGAAAGATCGCCACCTTATCTACATTTGCATGGCTGAAAGATCGCCGCCTTATTTACATTTGCATGGCTGAAAGATCGCCACCTTATCTATATTTTCATGGCTGAAAGATCGCCGTCTTATCTACATTTGCATGGCTGAAAGATCGCCGCCTTATTTACATTTGCATGGCTAAAAGTTCGCCGCCTTATTTACATTCTGCATGGCTGAAAGATCGCCACCTACTGCATTGCATGGGCTGAAAGATTTCCAAATACTGCATCTCATGGGCTGAAAGATCGCCAAATTATCCAAAGGCGTCATCGTTCAGAGGCATCATCTTCATAGCCCGAGAACACCATGTCATGGCCTGAGGATCCCTTTTAATCTTTTGCATATCATTATTCAAAGGCGTCATGGTTCGGAGGCATCATCCTCATAGCCCGAGAGCATCATTTCATGGCCTGCGAATCCTTTATTATACGCTTCATGGCCCAGGACATCATGGTCTAAGGACGTCATTCTAACCGTCCAAAGACAACCTTCATGGTCCGACGGGAATTTGCATCATGTTTAAATTTACGCACCATATATGCTTGTATTGCTTATTTGCAGGTAAACCGGCGAGAAACGGCCATCTCAGCAGAAGCGATCCCGCTCCAGTTCCCGCAGCCCTATCAAACCTTAACCATTCCCCCATCCTGAATATTGCATCCGTTCTTGAAAGTCTCCATCGGCATACTCCGCCGACGGATCCCGAACTACATAGGGACTGATTCCTGTAAGACCAGGGATATGTAGGCAGCTCAGAAGCCAGGGCACGGCCTAAGTCTCCTCGAACCATTTCGTTCGGTCAAAATTGGCCATCATATCTTTACCCGACAACTCTTTCATCCTTTCCGGGTAAAGAGGGGCAGCTGTTGATACCCAATTTTTTCCTATATATTTTTAATATGAAAAATACTTTCGAAAAAGCATGTGCATGCATATATAAGTATGTCCAAATGTTTTACTATTTTTCCTTAATTTTTAAAGATTTTTTTAATCAGTTTATTGCCCTATTTTATCCAGGAAAACCCAATAATTATTCCCATAATTATCATTTTGGTAATTCATTTATTGGGTTCTCATATTTATGCTAAAATATAGCTAAGATAATTTTTACATATTTTTACAAATTTATTTAGTATTTTTAAAGCTAAATTGCATATAATTGCAATATTAGCCTCTTTTAGATTTAAGTACGTTTATATCTATAAAAATTAAGTTCAATATTTTTAATTTGATAATTATGTACTATTAGTCATTTTAGTACCTTTAATTTATTTCCAGAAATTATTTTACTATTTTTATAAATCAAATAGGGAAAAGTGGCTATTTAAACGTTAGCCCATTTTCATTTCAATTTTAGCCTGATTTGGCACCCCAATTAAACCCAATTTGAGGCCCAATTACCCTGACCTAATCCCCGTTTAATCCGACCCAAGCCCGTCTTCATAACCCACCCACTCGCCCGCTTCAATCCAGGCCGTTGATCATACAGATCAACGGCCAACAACAATCCTTACCTTTTTTAATTCAAACGACCCCTAACCCTAACCCCATTTTCATACACTCCGCCGCCTCTGAATCCCCTTCTCTCTCAATCCTCTCTCAAACCCCTCTCAAACCCCTCTCAAACCCTAGCCGCCGCCCTCAACTACAACCCTAAAATCTCCCAAATCAATGGCTTCCAAGGTCATCGGAGGCCTGTATCCACCTCCTATGGCTTCTACATGCCCGATTATCATGGTTTCAAGGCTAGATCCTGGAAAAGTTTGGTCCATACCTTGGTAGTTCAGTTTATGAATGTTCCCCGGTCGTCTCTGACCTTTCTCCGGCCAGCCATGGCTATTCGAGTCTGATTCTTGACTCTCCTGCTTAGATCGATGGTTTTCAAAGCCTTTTTCACCACTTGGGGTTCTTCTGAAACCCTAACCTTTAAGGTTCTTCCGATTTTTTTAGATCTGTTTTAGATCTGTGTTTGCTCTACTTCTAAACGTTTTTCTCAAAGTTTCTTCTAAAACTCTACCTCCAAAACCCCTTATCTTTTCCGATTAGGGTTTTCGCTAAGTTATTTCGAAGCTTTCTCTGATTTTTGACATGTTCTGCTGTGTTTCCTTATGTCGTTCTTCTACTGCAGTTTGCATGTTAAAAGCCTTAATATCTTTTGAGGTTTCTGAATCTATTTTTTGTTAATATTTGTTTGATTTATTTGTCTTTCATCCCTAGACTTGATTGGTGTTGAAAACCCTAAGTTTGGGTTCATTCGAGTTTCTGAGACTATTTGTTGTGTGATTTACTTGTTCGTCATCATTGAGTTCGATCGGTTTCAAAAACCCTAATTTCTTTGGGGCCTATTCGAGCTTCTGAAGCTGCTTGTGCAACTCATCTATTTGAAGTTGCTCGACTGGATTTGAAATCTTTTTGTTTCAGCATTTGTTTCTTTATGTGTTTTTGACTTCCTGCTATCATTGAAACTCGACTTTTCAGAAGGGCCTTTATACTTGACCCTTTACATGCTTCTGATACTCTCTCTTTTCTTTATTACTAAGTTAATGAAGTTGATCTATGTGACTACCATGTTTTGATAGTTCACTGTCTACTGACTATGTGATTGTTATTGCATGCTGCTTCTCTTTGCCATAGTTTGGCCTCGCATGCCTAATGTTTATGCACTCTATTTATATGCCGAATTCCCCTCTTAAATGACCTTCAATTTCGGACTGATTTCAAACCATCCCTTGTGAAATTCTGATCGCACTTGTATGTTAAGTAATTGATTCTTTCCTTGTTTCGCCTTACTGATTTCCCTGTTTCTTGGTCTAATTTGAACACTTTCCTTTGAACCTTCGATCCCTACTTTTCTACTCAATTTGATTAATTCCCTTACCTTGGTTACATTGGTATTTGATTCTTACCAACATTTCCTTGATTAGAATCTGATGAACCTAGTCTCTATTACATATTGTGTACTTGTACTACGCTGAAAATATTTCCTTATTTGTTATATTCAGCCTTATGTGATTTCTTTCCTTATTTAGTATTTGCATGTTACCGTTTAAATTTAACTCCTTAATTAAAGGAAGTACTTATACTGATTTGATTTTAATTAGCACATAGTTCCATAATTACTGCTAAACTATGATTCTTGCCTTATTTTCTACCTGTTTTTAAACTATAAGTACCTTGCTCTCTCATTAACACAAACACACGAACACTCTTAATTCTGAACTCACACTTACACTCAAACGTTCTCTCTTGCTTTACTACTTGTACTGTGGCCTGTTTAGCTGGCTGAAAGCCAAAGCTATATTTCAAGTCCTGCTACATTTCTTTACTGCATTTTGCTTCTTTGAACTGATATGTTCTAATTAAGCTTACAGCATCAACAACAACATGGTTACCTAATGTTCTTACATTCTTGTCTGCCTACTACTTGTATCTATTTCAGTACCTTTATGTAGCATGCTGTAATTTCTTTTCTCCTGTTCTGAATTAATGTTTTGTGAACCTTAAATCCCTATCCCCAATGTGTTTGGTATCTATGTTTGGTATGGGGCATGACAGTATTGAACATTGTTGTCCATGACTCAAACTTGATCCCCCTGGGATCATAACCTCTATGTTTTCTCTAGTGTTGTGTGTTCTGGTGGGCTTATAGGCATGCCAGCATCTTCTATTGTTGTGCATGCCCAAAGCTGACCTTTGCCTAAGTACATAGGCTCTTTGCAATTCCCAACCCCTGAACCCCTTTTGTATGAAGTTATCAACTCTGTAACTATTTCCCTACCATCCTTTACCCCTCTCCTTTATTCCCTTAACTCTTAGAACTCTATTTCTGCACTTGCACTATCTTCTTAGACTTAAGTTCTGCCCCCCTCGTGTGAGCCTTGCCTTGTGACCCATGAGCTCCCTCTGAACTTGGACACATGAGGGCCGGCACTTCCACACTGCACTTGTCCCTATTCTGGTTATGAAACTTGAGTGTGAGCACTGCCCGGATTCCTATTGAGGCCCTTAGGGAACTTTGACACACTCAAGTCTGAGAAAGGCTTTGGATCAGTGGTCTTTGAGTTGGTTTATCTCATAACTCAGAGAGGAAGTCAAGAATCAGGCTTCCTCTGGTTGTAATTTTTCTTTGTACTTTTTCTGATGTAATTTATTATTCCTGGTTTGTAATAATTTGTAATGAACATTTAGGGCTGGCTAGTGAAAAACGGTTGGGTAATTATGCATGCAAGGGTAGAAAATATGCCTATAGGACTTCTTTTAATTCTGCACTTTCAAACTGTATTAGAAAATATGTCTATAAGACTTCTTTTAATTCTGCACTTTCAAACTGTATTAGAAAATATGCCTATAGGACTTATTTTAATTCTGCACTTTCAAACTACATTAGAAAATCATGTCTCTAGGACTTATACTAAATCCGCTTGTTCAGTTTCACACCTAGATAACCTGCCTATAGGTCGTATTCGAATTCTGCATGCCACTTAGATATCATCCTTTAGGTTCTAAACGGCTATAAATAAGTATTACATTCGTAATTTTGAAATCAGTACCATATAGAAATCATGCCTGCATGGATTCTTAAATAAAATCTGACTCGTTTTATTCCCATTCAATATTAGATATCCTGTTAATAGGGATTAAAATCAGTAATAGTAGATACTATCACCTGCAGAACCTGTAACTAGTCTAATTTAATTTTGTCCCTTCTAAACTTCTTTTAATAATCTAATCCCCTTACTTAACAAGATTTAGCAAGCATGCCTATAGGATTTTAAATAATTTATTTCGAGTTTTTTACTGTCTCATCACCTTCTGAATTGAAAAGACATCATGCCTATAGGACTCCGTCTAAGCACTCAAGCAAGCCTTAGGATAATAATTGTAAAACTAAATTCGCTTTGTTAATTGCTACAACCAGCAGGCATACCTGATTCGAACTTCTTATCTGAGTTATGTAATAAACTAAGCTGCCTCAACAATTAACTAACCTCGTCTTTATGTGCTTTAAATCAGACCTAAAAAAGTATGTGCAAGTCATGCTATTTATGTGCTTTTGTTTGAGGAGGTATACTTGAGCCTTGTATGCTTATGTGTTTCCCCCTTTAATGTGCAGTCTTTATATGTTTTGTATGTCGCCTTATAATTTTTACCTTTGAAACTTCAAATAAGCTTAATATCCTTCCCTTTTAGGATTAATAGTCCTAAATGCCTCCAGGACTGATAGGAATGGGACGGGTAATAGCATGCAATAAGTAATCGAGACCAATCCGCGCTTTAATACCTTAACGGGGTGGGAAAGGTAGATATGGATATGATGACCACGCGATAATGTCACGTGTAGTCCCTCATTGAGGAGTGATTACCGGACATTGTGTGGGGTGATCCATATTTTTAATAAACATAGGAACCCCCCCCCCCCCCTTACCTTATTCTTTATTCTTTTTTTTCAGCATTGTAACTCCTTATTTAAAAATCAGCTCTTTGATTGTTCTTTCAAATTTGTTTACTTTCAAACCATTATGTATTGAAATCCCCTCTTACTTGAGCCTTATCTGCTTACGTGTTAATTGTACCCCAAATTCACAATAACTGTCTAGCCGGAAACCACACTAGTGGATCCTGAGGGGTGCCTAACACCTTCCCCTTAGGATAATTTCAAGCCCTTACCCAATCTCTGGTTATTCAAACAAGCTTAGAGTTGGATCTCTATTGGTGTCCTAATGCACCTTAATCATTAGGTGTCGACTCTTCAAATGCAAACCCAGTTCCCAAAAGGAACGAGTTGTCCCTCCAAATGTCATAAACCCGATTTCGCGAGAAAAAGGGGGCGCGACACACATAAGTCAATATTTGGTTGACTTTTCCAACTTAAACTTCTAAATAGGAGACTAAGTGTCTCATTTCACACCGAAATCACTCCGGACCCGAACCAACCAACACGATACGATGAATTACAGCTACGAAACACATAAGGAACCAGAAATGGGAAAAACGGGGCTATAACTCATGAAACGACCGGCCGGGTCGTTACAGTTTCAATTGTCTATGCCATAGCCAAATATCAGATTTCCTTTATTTGTCCTTAGAACTAAACAAACATACTGATATTGCTTTGCCTAACTCTTTCACACTTTGTGACTCCAAGTCCAATGCTTCGCATAACTGATTCACACTTTGTGACTCCAAGTCCAAATAATACAACTTTCCTCGTATGCCTTGTTCGATGTCCTTGTTCGATGTCCTTAAATACATAACATTCAAGCCAATATATCACAATACAAGATAGAATAGTGGTAATTTGAGAAACTAACAACAGATTAAATCAAATGATGGAACTACTAAGATAGAGTCTAAGTTCAAAGTAATAATAAAATACAAAGATCCGTCCCTAGTGAAAGATGTCGAAGAACTGTTAGATACCCAATTTTTTCCTGTATATTTCAATATGCAAAATACCTTTAAAATAGCTTGTATATGCATATATAAGCATGTCCCAATGTTTTAATATTTTTTCCTAATTTTTAAAGATTTTTAAATCAATTTATTGCTTTATTTTTATCAGGAAAAACCCAATAATTACTCCAAAAAATATCATTTTTGGTGATTTATTTATTGGATTATCATACCTATACTAAAATTTAGCTAACATAATTTTCGCATATTTTTGTAAATTTGCTTAGTATTTTTAAAGCTAAATTGCATATAACTGCAATATTAGCCTATTTTAAGATTCAATCGTGTTTGTATTTATAAAATTAACTCCAATATTTTTTATTTAATAATTATGTATTATTAATCATTTTAGTACTTTTAATTTATTCCCAAAAATTATTTTACTATTTTTGTAAAATAAACAAGGGAAAAATGGCTATTTAAATATTAGCACATTTTCATTTCAATTTTGGCCTGATTTGGCACCCAATTGAACCCAATCCTAAAACCCAATTACCCAGCCCAAATCTTAAACTACCCGACCCACGATCCTTTAAAAATAACCCGCCGGATCCCTATTCAATCCAGGCCGTTGATCACAATGATCAACGGCCACCATTTAACCTTTCCTTTTTTAATTTCCCATTACCCCCAAACCCTAGTCATTTTGCGCCTGCAGCCGCCCTTGAATTCCCCCTTCTCCCAATTCTCTCAAGCTCCCTCAGAAACCCTAGCCGCCTCCCTCCATTTCCACCCTAAAATCGCCTGAATCCATGGCTTCCAAAGCCATTAAAGGCCTGTACCTGCCTCCTACGACTCCTACATGCCTGGTTACTATGGTTTCGAGGTCAGACCTTGAAGAAGCTTGGCCCAGACTTTGTTTCATTCGAGTTCTATGGCTGTCTCCAACCTTGCTCCGGCCAGCCATGGCTGTTCAAGCCTGATCTTGACTTCTCCTGCTTAGACCAATGACTTTCCAAGCCTTTCTCACCATCTGGGTTCTTCTGAAACCCTAGCCTTCGAGGTTCTTCTAATTCTTTTAGATCCGTTGTATATCTGTGTTTTCTTTAAGCTTTTAAACATTTTCTCAATGTTTCTTCCAAAACTTTACCTTCCAAAACTTTACCTTCAAAATCTTTACCTTTTCCGATTTAGGGTTCTGTTAAGTCATTTCAAAGCTTTTCTAATTTTTAACATGTTTTACTGTGCTTCTTATGTTGTTCTTCTACTGTGTTTCTTATGTTGTTCTTCTACTGTGTTTCTTATGTTGATTCTTCTACTGTGTTTCTGCTGTGTTTCTTTATGTTAAAAGTCTTAGTTCTTCTTAAGGTTTCTGATTTTATTCTCTTTGTTGATATTTTCGCCTGATTCTCTTTTCTTTCATCTCTATACTCGATTGATGGTGAAACCCCCAAAAATTGGGGTTCATTCGAGTTTTGAGACTGTTTGTTATGCGATTTGCTTGTTCCTCATCTCTGAATTTGTTTGATTTCGAAGCTCTAATTCCTTTCGACCTATTCGAGCTTCTGAAAACTGCGTCGTCTATTTGAAGTTGCTCGACTGGATTCAAAGTCCAGGTTTCAACTTCTGTTTCTCTATGTGATTTGGTTTCTTACAATCTTTGAACTAAACTATACTTTCCAGAAAGGTCTTTTACTTGACTCTTTTGCATGCTTCTGATACCCTCTTCTCCCTATTAATAAGTTGACCTATGTGACTACCATGTTTCACTATCTACAGACTTTGTAATTATTATTGCTGCTTCTCTTTGCCATGGTTTAACCTCACATGCCTAATGTTTGTGCACTCTTTATATATGCTAAATTTCCCTCTCAATATAACCCTTAATTGTGGACTGATTTCAGACCTCTTTGTGTAAGCCTGATTGATTCTTTCCTTGTTTTACTAATTTCCCTGTTTCTTAGGTTGATTCGAAAACTTTCCTTAGCCTTTCGATTCTCCTATTTCTGACTTGGTTTATTTGTAACTTCGAATCCCTGACTCCTTGATTTACTATGTGCTGATTGATTTATTGTGTTTCTTACCTTATTTGGTTAACCGTGTATTTCAAAGACTCTTCATTAATTCTTCCCTTAATTAAACTCCTATGTATTTACCCCCAATTGTCTACTTTGCACAGGATGTTTACTTGATCTCCTTCCTTAAATAATTTCTGTCCATTACCGTCTAAGTTTGAACACCTTAATTAAAGGAAGCCCATATACTGATTGATTTTAATTGGTACATAGTTCCATAATTATTATTAGACTATGATTCTTGCCTTATTTCTGCACCTATTTTCAAACTATAAATGCCCTGCACTCTCATTAACACAACACACACGAACACTCTTAGTTTTCTGAACTCACACTAACATTCAAAGAAAAAAAAGCATTCTCTCTTGTTACTTGTACCGTGGCCTGTTTTTCAAAGTCCTGCTACTGCTTTTACTGTATTTTGCCTCCTTGAAACTGGTATGTACTGATTAAGATTTTCAGCAATCACAAACAATGTGTTTATTTAATACCTTTACTTGCATGTCTGCCTACTGTTTGTGCTCAATTCAGCGTTTACTTTAGCATGCTATAATCTTCTCCTATTATGAATCCCAAACCCCCATACCCCCAATGTGTTTGATATTAATGGTTTGTTTGAGGCATGACAATATTAAATATTATTGTTTATGGCTCAAACTTGATTCCCCTGGAATCATAACCTCTATGTCACCATCATGTGTTGTGTATTCTTGTTGATTCTGTAAGTATAACAGCACTCTCTATTGCTGTGTATGCCCAGGATTAGCTAATGCCTAAGTACATAGGCTCTTTGGCAATTTTCCCAATCCCTGAACCCTTTGTATGACTTGTTTATGACTGTTTCTCAGCCCCTTTTCCCTCTTCTGTACTTTCTTAGTTCTTTAAAACTCTGTTTTCTTCACTTGCACTCTTTCTTAGACTTAAGTTCCGCCCCCTCTTGTGAGCCTTACCTTGGGACTTTTTGAGTTCCCTCTAAACTTGGACACTTGAAGGCTGGCACTTCCACACTGCACTTGTCCCCCACTCTGGTGATACAATTTGGGTGTGAGCACTGCTCGGAGTCCCATTGAGGCTCTTAGGGAACTTTGACACACTCAAATAGGTGAAAGGCTTTGGATCAATGGTCTTTGAGTTGGTCTATCTCATAATTCAGACATGAAGTCTGAATCAGGCTCTCCTTTGGTTGTACTTTTTTTACTTTTTCAAATATAATTTTATTTATTCTGGTTTGTAATAAGTTGTGATAAACGCTTGGAGCTGGCTAGTGAAAAAAAGGGATGGGTAACTATGCATGCAAAGGGTAGAAAATCATGCCTATAGGTCTATTCTAATTCTGCATGTGCAATATAGAAATCATGCCTATATGTCTATTACAATTCTGCATATTCAAATACATATAGAAATCATACCTATAGGTCTATTCTAATTCTGCATATGCAAATACATATAGAAATCATGCCTATAGGATTCTTACACTTCTGCATATTCAACTCCGCCTAGAAATCATGCCTATAGGATTGTTCCAACGCCATTCAAACTGCATTTAGATACCATTAGGTGTCCTAATGCACCCTAATCATTAGGTGGCGACTCTTCAAAATTGCAAAACTCCTTTTCCAAAAGGAACGAGTTGTCCCTACTAAATATCAAAAACCCGATTTCGCGAGAAAAAGGGGGCGCGACAAGAACCACTAGCTATGGAAACATATTTTTGTGAGAAAGGTTTAAGGGATGAAACATATCTAGAATCAAACGTCACGTGATACATAGCAGCGGAATCAATTATCCATGTAGTATTAGAAACAAGTACAAATGAATAAAGACTTACCACTATTACCTCTCGTTGCTACCAAGGCTGTGTCTGTCCAACATCATCTTCCTCATTATTTGTTTGTACAATTGTACTAATGGAAGTCTTGACTGTATTCTTCGTCTTAAATCACGGTTATTATCCCACTAGTCTGGGTATCCCAAAATTTTAAAATAATAATCATTTGTGTGCCCTGGTTGATCATAGTGAGTACACTTATATGAGGACATGTTGATGCCCTTAGACTTTGTTCGATCTTGTTTGGTTAATGCACTTACGTTTGGTATAGGTATGTTAAAAGGTGCATAACTGGGTGTTCAAAACCGAACCGAAACCGAAAACCGAACCGAAATCGAAGCTTAATGACTTATTGGTATCGGGTTAACGGTTTAACGGACGGGGAACGGATTGAATTTTTTTTATTAACGGCTTATCGGTTTGGGGGCGGATTATTCAGTTTTCTTAACGGATAATCCGTTAACCCGTTAAGAATATATATATATATATATATATATATATATATAGATATTTTATTTTTATTTTATCCATATATATATATATTAAATAATCAAAAACCCTTCTTCCACTTCCAGTACTCTATCTCTATTCTCTATTACTAATTTACTATTAGACAAATTTTAATTGCTTGCTTCGTGCATTCTTTTCAATCCTATCAAACCAAAAATAATTTACTTGATTGCTTCACGTATTCTTACCACCTCCAGTAGGTGCAGTGGAAGTACCAAAACTTAACAAACAAAAGATAGTTTAACGAGTAGAATTTGCTGTTAAATTGGGTTTAACACATACATCTGCAGGTTTGCTTGCATGTAAAAAAAATGTCAGTCCGCGCACATTTCGGCAGGTGTTCTTGGATTGTTTAGAAATTAGAGCGACATCTAAAGAAAATTGGAGCAGTTATAAAACAAGAGCAAGAAATCCCATTCTTTGACCAACATCAGCATACATTTGAAGCACAACGAAGCAAATTTTGGACCCTCGCTAAATTTGGTAAATTGCGTCATGTGCAAGATCGAATTAGGCCGATAAACCGCCCGATAACAACCCGATAAGAGCTAAACCGATACCAATCCGCCCGATATCTTATCGGGTGGCTAGCGGATTAATACATCTAAAAGCCGATATCCGATAAACCAAACCGTTAAGAGTAAATAACCGCCAAATCCGTCCGATAAGCAGCCCTATGCGTAACTAGAAGAAGCTAAGTCAAAATGGGAAGAAAAAAAGGTCAAGGAAGTAAAAAATAGAGGATATCTAAAGCTCATAGTTGGCCAAAAATACAACACAAGTTGCTAAGTTTTTGGGGTCCACTGCCAATTGCTATGTCAGGAATGCGATCAAGCTTAAAAATATAGTGAAAAATGCGTTGAAGCACAAAAATGTTAAAAACTTCAGTTGTAAAAGAAATAAATTACCGATATAAATTCTTATGACCAAACTCTCTACTGTTGGCAAGAAGTTGCCTGAAGCTTTAGTTGAACGTGACAGAGAGAAAATTAAAACACATTTCTTTCCCAATTCACTACTTCTGTCAACTTGCTATGTTGATTGACATGGAATAGCAATGACATAAGTATGATATCAACAATCCAAATCATAAAAAGCAAATCTCGTTCAGTTGGATTATTGATTTTGATAGAGTTGAATCTAATGAGGTCCAAAATTCATGTTTTTTTTAAGACTATTGAAATGAATGAAAATTTTATTGTTGTAAGCGTGGTCTTTTCTTGAGTGTGTTTGTTATGCATAATTTTTTTCCAAGCTAAAGTTCTAGAAGAAACAGACTTCCTATGCAAATATTTAAGACAAAACTTTAGACCGCTTGGTATATAGTTATCCAAAACTAATAGCATAAATCCTAAATCAATCGTGAAGTGCATGGATTTATATTTGCAAAACTTATTAAAATAAGAATGAAATATAAATAGTGTCCTCAAAAGGGCTATTTCAGAAAATCAAAGTGGAAATGACACTAGGTAGCCATTTTTAAGCATGTTGTTTAAAATATATCCACAGTTTGCAATGTATTTAAAGATTAGCCAAATTTGCTCAAACTTCATGACACGACGTCCTAGTGTTTAAACCTCAAAATTCAAATTTAAGGATATTGTGGCCTAAAGTTCGAAAATTGTGTCCGAAAGTTCGAATCTTCTGTCCTCAATATTAAATTAGTAGTTTAGAAATTCAGGATGCTTAGTCCTGAATTTCAAATTAGCAGCTCAAAAATTCAGGACACTAAATACTTAATTTCCAAATTCAGGATACTCAATCCTGAAGTTTGGATGAATTGACTAATTTTTAAATATATTATAAATTATGAATATATATATATATTTTAAATAGCGTGCATAAAGTGGCTATTGCTGCATTTACCAAAGGTAAAATGAAAATCAATGGGATTAAATTGCTCGCGGGAGGATAATAAAACTGTTTTTGCCCAGTGGCAGCGGTGTGAAGTGGCTACAATGGCTTTGCGCACTTCTTCCTCTTTCTTATCTTCCACTTCTTCTTCATGCTCCTCCTCCTTGTGCTTTCGTGTCAATCCTCTTCTCTTCTCCACGCAACGCCGTTACACTGTCTCACTCTCCCGTTCTCGTCGATTCTTCGCCAGTAAGTCTCCTTTCTAAATATCCCTCTTTTTTTTCCTACTTATTTCAATTCTTAACACCGAAATTGCGTCGGAGTTGAATTAGGGCTTAGGTTTGTAGTACCTAATTATGCTTTTATGATGCAGTGTCTGCAGCAGCAGCAGAAAGCGATGGTATATTTACTTCACCCGAAGTTGCTAAGTCATTTGATTTCAGTAATGAAGAACGCATATATAAATGGTGATTTTGCTTTCTCTGGACTCAATTCACCGCTTATACTTTTGGATTGTTTGTTTTATTTCTGGTGTACCTCATAAGCTAACGGCAGTTATAGACAAAAACTTTAGAAACGGTTCAGTAGATTTTGTTTTTACTGTTTCTACCGTGAACTGCTATTATGTTGGCTTGAAATGTTGAAATGCAAATTCCTGTTAAGTTTTAGATATTTTGTGGTTTTAGTATACAAAGCTGTTCACTGTTAACTTCAATTGGCAATACTTAGAGTGACTAATAATTACACAAAATTTGGCCAGTTTATTCTCCATTAATAAAACAAAATCAATACCATTTCTGCATCAAAGAATAATGGTTATATCACTATCTAAGTATTCATTACTCTGCAAAATACTAATCAGTGAAATTGCTGATTATTAGGTGGGAGTCTCAAGGATATTTCAAACCAAACATTGACAAAGGGGGTGATCCTTTCGTAGTTCCAATGCCACCACCTAATGTTACTGGTTCACTGCACATGGGGCATGCCATGTTTGTGACCCTTGAGGTTGCATTCAGTTGCAATTCTTTTGATATTTTTCCTCTAATCTATTATTTTGAGTGTCTATCTTGAGTTGTATGAGCTCATCATTCAATATATCAAGTAATTGTTGGCTAGATCTCACTTGCTACTCTATTTTGGGGCACAAAGCTAAAGATAAAGTTGATTACATGATAGCTTATAGAAAAGAGGTCCTATAATTGAAAACTGAATGTATGTGGTGTCTTATCTTTGTATTGAAAATCATTTTCTCGACAATGACCAACTAATAAGGCTACCAGCCAACAAATTGTTATTTTTATCATGTCTTGTCAGGTTTAACATGAACAGTCAATAAAATTATCAGAAACACTTTCTGTTTTTTTTTGTTTGATAAAGAAACAGTGCCTTATGCTAGATCGAGATTCTATATAATAAATAGATGAAGGAAATTATCAAATTTCAGTTTAGGTGACTGCTGACGAAGTCGGATAACAGTCAGTGCCTTGTTAGTTCTACATTGTGTCTCAGTTTAAAATGTAGAATATAGATAGTTGCTTTATGCTAGAACAATCATGCTATCATAAATGGATGATAAATGTCATTTAAGTGAGGATGTATAGATGATGACCTGAAAATAACTTAATTTGTCTTAGAGAACTCAGCTTACATTTTGATATATATGGTTACTTTTGATTCCTTGCATCTTGTGTTTAGATGTATGCTATCACCTTAACCCGTCTTTGATCCCTAATTTTCAATATTCATAGTTCTTTCTATTTTGTTTTTCCAGGATGTATTTCCCCACAATACTGTATTACATTCAAATGCATTGGCAAACCATTTGTCTTCCGTATTCTGGAATTCTATTTATTGTTGCTAAGAAATATGAATAGTACTAATTTCGTAGTATTATCAAGTGGTTCTAGAAGATGGTAAATCCATATTGACTATTCTATTTTTCAGTATCTTTTCTCCATTTTGGTTGTCAAAGATTAATGGAGATGAAATTTTCTAGTGCAATGCAAATATGACTGAAAATTTTAGAACATAATGAAGCCGTATGGGGTTATAGTTATCATGGGATAGTTAGTTGATGCTTCACTTCCTACAGGCTGACACACTTGGTATATCTCATTTTTCTATGGCGATTATAGTTATCATACAAGGTGTCACCTTACCCATGTCTTTGTGCACACGGAGACACACGTTCCTGAATGATTTATCTTTCCTCGGAGATTTCGATGTCTACTTAAAGGGAAGGGCTGGGTTTGGGAGTGTTAAATCATATGACCAAGATATAAAAGTTTTAGTTGTTAGATTAGGGCAAACTTTTATTCACTTAGTTATATCTTCTACACGCCCCCTCACGTTTGAGTCTAGTTATTTTTCATGGCTAGGCACATAGAGTTTTTGTTTTGACAGTCAAAGGCGGTGAGAATTGAAATCTTGAACCTCTTCCTACTCTGATACCATTTTGAAGTGTATGATCACTTCATCTAAAAGTTTAAGCTATTCATGCTTTGATCTTGCTTCTCATGATTCAACATATTGTCTGCCCACATGGTGGCTTGGCCAATTCTGCATCTCCCCGCTTTAAGTGGCTTGACTCTATAGTGGCATTGCCTCCCCGCCTCAACGGCTAGGTCCAATTCTGGCCCTCCTCTTGAAGTGGTTTTGACTCACTTTTACACATATGGGAGCTGACTCCACCTATTTGTAACACTCGAACTCCCCGCAAGGCTAAAGTCTTTCCTCATGGTTGTCGCGACCCATATGCACGCCCTTTCCTTGCTTGGCTTCAACTTTGAGTAGTGCTTACTCTTGGAGATTCTCTCCTTCGTGATGATAGGTACAAAATCTATTCACCTAACGCGGTTGTTGATGTGACACTCGTGCGAACACCCCCACTAGGTTGGCCTCAACCTTGCTTGCTTGGACTGCTGCGTGTTATATGACGGTAGGCACCACATCTATTTTCCTTACATGGTGCTTGGGGATTCACCTTCCATTCATTTTAGCCCTATGATAGATAAACATCTAGCATACTCAGCTCAACGCCAACTTTCTAGGAGGACTCTTCAAATGATGCACTTGCAATCTCGGTATGCTCCATGAAAAGATCTATGCCTGATCTAGCCCCAAGTTTATAGTCCATGGCCCGCGGCTCACCATAACTTGGTTGCTCAACCTGGTAAACGTGGACTTATCTTACCTCAACTTATCGACATGACCCAATATTCAATGGAATTTAGTCAACAAGCATCACTTATCATCAGAATGAACCCTTCTCTCTTCAGTCAAATAGGGACGAGCTCTATCCACTATCCCCAGAGTTGACCGACGATGTGAAGGAGAAGAATGTTGTCTATAATCAGGTAGTCCTTTTTCTAGAAGCTCTCTATCCAGCTTAGCGCATGGAAGGGCAAGTCGTTCTGTTAGGGTCGTGGTCACGGAGAGAAAATTCTGTTACCAATTTCGCCTCATTAAGTTGGGTAGCAACTTTGCATTGACGCATAGCATGGCAAAAACATCTTGAATTGACAATTATCTGATGCAAATGAACCTTCTTTGCTCGAATTGTGCAAGAATCTCGCACGACACATCCACAATCTCCACATGACATTCTAGCCAAGTCCATGCTTTGCTGAAAAAAGCTGCCAGTTGAGCCCACTGCTGATAGAGTATCTGACACATTGATAGATGATCACAATATAGACATAGGCTCTAAAGATACTTCTCTGCCTAGTCTTACAACTGAATCCCAATAGCTTAGCACGATGATGCTGCATCTAACCAAATATGCTTCAGTCAGTTCCTTCTAGAAACACATTGACTGCTCATTGATAGCTCAATAAAAAGAATGCCCCAAGATCAACTCGTAAAAAACATATGAAGGTGGAAACAACGACTGTGGATGGCATGATTCTGAAAGTCGTCGTTCGTGGCTGACAAAACTAACTCTTTTTGGATGGTCTAAGAATTTTAATGGGGAGGAATTGAACAATGTTGTTCTTGATTACCATTAGCCTTTTACTTTTTCATTTTTCACCTAACATAGTCATTAATTTATCTGTTATTTGACATATCTCAAATTTTCTACATTACTTCATTTCTATCGTCTCCTTTGTCAGGATATCATGATACGATATAACCGCATGAAGGGAAGACCTACCCTTTGGCTTCCTGGAACAGATCATGCTGGTATTGCAACTCAGGTTCCCTCTACATCCAAAAGCTTAGTGCTTTTACTTAACTGCATCTCATTTTACATTTGACTTTATATTGCTAACTTATGGATGCGTGTGATTCGTTGATAATTTACATTCTTGGTTTCATCTAATTTTGATCAAATTTTCTTACTATGATGGACCATTTTGGGTATGCAAGAAATTTCGTTGCTAGCTAGTTGAGTTTGAGTTCATGTTTTCCAATATTATCTTTGTGCAAATGCACATGGAATGGAAGTTATTTTTGCTTGTTTTGGTGGACGGAACTGTGGTTGTCAATATGACTTTCCGGTACTGATATTAGTTATAGAGTTTTGATGTGTAGCTAAGGTGTTCTGTCATTTACTCCCTCAATTATGTCAACATTTCCCTTTATCTGTGGTTGGTAAGATGTTGGTAGTCCTTTTTCTTTCTCAAACTTGTGGAGTACTTAATCTTTTTGTGTAATTGGCTCCACTTGTCATTTATCTTTTTTTTTTTCACAACTGCTCTCATTTTCCAGAATGATCTTAACTAGCAAAATTTTTATTGTTTCTTGGGTGTGAAAAACTGAATACCTTTTATCTTTTTCTTTTTCTCTATTTTTTCTAGTTGGTTGTGGAGAGAATGCTAGCTGCAGAAGGAGTAAAACGGGCTGATTTGGGTAGAGATGAGTTTACAAAACGAGTATGGGAATGGAAACAGAAGTATATCTACTCATTCTTATTTAAGCTATTTGTTTACTAAATTCTAAATGCTACATGATTGATGGTATAAAACTTTTTCTCGCATATGCAATCCAGTAAAAAAAGATAGAGAAACTTTTTCACCTACATGTCATCGTAGGAATCTCCCAAGTTACTGGTGAATTCTTTTATCTATTCATTTTTTGGATGAAATAACGATTATTTTATTAAAAGCATCCATAAGATGTCGACAATTCTTTTAGATAAGTAACATATTTTGTTAAATGAGTACCATTAGTGGCTATCAGCAGACCTTGACAAGTAAGGAAAGATAACTTCTTTGTGATAAATTAATAAATTTCATTAAAAAAGGGCAAACACGTGTTCGTATACCAAAAAATAGAAACCTTGGAAAGATAATATACAATGAAAAGAAGATAACAAACATTATGGAAGGTAAAGTACCAAGGTCTTCCTCTTCTTCTTTGATAGTAAGGTCCACGATCTCCTTGTTGGATAGAGAAATCTAGTTGGCATCTATTATTTTATGTCCCAGTTAGAACAACCTCCTCCCCACTAAAAATGAACATTTTAATTTCTTATTAAAAAAATGAAATGAAAAAATAAATAATATTCTCTACAAGTTGTGCAACCATTGAGCAGTAGAGTACCAAAGAGGAAATTTCTCATGAGAATTTTTTCTCATAGAAATTTCCTTATATTCTGATAACATGTCAATGAGTTGAGCTCTGATGCTCTAAATAGTGTTGAAGGCCTGGAAAAAGAGAAACCTATAAACTTCTTTAGTTTTTGGATGAAATGAGCTTCTCTTCTTATACTCCCTCTTTTCCATTTTATGTAACAACCTTTCCCTTTTTAGTCTCTTAAAAAAGAGCATACCTCTTTGTATTTGAAAATAATTTAACTTTAAACATTCCATTTACCCTTAATGACATGCTTTTATAGCAATAGAAATGAGACCACAAGTTCGAAAAGTCTTATTTTTTTTCCTTAAACTACATGCCCAGTACAGAGGGAGTTCTTTAAAAAAAAATTCAACCTAAGTTTATACCTCTGGAATCTTTCATAGTTCCTATACATAGGTGGCACTGCAATTCCTTTGAATCTATTAATTTGCATGCTATGCTCACATATATTGGGGTTGAGGCTATTAGGTGTTTTTTCCAATAAAAATAATAATATATTGATGTGGTAACTTTTTTTTAAGTATATTAAGTTGTATACAGAAGTGGAATCTACATAATGAATATGCCTGTCTACAAAAAATTACCCAATCATAGATGTTGCTTGGGACTTCGTGAGTGTACCAAAAGTCTACCAAAACAAAAGATTTGTAGAATATATACAAAACTAGTGTTCAATCCCTCAAATGCTCTCCTATTCCTTTCTATCCAAAGTATCTCATGTGGTCGGAGGCGTTTCATCCCATGACCGTGTTCTTTTGCTCCTCCTTATGATTACCCCATTGAGCAACTAGTCTTGACATGTCGTTAGCATTACCTGCCAAATGCCACTGGGATTCAGCACTGCCCACCATGATTGAATTGTGATTTGACAGTGAACAACCAAAATTTTCACATTATCACAGGCTATTTTGCACATGCAACACCAAGTAACATGCGTTATCTCTATTTTTTCCGTGAGAATTGCTCCACTTTGTATCTCGCCACGTGATGAAGCACTCCTTCCTCAGTGTTGTGAGAACCCTAAATTGAGAGGTGGGGGAACACTCTATCCTCTTTATTTGATGACCCGTGGTAGAAGAATATGACCGAGAAAGTTCCTCTTGCCTTTCCACCCTAAACCGAGGGTTAGAAGCTGTTGACAAAGGGCTCCTAGTTCTATGGCATTCTTCGGGACCTTCCATTGATTAATATGGTAATCTTCCATTTTCGTTCCATAACGAGATTAGCTTGAGCTTACTAATAGCCATCTTTGTTCCTGCATCTATATTACGCTTCTATTATGGTACATTAGTTCCCTATGCGCTAATAGTTAGCTACATTTACAATGTGCCAACATTTTCCTCACTCATTTCTAATTAAGCTGACTATTAGTATCCACTCCACCCCTAGAAAAAGACACTTTTTATCGTGACTATGTGACAATTACTTCTATAGTGTGGTTTGTCTTCAATCATGATATTGAAATGCATAGTAGTCTCTTCATTTGGTAAGGTACTCCTTTGGTCTTTTTTTTTTTTGATAACCGCGGTGTTCCATCCAACTTGTACACACCTCGACTAATTCTAAGGGGTATCTTCTACCTTCCACCAACACAGGTGCTGGGTAAATCTGTCCACCAAGTCGTAGACAGATGGAAAGAAATCACCAAGTATTTTGGTCACCTATTTGTTCCCCTATTTATTCTTCACCTGTTGTCCTTAAATGCTAGGATAGTTTCACCTTAATTCCTAATTTTATCTTGACTAATATCTTGCGCCCTCATTTTTTTGATAACGAAGAATTCTTGAGAGGCCAATGGTGCACGGTTCTATACTCGGTGGATAGCGGACCCACTCTGTTACTCTACTTCACTTAAATGCAGCAGGGTTCGAACCCGTGACTGTGCGCCTAACCCACACATTATGCGAACGCTTTCTTATAATTAGACCAAAGCTATGGAGGCCTTTCAAGCTCACTTAACTATTCCACATACTTTTGTATTTGGCAAGGGGGAAGATAATTTTTTTTTTTTTAATTTTCTTATGAGAAAGGTAAGTATGGGAAGATAAGGTGGTACATTTTTTTTTTCTAAGAGAACTGGTTTGCAGCTGCATGTTCAATGATGCTTCATCCTATTTGTCCATTCTGATAGCTTTTTCCCGGAATTGATCTTAAAGAAATCTGATCCAATGCTTTGTAACATTCCAAACCGTTGGATGGGTCATTATAAATTATAAATCAGGACCTGATGGCAAGTCTGAACATAAGAAGCCAACACTAGAATGAGAAGAAGCCGGAAGCATGTTCTTCCTCGACAGTTTGATGTGAAATTGAATGTTGATGAAGTGTGCTCTCCAAAATCCTGATAGTGATGTTTCACGTTTCTAGCGACTGTAGAAAAACGATACCAATGTAATTTTATTGACCAAAATGAGAAACGTCTAAACGTTATATCAGTTTGTAGCAATTTGACATGCTTGTGACTATCTAGCTAATGGAAATTTTTCAGTAGGTTTCTGCGGGCCTGATGTTCCACTTTTCTTAAAAACCTACATAATCTTAATGAAGAGTTTGCCTATCCAACAGACAAGTGAACATTTAGTACACATCTTGCTGTGTGAGGTTTGGCTAACTAGGCAAACTTTTGGATTATACATATCAACACACACACACATACAAATCTTTCTCCTTTTACATGAATCCAATATTTTCATTCCATATGGGAAAAGCCATCTTGGTGGCCCCAGTCAAGTGGGGACCTCAAAACTGAACCCATGATATTGGTACGCGAATATCCAGAAAAAGCATAATATTTGATACTGTTAGAAAATGAATAGGTGCTCAAAGAGTATAGTCGGTGAGTGACTGACGAACTAGAGGAGATTTGATCTTGAATCAAACAATATTAGTATTATTGATAGTTGATAGTAATATTAGTATTTCGGAAACAGCCTCTCTACTACTTCGGGGTAGGAGTAAGGTCTGCGTACACACTACCCTCCCCAGACCCCACTTGTGGGATTTTACTGGGTTGTTGTTGTTGGATAGTTGAGAATTTTAGAGCACGGGCTGAAGCAGGTGAAATCAAAGGGCATATCATCGTATTACATTTGTTCTGCAAGATTAGAGAATCATCATCAAAACCTTGGTCTAAGCTCAAACTTCCTGCATATGCCTCCCCCCCCTCCCCCATGAAAAGAACACATTATAATAAGAGATTATATTTCACCTCTTCAACAAGTTAAGTTAGATCAATCATCTATTCATCAATCCAAACTAGTTCGGGTTGGTTATATGAATCCTTGTATCCATTCCGCTCTATCCAGATTCGTTCATTCCAGTACTAAATTATTTTTCTTTTAAGGCAAATTAGGGGTTGCGTAAGATAAATGTTCTCTAATTCTCACACTTATCCAGCTGCGGACATTGTTGTTTATATCTAGAATGAAAAGACTTGGTAAATGCTGGACCTAATGTAAGTATAACAAAAATAATTAAAGTTTAGTCTTAACTAGTCGGTATTTCCCATTTGAACCCTCTGCCTCCATTCTGTTAAATTCTTAGCTAAGAAGGCATTATTTAGAGATTCTAGGTGTTTTGAAACAACTTTATCTCCATTAGATTTTAGGTATATCTAATCTCCTTTTACCTTCAATTATCAGAAAAAGTTGCTCCTACGTAGCAATCTGTATCTAATCTTGTCCAATCTTCTATGGCCACACATTAAAACATTAGAATTATATGCTTCCATTTTACAGGGAAGAGACCTATCAGTGGTTATGCTTTCTACAGTGTTGCAGTAGGCTATCATTCTTCGTGTTCAATGCATATCCTCCTTCTATTTCTAATTTATATGCATCTTTTTTCTCCTTCTAAGTATATCTTGTCATTCCAATATTTTCCCTTCCCATGCATTTTCAATATTTTCCTTTTCAATCTAAAATACAAACGCTTATTCTCTTTTATTACTTAGGTATGGTGGAACCATTACTAACCAAATAAAGAGACTTGGTGCATCCTGTGATTGGACCAGAGAACGTTTTACCCTTGATGAACAGCTGAGCAGTAAGACTGCCTTCCATTCAGTAAAACTCCCATCAACTCTCTGGTGCGAACGTGTCTACATAATATGGATATCAACTCTCTAGGCTAGCAAGCTATGAATTCTCTAAGGGGCTCTTCAGTTCATCTGTCTTCTTACTTTGTCATTCTATGCACTGTTTCCCGATAATATTTATTACATCTGGATGTACCTGGTCCTGTGTCAAGATGTAGATGAATACTAGTCTAGTGATAAAATGTGTATTATTTCTTGTTTGTTATATATATATCATCAATTTTCATAATGGGAGTCTAAATTTTAAAATTTCGATTGTTGCAGGAGCAGTAGTTGAAGCATTTATAAGGCTTCATGAAAAAGGGTTAATCTATCAGGGTACACACTGCTTTTCCAAAAAATAATATGATTTTAGTTTGCAAAAGATAGATACTTTTGCTTGATCCAATGAGCTATCCTTGCCAACTCTGTTGTTTTGATGAAAGTAGACTTGCCTCAAGAACTTCATGACTTTAATTTTTCCGAGAGTAGTATTGCCCTTTTCTATATTATGTTTTGGGTTTTTTATTTTTCTATTCGGTTGAGGGTTGTGGTGGCGTTGAGAGTATGTGGTAGTTCTTCTGCGATAGAGTATGTTTTCCTTTTATTTCCTTTTGGCCCGTCTTTTGAATAGATATTGTCTCTGATGACAACCAAAATTTAATGGTATCATAGATGAATTTGCTTTACGAACAGCAAAAACAACGTCTTGGCTGTGAGAAAGATAATGGAAGGATGTGGGGAGCTAACCTCGGGGTATATGTACGGCACAAAATACAACAACAACAACAACAACAAAAAACCCAGTTTAATCCCATACATGAGGTCTGGGGAGGGTAGTGTGTACGCAGCCTTACCCCTATCCTAAATGAACGGCACAAAATGAACATCTACATTCCACTTGGTTGTGTTGATAAGAATTGTTCAATCCTTTATTATAAGCTTTCCCAATCATTGTTGCTGAAGGATAGCGGTTTGCGGAGACAAATTTCAACATTCTGCAGCATACACAATTGCTAAGCATTTTTCTCTTCGTCGGATGTTGACGACTGAAGTTATTCCTGTTCCTCTAATTTTACTTGATCTTTATAGAAGCAAAACTGCTACTCTGGAGCATTCAAACCTAAAGTACTTCTATGTAGAGCTGAAAGTAATTTGGAGCATCTTGTTGAGACATAATATAATTAAGTAGTAAAAAGTGTGTTCCCTATAAGAGCTTAAGCTTTTAAATGAGATGGTTACACATTTCAACATGGTACCAGCGCAAGTAAGAGGTCCTGAGTTCAAATCTCACCGCCACCCAAAAAGCAAAAGATATTCCATGTCTTGGGCCCATGAAAAAAAGGAAGAAAAGAATCAGGTGTATAAGTGAGGGGGCATCTTGAGACATAACATATATCAGTTAGAAGTGTGCTTTCTCTAAGAGCTTAAGCTTTTAGATGAGATGGTCATACATTTCAACACTTCCTTTAGAAGCATGAACCCTGGATGACTTGCCTGTCTAACTTATGGACTCATATTGCATTGGATCTCTTCACATGGAAAAAGTAGTGCTGTTGATAAACCCTTCAGGGTCAAATAGCATTTGAACTGCACTGTTTTTAATCTAATACTGGACTCGACTCACCAGTCTTTCTGCAAGATGCATAACAAGTAAACCTAAATGTTCTTCTGGATGTCAACTTTCACCTAAATCCCTTAGCTGTCAAATCGGAAATTTGCAGGTTCTTACATGGTTAATTGGTCTCCTAATTTGCAGACTGCAGTTTCAGACTTGGTATGCTATTTATGCAGTTGGAAATACTTGCATCTTCTATGCTTCTCTTGTTAATTAGTGGTTAAATCTCAGTGGTTAACAGAATTTCTTTTCCACCTCAGGAAGTAGAGTATTCTGAAGAACCTGGTACACTTTATTACATCAAGTATCGTGTTGCTGGAGGTTCAAAGTAAAGACATGTACTTGCAGCTAATCACTTTTATTTTCTTCTTGACTTCAGTTTAATGCTGTAAACTATCCATTTAAGTGATCTTTGAAATGGTAGTATGGATATGAGACTTTCACCAGTCCAGTAGCTTCAGTGACTTTATACTTTTTGTCTTGCTGCTAAGAGGGTTTTCTTTTTCACTAAGTTGCCCAATCCGTGCCCTAGCTTTGTTTGCTTTCAGCCGCAATCAAATCTAGCTATTTCACTCAAAAGAAATTGGTATGAACAAGTCTTTTTTGTTTTTGACGCAATATATATTAAGATAAGTTCTGTATTTCGTAAACTATTGTTTGGTTTATAAAAACTACATAAAATATTTTCCTCAAGGAAATGGTTTACAGTAAATACAGAAACAGCTTATGTCTTTTAAGGGAGTATCAATGCGATATTAGCTGCTTATCATCATCATTCAAACAGCAAGCCAATGCCACGACCAATTAGATTTCGGAATCAGTTTATGAAATAGCTTTCTTCTGTATAACATTTCCCACAGTAAAATTTTCAGAACTTTTATGTTGTAAATAGGGCTTCACTCTAGTCAGACACAAGTGAAATGCTGTTTCACTTAATGTATCTTTTGGTCACACAATATTAGAAAATTGAACACGCTTTCAAGTTATTGATAACATGATTTTCAATTTGTAACTGCTCGCTGCGAGCCTTAATTGTAGCTGAGATTCTAATTTTCCTATCAGCCAAGTTCTGTGCTTATTTTTCTTCACTATTGGGCTTTGGCTATTTGCTGTTCTGTGTAGCTTATAAAAGGGTTTATCCAGTTAATTGCTTTATGAGCAACGTAATTCTTTTTCCCAATGTTCTAATTTGGTTATTTCTTATTAATTTTTTAAAATTTTTGGTGCAGGAATGACTATTTGACAATTGCAACCACACGCCCAGAGACTTTATTTGGTGATACTGCTGTTGCTGTTAATCCTCAGGTATGTCGCCCTTAACTATATCTAATCAGAATTCAGAAATGATTTTTCTCAAAAGAGGGGAAAAATTATTGCTCCTGTTACATTTCATATGACGATATTTGACTGGAAATGGAGTAAGTTAATTCGATTTATATATTAGAAGAAAATACCTTATAAAGATAGTATATTAATGTAATGGGTTTCATACAGTAAACATTACTGTACATGTTTAATACATTACTGGAAATGGGCTGTTGTCTCCTTATATGGTTTTGGGCAATCCTTATCTCTTGACCTAGCTTTGGGTTTGAGTTAGGTCTAAGGTCCATTTTCTTATCGGAAAGCATAGAAAAGGTCTGGTTTGCATCAACCCAAAATGTTCTAAGCCTTGGAGGATGAAGGCCTTTTAAGTGCGTTATCGCAGAAGTTTATGTTGGCAAAGTAAGTCTGCCTTGCCCTCGAGCCTAGAATAAGCAATCGCCAGATTAAACTCTACTAACACATGCTTGAATTGTTAGAATTCATGCTCGTGAATTCGTATCCAAGCATTTTATGGTGTCTCAGTAGTTGCTAATTGTGTTCTATTGATAGTTTTGCACATTGGGGTTTCTCATTTATGAATATTGTGTCATAAGATGTCACTTCCTCCTCAAGTTTTAACTATTTGAGAAAGAAGAATTTTTTTGCTTGCCTATGCCCTTAGTATGCCTACCTGCACATTCCTATGTGCTGGCCGAATTGAATTATTCTGATGAAAAACTGAACACATGGAAGAGTGCTTTGCTTACAGTCTATTTGGTCGCATTGTATGTCATCACGTCATGTATGAAGAATTTAATCAAGAGAAGTTGGTAATTTTTCTTGTGTCTTGTATAACTGTTTTCTATATATAGAGTCAAATGATTCTACAGAGAAATCGGAATCCCTTTCCATGTGAATCTGCATTTGATGTATTGGTGATGCTGTTTTGCAGGATGAACGTTATGCTAAGTTTATAGGAAAGCAGGCTATTGTGCCCTTGACATTTGGTCGCCATGTGCCAATTCTCTCTGACAAGGTAGGAAAAATACTTCTCCTCTAGTGAGACTAGGTTTGACTTCTCTTCGAGCTCAAAGTATATGATGTGATCTCTAATGGTAGGTGAAGTGTCACCTGGAGGAATGAGTCACAAGTTTTTAATCTTGTCAGCCCATACATTGTAACTATTTCTCTGAAATTTGAGTCAAGAACTGATGCCCATGCATATATCTGTTGTCAAAGGCACGCTTAAAGCGTGGTTAAATCCCTGAAGCAAGGCGCAAAACATGTTGAGCGCTTCACCTTGCTTAGCGAGCGCTTCAGTGTTGTCACCTAGTCTCTAAGGCATACTTTTACTTGCCAATGAGCGTTATCCTAAAGAAACGACACTAAAAAAACGATATTTCACTTCTGTGAGAAGTATACCACGGAAAAGTTCTATTAATTATTTCTTAAGTGTTGTACAATGCCCTATTTATATATAGTGATTATATAATAATAGGTATCTACTTCCCGATGTGGGACACTATATATTACTAACCATTTAACACTCCCCCTCAAGCCGGTGCATATAAATCATATGTACCGAGCTTGTTACGGATGTAACTAATACGAGAACCACTACCAGTAAGAGACTTGGTGCAAAATATCAGCAAGCTGATCTTTCGACTTCACAAACTTGTAATAATATCTCCTGAGAGTCTTTTTTCTCTGACAAAGTGACAGTCGATCTCATGTGTTTAGTCCTCTTATGGAGCACCGAATTTGGGCAATATGAAGAGCAGCTTGATTATCACACACCAGTTCCATCTGTCTGACTTGTCCGAACTTCAACTCCTTTAGCAACTGCTTGATCCAAACTAACTCACACGTTGCCAGAGCCATGGCTCAATATTCTACTTCTGTGCTAGATCGAGCCACTACATTCTGTTTCTTGCTTTCTCAAGAGACAAAATTACCTTATACTAGAACATAACAAGTGATCCTGCCCAATCAGCATATGTGTACCCAACAATCTGCTCATGGCCTCGATCCTCGAATAGTAATCCTTTACCCGGAGCTGACTTTATATACCGAAGAATACGAACAACTGCATCCCAATGACTATCACATGGAGAATCCATAAACTGACTTACAACACTCACAAGAAAAGAAATGTCAGGTCTAGTTAGGTAATTTAATTTGCCAACCAATCTCCTTTATCTCGCAGAATCGCTAAGAAGCTCCCCCCTGTCCGGGCAGAAGCTTAACATTCAGATCCATAGGAGTGTCAACAGGTATGCAACCCATCATTCTTGTCTCCTCAAGAATGTTTAAGGCACTTCCGCTGTGAAATAATAATACCGGAGCTAGACTGAGCGACCTCAATACCTAGAAAATAGTTCAATTGCCCAGATCCTTAGTCTAGAAGTGCCGAAAGAGATGCTGCTTCAGATAGTAATACCATCCTGATCATTGCCAGTAATAACAATATCATCAACATAAACCACCAGATAAATACACAGATTATGAGTAGAATGCCGAAAAAACATAAAGTGATCAACTTCACTACGAGCCATGCCGAACTCCTAAATAACTGTGTTGAACTTACCAAACCAAGTTCCAGGAGATTGTTTCTATCCATAGAGTGACCTGCGTAATCGACATACAAAACCACTAGACTCCCACTGAGCAACAAAATCAGGTGGTTGCTCCATATAAACTTCTTCCTCAAGTTCACCATGGAGAAAAACATTCTTAATATCTAACTGATAAAGAGGCCAATGACGAACAACAACCATGGACAAAAAGAGGCGAACATATGCTACTTTAGCCACGGGAGAGAAAGTGTCACTATAATCAAAGCCCAAATATCCGAGTTTATCCTTTTGCCACAAGACGAGCCTTAAACCGATCAACCTGGCTAGTCGGGCCGGCTTTTACTGCATAAACCCAACGACAACCAACGATAGAACTTACCCGAAGGAAGAAGAACAAGCTCCCAAGTGCCACTCGCATGTAAAGACATCTCGTCAACCATGGCTTGTCGCCATCCTGTATGAGATAATGCCTCACCTGTAGACTTAGGAATGGAAATAGTGGACAAAGATGAGACAAAGGCATAATGAGGTGATGATAGACGATGATAACTTACACGACATAATGGGGATTAGGATTAAGTGTGGATCATACACCTTTTCGGAGTGCAATTGGTGGACTAGGAGGAGACAAGTCCGCAGTAGGTGCAGAATCTGATGCAGGACGTGAATCATCTGGGCCTGATGCTGGACGTGGACGACGATAATAAGTCAAGAGTGGTGGCCTTGTGGGTAGGGATGTAGGAGGAGCACCTGTAGGCTCCTTAAAAGTCTATATAGGTAGTAATGGTTGTGGTGGTGCTGTGGATGTGGATTCCTCACAAGTAGGTACATGTAATACCTCAGATATATTACGATGATCAAAAGAAGTATAGTAAGGTTGTGACTAAAAAAATGTGACATCTGACATAAGATACCTAAGAAGGTCATGTGAGTAGTAGCGATACCCCTTTTGAACCCGAGAATAGCCAAGGAAGGCACACTTAAGAGCACGAGGAGCTAACTTATCTTTCCCGGGAGCTAAGTTGTGAACAAAACATTTACTCCCAAAAACACGAGAAAGAGAGTATAAGGGTGACTTAAGGAACGATACGGAATGTGGAATCTGATTCTGGATAGCAGACGAGGGCATCCGATTAATTAAGTAACAAGCTGTAAGAACTGCATTGTCCCAAAAACGTAGTGGAACATGGGACTGAAGGAGAAGTGTGCGAGCAATTTCATTGAGATCATGCCTATTTTTTCTCTTTGCTACCCTATTCTGCTGAGGGATATACGGACAAGATGTTTGATGGATAATTCCTTGAGAGGTCATAAACTGCTGAAATTGAGAGGATAAGTATTCTAGAGCATTATCACTACGAAAAATGCGAATAGAAACACCAAATTGATTTTTAATTTCAGCACAAAAATTCTAGAAGATGAGAAACAACTCGGAACGATCTTTCATTAGGAAAATCCAAGTACATCTGGAGTAATCATCAATGAAGCTAACAAAATAACGAAATCCGAAGGTTGAACTAACTCTACTAGGACCCCATATATTAGAATGAGCTAAAGAAAAAATAGACTTGGAACGACTCTTAGCACTACGCGGAAAGGTGGCTCGGGTATGTTTCCCAACTTGACACGACTCACAATCTAATGTAGACAAACTAGACAAACTAGGTACCATCTTCTGAAGCTTGGAGAAACTCAGATGTCCTAAACGTCTGTGAATTAGGTCTGGATGATCTGTAATTGGACATGTTGTGGGGGGATTGAGTGAATTAAGGTAGTAAAGGCCTTGTGATTCACGCCCTGTGCCAATCCTCTGCCCCGTACTGCGGTCCTGCATAATAAAAGAATCATCAATAAAATATATACCACAATGGAGGGTTCGAGTCAAACGACTAACATATGCAAGACTAAAAGGACAACTAGTGACATAAAGAACGGAATCTAGAGTGACAGAAGATGAAGGATTAGCTTCCAACTCCTTTTGCTTTAGTTTGGAACCCATTGGCTAAATTAACAATAGGAAAAAACTGTGGATACACAATATTCGACAAACGTGATTTATTACCAAAGATATGATCAAAAGCTCCCGAGTCTATGACCCACTGTCCAAGAATACTAGATTGAAAAGCACAAGCAAAAGAATCGCCAGCAACAGAAAATCCCTGGTTATCTATAGTCTTGGCGTGAGCAAAATGAGCGTTTCTGGGTGCCATGTAAAGAATAGCACATTTCACGAGTGTGTCCAAGTTTATTACAATAAGAGCACTTGGGCCAAGATCTCCCAAAGCGACCTCTTCCTCATCAATTCTCTGTAGCCCGAGATGTCCGATTTTCCATTGTTTGAGATGCGAGAATAGAGGAGTCAACAGTTGGTGGTGAGACCACTGTGTGACTGGCTGGCGCAGCAAGACGAAGCAATCGAGAGAATAGTTCATCAACTATAGGGACGGAAGGACTAGCCAAAATTTGGTCTCTCACCGAGTCAAGGTCATTAGGCAGTCCAATAAGTGTAAGAACTAAAAACATCTTCTGTTGTTGCTCTTGTTGTTTTTCAACACTAGCAGTGACTGACATCAACTTCTCAAATTCCTCCCTAACTGCCTGCACTAGTCCCAAGTAGGTAGACATATACAATTTATATTTCTTTAAGTTTGTCATCTGAGATATCACATCCTAAAAACGGGATATGTCATTAGTGTATAAAGTACGAGCCTTCTCCCAAACTGAATAACATGTCTGAAATAGACGAAACAAAGGCATTTCTTGGAATCAATCGATCGCCACAACAAACTACATAATTGATCACAATTTTCTCCCATAGTGATTTGGCCTTTTCATCTCCATCACTAGTCTTCTTGGCCAGGTGATCTTGAACACCTTGACCCTTGCACCGCAACTCAACAGAAGAAGCCCAGGCTAAGTAGTTTGAACTTCCTATTAAGGGTTTCGAAGTAATCATCAAACTTGAATTTCCAAAACCCATGCTTTTAGAACCAACAACATCAAGTCCCAAAGACATTGTTGGACCAAGTAGCACATACAATCAAGAACAATAAAAAGGCTCACAGGAACTGTGAAGAAAAAATACTGTATCTCGCCGGAAACAAAAAAGTTGCCAGAAGTCTCGCCGGAAAATTTTGAAAAGTGATCGGAATAAAAAGAAAATAGTAGGATAGGCTCGGAAAAGGTAGGCGACCATACTGTTCTAAAGAACTTTTTCAAAAAGTGACCGGCAAAGGCTCCATGCCCTGACGCGTGGAGTAGATCTCGCCGGAATTTCTGACCTCTGATCAGCACGTGAGAGCGCGTGAGGAGTCGGTTGCCCGAGATTTTTTCTAGGGTTTGGTTGTGGAAGGCTGGGGACCCTATGGTGGTGTTGGTTTTCACACAACACCAACAGATGACGCAATCAGCCCTACAAAGTCGCCGGAATTTGACGCACGACGACTGTTTGACTTTCCCATGTGTCTCACTCACGCTCTGATACCATGTGAGAAGTATAGCACGAAATTTTTTTATTAATTATTTCTGAAGTGTTGTACGACGCCCTATTTATATACAGTGATTACATAATAATGGGTATCTACTTCCCGATGTGGGACACTATACGTTACTATCTATTTAACATCTTCATACTACCTTTTTCAATTTCCTTGTCCACATATTTGTTATTCGTGCTTATATTTTTTAGTCTTGGACTACATATACTATTTTGTATTTTTTTCTCCATTTGTATGTTTCTTCATTAAAGGCCACGCTTTAATTGTGTTTTGCGCTTAAAGCCCCGACAGACCTTAGAGCTTTTTTGCGCTTTTTTGCCTTTGATAACACTGATACAAGTGGCTCTCCTCCGTAGACCATATCTATTGTTATTTCTTGCGCCTATTCTGCTATCTACTCTCCTTCCATGCTTACCTTCTCTTATTTCTTTTTGGATGCCTACTAGTCATTATACAAAGTTTTGATGGCCTGTGTTAGAGAATTTATTAGCCGTCAGCAGTACAATAGTTCCGAAAGGGGTTATAATGTCCTAGGATATTCCACATGTTGCCTTAAAGTTTTGGATTAGATAATCAGATTCTTTCCCATGGTATAAGGACTGAATTTCTGTTTGCCTGTATTCTTTCCTACCTATTCTATCCCTTTGGGCTTCCTCTCTTAACTTAACCTTTTGAGCCAGCCTACTCCCTCTCCTCCAGGCCCACTTCTTATCTTTATGAGTGTCCAGATGAGTACATTCGCTCTGCTCCAGGCCCACTGTTCCTGTTAAACTTCGTCACACTTCTAAAAAGAAGAAAAGATATAAAAAGATCTTCAGTTCACATGTTAACCTTGGAACTTGGTTACATTTAGGAGAGGACGTTAGAGAACCTCTCCCACGTTGGTTGCATAATGGTTTCTAAAGGAGTTATATGTTCTGGGTTTAGATTATTTCACTGCTTGGCTCTTTCATTGTGGATGGTTTAGATGCTTGGGTGCAAGTTTGTCCTATAAAAGTTTAGAAGATTTTGATCCTTAACTCTACATTTCTATATTCAAACATAAGGCTCATTGGAACAAAAAATGTTTAAGATGTTTTCCTTTTTCCATTTGAAAGAATTGTAAGGTTGTTAGGGTAAGTTTTGCTAATGCATGATTTATTACAGTATGTCGACAAAGACTTTGGAACTGGTGTATTGAAGATAAGTCCTGGACATGATCACAATGATTACCTCCTTGCTCGCAAGCTTGGTCTTCCTATACTTAATGTGATGAATAAAGATGGGACCCTAAATGAGGTGGCTGGGCTATATGCGTAAGTAACAAGCTTCTTTCCTATTGTTAGAGCACTGTTGGTTTTTGAAAGATTATAATTTGTTTTGTGCATGGTTATTCCATTTTTTCAGTGGCCTTGACCGGTTTGAGGCAAGAAAGAAACTTTGGTCAGATCTTGAGGAGTCGGGTTTGGCTGTGAAGAAAGAGGCTCACACTTCACGAGTTCCTAGATCCCAGCGTGGTGGAGAAGTGCGACTCTTATGTTCTGCTCTTTATTATGTGAAAGTGATAAAGAAGAAATAATTCCTTTATCCAGGCTTTGTTCTCACGTTACTTTTGTTTTCAGATTATAGAACCTCTAGTGAGTAAGCAATGGTTTGTCTCGATGGAGCCTTTGGCTGAGAGGGCACTTGAAGCAGTTTCAAAAGGAGAATTGACTATTATGCCTGAACGATTTGAGAAGGTATGGAGATCATATTGGTAACTGTCTTGCTTCATATGGCTAAAAAATCATTTACTTTTGAGCTTTTTTTGTAAGCTCTTCTCTGTTTATACTTTCATTGTTTGAGTTTCTTAGGCTTCGAAAAATGCTAGATGTTGCCTCACATTCAACTTGAGGGAATCGACTGCTTTTCATGTGCTCAATAATATTATACAAGAAAAAGTTGTTGCTTAAACTGTTTTGTCTATTACGCGGGGTTTCCATTAGCTTCTTATTCACTTTTTGCATCTAAGCCTTCTACATATTTTGATTCTATTGGTCTTTCTGATCAACGGAAAGCTTTTTGTTGGGATAATCCAGTAGGTGAAGAGTCTGAGGACCGCATCCATGGAGTTGTTGGGGAGAATGAAAGCACTAGAGCTGGTGATATATCATTATATGAGGCTTACAGACATGCTCTTGTTGTATTAGCAGTAAATTATATTTGTGGAACAAGTTGAGAATGTGTATTTTTGCTAATGAAGCTATGGTATTTGTTAAGGATGTATTCACTTATCTGGTAATCTAGCTTTAGTTGCACCAAAAAGTTAAAAGTTTGAGAACAGCCTGATTGCCTATCATCCTCGACTAGTTTTAGTAGGTTTTCATTTGCCTAATTATGTGTGTTCTCTCCTGATGTGCTGCAGATATATAACCACTGGCTCTCGAATATCAAGGATTGGTGTATAAGCAGACAGTTATGGTGGGGACACCGAATACCAGTTTGGTATGTTTCTGGTAAAGACTGTGAAGAAGAATATATTGTTGCAAGGAGTCACAGAGAAGCTCTCTCAAAAGCCCAAGAGAAGTATGGGAAAAATGTCGAAATATATCAGGATCCAGATGTTCTTGATACCTGGTTTTCGAGGTTGTTTGTTTAACTTGCTTATTTCCTCTTGAACTCCACTTGGGTATTTTTATGAAGCATTTGGATGTTTATTAATCTAGAATAAAAAATCCATCCTTTTGAACAATGTAGACTTCTATGTTTTGTCGCAATTTACAGTTCAAAGCTCCATGTCTTAGCTAGCTGTCTCCCAAGCTTCTTCAAGGTTTCTGGAATAAGTTTTCATTGTTATTCTTGTCTTATTTGTCACAGAAACTCAGTCTTATCTTATTATCACTTGGTGTCGACAGTTGGCTATGAGCTTGTCAGCTCTATTCATCACCAATAGGGGCCAATGTTCATCAATAAGCGCCAACTGCTGTTCTCATTTTCGATTTTGTTTCAATGATATTATTGGTTCTCCTTTTTTCTCTAATATTCTCAATTATCATCTTTGCCCTTCAACATGCATCAAGCCTTTCTTTTGGGATATATTTCGTAATTTTGTAAATCTGATGCTTCTGAGTTTATTCTCTATCAGCACCACATTATCGTATCTCAAGAGAAGTGTGTTGTTTCTTCTCATCTTCTTTTCTGCAACTGTGAAATTTTGACGTTAATTTAATTGTTATTTCGATTTTATGCATTTTAAACCTTCAGTCTTCGCTTTTGATGCTACTGGAATTTTCTACTTCTGCTTTTCATTAAACTACGAATTTGATAATATTTTGCTTTCTGGTTTAAATTACTGGCAGTCTTCACATGATTTTGGTCCATGTGGTTGCTGAGTTTCTAGTATCTCTGATTGAAGTCATTGTTCTTTCCTTTCAGTTCATTGTGGCCCTTCAGCACTCTTGGATGGCCAGATGAGTCAGCGGAGGATTTCAAGCGGTTCTATCCAACTTCCGTTCTTGAAACTGGGTTTGTACTTATTCCCTTTTCTTTTCTATCCCCAGACCCACTTGTGGGATTTTACTGGGTTGTTGTTGTTGTTTCATAAGGGAGTTCAAGGGTTTGCATTCTTCAACTTTTCTGCATCTCCTAATGGATGAGTTATTTACCATTTGATTTCCCATAGTTCAATGTATAACCCCCAACTTTTTTGGCTGATCTTTCCTCTTCCCGTCCTGCACTGCACAGCCTTGAATTTCCCCTGCTCTCTTTCTCTCTCGCATTGATAGCAGCAACGAGAATATAAGGAGACCTAAGGTTCCGACATACACATGAGGTTCAGAAATGGACATGCTAGAGAAATAACTATAAAGTAAAACCCTCCGAATACTGCTACTGACAATAACACAAAAATCCTAACCTTAGTGATGATTGAAACAGCACACACCTTTGTCTGCAATGAAATACACGTAAAACTTTTTCTTGGCAATTTTTCGTTTTGATTTGCTATTACTACGTCATTTAAATTTTATTTGTTGCGAATTATATGTCTTGCAGTTAATTATTTGTTACAAAACTTGTCAGGTTTATGGTAGATATTTGAGTTTTCTCTTCTTTCTGCAACTGTTGATTTAAGCTTTGGATAGGATTAGGGATCCTGATATTAATATACCTACTAGACTCAATTCCATAGTAAATCTTGTTCCCTTCAATCACTTAGTCCAAATCCATCTAGCAATCAAGATGGAAAAACAATGGAAGTATCCTTCCTGTCCATTTAACAAACCTATTGATGGAAATATGCAACTTCACTTGGTGTTAAACAAAAAGAAAGAAAGTAGATACATGCATTATTTATGATCTTAGTTTATGCTGGTGACGAGATGTTATCACTTAGACCTTGAATTCGATATGGTTCCTTCTTTCCTATTTGAGGATGTTTAGTGCCTTGAAAGAAAAATCGGGAGGTCCCTCCATCTAAAGTTAGGTGAGGTAACCTAATTTTACTACCTTGGTTAATAGAGCAACTATTGACTTCTGTTACATTTACTTGAAATGGGGCCAACAGTGGAGAGGCTTTTTGATGAATTCAAATTAGGAGGGACCCTATTTTATATGAAGCAAAAATATTAGTATATAAGAATAGAAGTACATTTTTTAGCTCATAAAGCGCTACAAATATGCAACATGAATTACTAATGGCTGCATAATTCATTAATACTGGTATACTTAAAGTTGGTTTTTACTTTCTAAGAAATTTGAAAGAAAGTTGACTTTACATCATGCCGAGCTTCTTTGTTCCGGCTGCTACTCATGTCGGTGGATTCTATATGCCCATGGCATTAGATTGATTAAGCCAAAAGTTACGAGTTATACCTAGCAGTTCTTTGAGATGAAGGAATTTCAATTTAGTGCTTGGCTCTACTAGTGAGACAGTCTATGTAGGATTTGTTTCTAGCAACCAACCTCCCAAAATAAAAAAGAAGGGAAAACTCAACTGAATTAAAAAATAAAGTAAATTGTGAAATACGAGAGAAGGGAAGCGATGTTATTTTTTACCTTTTAGTTTGATAACCGAGAAATACACTGTTTAACGATTTGAAACTTGGTGGATAATTGG
This sequence comes from Nicotiana attenuata, assembly GCF_001879085.1. Taxonomy (NCBI): domain Eukaryota; kingdom Viridiplantae; phylum Streptophyta; class Magnoliopsida; order Solanales; family Solanaceae; genus Nicotiana; species Nicotiana attenuata. Next base: position 28,782,672 of record NC_031994.1, read on the forward strand.
CCCATCCCTCTACCCTTCTCCACTTAAATGCTAGACATGGTTTCCTAGTAGGATATGAACTCGTGTTGTGCACTTGCTATACATTTGTGCACCGTGCTGTACTCCTTTCGCCGTTGGCCAAAGCTTTGGGTTTGAGATGTATTGATCACTTGACGATACCGGTGAATATAAGTACATATTTATAGGTGTGAGATATAATCAATGATGAGAGACAAACTTATATTGACTCTTCATTGTAACGTTCTAACACAATAACATGCACCATCAGACTCAAGTTGAGGAAGAGAAGTCAAATTGTGTCCATTTATTTGTAATGTTAGAGAATTAATGTATATAGGATGATTAGTCCCACAATTGGAATAAGAGTAGTATGTATTGTGTAGAATGTAGATATGAATAGGGGGCCTTGTATTATAGCAAATGGCTGAGTATCAATAATATTTTTCCGTGCTATTTCTCACCTGGTATCGGAGCTTTCGTGAGAGAGTTTATCATTGTGCAACATACCGGCGCCTCTGAAAAAAAAAAATAAGAAATCACTCACCGTGCAATTTTTCTGGCGACTGAGAGTTATCCTCCTACATTGTCAAACGATTAGATCTTGGTCTCTATAGGTGTTATGCAAAATCCGACAACACCATCAAATTTAGCATGGTCCGGCGACCAAACCCCACAAAACCCCGCCGGTAGATTCCCTTCCATGCGCCCCTATGCTCCATGCAAAAGTAGAATGCTGGTAAAATATAGAGTGATTAGCTTCACTATGAGTCATGCTAAATTCCTGAATAACTATGCTGAACTTATTAAATCAGGCTCGAGGAAACTGGTTCAGACCATAGAGGGACCGACTCAACTGACATACAAGGCCGGTAGATGGATTTTGTTACCTAATCCTTACTAAATCACATAGACTCATATCTCGTCCTCCTTTAATAGCTTGTCTTGTCATTGAGTGATCAGATTTATTGCATAAAGGGTTGGGACATCCAAGTTTATCAAAACTTCAGAAAATGGTATTTGGTTTGTCTCACTTGTCTACTCTAGAGTGTGAGTCATGTCAGCTCGGTAAGAATACTCGCTCCCATTTTCCTCGGCGTCTTGATAATCGGGCAGTTACCTTTCACTTTAGTCCATTCAGATGTTTGTGGTCGTAGTGGTTCAGTTCTACCTTGGGATTCCGCTACTTTGTCAATTTCATTGATGAATATTCTAGGTGCACTTGGATACTCTTGGTGCAAAATTGATTTGAGTTATTTTCTATTTTTCAGATCTTCCATGCTGAAATTCAAAATAAATTTGGAATTTCTATCTGCACATTTCGTAGTGATAACGTTCCAGAGTATTTGTCATTCTCCATTTCAGCAGTTTATGAATTCTTGTGGGATTATTCATCAAATATCTTGTCCATACACATCTCAACAAAATGGGGTAGCTGAAAGGAAGAATTGACATCTCATTGAGACTACTCGTAATCTACTCATACAATCTCATATTCCGTTGCGCTTTTTGGGGGGATGCAGTCTGTACATCTTGTTATCTTATTAATCGTATGCCATTCTCAGCTATCCAGAATCAAATTTCATTCTCTGTCTTGTTTCCCTATTCACCTCCCCCCCCGCATATCTTTTGGGGGACGTGTTTTGTTGATAACCTTACTTAGGAAAAGATAAGTTAGCTACCCGTGCTCGTAAGTGCGTATTATTAGGATACTCGAGAACGCAAAAGGGATATTGATGCTATTCACTTGATCTCCAACGGTGCCTTATGTCTGCTGATGTTACCTTCTTTGGAACCCAATCATACTTCACTAGTCCAAGTGATGACTTAGACATCTCTGAGGTGTTACCAGTTTCATCTTTTGGAGATTCAGGCACTCTCTCTCCTTCATCTTCTACAGCTCCGGCTCCACCACCTACATCTCCACTTTCATCACCTACAGCTACAACTATAGCTACAACTCCACCACCTTACAGCTCCATCTCCATCACCTATAGCTTTAGTTTCATCACCTACAGGTCCAGTTCAACCTTCTATAGCTCCTGACTTATTATCGTCGTCAATGTCCAGCATTTGGTCCAAATGATTCACGTCCTGTATCGAATCTTTCACCTACTGCGAACTTGTCTCCTTATAGTCTACTGATCGCACTTTGAAAAAGTATTCAATCCACTCTTAACCCTAATTCCCATTATATTGGTTTGAGTAATCATCGTTTATTATCACCCCATTATGCCTTTGTTTCATGTCCTCTATTTCTATCTCTAAGTCCATAGGTGAAGCTCTATCGAACCCTGGATGGCGACATGCTATGATTGAAAAAATATATGCTTTACATGCTAGTGATACTTGGAGCTTGTTGCTCTACTTCCAGGTAAATCTACTGTTGGGTGTCAGTGGGTGTATGCAGTCAATGTTGGTTCAGATGGTCAAATTGATCGCCTTAAAGGCCACTTGGTTGAAAAAGGTTTTACTCAGATATTTGGGCTTGATTACAGTGTTACTTTCTCTTCCATGGCTAAAATAACATTGGTTCGCCTTTTCTATTCATGGCTGCTGTTCGCCATTGGCCTCTCTCTATCAGTTGGACAGTAAGAATGTTTTTACGACCTTGAGGATGGAGTTTATATGGAGCAACTACCTAGTCTTGTTGCTCAGGAAGAGTCCGGTGCCCTTGTTTGTCGGTTGTGCCGGTCGCTCTATGGTCTAAAATAGTCTCCTCGAGCCTGGTTTGGTAAGTTCAGCACAATTGTTCAGGAATTTGGCATGACTCGTATTGAAGCTGATCACTCTGTGTTTTACGGGCATTCTGCTTCAAATTTGTGTATTTATTTGGTGGTTTATGCTGACGATGTCGTTATTACCGGCAATGATCTGGATGGTATCACTAGTTTGAAGCAACATCTCTTTCAGCACTTCCAGACAAAGGATATGGGCAATTAGAAGTATTTTCTAGGTATTGAGGTCGCTTAGTCTAGCTTAGGTGTTATTATCTCACAACGGAATATGCCGTGGACATTCTTGAGGAGACAGAAATGACAAATTGTAGACCCATTGACACTCTTACGGATCCGAATGCTAAACTTTTGCTAGGACATGCTCCCTCTTAGTGATCCTACAAGATACATGAGGTTGGTTGATAAGTTGAATTATCTCACAATGATTAGATCTGACAAATCCTTTCATGTGAGTGGTGTTGTAAGTTAGTGTATGGACTCTCCCTGTGATAGTCATCGGGATGCAGTTGTCCGAATTCTTCGTTATGTGAAACCAGCCCCAGGCAAAGTAGCATTGTTCGAGGATCGAGGTCATGAGCTGATAGTTGGATACACAGATGCTAATTGGGCAGGATCAACTTCTGATAGACGTTCTACGTCCTGATATTGTGTTGTAATAGGAGGTAATTTAGTGTCCTGGAAGAGTAAGAAACAAAATGTGGTTGCTCGATCTAGTGCAGACGCAGAATATCGAGCAATGGCTCTGGCAACGTGTGAGCTAGTTTGGATCAAACAGATGCTCAAAGAATTGAAGTTTGAAAAAAATTGTTAGATGAAACTTGTGCGTGATAATCAAGCTGCCCTTCATATTGCATCAAATCCGGTGTTCTATGGAGGACTAAACACATTGAGATTGACTCTCACTTCATAAGAGAAAACATGTAAAGTGAGTAAACAAAATTTCATACTCAATCTCATAGATACATATAGAATTCTGCGAAAAGCCGTATTCGATGAAAGTCGTATGTACGGCTTGGAGGGAGATCTTTCATATCTTTCGAGATCCACCCTACAATATATGGGGTGAAAAATCCAAAATAAGTGATTTTAACCCGTATAAAAAAGAAAACGTATTCTTGAACCCCTTTCACGCTCATGTTATGTCGAGGTACTGCAGGAAAAAAAAGAAGCAAAATTCGATCCAATTTATCGTAATCAATTAGTTAACATGTTGGTTAATCATATTCTCAAACACGGATAAACCATTGGCTTATCAAATTATCTATCGAGCCGTGAAAAAGATTTAACAAAAGACAGAAACAAATCCACTATCTGTTTTATGTCAAGCAATACATGGAGTAACTCCCGATATAATAGTAAAAGCAAGACGTGTAGGTGGATCGATTCATCAAGTTCCCATTGAAATAGGATCCACACAAGGAAAAGCCTTGCCATTGCCACTCGTTGGTTATCAGAGGCATCCCAAAAACGTCCGGGTCGAAATATGGCTTTCAAATTAAGTTTCGAATTAGCGGATACTGTCAAAGGGAGTGGCAATGACATACACAAAAAGGAAGATACTCATAGTATGGTAGAGACAAATAGAGCTACGCAAAAAGGAAGAGACTCAGAATGGCAGAGGCAAATAGTGCGTTTGCATATTTTCGTTAATCCATGAACAAGATCTATACATCTCGTTCGGAAAAGTCTCTAGAGAAAAAGAAAGAAGCGGAATTGATCGATAGTTCTCGAACTCGAAACAAACGAAAAGGAAACGAAAGATGATTCAGGAGATATTGTTACAAAGTTTGTAAAGTCAAATCATCAGCTTGCAGATATTCTCATTGGTCCTCGTATTAGTTACATTTGTAACAAGCTCGGTACATATGACTTACATGCACCAGTTTGAGGGGAGTGTTAGAGAATTAATGTATATATGATGCTTAGTCCCACATTCTAATAGGAGTAGTATGTATTGTGTAGAATGTAGATATAAATAGGGCATCTTGTATTTTAGAAAATGAACGAATATCAATAATATTTTCCCGTGCTATTTCTCACATCTAAAAACACAAAATAATAAGTGGCACTGTTAACGGATAGCTTGCCGAACAGCTGCTGGAAGAATCTTGGGTTGCCTGAAATCTGAATATCCCTGGAAGAGTACACTGGAAAAATGGTTTGGACTGGACAAAAATAGCAGCAGGTTCCTGAGAGTGGTGACTGAAAAAAGGAATGGTGTTGCCGGTGCGATCACTGGAAAGAGGTGCTGTGCTGCCAGAACAGTTACAGGAAAGAGGCGCAGTACTCTTGGAACAGTTTGGTGCTGTTGGAACAGTTATCAATTACATGCAACAATAATCTTTGAAAAGAAACTTTTCCTTCCAAAGCTACTTAGTCCTCCAACTAGAAACTCTGTTCTATGTGAGAAATACTAGTAGAGAAGAAAAGAAATGTAATGATTACATGATAAACATGGAATACAAGACACCTATTTATAAGCGCGAGATAGCATCAACACGTTATATTGATCCAATGAGGGATAACTTAATAGTAACTCTAATGTTTTAGCTTTCACATACTAACACTTGACATTTAATATATCTAGGAATATATTTATTGATTTTTTCTTTTCCTTTGTTTCAAGAAAGTCAATAGGTTTCATATTTTTATTTTTAGTTTCTTTTCTAGCCTACCCTGTAATCCGACACTTGTATGTTACTATTGCATTTGACTCCCCTAGATATAGGGGCCTGTGGGTTGATTGGATTGCAAGACTGGCTGCCAATGGTCTCAATGTGTTCATTTTCGTTGATTTAGCAAATTACTAGGGAGCTTTTGTATTCTGGAAACACTTGTCATGTCTTTACTTCCAGCTCTTTTTCTCTTCTATGGTTAATTATTGCCATGTTTCAAAATTATAACAATTCTATACTGCCATAGTCTCTGAATAGTTACTTGGTAACAGGCACGACATACTGTTCTTTTGGGTGGCACGAATGGTGATGATGGGAATTGAGTTTACTGGGACTGTCCCCTTTTCAAATGTTTATCTTCATGGACTAATTCGTGACTCTCAAGTGAGTTCATGCTTTTAAGTTACTTGCTTTGAATGTTAGTCCTTAATCTTCTTGATCCAATTTTTCTGCATAATTTATTGACCATGCTAGTTGATTTATTGTTCAGTGCAGTTACTTGTCCTGTAAATACAATTCTCTTTTGTTTTGTACAAAATGTGCGTCTGGTTGTTGTACATTTGTCCTAAGCCGATGCGTTTAGTTAATTCACATTTCCCTTCCTGCTCTTCGCTACCGTTTCAGCATGAAGGTATGCCTAGTAACATTGTTTTACTACTTGTAAAGAAGAGCTTCTGCTGTTTCGGAGGAAAGAGAAAATTATATTCTTCCTAGTTCTCTGGTGGAAGTGTCCAACTTCTAAAAAAGTTGTTCCAGGCCCTGCATTGAAGTTAATATTTTACAGATATCCCCGAACTTCTCGTTGATTGGTCTTTGGATTGATGGGCTCCAAGTATGCAGTTTTTTTTGAACGTTATGTATATATTTGTGATAATGAGTTGAGATTTGCTGAAATAATTGAATATGGGTTGAACCTGCGGTATCTGCATCTGAGTTTCCTCCTGGACTAATCTCAAACCATCATTAGTTATGATAAGATATGGATTTACATCTCCATTTCCATGCATCTTTTCCTCCATATATTATAGCTTTAAACTTGTCAATGCCCTGTTCCAGGGCAGAAAAATGTCTAAAACATTGGGGAATGTCATAGATCCCCTCGACACCATTGCAGAGTATGGCACAGATGCTTTGCGCTTCACTCTTGCCTTAGGGACTGCTGGTCAGGTTTGTTATGAGCTCATTTTGTCACTAAATCATCGATATGCATATTCCTTTTTCTGCGATGGTGTCCACTTTGGATGCTTTCATCAGCCAGCTTATCTCTTTGTTATAGGATCTAAATTTGTCCATGGAGAGGTTGACCTCTAACAAGGCATTCACCAACAAATTATGGAACGCTGGCAAGTTCATATTGCGGAATTTGCCTCATCAAGATGACACTCTTGCTTGGGAAGCTTTACTGGCCCATAAGGTTTGTCGATTTTGGTGTTTCAACCCAAATATATGTTTTATGACAGTTTGCTTCAAGATCTGTGGATCAGAAGCAGTAAGGCAACAATGCAATACGAATGTTTGAAAGAGCTGAAATACTTATTAAAAAGCAAAATGCCTGGAAGAACTGAGATAAGTATTGCAGTAAATGAAATGAAAAAATGCACTAAATCAGAGATCGTCAAAGTGTCAGATTGTGTTTGGTGATTCACATTGACTATCAGATTGAGCTTCGTGACCAGCATGGGCTTAAATACTAAAGAGCTTAATCCTGGTTGTTGACAAAACTTTCAAACACGTTAAATAGCATAGGCTGGCAACTCAGAAAATTTTCGCTGTTAAATATTTTGGTATATACGCATGTCTCTCAATATTGAAGTCAAGTTGTTCGAGAGTTCTCAATTCTGCATGGCATGCAAATTCACGTCCTAGAACATAGTTGCTCCAAAAGAATTATGTTCTCACCGAAGCCCAAATATTTGGTGTTCAAATCAAGATCCTTGGTTTCTATGTAGATTCTAAAGTGAGAAACTTTTGAAGTACAATGAAATCACTTCTTCCAAATATCTTAGATGGTTATTCACCGGTGAACTTCAATGATTACATAATAAAAAGTAGGAGTAATCCCAAGGTTTTCAAGGGTCCAGAGTTGACTTATGTTTGAATTCTGCATTACGTGCCAATAATATAACATATGAAATGCTTATATATTGCACTATCTACTGTTTTCTCAGTTTGATAAAGTGGAGTCTGTGGTGAAGCTCCCACTACCTGAATGCTGGGCGGTAAGATGATGCTTTTGATCCTTTTTCTGTTGGTAAATACGATGTTCTTAATCCTCATTATGTGCACTATGGCATAACGGTCCTGTTTTACCACTTCTACACCTTTCAGGTATCAAAACTTCATGTACTTGTTGATGAAGTCACTGCAAGTTATGAGAAACTTTTCTTTGGAGATGTTGGAAGAGAAATATATGACTTCTTTTGGGCTGATTTTGCTGATTGGTATGTTCTTCCTATTGTTTTAGGTGCTTTTACGTCATTTTGGTTTCCATGTTAGTCTTGTAATTCTTCTATTTTATTAAGACATTATCCAAAATGTGAACTCTTGACCATCTAGAATGGAAATTATTTCCATTGAACTAATATGCAGAAAGAATGATGTTATTGGTGGATGGGAATTTAATTTGTAGTTCATTCTTATACATTATCTAAAATCTGAAGTGGAGACTATTTTTATTGAAGAGTAATATGCAGAAAGAATGATGGTGTTGGTAGGCATGAAAATTTTATCTGTAATTCATTATTACGCTCTTGCATGGTGACCTGCCTTATTCATGCTTGAAGAACTAGTCCACTGTGACTAAAACAGAGGTCATCACCTCCCGACAAAAACTTAATGATACGTGTTAGGTGTATTAAGAATAAAGTTAAATTACAGTGATAAGAGGAGTAAGCTTAACTGTGAAAAGAGGTTATGAAAATGTTTACTTCTCCTTCATCATGAAACAAGTTTTCTAAATTCTACCATGAAATTGGTGATGATAAAGTGATTTCTGATGCGTTTTTCTTGAGCAGAATGTAAGAGCCTCCTCATTAGTGCTTACCTCGTTTATCTCTTCTTTGCTTACCCTGACAGAAGTTCTCTTGCTTTTCCTTGGTGAAGTGGAATAGGCGAAATTTAAAATGTTAATGAACTTAGATAAGAATGAGATATACATTGCTAATAATATGCCCATTGATGCTCCTTGAAGATGCAAGCTTTAATGTCATGATATTTGTGGGTGTATTGTATTGGAGGAGTATTATTGAATACAGCTGAGTTTCCAAAACATAAAATCTGGTTCTGGACAATTTTAGTTGCATCAATGGCAAGCGTGACATGGAACCTGTTGGAGGGTTTAAGTGATAGGTAATCTACATTATGTTTTGTATAAGAGGGAGACAAATGGGAAGGGGGAGGTGGGCGTGCTTGTTTATTCCCCAAGGCGAACTATTGATCTTTTCATTGGGTAACTTATAGTAACTGGAGTTGGAAGTTTAGTAATGTTCAGTTCCTCCTTCCCTTCCTGCTATAGAGGGGTTGAAAAAGCTGATGTAGAAGTGTAATGTTCCTCGACTTTCCTCTTTTTTCACTTCTGACCCAAAGAAAAGAAAAAGAACTTACCTGTTTTCTTTTATTCTTTTCCTTTAATCCATCCTATCTTCATCCAAACCTTAGCCAAATATAGTATAGCTTTATAATTTATCTATCTCGTCTTCTGTCACTAAATCTCTGTCTACTTTATAAGGTACATTGAAGTTAGTAAAGCTCGCCTGTATCACTCCGGAGATCATTCTGTTGCATCTGTATCACAAGCAGCTCTGCTATATATTTTTGGGAGCATCCTTAAATTGCTACATCCATTTATGCCTTTCGTAACTGAGGAGCTCTGGCAGGTGATGTGATATATCCTTTTACTTTTGTGCTTTGATCAGTGCCTTTTATTGTTTATCTATGTATACTTCATGCCAAATCCGATGATACAAGATGAGTGAGGATTATGCAATGGGATATTTACGAGAACTCGCAAGCTACGGAAAAGAGTTTCTCACTCCGAAAGTCTTAATATTATAGTTGAATAACAAAATATCCATATTGTTTACCTCCTGGTAACTAAAACTTACGTGCAAATATATGGGATGTATGGATAATCTAAATTTTAGTTGTTTACAATGGTATAGTTTTTCTTTTTCAGGGTTTTCACTTAAAGATAGGTGTTTGTTTGAGGTAACATTAAAGGCAATGGAGCTATTTAAATATAGAGTAGTCAAAGGCGAAAAGCTTAAACAAGGCTAAAGTTGCTTTACGCGCATAGCAGAATTAAAGCATTGGCTTTTGCAGGAAAAAACGCTAATGAAGAATACCCAAGTCCCAAGTTAAAAATGTAATGCAAGAAAACATTACTACAAGTATAAATTATACTCCCTCCGTTTCAAATTATGTGAACCTATTTGACTGCGTTCGGAGTTTAAAAAAAAAGAAGACGACTTTTGAAATTGTGGTGTAAAATGAGACACACATATTTTTTGTGGCTATAAATCATTGAATAAAAGTAAATTGTTTTCAAATATGGAAAGGGGTCATTCTTTTTGGCACGAACTAAAAAGGAAATAGGTTCACATAAATTGAAACGGAGGGAGTAATTATTTGGACAGAAGAATTGTCAAACTATGCTTAAGTGAAATATACAAAAAGAATCATGTCAATCAAGTTCATTGACCATTTTAAATTTCTAACTTAGATGAAGATATGTAGTTTACTTTTAACTATTTAGTTGTTAGTTTCTTATACTAAACCTGTAATTTCTTGTTCCTAATCACTAACAATTCAATCGACATATTTTCTTAATGATTAATGTATCACTTTGTGAAGTATATTTACAAGGTGAAGAGATGCATGCGAAGCTCCAAAGCTTATAAGCATGTCTTAGGCGAGCTTTTACCAACACTTGTTAAATTTCATTTCTAGATGTCAGCCAGCGTCTAGTGAATGCATCCCCACTCACTCCCACCCTCACTCCCCTAAAAGGAAAAAGAAAAAGAAAAGAGTGGCTTAAAGCTCGTCAATACATACTATTTTCACACAAGGTCACACTAATTTGTTTATGAGTTCTAATGCTGATCCATAACTTTGGGTCCTAGTCCACTCATAGCTGATTTGAGTCTTCTGGCGTCATAACATGCCAACTTATTACCATTCTGATCTAAGTTGCTCAGACACGGTGCGGATGTCCGACACGGGTGCGGATCTAGAGGTCAGATCCTTCGAGATGTAAATTCTAAGATTTGAGGATACGGATCCTAGTACGGATACGGGTGAGGGATCCTGCTAAAAATAATTCAAACAAATATATAAAAGTATCTCTAAATTATGAGAAATTTTGTGGAATACTTACGTATAGCTTGTAAACTGTAGATTTCTTTTTTATTCTCAAGGTTGTAGATAAGTAAATGATTGATTTCCTAGATAAGGTATGCTATTTTCTTCAAATTTACCCTAGTTTTGGTTCCGATTCCGGGAATTAAATTGTATCTCGTCTCAAATTTTTCCATCTGTCGTGGTCAAAGTGCCTAAAATTTTGACCAGATCCGGTACGGATCCCATGCCCGCACCCATACTAGTGTCGTGGTGACACGGGTGCGGCACCTAAACTGCGGTGTCGGAGCAACTTAAATTCTGATAGTCTTGCATCCTAGTTCTTTTCCCATGTTAATTCTATGTAGTTCTTTACTATAATCATGTCTGTGAAAGGTCAAGCCCCAGTACATCGTCATTATCAGTTGATGAAATGGTCTGCAAATATGTGTTTAAGTAGTAGCATGGTCTTCCACCTAGACTGACTAATTACCTATTCGGTATCACCATAGCTTCTTGTCGTTGATTTCCTGAAATGCATTAATATCTTAATCAGTAGCAGATTCAAACTATGGCTTATTTTATCGATTTTTCTTTAGGAGGATTTGGCTATTTTCTTGTGTTGTCGATCTGAGACCACTGTCATTTATAGTACAACAATAAAATAAAATAGACTGCATAATTTGGAAGTGGTTGTAGAATAACAGATGCAATATTGTCAATGTTGAAGCTGATATAAATTTCTGATTTGTCCAAAGATAGCCAAAGTGGAGACAAGGGATACCCACTTTCAAATAGAAAAGAAATGGAAGGTACCCGTTTGTTTCCAATTCGGTTAACATTGGGAAGAAATAGAAATCTAATATCAGCTTCAATGTTGATGATGCTGGTCAATTATTCCACATATATCTCTACATCAGCTTTTATTTGGCCTTGGGCCTGCTAGCTGATGAGGATGCAAGCAGTAACTTAGCTTGCTGCAAAATCTGGAAATCTTATATGATTATTCAGTTTTGCTTCAATAGCAAAATAGCTTAAGAATACATGCTGTTCTCATTGCAGTTTGACTTCTCCCGTTTCTGCAGGCATTACCCAGTCGACAGGAAGCTCTTATAGTATCTGCGTGGCCACCTACTTCACTTCCCAGGGATATTGATTCCATAAAAAAATTTGAGAACTTACAGGCATTGGTGAGTTTGATTATCAACTTTTCTTGTCCCAATTTTCATTTTATCTATAATTCTAGTTATCCTGGATAATTTATCCCTTCCATCAATTCAGACTAGAGCCATCAGAAATGTACGAGCAGAGTATGCAGTTGAGCCAGCAAAACTTATTTCTGCATCTATTGTTGCAAATCCAGATGTCATTCAGTATATCTCTGTAAGATCTCCACTTTATTCATAAACTTCCCTATGATGATAACTTGTGGACTGTGTTCGGATCACTATTCTTTCTGAAAGGTGGTGGCTATGGTTTTTTGGTATCATTTTCCTGTGTTACTAATCAAACGAATACGATAAAATGCAGGAGCACTTAAAAATTTTGAAATGCAACAAAATTAATGAACTTATCAGTTAATATGCGCCTAGTTTCAAAATATGTCTAGATTCTTTTGATTTTTGCAGGAGATGCTGAAGATTATCCCATGACATTCTATAAGACATTGTAGAATAGTTTGCCTCTCCTATGAAATAATTACTTACCATACTATTCATTTTTTGATTTAAAACATACCATATTATTCATACACTGAGATTCTCAAATAAGGAGCCCTTGTTGACATTGTTGATAATCAATTCACCAAGAACTACTCTCTCATCTTTCCTCTTTTTTACATGGACAAACAGACTTGTGGTGGTTATCATTGCTATCTTGTTTGATGAATACTACGCAATGGGATACATGTTGAAGGAAACATTTTCTCTTTATTCTGTAACACTTCTCATACAAAATTTGACTAGACTAGAAATGATCACATATGATAGAGAGTGTCAGTGACATGTTGAAAACTTGATAGGATAAGACATGATCACATACGATATATAGCGAGTAGCACAAAGAGAAGAATAAATGAGAGGTCGCTTGAGATAGTTTGAGCACATTCGATGTAGACCTCCACGATCATTGGTCTGTAGGTGCAACAGAATGATGATTGCAGATGATTAAAAGGGACAAGCAAGCCTAAAGTCGAATGTAGGAAAATTGCTGTTAGTTAGTTAGTTGTTATGTAAATAAGCATAGTCTTATATGAAATAGGAGTAGTGTAGGTATTGTGTATTGTTATAAATAGGGGTACTTGTATTATAGTTAGTGTACATCTATAATATAATTTTCCCGTGTCATATTTCTCACATGGTATCAAAGCGGCAATGAGAAAATATCCGGGAAAGAAAACCCATCCGAAACAGTCGTCGTGCTTCAATTCCGGCGACCTTTTTAGGGTTGTTTTTCGTCAAACCAATTTCCATCGGTGTTGTGCAAAAACCAACACCACCATAAGGTCCCCCAACCCCCGGCGACCAAACCCCAACAGACACCTCCGGCAGCCGACTTCTCACGCTCCGCCACGCGCCGATCAGAGTCAATTTTTTTCCGGCGAGATCTACTCCATGCGCTTGCGCGTGGAGCCCTTTCTGGCCACTTTTTGAAAAACTTTCTTCAGAAAGGCCGAGTGGAAGGGGGCAGTCAACTGGCTGCTTCTTTGCCATGCGCTTTGCTTCGCTTTATTTTATAAAAGAAAGAGACCAAATGAGAGTGAAAGGCAAGGGCAAGCGATAGAAAGGAGAGTCCCTCGCGCGAACTACTACTACTAGAAAATGGGTGAGACCATTAGTGAACAGTTGGAACTGGGTTTGGCTGAACCCGTACCAAATAGGCAAAATTAACTACATATAGGGTGTCATTGGTAGGAAGGAAAATGTTTTCATGGAAAATGAGTGGTTTTATCACTTATTTTTCCTTGTTTGGTTGGTGAGTGAAAAACTTTTTCCGGAAAATATTTTCTAGTGTTTGATTAAAGAGTATAAAATATTTTTAGGAAAATAATTCTATATGCTACTCTCCTCAACCCACCTCCCCCAAAATCCTCATGTTTCCTATACTCCCCCCCCCCCCCCTTCTTTTCCTCTTTCCTCCTCCGAAACTCTAGTTTCTTCAAGAATTTAATTATTCTTTTCAAAATTCACAAAAATCCGAAGGAACTAATGTGCTAGTTTACTTTTTCACCCAAGAACAACGTTGAAATTTGAGCTCGATACCTAAAAAGAAATTATTATTTCTACCGCATGAAAAGAAATTACTCATTTTGTTGAATGGAAGAAAATATTTTTTCTACATCATGAAAAAAAATACTCGTTTTGTTGAAATGAAATAAAATACTTCTCTACATCATGAAAAGGAAGTACTTGTTTTATTTGGAAAAAAATACTTTTTCTATTTCAGGAAAAAAATTACTCGTTTTTGTTGAAATGAAAGAAAATACTTTTTCTATTTCAGGAAAAAAATTACTCCCTTCGTTTCAATTTATGTGAACCTGTTTGACTGGGCACGGAGTTTAAGAAAAAATGAAGACTTTTGGAATTTGTGGTCCTAAATGAGTTAAAATGGGGTCCAGAGTATTTGTATGGTTATAAAAGCTTCTCATTAAGGGTAGAATTGTAAGTTTAAGCTAAATTGTTTCCAAATTTAGAAAGGGTTCATTCTTTTTGGAACGGACCAAAAAGGAAATAGGTTCACATAAACTGGAACGGAGGGAGTACTAGTTTTTGTTGAAATGAAAGAAAATACTTTTTCTACCTCATGAAAAAAAAGTACTCGCTTTGTTGAAATGAAAGAAAATATTTTTTCTACATCATGAAAAGAATATATTTATTTTGTTGTAATAAAATAAATTACTCTTTTTACAACATGAAAAGAAAGTACTCTTAATAATATTTCTATTTTGGGTGGGAGGTGGGCAAGATTGGGGTGGGTGGGGTGTGGTGGGGGAGTAGGGGTTGGGGTGGTTTGGGGTGGGTGGGATAGGGGTGGTTTGGGGGTGGGATGGATGCGGTGGGTGGGGGTGGGTTGGTGGGGATGGGGAATAGGGTGGAGAAGGTTGAAAAAGAATATTAAAAAATTGTTTTCCCTTCTTTTGACAGGGAAAACATTTTTCTCCAATTGGAGGAAAATGAGTTCATGAGGAAAATATTTTCCAAAACATTTAAGCCAACCAAATATGGGAAAATTGGAAAATATTTTCCGGAAAATGTTTTCCTTCATACCAAACACACCCATAGTGTTCACTATCTGCCTTCTGAGTCAGTGAGGTCAGCTTACCGCATGGCGGCCATATTATAACAGATCAGTCACTTCTGTTTGTTCTCAATTTTGTGCTATATGTTAAATGCATTTCTCTTACCAGAAGAAATTTATATATGCCGATGTGGATATAAGCACATGGCTATCACTTAATGCAGGGAGAGAGGGAAGTTTTAGCTCTTCTTTCAAGACTGGATTTGGGAAATGTCAATTTTGCAGAAGCCCCCCCAGGTATGTCGAACTCAAGTATCACACGTTGCAAAAGGTTGATAAACCCCGCATCGTTAGAGCTCTCTGGTTGAATGTTCTTTTTCGTTGTAGTTTTATCTTAATATGAGATGAATTGCAGGAGATGCAAATCAGTCTGTCCACGTTGTTGCTAGTGAAGGTCTAGAAGCTTATCTTCCTCTATCAGATATGGTGGACATCTCTGCTGAAGTTCAGCGTCTCTCTAAGCGCCTTGTCAAGATGCAAGCCGAATATGATGGGCTGATGGCTCGTTTGAGTTCTTCAAGTGTGAGTTCTCCATTTTCTCATTTTGCCGGATAAATAAATTGAATGCCGAACTTAAATTTACTTCAGAATTCCTTACAGTAAAAATAAAAAAGGCAACATGGTACTTAGAGGCAAATACGTCCACATGTTGCGAATAATAAATAAAGATGTCTTACTTTTCCATTTACTTCAAGAAATAAAGATGTCTTACTTTTCCATTTACTTTATCAAAAGATAGTTTTATACTATTAATTTGTGTGCATAAATACCATTACTTCTATTTGATATATACCAAGAATGGTGCAACTAGGCAAAGTTTTATTGTGAACGAAAATTGGAATACCTCAGATGCAAAGTAGGCGTTCTAGTTTTTTCTTGATATGTTCAATATTT
This sequence comes from Nicotiana attenuata, assembly GCF_001879085.1. NCBI lineage: Eukaryota > Viridiplantae > Streptophyta > Magnoliopsida > Solanales > Solanaceae > Nicotiana > Nicotiana attenuata. The sequence continues at coordinate 28,798,606 of NC_031994.1, forward strand.
CAAAAGGCTCTCCCCGACTGTCGAAACAGTACATAGTTAAAATCTTACAGTATTATGTCTTGCTTCTCCATTTCCGCTTTTCTATGTCACAGACCTTATAGAGTTGCTATGTGCAGTTTGTAGAGAAAGCTCCTGAGGATATTGTTCGTGGTGTCCGAGAAAAAGCGGCAAAGGCAGAAGAGAAGTTAACTCTAACTAAAAACCGCCTTAATTTCCTCAAGTCAAAAGTTTTGATTGCAAATTAGTTTCATTCGAACAATCCTTTGTTGCCGCTCACCCTAGTTCAACCCACTAGAGGTTCATTACATTATTTTTGAGCTTTTTGCTCGATATCAAGATGAGTAGCCTCTTCCACAAGAACAAGGTGGAGATCATCTAATCGCATTCTCGTAAGGCATTCTTTCATCTTTCTTCACCTTGACCAGTAGGTAGTTCCATCAAAAGGGTACTGCTTTACTTAATCTGTGTTGTGCTTCAGTCTAAGAGTAGGGCGTTGAAAAATAAAGCATCAAGTGGCGGCTTTTACCCATTTTTCTCATTAACCCCTAGAAAGAGTGTGGGTGGGTGGGTGGGTTTGGGGGAGGGTTAGATGTACAGAATTATATTTTTGTGAACATTTGTCACGTTAGTAATCATGATTGCTATATTCCATGTGTTAGAGTTGACTCGATTTCGGCTTTTACACAGAAGCACAAGTTAGTCTTTCTGTCTCTGTTATGATTTTTCTATCTTTTCAAATCTTGTTTGGTCGTCATCTTTTGGTTGTAATTTGTAACAAATGGCAGTTGAGATGCTCATAATTGTTAGATGCATTAATCAGTTGTTTTTCTTTATTTCTGTGAAATCGTTGCTAGATTTTATGCATCAAGACTAATAGGAATAAATGTGAATCCTTGCTGCTGTATTTATAGGCAGAACTCACGTTGGAGGACAGAAGCCTTCTTACTAAAGTTAGTAGTAATTAGTAGGAGTAATACTCCCTCCGTTCACTTTTACTTGGTATGTATACTAAAAATAAATTTTCATTTTTACTTGTCACTTTACACATATCTAAGAGAAGACAAATTTTTTTCCTGTTATACCCACAGTATTTATTATTCATTTTAAATCATTTTCTTAAATCCAATAAAATATGCATCAATTAATATGGGTATCATGTTAAATTATGCACTGCATTTATTATTTTTTAAGGGGCATGAAAAGTCAAAAGGTGCCAAGTAAAAGTGAAGGGAGAGAGTAGTTAACACGGACAAGTTGATCTGCCCACGTCAAAAGTAGAATTATATATTTGAAGAATCTGCGCAGAAAATGTCTTTCACTTTCTTGATTCATTGATGTGCTTGCAAAATGGTTGTGCCTTTTTGGTAAAATAAGTCGGCTTTATGTTATGTATCTTGATGCCTCTGCTTGGATTACTTGGACTGCAGTCAAATTTTAATTTGGTTTTTGACACGATATATCTTTCTAACATGTGCGGAATAACCAGAAAAAGAGGGAAAAATCGAAAGTGCTGATTCATGATGATATTTTGTTATTTTGTTTGCTCTTCAAACAAATGCTCTTTGTGAAATTAGTTTTTTCTATAGCTTTAGAAGGTTAAGAAAGTTGATTTGGTGGATTACCTGCCCGGCTACCTTTGCATATTAGCTGTGCATGATGATGGGATTGTCGACTCGCTTCATGACTACCTTGCGATTAATGTTGGTGACGAGACCTATCACAACCCGAATTGGGGGCCGTGGGCTTTTTCTTTTTTAAAATTTTATTTTTGGGTGAATACGAACAGTTTAACTACTTTGTACAGATATTGATAGGATGCGGAAGGTATTTTGAATGTGATTAGCTTGTACATTGAGCATGTGTTTGGAACAAAGGCGTATCACTGTCTTTATCCGCCGAAGCTCCTCCTTTTGGATTATACAGATTCTGCTTTCGTTATTTTATCGCTTGAGCCTGACTTTGTTCTTCATCTTGCACTAAGTGTGATTTTTATCCTATCGTATCAAACTATCAATTATTGCTAGAGCATAAATTTAGAATCAAACCAAGATTAGTGAGTTTTGTTGAATTCACAAGTGAGTTACAAAGCATATGCAGGATCATTATCTAGTCCTTTCAAAACACGAGGGTTAATTGAATTGTCTTACTAGGACAATTCATAGTTAACATTCTTCATCAGAAAAAATACTCTAATGATGTTCATAGATTTATCTAGTATTGTTTATTGAAAGGAATTCAACTAAAATAAAAAACATAAAGTAACAATATAAATTTAAGTTCTTGATTAATATAAAATATATTTATTTCAAAGCAATAATATCGGGTACCTAGTATTACTTAATATGAAATACATCATTCAATATAAATTAAAAATCTACTCTTATAAATTACTATATAAAAGAAGAGATCTATTTATACTAGAGAGAATATTCCAATGAGGAATAGGAGAAAGAGAAAAAAAAAGACAACAAAAATAAGAAAAGAGAAGAAAGGTATGGTAAAAAAAAGCTAAATTAGTAAGGGATAAATTGAAAAATATAAATTTATTGTATGGATATTTTTGTCTTGAATAAATTAATTGTCTGCTTCTTGGAAGAAGCTAGAATTTGTAGCTTATCCTCAAATGCGTATCTCTTTTTAAATAATATTAAATTATAAATTGAATTCTTATTGTTCTTTTTGTAATTTGATACTCAAAAGTACTTTTTGTAAAGATTGATCAAACACAATTTGCTTACAAAAAGTACTACTCAAATGAGTTGGCCCAATGCAGATTGTTATTTTGTAAAAGTACCTTTTCAAAAAATATTTTTGGACACAAGAATAGAAATAGGACATACCTCAACAAATGATTAATATAACAAGAAAAACAAACTAAATTGCCACCGATTACATATGGGAGTGACACCGAAGCTCTATGTAATGGTGTATTCAAGCCTCGTCACCAAAAATATCTTCAGAAAATCTAGAATATTTTACAGAAATCATAAGCTTAGCCATCTAGAGAAAATGCATGTCTTTTTCTTTGTTCTTGGCGTTTCCTTTAGGCTATATTGATTATATTTTGATAGTTTGATGCTGGTAAGAAGGGATGTAGCTGCACATAACATTTAACTGTTTATAGTTTTAGAATTGGGTTATACATAGATCTATTTTATTCTTAAATAAAAATCACACCAACTATGTCGATTTACTAAATACATAAACTAAACAGAACCAAATATATGTTAGTGTTTGTTTTGATTTTTTTTACCATATTTTGACTTTCCTGTTACTTGACGGAAAGGTAAAATATTTATCATAATTAATTTTACTTTTCCTAAAATAAAAATGTAGAAATTCTACATTTGATGAATCTTTTTCATCAATTTCACAATGTTTTGCCTTTTCTATGCTATTTTTATAACTTTGCTTGCTCAAATTTTTGAGTCTTTGATTGCATTAGTTTTATGCTTTGTCTCAGTAGATGTGATTAGGGGCGTCAATGGTTCGGTTCGGTCAATTATTTTATAAATTATATACCATATTAATTTTTCTGTTATTCTATGTTTATAATCAAAAATTGGACTTTTCAAAACCGTCCAATCATTTCGGTTTCTCTTCGGTTTCGGTACGATTCGGTTAATTTTCGGTATATTTTTAAAATGCCATATAAGAGTCACATACAAAATATAGATTACTCTAAATAAGTACATACTCATAAAATAACAACAACAACTCAGTAACTTCTCACAAGTGAGGTCTGGGGAGGGTAGAGTCAAGAGTGTATGGAGACCTTACCCCTACCCTGGAGAGTAGAGAGGTTGTTTCCGAAAGACCCTCAGCAAGAATAAAAAATATCAACTAAAATAAAACGGGAGGTATTTGAAACCAAGTTTTTCGCAGGGAATAAAAGGATAATGAAGCAAAAACTCCAGACAGTTTAAAAAGACATTAAGCTGACGGAGACAAATAAACAACTAAAGGCTATCAGATATATTTGTTTAGAAAGCTAAAATGTAGTTCATGCACAAATTGGATAATACTGCAGAAAGGAGGGATATATGGATGTCAACGCCCACCATTTTCCGGTTACAGCTGCTTCAGCTTAACCAAGACATGCTAAAATTCTGCACGTAATAGTCTACGTAACAAAAAGTAAAGCAAAATAGCACTATTACATTGACACACTGTCATTGACACCTGCAACCAAGCACCTATAATATAATGATAAGAATTTGATTGTTAACACATAACTTTGTAAATTACATAAAATAACAAAACTTATAATTGATCTAATAAGGCAGTGAGGCAGCGCGATACCATCAGGAACATCAACTCACCTTCTACCTATAAAGAAAGAGAAAAGTAAATTGTCATTTTTTTTATTAAAAAAAAACATGTGATGAAACTAATTAATTTGGTTCTCTTACAAGTGAGTCATGAACCTCAATTAGTCATCAAAATTAGCAATAATGGTTGGAGCTGAATTCAAACAATCTGCAAAGAGTAAATAAAATTAACTTAATGAATATTGCAATCTTTCACATTAATAAAGAAAATAATTAAATTAATAAAAAAAATCTTATTACCTTCTTCAATCTCTTCAAGACTTTCAATATTACCCAGCGATTCACGTAAATCAATAGGAGTAGAACGCCACCAGTTTTGCGTACAGATAAGAGCTTCTACAGTTTTAGGAGTTAAAGAACTCCTAAATGAATCAATTACACCACCACTAGTACTAAAAGCTTGTTCACTCGATACAGTAGACACTGGATTGGCTAGAACATCCTTGGCCAACTTTGAGAGAAAAGGAAATTTAGTTATATTTTCTTTCCACCAAGTCAATAGATCAAATTCATTTCTCTTTTCAACCAGCCCATCGTTTAAGTATTTGGCTACCTCCGATGCATTCTCTGTTTTTTTTGTGATTCTATGCGCTTTGCGAATTAAGAGTCAAGAAAGTCTAAACTTTTATCACATTCATCAATGTCTATGCCATGAGAAACTTCATTAGAAGTTAAATCTTCAAATTTCTCGTGTTCAAATGTATATAATCTCTTATACTCATGATACAACTTACCAGACACTCTGTCACACTAGCAATCCTTGAATTTATTAAGATATTATCATGACTATACATTTCACCAAAGCAAAACTCAACATATTCTAACTTGAAACATGGATCCAACACAATAGCAACAAATAATAAATAATTGGTCTTACTATTAAAGGACCAATATTTATCGAATTTCTCCATCATTTTTAGTGCCGTGCTTCTCATGCCATCATCCTCATTAAGGGAAAGAGATCCAATTGCAGAATAAACAGCAACCAATTCACGAAAAAAAGTGTTAGAAGTAGTATACAATGAGCCAGAAAACTTGAATGTCACATTATAGAATAACTTTAAGAACTTTGCGAAGCATCTTGCAGCTTGAAAATCTTCATGCTTAGGAGGGCCAATGATTTTCTTATCTCTTTTTTTCTTATTCACTGACTTCTTCCTCCCATCTCTCAATTCTTCACAAAAATTACTAACATCATTCATATTGGAAAATCCAATAATTTTTTGACCTTTATCTTTATTATTTTTTGTCTCTTTTTTTTCATCTCCGGCTCCATTATAACCTCCATCAAAGTACTTCTTATAATTTGGATCATCTAATTCCATCCTTACAAAAGCTTTCTCAAATTTCTCAACATGTTCCAACATTTTATATGTGGAATTCCATCTAGTATCAACATCAAGACAAACAAGATGATTCCATGAAATCTTCTCTTTCTCAACACATTTTCTGAACAAATTATACTTGGCAGGAGAGGATTGCACATATCTTATTGCATTTCGAATTCTAATAATGGCCTTATCTTGCTCTGCTAAACCTTCTTTTACAATTAAATTAACAATGTGAGCTGCACATCTGACATGCATGTATTTGTTGTCTAAAATTGAATCTTTCCACTTAACACACTTCATCAAGTAATCAAGGCATGCATCATTAGAACTTGCATTGTCTACCGTTACTGTAGGAACACTTTCAATTCCCCAATTAATTAAACATTCCTCAATAGAACTAGCAATAATCCTTCCCGCATGGCTCTCAATAAGCTGAAAGTTTAAAATTCTCTTTTGATACAACCAATCATCATCAATCCAATGTGCTGTGAGACACATGTAGTTAAGATTTTGAATTGATGTCCAAGTATCTGTGGTAAGGCACACACGATGTTTTTTAATTATCGTTTTCAAATGGATTTCACTTTCATATAAAGCTCTATACAATCTTTTACAACTGTATTCCTTGAAGGGATGATAAATCTAGGTTCAAGTACTCTACTATATCTCTTAAAACCCTCCCTTCTACAATCTTAAATGGCAATTCATCAATAATAACCATGGCAGCAAGGGCATTTCTAATTTCCTCTACATTAAGAGGCCTTAGTTTACCAACTTCTGTTTTATCACCTTCCTAGCCTTTGATGGTAAAATCAGTTATAGATTTTTGATTTTTTCTCTTCTGTAAGGATATAATTTACACCTATCAAGATGGTTCCACATGCCTGAAGTGCCATTACGCCCTGAAGAGACGATTTCTTTTTTACAATAATTACATGCAGCCTTAACTGGTTCACTTCCTTCAATTCTAGTAAAATGATGCCAAGCTTCTGACCCATGATCACTATTTTTCTTTTGAGGGACTTTTTAATTGGTCTTTTTTTGTTTTTGAGGTAGTCGGGGAGGAATACCTGCTTTAGAACCTGTTGTATTATTTTTTGCATTGCCATGATCAGAGATATTCTGTTGAAGAGATTGCTCCATAAATTCAACCTGTTATAATAAATCAAAACTAAGTTATTAGTAACTAAAAGAAAGGATTAAGATTCCAAAAAGTAAGATTATCAAGTTCAAAATATATGTCTTTAAACTGTGATAGCAATATTGCTCTAGTGAAAAATTCTCCTTATAAAAAATATAAATAAAATAGTGCTTAACAAAATATAAAGGACAATGTAAGATATTTTACTACTAGTTATTGCGTTTTTGTACACGTAAATATTCTATATTTTTGAGTCTTTAAATGATAAAATTTCAGAAAGAATAAGACTAACAAATCAATGATGGTAGCATATGAAAGCATCATATACTAGTAGCAACGTTGCGTGTAATAACTTAACAGAAGTACATATTTAAAATTGATATTGCCAATTTGAGTTGTTTGTGCAAACTTTATTTTGATATACTATGCAATATGCATAGTTGAATGAAAGAAACTAATAGGCATCTAAGAGGAGAGAAATCAAACTTTGTACTTTGCTGCAAAGTTAAGGACGCTGGCAGTGGTTCCAAATTCCAATCGAACTAGTCTTAGGGAAAATAGGTTTTAAAAGTAGGTACTTTGGATATTAAATACTTGTACTTTGGATATATATATATATATATATATATATATATATATATATATATATATATATATATATATATNAACTTTATTTTGATATACTATGCAATATGCATAGTCGAATAAGAGAAACTAATAAGCATCCAAGAGAAGAGAAATCAAACCTTGTGCTTTGCTGCAAAGTTAAGGACGCTGGCAGTGATTCCAAATTCCTATCGAAATAGTCTTAGGGAAAATAGGTTTTAAAAGTAGGTACTTTGGATACTAAATTTAGGCTCAAGGCCCAAGGCCAAAGACAAAAAACTTTATATATATANGTTCGGTTCGGTTATTTTTCGGTTCTTTAAATAAAATAAAAAACCTACCCTAATTTTTCGGTACGGTTATAGATTTATATAAAAACCTACGGTTTTATTAAAAAAAACTTAAAAATCGATTTGGTTTTTAAATAACCATTGACACCCCTAGATGTGATTTTGATACCGTAATTGAATATATACGGTCTTAACATCAAAGAGATCCCTTTTATGTAATTGACACTAATTAAGATGGCGTCTCATGATCGTGTAAAATAGGATTTAGATATCCTTGCTTATTTGTACGAGTATTGAACGACTTGAGATACAAATTAAGTCCTTGTAAAACTTTGAGATAAGTATTTATTTATGAATAACACAACTATTTTTTGATAACATTACAATTGCTTTTGATGTAAATATGTAACGACCCAATAGGTCGTTTTGAGTACTAGCTTACCATTTTGTGTTTCTAGACCTTTCATAGCTCAATATGATTATTTATGACTTTCTTGCTTGGTCTGTGTCGATTTCTGGAAAGTTTATGTGAATATTTTAAGAAAATATGATTTTTAACTTTGAAAGTGGCTAGAGTTGATCACAGTCAATATTTTTGGTAAACGACCTCAGATCGGTATTTTAATGATTCCGATAGGTTCGTATGATAATTTTGGACTTGTACGCATGTTTGGTTGGGATCCGGGGTGATCCGAAGCCATTTCAGCGCTTTATGTGAAAAGTTGAAAATTTGAGTTTGAACTTTGAAAATCTTGAGTCTTGATGATTGGTTCTTGATTTTAGATGTTATTGTGATAATTTGAGCTTACAAGCGCATTTGTTTGATGTTAATATACTTGTGTAAATGTTGGAATTGGAACTCGAGGGGCTGGGGTGAGTTTCGGATAGGGTGCAGACTGTTTTGCACATCTGTTGTGTTTGTTGGTGTTGCTGGACTGCATCTCGCATTTGCGAGGTTCAGTTCGCAAATGTGAGCCTTGCATTTGCGAGATCACGCTCATAATTGCAATGTTGGAGGGGGCTGGACAACTTCGCATTTATGAAGCTATGTTCTCTTTGCGAGGGGTTTGGTCTTCACAATTGCAATGGTTTTGTCGCATTTGCGACTCTAGAGAGTAGGTTTTGTCGCATTTGTGTTGGTTCCAACATTGGCATTTGCAATCATTGTGTCGCATTTGCGACATCCGAAGGGCTCAGACACTGATCGCATTTACGATCATGATACGCTTTTGAAAACATCGCAATTGCGAACAACAGTTCGCAATTGCGATACTTGCAGCTAGGTAAAAGATTGGGGTTTCGGGACTTAGCTCATTATACTCAATTTTTAAGACCTAGACTCTATAGAGGCAGTTTTTTGAGAGCAATTTCTTCCTAACTTCATAAGTTAGTAACTTTAACTTGTTTTCATTCAATTTCCATTACTTTTTCATGAATTTTCTTATCAAATCTAAGATTCATAAAGTAGAAATTGGGGGTTTGGGTAGAAACTAGGAATTTTATAAAATTGAGATATGGACCTTAAATTGAGGTCAGATCTCGAAACAAATCACATATTTGAACTCGGGGACGAATGAGTAATTAGGATTTGGTCTTAATTTTGAATCTTGACCTGGTCTGCATGGTTGGCTTGATGGAGAGTATGGCTCATTCCATTGTGTTTCCTATGGCACCAATTGTTTCTCAGGCCGGGGGAGGAGTTCAGAATCTCTCTACTCCACCCTAGAGCAGATGTCCCATGGTTATTAGACCCCAGGAGTTCTATAATTTGGGGCGGTTCGCCCTATTATTGCTACACAGCCTGGGGACAGACCTGCAATGTTAGCTGATGAGCTGAAGAGTTGGACAGGTTCACCAAGTTGTTTTCCCCTCGCTTTAGTGGTGCACCTTCATAGGACCCCCAGGACTTCTTGGACCATTGCCATGAGATTTTGCGCAACATGGGACTAGTGCAGTCCAATGGAGTTGATTTCACCGAATTTCAGATGCATGGTTTTGCCAAGAGGTGCTGGTAGGTGTATGAGATGGGCAGGCTAGCGGGATCACCTCCTCACACATGGGCTCAGTTCTCGCAGTTGTTCTTGGAGAAGTTTATTCCATTCACTCAAAGAGAGGAGTTGCACAATCAGTTTGAGCGCCTTCAGTAGGGTAGCATAATCGTTACTCAATATGAGACTAGGTTTGTTAATCTATCAGGCCATGTAGTTATCCTGATCCCTTCTTAGAGGGAGAAGATACGGAAGTTCATATAGGGTGTTACATATGACATTAAACTTCAGATGTCCAGCGAGACTAAGACCAAGATTCCTTTTACTCAAGTAGTGGAGATCATCAGGAGGATTGAGGCCATACGAGGCCAGGCGAGAGAGACGACCTTTGAGAGGCCCCATCATTTTAGAGAATTCAATGGTGCTTTGTTTGGAGGTAGGGGTTCCTTTGGTAGAGACCGTCCTATCAGGTCGATACAGTCAACCCTACAGGTCACACGTGGTATTTTTGGCAGCCATAGTGCTTATGGGTTTCGTTCTGAGCATGTAGCATTCAGTGCACCTTCAGCTCCTGTTATTGCACCACCGCTTCAGAGATATTACAATGGTCATTTGGGTCATCAGGTTCAGTCTCAGATTCAGCAGCCACGCCAACCGAGGGGATACTTTGAGTGCGGAGATGTGGGTCATGTTAGGAGGTATTGTCCTAGATTGTAGGGCAGCATGCAACAACAGGGTACTCCTTCCATGATTCTGGCACCGGTTGCTTCATCACCCGCTCAACCAGCTAGAGGTGGGGGTCAGGTAGCCCGAGGCGGAGGCTAGTCAGTTAGAAGTGAAGGCCAGTTAGTAAGAGGTCGTCCTAGGGGTGGAAGACAGGCTAATGGGGCTCAGCCCTCTTGTTATGTATTTCCAGCTAGACCTGAGGCAGACTCATCTTATGCAGTTATTATAGGTGTTATTTCAGTCTGTCATAGAGGTGCTTCCGTGTTGTTTGATCCAGGTTCTACATATTCTTATGTGTCTTCATATTTTGCTTCACATTTGAGTATGCCTCGCGATTCTCTTGATATTCTTATTTTGGTGTCTATACTGGTTGGAGATTCCATAGTAGTTGATCGGGTATCCAAATCATGTGTTATTACTATTAATGTTTTTGATACCATAGTTGACCATTTGTTGCCGAATATGGTGGCTTTTGAGTTCATTCTTGGTATGGATTAGTTGTCCCCACATCATACTATCTTGGATTGTCATGCCAAGAATGTAAGGTTAGCCATGCCAGGATTGCCTAGATTAGAGTGGAGAGGGACCCTTGGTTACTCCACTAGTAGGGTGATTTCATATTTTAAGGCTCGGCATATGGTTGAGAAGGGGTGTTTAGCATATTTGGCTTACATCCGGGATTCTAGTGCAAAGGTTCCTCCTAAGGATTCGATACAAGGCGTTTCTAGAAGTGTTACTTATATATTTGCTTGGTATGACACCCGACAGGGACATTGGCTTTTGCATTGATTTGGTTTCGGGCACTCAGACTATTTTTATCCCACCGTATCGTATGGCTCCAGCCGAGTTGAAGGAACTGAAGAATCAGTTGCAGGATTTTCTTGACAAGGGATTCATTATACCTAGTGTTTCACCTTGGGGTGTGCCGGTTTTGTTTGTTAAGAAGAAGACAGATCGATGAGCATGTGCATTGACTATCGACAGTTGAACAAGGTCACCATCAAGAACAAGTATCCATTACCCAGGATTGATGATTTATTTGACCAGCTTCAGGGTGCCAAGGTGTTTTCCAATATTGACTTGAGATTTGGCTACTATAGGTGAAGATCAGGGCATCGGATGTCCCTAAGACAACTTTTAGGACTAGATATGGTTATTACGAGTTCTTAGTGATGTCACTTGGCCTAACAAATGCTCCAGTAGCCTTCATGGATTTGATGAACCGAGTGTTCAAGCCTTATCTATATTCCTTTGTGATTGTCTTCATTAATGATATAATGGTTTACTCCCATAATAGGGAAGAGCATGAGCAACACCCGTGGATTATACCTCAGACTTTGAAGGATCATCAACTATATGCCAAGTTTTCAAAGTGTGAGTTCTAGTTAGACTCATTTGCTTTCTTGGGTCATGTTGTGTTTTTAAGGAGATAGAGGCAGTTCAAAATTGGCCTAAACATACTTCAGCTACAGAGATTCGAAGCTTCTTGAGTTTGGAGGGCTACTATTGCTAGTTTGTGGAAGGGTTTTAATCTATCTCAGCCCCACTGTCGAAGTTGACTCAGAAGGGCGCTGTTTTAAGATGGCCTGACGAGTGTGAGGAGAGCTTTCAGAAATTCAAGAATACCTTGACTACAACCCCAGTATTGGTATTGCCCACATGTTCGGAGTCTTACACTGCGTATTGTGATGCATCGCGTATTGGACTTGCCGCGGTGTTGATGCAGGATGGTAGGGATTGCCTACGCGTCTCGTCAGTTGAAGGTCCATGAGAAGAACTACCAATGCAAAACACTTATTAATGAGACTCTTCCGTGCTATACTTCTCACACCTCTTGAACATTAGCCTATTTTTCTAGGGGTAATGACATGGATGTATCATCGAAACAAATAATTAGACTATTTCTTCTCTTCTCCTTCTTCTCCTTCTTCTCCTCTTGCTCCTGGATTTATATGGTGTCTGTGAGCTGATTTTAAGGTGTTTAATGATACTGAGTTACGCTCCTTTCTTTGCTATTGCTTAGAGTTTCTTATTTTTCTTAGTTGCAAAATGAATTTGTTAGATTTGTTGTTGTTTTAACATATTGATGACTATGGTCTATTTTTTATATTGGAGGCTATGTTTCAAATTTAAGCTCAGTTAGTGTAGATTTGGATGCTGAATCGTGTGTTGGATTATTTAAATTCGTAGAACAAGTTTATGTTTCTTTGCATTTTTCTCTTTAGACTAATTAGTCTTAAGTGCATACAAAAAATTGGCTGCAGTTCAGACTAATTAGTCTTAAGTATAAATTTTTCACTTTGAGGTTTAATGCGAAAATTATCCAAATTTTTTTACGTCTAGAGTGTGTTCTAAAGTGGGTATAGTTATAAATTTTTGTGCAATGCGAGTATAAGTTCAATGGTGGTTCAAAAATACGGTATATCTGCACTTTCCGTACATAGAGTAAGCAAGTATATATGGGTGTATAATTATCTAATCTATTCAAATAATGACTTTGATCTAATTTGTTTTTATTAAGATTAAAATGCCTGAATCTATTTATATATATTTATTTAGTTTTAAAATGCTTATTAAGATTAAGTTGTTTGACCAATTTGAATACACGTTTGTTTTATTAAGATCCGAATTTTAAATAATTAATATTACTTGTTTTCTCAATATTTGAATATATATAACTTTTCATTATTTAAAATTAAATAAGCATACAATTCCAGTAAATTAAAATTAATTTAATACTATATGAACAAAATAAATTTTAAAAAAATATATGGTGATTGGTTGTCATAATAGCTAACACTAGTGATTGTGGATTCCAATTGTGTTGGATGATGATAATAGTTAATGGTAGTAATGACTAATAGCAGTAGTTAGCAATATATAATGGTGGTTGATGGTGTATTGTTGGTAGTGATTGGTGATTGTTGTGGTAATAGTAGTGATGGTGATGATTCTAAACAGCGGCTAGGGGAGGTGACAACTGTTGTGGCCAAACGCACACGCGAGTATGCGCGATCTTCAAGTAAAAAAGTGACTAAAAGTTGGATGTCGAGCCCATGAGTACTTGTTATCAACTATTGCCTAGATTAAGCCATCCTAATTATCTAAACAATAATTAAAACTAGAAGTATATGAATCTAAACTAACTAAAATAAAGGAAAAGCAATTAATGAACTTTGAACAAAGGAATCATAGATTTTTATGTTATCAGTGCGATGAAAACAATCTAGGTCATGGGCTATCTAGCAATTCTATTGTATTTTTCCGGCTTATCGGTTTACGGGATTAATATTGATCATAAGAATCAATTGAGTTCTTACTCGTCTATTCAAGCTAACCTAACGCCTATATGTCTATTGAGTCAGAATCAACAAGAATGCATTCATAATTCCCGTATAATAATCAAGCAAGGCAATTAGCATATGTCTATCCTAACTGCCAATTTATTCCCCGATGCCCAGGTTCAAGAACTTGCTCTATTCAATCCTAAGTGCAATATAGAACTCCCACATTCGAGTTCAACTCTAGATTTATAGATAGTATTCAATTGATGATCAAGCAATCAAATAATTAAGCACATGATTGAATAAATAAACCAATATGATAAAGCAATAAATAAAAATTAATATTCGAATAACAAGAGTCATGAAAGAACCACAACCCTAGAACGTGAATTTTAGCTCCACATAGACATGGTATCAAAATAATAAATCTTACGAAGAAACATAAAAATTACTAAGTTTGATGGAAGAAAGATAAAATCCAGCCTCCACAGCAACACTGTGCCTTTTCTTCGTTAAAAGTTTCTCTCAAAAATGTCAAACCCTCTTAATGATCTTGTTTCGGGGGTATTTATAGGTTAAGGTAGGAGTCTCCAAGTCCAAAACTGAGTAAAATAACTTATTCGTGGACTGGGGGACCATGCTTTAGACTAGGCGAGGCCTGGTCTGTAATACGGCTGAGCAGTCTTTAGACCAGGCGAGGTACCCTAGCTTTGCTCCAATTTTCTCTCCTTCGTGCTCTTTTCTTGTGTCTTCAACATCTTTTTGTGCACCTTTCTATCATTTATGTATTCCAATGGTCCTACACATAAAAATAACTCAATTAAGCTCAAACATTGCACAATTAATCATTAAAACACTCAAATGTAAGGTAAGTAATGCACTAAAAATATACATTTACAGCCAAACATCACTATCCCACACTTAAACGTTGCTCGTCCTCGAGTCAACCAATAATTTTTTGTAACGACCCGGCCGTTCATTTTGAGAGTTAGAGCCCCGATCCCCCATTTAACTGCTTTTCCCGTATCTATTTCTACTATTCTGACTTGCCGGGAAGATTTATTTTGAGTTTCGGAGTGTTTTGGGACACTTAGTCCCTAAATGAGAGCTTAAGTCTTAGAATCTGGACCGTAGTTAGAACCATATGAAGACGGTCTCGGAATGGAATTACGTCGATTTTGTTAGCTCCGTTGGGTAATTTTGGGCTTAGGGGCGTGTCCAGATTGTGTTTTGGAGGTCCGTAGCCAATTTAGGCTTGAAATGGCGAAAGTCAAATTTTTGGAGTTTTGGACCAGTAGTGGAATTTTTGTTATCGGGGTCGGAATCCGATTCCGGATGTAGGAGTAGCTCCGTAGTGTTAAACATGACCTGTGTGCAGAATTTGGGGTTAATCGGACGTGGTTTGGTTGGTTTTGGCATCGGTTGTATAATTTTGAAGTTTCAAGTTTTTAAAGTTTGGATTTGAGGGTGAATCATGATTTTAGCGTTGTTTGATGTGATTTGAGGGCTTGATAAGTTCGTATGGTGTTTTAGGATCTGTTGGTATGTTTGGTTGAGGTCCCAGGGGCCTCGGGTGTGTTTCGGATGCTCAATGGGTCATTTTGGGACTTAGAAGGATAGCAGATTTTGCTGGTTTTTCTGTTGCAGACATTTGTTCTTCCCGTTCGCGAAGTGGAGCTCACGTTCGCGAAGAAGAGCTGGGTCAGGAAGAGAAATTTTTCTTCGCATTCGCAAAGGTTGGGTAGCGGAAGCATCACGAACGCGAGAAGCTGAACGCGTTCGCGAAGAGGAAAGGTGGAACAACTGGACCCCAAGGATTCCTTCTACGCGTTTGCGTAGAGGACAACACGTTCGTGAGAGGGTACTCGCGTTCGCAAAAGTGGAAATTTTGAGCAGTGATTTTTGTGCTTCGCGAAGGTGAGGATTTGACCGCGTTCGCGAAGAAGGGCGTTCCTGGGCAGAATTTAAAGTTCAAAAAATGAGGGTTTGAATTTATAACACAAAATTTGATTGAGAGCTCGGTAGAAGGTAAAATTTGGAGAGATTTTCGGAGGAAGTTTGTGGGTAATGATTCCGAGCTCCTTTATGATTAAATCCCACTAATCTATGCTTGATTTCATTATTTAATTTCGGATTTGGGGTGGAAAATCGGGAAAAATTGAGAAAAGTTCTTAGGTCGAATTTTGGTGTTTTGATCGAGATTTTGGTATCGGATTTGAGTAAATTTGGTATGGTTAGACTCGTGAGTGAATGAGTATTCATAATTTGTGGAATTTACCCGATTCCGAGACGTGGGTCGGGGAGGCTTTTTGGGCGTGTTTCTATTTTCGTGCCTTAGCTTTGATTTCATTAGCTAAATTAGTTTCTTGTAGCTATATTTACGTTATGTAATTGATTTGGCTAGATTTGGGTCATCCAGAGCCGGATATTCGTGGAAAGAGCATTGTTTCGGATTGCATCTGGCTTGGTTCGAGGTAAGTGGCTTGCCTAACCTTGTGTGGGGGAACTCCCCTTAGGATTTGGTACTGTTTGATATATGAGCGCCGTATACGTGAGGTGACGAGTACGTACACGGGCTATTTGTGGCAAAACTCCATTTTTCACTTAGTCATAACCTGTTTTCTCGTTGTTTGAACTACACTAGCATATGTACTATCTTGTTTAGATTAGAAAAGCATGCCTACGTGTTTTTAACTGTCTAGTTGAACTCTGTGCAGCATGTCCTGGTTTTCCTTTGAGTTGAACTTAGTCTAAGCTGTAGGTTTTCGTGCTGTAACTGTTGTTTATATTTGTTAAGCTGTATATTTACTTCGGGACTACGGAACGATATTCCGGGAGATCCCCCCAGCACTGCATATTTACTTTGGGACTACAGAACGGTGTTCCGGGAGATCCCCCTGCACATTTACGTTTGAAACTACGGGATGGTATCCCGGGAGATTCCCTATTGTTACCCTTGTGTTTCTGAGTTGTTGTTCTTCTATGCTTATTTCCTGGTTAAATTTCAGCACTTGTTTTACTGCGATATTTCTTTCTGTTAAATTTTATTATATTTATACCAGTAGGGCCCTGACCTGATCTCGTCACTACTCGACCGAGGTTAGGCTTGAAACTTACTGGGTACCATTGTGGTGTACTCATGCCCTTTCCTGCACATGTTTTTCGTGTGCAGATCCATGTACTAGCTATCAGGAGACTTCAAGGTACATCTGCTGCGTCCGCAGATCTCGGAGTCCCCTTCTATCCCCTTGTGTTGATTTTCCCCTTGTTTTCTTCAGACATAAATGTATAGAGCAGTTAGAAACTCTTAGAAGCTTGTGACATTGCGCATTCCGGGTTTTGGGAAAAATAGTTATTGTATATGCCGAGCAGCATCGTTTATGCTTATTAAATATATTCGTTAGTTGTTATCTTTGTATTTCTATTTCATTTCCGCAATATTACGCTTACCTAGTCTAGAGACTAGGTGTCGTCATGACAGTTCACGGAGGGAGAACTTGGGTCGTGACATTTTCTTTATTCTTGAGCACTTTATATTTACTCAATTGAGGCACACTACACCAATGACCACGGTTGACAGCAACAATTAAGCTAAAGCATATGCATTCAACATTTCCCTTTACTTATGCTATACTTCAAAAATATTCAAAACAAAGACAACATGATCATAATAACTCTAGCCTAAAAAACCGACTCAATGTCACAATGCACTCATTCATGAACACTCAATATCGTAGAGAAGTCTAATAACGTTACCTATCCCTCGTGAAACCATGTGTCCTCACTCATCATGAACAAGAGAGTAAATTAAATCTACACATTCGAATCAAATGCCCAAATATATTTTAAGGACTCATATATATCAAAATCGCTCACTCTCACAAAGACGACACATGCATGCAATTGGTACCATATGCTTGCCCATAATGTAAATCTCTACTAATGTAGACTCGTTGATCTAAAATCAATTAGGAATTTCTATGGTTGTAATGTGGGCTAAGGGACATGTAGGATATATTTAAGAATAGTGTTTCACCCTCCTAAGTACTTTAACACATCACATAATAAACTTTAAGCACATGTTCTTCAATCCCAACTTCAATTTCACAACTAAAATCACCCCCAACAATGTTCCTTCTTTTTTTAAGCACTACTTTAATTATACCCCACTAGTAGGAACAAGATATTAATTTATTTATCTATACCCCTTTTCTTCCTCAATTTTTTCTTTCTATTTTTTTTTCGTTTCAATAATATTTTTTTTTCTATTCTATAGTTTTCGCTAGCGGTGTATTTCTTATAATGCAAGTGCACCTTTCTTCCTTTCATTGGTTCCAGTCAAAAGCCACCCCACACTTAATCCTTTCTTCTTCTAGCGCTCATTTTATAAGTTAAGTGCCTTAAGAGGTAAAAGGATCAAAATAATATCAATTAAGAACAAAAAGGGATATCCTTGTAATGTGGGTGCCAAATAAAAGTCTATAGGCTCAAAATGGTTAATTAGGAATAATTTTTATTTATGACAAGCAATAAAGCTCAGAAAGATCAAAGAAAGCCTAAAATCATTTTTCAAACAAAGCATCACCTAAAATTTGGCTTCAATTCACATGTCGGACAAATTCTAGACTCAATTGCAATAATATGGACTATACAAAAACCTCACCTCACAAATGGCACATGACTCACTAAGGATGGTATCATTCCGAATCTCAACTAATGCAAACAGATCCATGAGATATTAAGCATTAAGCATTAAGGGAACATAAGTCAATAAAATGAGACATAGGCGTCAATACATGCTATCCAATTTATAAAGGCATTCCGATCAATCTTAAAATATAGGGAAGATACTACACAAGCCAAAGTCTAAAGATGCTACTATCAAACAAGTCAAAGGCATCTAGGTTCATCATTATTTCTCCATTTATTCCCTAAATTCTAACCTACTCTAAAAATAAAAAAACCTATTATCTGGTTCAAACTACATCCCATGAAAAAAAAACGAGGCACAAAGAAAACCCAAGGGGAATTATTACTACCTAAAAAAACTAAAAGACTTGTTTTTGGATTTTTTTAATTTTTTTATTTTTGTGTTTTTTTGAAATTAAGCTACTAAAATACTACTACTATACTACATCATTAATTCTACTAACTATGCATTAAATATAAGAAGCTAATACTAATATAATATTATACAAATCACAGAGAATCTTTCACCCTACACTTAAAAGAGTGTAGTGTCCTAATGCAAAAATAAAGCAAAAATAACAAGGATGGACAAGAAACTCCCTGAAAGGCCAAAGGCCGAAGCAATAGCAACTTAAGGGGTACTTAGAGTTCTCCCAAAGATGGTACTTTGTGCGGGTACCTCACACTAGTTTCGACGGCTCGCTTTAGAATACTTCCAGTGGCTTTTTTCCTATGCTCATATTCCTATAAAATAAAACAACACTACAAAAATAATAGAAAAATAAAATAAACAAAAACAAAAGAAACAGTAAAGTTGGGTTGCCTCCCAATAAGCGCCTAATTTAACGTCGCGGCACGACGTTAACCACTTTTTTCCCACCTTGAACTTATGAATTGTACCCCTAATAAAGCATCTACTCTGCGGCTATGCTCCTTTGGTGGGGATACAAAGATAAACAGACTAAGTAATAAATTTTTTACTCTGCACTTCTCGGCCTTTAGATGAGGAATGTAATTTTTACTTTTTTGGCACAATAAGTTCCAGAATATAGGTACCTTGTTCCTCTTCCTTTAACTCCTCTAAAAGCTCATATGACTTGATTTCATGTCATCATCCAACACAATGTCAAAAAATATCTGGAATGAGTACCAATACACCCAAATCTAGAACTGCGTTGCTATTTACATTCTCATACGTACACAGACTAGAGTCCTCAAATATAATATTATCTACTTCCTTACATGACTCTAATGTACTCTTCTCCATATTGGCATCATCAACAAAAATATAGTTGAATGATTGACTCTCCGCACAACTCATAATTATTTTTTGGGTGTGAGACGCATCATCCTTTGCACTCAATTTAGCCTCCAAGTCCTGAATAACAATGCCAAATTTGTTGATCTCTGGTCCTAGTTCTGCTCTTCCTTTTATTAAATGTCTCATACCATCTGTAATTTCCTCACGTTGAGCCTCATATATCTTCAATTTTTGAGCTTGTTCCATTATCCAAGTTTGGCTCAAAAGCTCCTCTTCTTCAAAATTTTTCTCTTGCTGGAACTCGCTCTCTTCAGCAAATTCTTCCTCACTGGCCTTTATTCTCGTGATTGTCGCACTTATTTTTTGCATAGCTTTTTTGAGTTCATCTTGTTGCTCTGCTACTTGCTTCAACATATTCCTAATACATGCATCACATTCCATATCCTGTACTTTATTGCTCCTATCAAACTCACAATTATTATTAGAAAGATCATAGAAAGAGCTCGGAGAAGGATAAAGAGAATTAGGACAACCCTCCTAATGGCCACCTTGACCACCACATATATTAAAAATATTTCACTCATAGGATTGAGACTGTGGGCACAACCCGCTTCCGGGAACATTCTGATAATTTTCCACCAGTGGGGTCCTCCACAATATAGACAAGGATCATCAAAGTAAGAATAACCATTAACGATGCCAAAAATGTATTGCAGCCAAACGCACACGCAAGTATACGCGATCATCAAATAATAAAGTAACTAAAAGTCGGATGTCTAACCTACAAGGACTTGTTATCAACTATTAACTAGATTAAACTATCCTGGTTATATTAGCAAGAATTAAACCTAGAAGTATTTGAATCTAAACTAAGTAAAATAAAGCAAAAACAAATGATGAACTTGAACAAAGGAACAATAGATTTTTATATTATCAATGAAATGAAAACGATAGAGGGTTATGGGCTCTCTAACATTCCTATTATATTCTTCAATTGAATTGACTAACTAATTTATCTAGTTTATTGGTTGACAGGGTTAATATTGCTCCTAAGAATCTGTCGAGTTTTTACTCGCCTATTCAAGCTAACTTACCGCCTATATGTCTATGAAGTTAGAACTAACAAGAACGCATTTATAATTCCTGTTCATCAACCAAGCAAGGCAATTAGGTATATGTCTATCCTAACCACGAATCTATTCTCCGATGCCCAGTTCAAGAACTCGCTCTACTCAATCCTATGTGAAATCTAGAGTTCCCACTTTCGAGTTCAACTCTAGGTTCATAGATAATATTAAATTGATGATCAAGAAATCAAATAATTAAGCGCATGATTGAATAAATAAACCAATATGATAAATCAAGAAATCAAAATCAATATTTGAATAACAATAGTCGTGACAGAACCACAACCTTAGAATGTGAAGTTTAGATCCATATAGACATGGTAGCAAAACAACAAATCGTAAAAAGAAACATAAAAATTACTAAGTTTGATGGAAGAAAGATAAAACCCGGACTCCACGTCGGCTTTGTATCACGACCCAAAATCAACCGTCTTGATGACGCCTGTCGTGGAACTAGCCCAGCCACAACTCAACAACCTAAAACCAACAACAATAAGTTTGAAAACATTAACAGAAGAATTTAACATTAAAGAAAAACTGTTTGAAACATAAGAAAATCCCAAAGTGATACAATCCAGCCCCAAAACCAGGGTGTCACTGAGTACATGAGCGCCCACATCAGAAAATACAGTCTACTACAGTATCTGAAGATATAAACTGAAAGTACGACAAGATAAAGAAGGGCAGTCAAGGCCCGCGAATGACATGCAGCTACTTCGATAATTTCCAAACTCTGGAACCTCGATTAGCAACCGCCGCAATGACCGGTATCGCATGGATCTGCACACGAGGTGCAGAGGGTAACGTGAGTACACCAACTCAGTAAGTAACAAGTCCAAACTTTGGACTGAAAGTTAGTGACGAACTCAACCTCAACAGGTATAACAGAAATAAATGTATAGAAATGTAGGCATGCTTTCAAGTCAAATATACAGATGCAAAACAGTAAAGGAAATGCAGATCTGAACAGTGTAAGGTATACAACTCAGCTATCTCTACATACCGATGCACATACTGTATGAAATGCACCATGTGCCTCTCAATGTGCTCAACCACTCGATACTGTATATGGCCATCCGACCCAGGGAAATCCACCCCGAAACATATACAACACTGATTGGAAGTTACCCAGTACCGAGGAAAAAGGGATATCCAACCCTGTGGAGAAATCCATCTCTAGGTATCAAGTACTTCGGACAAAATCCATGTCTAGGGAAATCCATCCCTCAATAATATCATTAGCGCTCACTGAGGGTGTGTTACAGACTCCTGAGGGGCTCCTGCAGCCGAAGCTCTATCATAATCATCAATATAACTACTGCGGCGTGCATCCCGATCCCATAACTATCACTCATAACCAGGCTCTCGGCCTCACTCAATCATCAACCTCTCCAGTCCCACCATGGGATCACAATGTCATGAAATAACCCAAAACAATGATATGATGAATCAATAAATAATTGAGACTGAGATATGATATAAAAATGCATGATCATGACTGAGTATGGAATATTAAATGAAAACTAGTGAGATGACAATAAGAAACGACCGCTAAGGGTCCAAACAATACCGGCACAAAGCCTAAACATGATATCTAGCATGATTTACAGCTCAACTACTTTATCACATGATGAAAACATGGATATCAACAGGATAGAGTTACTAAACGATGCCATGAAATCACCCAAGTCACAATTCTCACAGTGCACGCCCGCACACCCGTATCTTGGCATGTGCGTCACCTCAATACTAGTCACATAACACATAGTTCGGGGTTTCAAACCCTCAGAACCAAGTTTGGAAGCATTACTTACCTCAAACCAAGCAAAATCCTACTCCGCGATGCCCTTGCCTCTTAAATCGGCCTCCAAATATCTAGAGTCTAGCCACAAGCAATACAATACAATCAATATAGGCAAAAGGAATCAATTCCATAAGAAAAATACCAAATTATAGCCAAAAATCCGAAATCGGCTCAAACCCGGCCCCCGGGCCCACGTCTCGAAATCCGGCAAAAGTCACAAAACCCGAAAGCCTCATTCACTCACGAGTCTAACCATACCAAATTTACTCAAACAACAAAATCCCATTCAAAACCTCAAAATCCCATCTCAAGAACTCTTCCACTTTTTGCCCAATTTCTCACCCCAAATCACAATTTAGATGATAAAAATCAAGATATAATCATGGAATTTAACCAAAACCAAGTGAGAAACACTTACCCCAATCAACTCCGCGAAAATCCCTTTAAGAATCGCCCAAATCCGTGATCTCTAGCTCAAAATATGAAAAATGAGCTCAAACCCTCTATTGAATTTAACACTGTCTGCCCAGATTTCCTTCTTCGCGAACGCGACTGTCCTCTCGCGTTTGCGTGGAACAACTTGACTGCCTCTTCACTTTACTCTTCTCGAATGCGATGATTTGCTAGCTCAGTACTTCGGGAACGCGACCACCACCTCGCGAACGCGTAGAACAAGGACCCGGGGTCAGCAACTACCTCACTCCTCTTCGCGAATGCGACCCTGCTCCCGCGTTCGCGATGCACACGCAGAACATACCTTCGCGTTCATGTCTGCCCCTTCGCGAACGCGAAGAAAAAATCCTCATCATCTCAAAACACTCTTCGCGAACGCGAAGGCCCTCTCAAGAGCATGAAAGAGGAAACCAGAAAAATGCTGTAGCAGATATCAGCAATCTCACCAAGGCCAAAATTGCCCCGTTGACCACCCGAAACTCACCTGAGGCCCTCGGGACCTCAACCAAGCATACCAACACATCCCATTACATCATACAAACTTTGTCGAACCTTCGAATCACTCAAAACAACATCAAAACACCAAATTACCTCCGGATTCAAGCCTAAGAACTTCAAAACTTCCGAATTCCACAAACGATGCTGAAACCTACCAAACCACGTCTGAATGACCTCAAAATTTGCACACAAGTCATAAATGATACCACGAACCTACTACAGCTTTCGAAAATCCAATCCGACCCCGATATCAAAATTTTCACTGCCGGCCAAAATCGTTGAACTTCTAACTTTCGCCATTTCAAGCCTAATTCTGCTACGGACCTCCAAATTACATTCCGGATGCGCTCCTAAGTCCAAAATCACCTAACGGAGTTAGAGGAACCATCGAAATTCAAATCCGAGGTCGTTTACACATAAGTCAATATCCAGTTAATTTTCCCAACTTAAGCTTTCAAATAAGAGACTATGTGTCTCAATTCACTCCGAAACCATTCCGGAGCCGAACCAACTAACCGGGTATATCATAATATAGCTGAATAACACAAAAGAAGTAGGAAATAGGGGAACAGGTCTATAACTCTCGAAACGACCGGCCGGGTCATTACACTCTGTTATTTCTCTTCATCAAAATTTCCTCTCAAAAAAATCGAACCCTCTCAATAATCACATTTAGAGGGTATTTATAGGTTAGGGTAGGAGTCTTCAACTCCAAAACTGAGTAAAAACTTATTTATTTACGGATTGGGGTACCAGGCTTTAGACCATGCGAGGACTGGTCTGGGGCGAGGTACCCTTGTGTTGCTCTGATTTTCTCCTTTTCGTGCTCTTTTATTGTTCTTCAACATCTTTTTGTGCTCCTTTCAATACTTTATGTTTTCCAATAGTCCTACACATAAAAATAACTCAATTAAGCTCAAACATCGCCCAATTAATTATTAAAATACTTAAATGCAAGGTAAGAAATGCATTAAAAATATACATATATAGCCAAATATCAACAACTGACTGTGATGATTAGCGGCGATGCTAGTTGCGGGTGGTGGGTAGCGGCAGTTAACGGTTAAAGTGGATAAAATAGTGGTGCAATTTCACCTTTGCCAAAATTCTTGAATGAATTATATGGTAATAAAAGTTAACACTCTGTTGCAGATCTTAATCATTCAAATCTGTTCAGACTCATTAAGTATTTAATTTTAAAATACATGGAATATATTCGAAACTTGATCATATTATATGGGTGTTTACTTTAATTAATTCTTAGGTGAATTAGCACAAACTTGAATAATAGCACAAAGGCTACTGGATATAAAGCTAGAAGTTATCAATTAACTGCAAATATACATGTTGGGCAGCATCAAATTCCTAGTATATACTATTATCTTGTGGAATTGCAAAAGAACAATAATGAACGAATAAACACACATTAATTTAAGGAGAAGTTGCAGGGTAGTAGAAGTATAAAACTCTTGATTAAACCTTCAAATTCCTTGCTCTTTGTGTTGTTCTTGACTTGTACACTTGATTCCAAACTCAAAATCAACCTCCATGCCATCCTCCTTTCGAATGGATTCCAAAAACCTTGTAAATAGTTGAACAAAACATGAAATTTTGGTAACATCTTTTTGCATCAGTGGTTGAGCCTTTTCTACAATCGTACGATTGCACGATCCTTTGAATACTATAAACCTGGTGTAATCATAAATTACTTAAACTTGATCCCCAACTCTATATTTATTACCATAATATTTTGAATAATATAATGCCGGAGCAATCAGGAACAAAGATTTTTACCGTAGTGCTGATAGAAGATAGTAGGTACACTGTGAAATTAATTAAGATGCACGTAAGCACGATAATAGAGAAAATAAATACTTTTGCGCAAACATGAAGTAAATAAAAGTTTGAACTTTCAGGAGTGCTTCTCTCTTTTTTCAATTTTTAACTTTCGTTAATTAACAAATAAATTAAATGTATAAATTAAAAGAATCAACAACGGGAATGGATAAATCAATCCAGCCCCAAGACTTTGTAGGCATAAACTGGCGAAATGGAAAATGGCCAAACGATCCAAACAGATGGGCCGCGACGGGCACCTGATACCTTGCTCAAACCGAGTAGCAACGTAACATATCTTTCATATCATACTATCATAGGTAAATGAACCCGAAAGGCTGTCATGAGATAACTAGAATAAAACATGAGGAAATACTCAACATAGGATGACCCAACATGATATATCGACTTATGCATATGACGTACGAGCCTATAAGGCCGAAATGATCACTCGTACACTGAACATAGGCCGGCAAGGCCATTCAATCTTTTGTACACATGACATATGTTTACAAGCCTCTAAGAGTAGATAAATACCATAAAGGTCGGGATAGGGCCCTGCCAGACCAATCAATACATGTCCAAATCATACTGACCAAATAAGCAACTCCGGAGCAAATGGAGCGCACCAACATCTTCAGCTGAGCTGATAGTCCGCTTGGAAGACTCTCAACCTGTCAATCGGGACCTGTGGGCATGAAACACAGCGTCCCCAGGCAAAAGGGACGTCAGTACAAATAATGTACCGAGTATATAAGGAATGAAAATCAGTAAATAAAGAAATGAGAGAAATATGGAGTAAAAGACTCAATATATATGCGTGAATAGCTCTGTGAATCATTTAATATTTATAATGTCATGCATATGCGTATAAATGTCATACCATGCATAGGTATATGCGTACATAACATCATCAAGCCTCTGAGGGCATCCCATCATATCATCTCGACTACTGTGGGCAAAATCATCAACGTATACCAGCTGATCAGGTGGTGGTGCGTATATAATGCTGTAACCTTTTCCCATATCCCATATACATATAATATACGAGTATAAAATGCCATCAGGTCATGAGTCAATGTACATGTATAAATACATGAAATGCATAAGAAGTGTGTTAATAAGATTGCTCGGAATGTCATAAGATCAATATGCCTTTCGGATAAACTTTAGCAACTACGTGTTTTTCTGAGACCCTTGAACAGAAGATATAATAATAAGACACATAGAGAATCAAGAACATAGGCACCCCTAGTACTTCTATGAATAGAGTCATTTATAAAAGTTGCGCATTTGCTCGTTCCGTTTGTATCATATGGATCATGCCAAAAGGAAAGAAAGAATAGCCTTAACATACTCGGGCAGATTCTTTTGACAATCCCTCTAACACACGTCAATTGCGGCAAATCACGTAACGACGGATCGAAGTATGGAAAAATCCGTATGATATTCCTGAGAAAGATTGAACTGTATTCCCTTAGAATCGCAAATCTCATGCTTTATCGTATTATGAAGTTTCAAACGAGCTATTTGAGCTCCATCCGTTAGCAAGCTTAGCATCCAACGTTACTGGTCTAATTCTAAAGTGGCAAGCATGCCATAACTTATTCCTATTATCCAAGTTACATTACCAAATAAGAAACCAAGCCAAGGTAATTATCCAAGGAACTTTTACGTCTAAACAAGGCACCTCATGTGTTATGACTCATCATGCACATTGGTGCCACCTTGGCCTAGCTTAATGCCATGTGGCAGCCTCAAAATTTTTTTGTCCACTTAATCCTGTTTAATAACATGATGATCCGCACAATTAATCAATTATTCACATAATTAAGAATTATCTCAAATTACTTAAAATAATACTTACTTTTAATATACTTTATACACCTTACTATCATGGTCATGTGGTACCTTATATGATACTAGTCCATAAATACGGGGTATTATAGCTTGGACTGTATTTTATCTCAAAATATGAAACTTCGACAAAACTCATTTTCTTCGATTCACTTACCCTCTCACCTTCACGAATTTACTTATCATTTGTTAAATAGCATAATACTTATAACCTCAAAATAATCTTGTCCTTGAACTGATGTTAATTATCTTACGTCAAATCCAACGTACAATACTACGGGGTGTAACAACTTTACCCAACTGTATTCTTGTATTAATGATTGATCAATCAATTATCTCTTCCTTAATATGTCAATAGGATTCTTCTCCACTTCTATCAACTACAAACTACTCAATTGTCAATTTTGCATGAACATGCATGTTAATTTGAGTGCCTTCCTAAATTACTAAAAAATTTGGTTCTTTGCCTTACTCCTTATGCGTAAATGAAATAAACAATAAAAACAAGAACAACAATTTTTACATGAAAAATCACTCGTCTCAAAAGTGCAAAAACCACGACCTACCACATAGGATTTTAACTTCAATTTCACTAGAACAAATGAGCCAATGTACTGATTACAAGACCTATAAACTAATACCCACACACTTCCCCTACTTCAGCTACTTGAATGAATTACAAGTTACTCTAACTTGCACACTCAAACAACTACTCCAACTAACAAGTTTTGAGTGACATCTTGATTACAAAGCGATTTCCTAGTACAAACGAACTAACAAACTCAAGAAGAACACTGACAGTGTTGATCACCTTGAGTGTTGAACTTGAAATGTTGTACGTCGTTCTTCAATTGATGTGCAAAAGGATAGTCTTCTCAGTCCATAGGGAAAAACTTTCCAGTACTCCGAGATATTTGGGAGTCCTATATACAGTCAGCTTCTTGTTGACAATAATCCTAAAGTTCCAAGGACTCCACGAGTCTTGTGACTCTTGTCTATCACTTATGGTTGCAGATATTCTTGGTCAACAGTCCTTACCGCATCGAGAGTCCTTTCCAGCAATCTCGGACTATAGTAACTTTGTGTAATAGTTACTACCTTGTAAGAACCTTAAGCATCTATTTTGAGGACCTGGTTCTTAGTACACATTCAGCAGCTACCTTGAGGACCTGGTTCTTAGCACACGTTCACTAGACACACTCTGTTAATCATCCAAACCCCAACTCTCAATAAATTTTCCTTTTTGATGATGACAAACTTTGTGCTCATGAACCAGGCAATGACATTCATAAATAATTACATCACATTTGAGAGCAACATCAGCATGTGAATAACACAACACAAAAACATTTGAACATACATCTCCCTAATTTAGAACAAGTACCTAAAACATCAATCACCCCCCACTCTATCTCCCCCATTTTGGCATCATCGAAAAAGAAAAAAAATGTTGTTAGACAGTATAAGCATAGTTAATGCAAGATTCATGGCCATTGAGGCTACAACACAAGAACAGAAAATATCAAGATAAATGAACTATGCCGATAATAAGAACTATGTGAGAAGTAGGTAAACAACATAAGAGAGTGTGTTAAGCTGTGTCAAATTAAGCCTAGGGCCTTGAACTAAAACAATAACACAAAATAAACTAAAACATCCTAAAAACTACTCAGAACTAGAGAAGAAAGACAAAAATGGAGCACCACTAGGCCAACAAAACAGATGGCAGACAAGGGGTAAAGGACGAGGATCAAGGGTGAGAAGAGGAGGGGGTCAAGGCTTTCACAAGAGTGGCAATCCGTTTAGCATGTCCTTTCTTATCTCTTCCCTAAGCTTCCTGGTTTCCTTTCTCAACTCATCATTGTCCTCCCTAAGTTTAGCATTTTCCTCTAAAGTCAACTCCAACCTTTTAGAGAGTTCAGTAGCCTGCTGCTTCCAGGCAAAATGGCAGAACCGGTTGGCCCTGTAGCCTTGATCTCAGCATATCCACACTGCTTGAGTGTGATAACATCCATAACATCATTCTGATTCCCAAACTTCAGCACATGCAAGCATATATTGAGCTAGCCAAACAGCTCAGTCATGAAGCTATAAGGCATAACATGCTTAGTCTTTGAGTGTTTGCAACCCTTTCCATATGCTGAATCATCAGGCTGGGAAGGTTTATGGCTCTACCTGTATCCAACAACTCAATTACAGCCATATCAAGTAGGGTGGACTCATGCCTCCTCTCAGATCTCTGCAGAATGCAAGAGTTCACAAAGTGAAACAATAGTTTGTGAAAATATGTCATGTTAGTCTCGTATACCTTTTGGGAGCATCCAGCTCAAACTTCTGGGAGAACTTTCTAGTAACCACAATGCCTATATCCAGTGGCGGATCCAGGATTTCAAGATCGTGGGTGCTTCATTTTTTTAATGTAAAATTACTATAGAACACATAGTATAAGTACACAACTATTTGAACACGACAATAAAAGAGCTAATGTAACGACCCGACCAGTTTTTTTGAGAATTAACACACCGATTCCCTGTTAACTGCTTCCCCCACATCTATTTTTGCCATTGTGACTTGCCAGGATGATTCATTTTGAGTTTCAGTGTGTTTTGGGATACTTAGTCCCTAAATAAGAGCTTAAGTCTTAGAATTTGGACCATAGTCAGAACTGTGTGAAGACAGCTCCGGAATGGAGTTCCGTCAATTCCGTTGGGTGATTTTGGGCCTAGGGGCGTGTCCGGATTGTGTTTTGGAGGTCCATAGCTTATTTAGGCTTGAAATGGCGAAAGTCAAATTTTTGAAGTTTTGGGACAGTAGTGGAATTTTTGATATCGGGGTCGGAATTCGATTGCCGAAGTTGGAGTAGTTCCGTAATGTTGAATATGACTTGTGTGAAAACTTTGGGGTCAATCAGACCTGGTTTGATAGGTTTCGACATCGATTGTAGAAATTTGAAATTTTAAGTTCTGTAAGTAGGAATTGGAGGGTGATTCGAGATTTCAGCGTTGCTTGATGTGATTAGAGGGCTCGACTAAGTTTTTATGATGTTTTAGGATTGGTTGGTATATTTTGTTGAGGTCTCGGGGGTCCTCGAGTGAGTTTTGGGTGCTTAATGGATTGGTATGAGACTTATGAAAATTGCTGAATTTGCTGCACCTGGTGTTTTCGCACTTGCGCATTTTGGATCACAGGTGCGGAGCCGCAGAAGCGGCTAAGGAACCGCAGAAGCGGAATTTGGCCTAGACCCAGCTGGTCGTAGATGCGGTAAGGAATCCGCAGAAGCAGAGGCGCAGAAGCGGTTGGGGACCGTAGCAGCGGGCTTCAGGTGCGGCCCAGTGCTCGCAGATGCGGTCCCAGCTGTTGACGGCCCCTTTTTCTTGCGAAATCGGGTTTACGACATTCGGGAAGACAACTCTATTCCCATTTGGGAATTGGGTTTTTGGAATTGAAGAGTCGCCACCTAATGATTGAGTACATTAGGACACTAAGAAGGGTTTTTGAGTTGGAAAACCAGAGTTCAGGTAAGGGCTAGAAATTATCTTAAGGGGAAGGTGTTAGGCACGCCTCAAGATCCACTAGTGTGGTTCCCGGCCATGCTATGTTGTGACTTTAATGCAAATAGATACACAAAGGATTTTACACATAAGGGTTGCAAATAAATACGTGACAAGTATGTGGGATCAAGGTCTAGATGATCTACAATTTGTTTAAAAGGGGACTAAACGCAGAAAATTAATCAATACATTGAATAAACAAAGAAGAAAAATTTGGAAGAAAAGGCATAATGCGGTAAAATTAAGGAGGAGTTTTGAGTAGTTGAAAAGACAGGATTTTATTGATATTAAACAAAGTTGTATAAGAAAAGGGGTCCTAGGTTTATAAATCACATGGATCATCCACACAACACCGGTAGTCAATTGTACGCGTAGTGTTATCGTGTGATCATCATCTCCATGTCTACCATTCCCACCCCGTTAAGGTATTAAGCGTGAAATAGTCTCGCTTACTTATGCATGCTATTACCCGTCCCACTTATCAGTCCTGGAGGCTTTTAGGACTACTAATCCTAAAGGGAAGAAGCTTGGCTTTTCAGAGGTTTAAAAAGGTTAAAATACTAAGGCGTCAAGCAAAACACATGAAAGCAGTTATGGGAGCACAAAACAATTAAGGCTCAGATAAACCTCCTTTAATCACAGAAAATCATGTAGTTTAGCATGTCTTACATGTACTGATTAGGTCGAAATTATGCTTAACGTTAGGCAGGCTGGTTCATTACATATTTTCAGGCAAGAAGTTCGCATTAGGCTCGCCTGGCTGCAACTTATCAAAGACCAGGGCAATTAATTAACTACATACTTGTTTGCCTACGTGATGGCCTATAGGCACGGCATCTACTGGTTTCAGGAATAAAGAAACAAACTGATTAAGAAAGTTGCTAGTTTTAATAGAATGGTGCGAGTTCTGTAATTAGTGCTAATCTTAAAACTAGTGATTCAGATTTGATTGATAATTCCTATAGGCATGCTTTCTAGCGTCGTTAATTTAAACACTTTTTATAGGCGTAGCGAAAGCGCAGAAATATTATAAGCATGGTATCTGAATACTGTTAGTTTTTAATCCTATAAATAGGTTTGCCTAGTGAACAATGCATGCGTAGAGTCTGGATTTCTGGTTACTTATAGGCGTGGTATCCATATGGAGATCTATATGGATGCATAAACCTATAGACGTGATATCTATGTGGATGCATAAACCTATAGACATGGTATCTACGTGGATGCATAAACCTATAGACATGGTATCTACAGGTGATATGCAAATGTGCAAAGCTGTAGGCAAGATACACGAGTACAGAAGTGTGGTAATTCCCTATGAGCATGATATCTACCCCTTTGCATGCATGGTTACCCTTCCCTTTTCACTAATCACCCCAGAGGTTATTACAAAATTTTATTACAGACCAAGATGAATCAAAAACTGGAAATAAAATTACAATCAGAACTCTTAAGCTGCATCCAAGGAGCCTAATTCAAACCCAAGGTCTAACAATATGATATGAGCCAACTGCCAGGATCAGGTTCCAAAGCCTTTCTCTTATCCGGGATGTGTCAAAGTTCCAAGGAATTTCAAGAACTCCAGGGAATGCTCACACCCAGATATCAGAACTGAATGAAAGTGCAGTGTGGAAGGGCCAGCCCTCCAATGTCCAAGTTCAGAGGGAGCTCAAGGTCCCAAGGCAAGGCTCATTGGAGGGGGGCAGAACTTAGAGTCTAGGAACAAGTGTAAGTGCAGTAGAGGGATATAAGGGATGCCAAGGCAGGCTGGTGGTCATGCCCAGCGACATAAAATGCTGGCACACCCCTGACCAGCCCACTAGACAAACATTTGAGAGTTAGGACCTATTGAAGGTCAGGTTCAACCCTGGACAACAATTTGGATGCTGCCTGGCCAAACCTTAACTCAAACACACATAAGGGAATGGGGATGGGAAACTGAAAGAGCTTAGGACCCAAAGGGTCCAGTTTACATCCATGGACAATAATTTTGTATATTGCCATGTTTTTTAAGCTATAGCTCAAACACATAGGGGGACATGGGGAATGAGATTCATTGCAAGACATAAGCAAGATATGAGCACATTATACAAAGGTTAAATTCTACAGGCAATAAAGTAAGCATGGACGGGAGAATTGGTAAGTAAACACATTAGAGTTGATGCTGGAATTAAAACTAGGACATACCAGTTTCAGAAAGAGACAAGCAAAAGAAAGCAGAAGTCTTGCAAATAGGCCACAGTACAAGCAACAAGAGAGAATACTTTTTGAGTGTGAGTGTGAGTTCAGAAAACTACGAATGTTGGTGTGTTGTGTTAATAAAAGAGCATGTATTTATAGTTTGAAAACAGGCAAGGAATAAGGCAAAGAAATAACCATGTACCAATTAGAATCAATCAGTAGAAGAACTTCCTTTAATTAAGGAGTTCAAACTTAAACGGTAATGAACAAAAGAGTATTTAAGGAAAGAGAATCGAAGTAAGCATCTTGTGAAAGTAGGCAATTAGGGGTAATACGATAGGAGTTTAATTAAGGGAAGAAATTTTGAAATACACGGTTAAACAAATAAGGTAAGAACCAATCAGTACCCAATAAATCAAGGAATCAGAGATTTGCAAATATTCGTTCATGAATAACCAAGTCAGAAAGGCTAAGGAAAAGTTCTTACTTAAGAAGAATCAGTAGCAATCAATTAACCCCCAAAAAAAAATTCTGATTCGAACACAAGTTGGAAAACCTTTTGAAGAAAGATTTTAACACATATAAAAGGGGTTGTCATGCTAATCAGAGGAGTCTAGTATAGAAGAATTCATACACAAAAGGATTCAAACTCAGTACATGGACCCCAAGTGAGTTTGAGAGAGTCTAGAGCTCAAATAGAACCCTAGTCCAAACACACAAGACCAAACTCGCCAAAAACCCCAAATCCTAGGGTTTTCGACTTGATGCAAATGCAAAGAAGAGGAAACAAGCAGATACAGTAGAAGTCTTAATGTAAACAGAGTCATGGAATTAATTCGAACAACAATGAGAGTAGAAGAAACAGTAGAGGAAAATATGCTTAAGCAGGCATAGTAAGAACACTTAATGAACATGGTAGAAAAATACAGTTCGCGAAGCATATCAAGGCGTAATGGAAGGCAAGTAGCAGAACATAGCATGTGAAAACATAGCACAGAAACATAGCATGTGAAAAAACATAGCACAGAAACATAGTAGAAGGAAGAACAAAATATAGCAAACATAGTAGAAGAACATGTGTAAACATAAAAGAGAAAACATAAGAACATGGTAGAGACAAACATACACGAGAAAGGGAGAAGAAAGATCGGAAAACACATAAGCATTTTTTTCAGAAACCCTAAATCAAAAAGAAGTGACTTTGGAAAAAGAATTTTATAAAGAAAAGTTGGGGAAACCTTTTAAAAACTCAAAGTAAAGCATGAATACACACAGATCTGAAGAGAATTGGAGAAAAACCTCGAACAGTTAGGGTTTCAGGTGAACCCTAGAACGAGAAAGGCTTCGAAAAATGTCCGATCTAAGTCGGATAAGACTGAAAACAGGCTCAGGAGGCTAAGATATGCCGGAGATGGCCGGAACCCTCAAGTCGGCGGAGATCTGGGTGGAGACCTTTGAGGCCTAGCCTCACACCTTCAAATACCAAGCGCACAAGAGCGACAGGAGGTGAGTATGAGGGTTTCACGGCCTGAGAAGCCATGGAAACCGGCGAGAATCGAAGGGATTAGGGTTAGCTTGGGTGGCGGCGACTAGGGTTTACAGACAGAATGGGAGAGGAAGGGAATTCAAGGGCGGCGGGTAGAGGGAAATGAATTAGGGTAAATTAAAAAGGAAAGGGTGTATTTGGGCCGTTGATCTTTTAGATCAACGGCTGTGATTAGAAGGGGTTAGGTGGGAGACCGGGTGGGTTGGTTCAAACGGGTTGTTGGGCTAGATTAATTGGGTCTAAAATTGGGCTAATTTGGGGGTCCAATGTGGCTACAATTGAAATAAAATCTGGCTAGCACTTAATGGCCATTTTTCCCCTTTTTTTTATTTTATAAAATAGTGAGAATGATTTTAAAAACAAATTAAAAGCACTTAAGCAACAAATACTATATAAATATTAAATTTAAAATACTGGAAATAATTTTTGTAGTTATAAAATGCTATTAACCGTAAAATAGGCTATAATTACAATTACACCCAATTTAGCTTTAAAAATACCAAATTAATTATTAAAAATGTACAAAAAATCACCTTAATTATATTTTGGTGTAAATATGAGAATGAAATAATTTATTCACCAAAATAATAATTTGGGGAATAATTATTGAATTTTGTGGTATTAAAATAGATAATAAATTGGTTTAAAAATCATTTAAAATTTGGAAAATGTACCAAAACTTGGGTATGCTCATACATGCATATATACGTTATTTTGAAAGTATTTTGAGTATAAAAATATCTAGAGAAAAATTGGGTATCAACAGCTGCCCCTCTTTACCCGGGAAGGATGAAAGAGTTATCGGGTAAAGATAGGATGGCCAATTTTGACCGAAAGAGGTGATTTGCAAAGAATATCGACCGAGCTCTGGCTCTTGAGCTACCTACATATCCCTGGTTTTACAAGAATCAGGCCATATGTAGTTCAGGGGTCCATCGGCGGAATATGCCAATAGAGTTTCGAAAAGGACGGACGCGATGTTTAGGTTGTAGCTGAAATCTGATAGGCTGCGGGAACTGGAGCGGGATTGCTCCTGTTGAGAAGGCCGTTGCTAGCCGGCGTACCTGCAAGTGAGCAATACAACATATACTGTGCATAAATTTAAACGTGATGCAAGTTCCCATTGGACCATGAATGTTGTCTTTGGACGGTTGTCGACGTCCTCAGACCATGATGTCCTGGGCCATGAAGCGCATAATAAGGGATTCACAGGCTATGAAATGAAGTTCTTGGGCTATGATGATGGGGCCCCCGAACCATGATGCCTTTGAATAATGGTGTGCAGAATATAAAGCGGGGTCCTCGGGCCATGGCATGGCGTTCTCGGGCTATGAAAATGGTGCCTCCGAACAATGACGCCTTTGGACAATTTGGCGATATTTCAGCCCATGAAATGCAGGATTTGGCGACATTTCAGCCGATGTGAAGAAGAAATGTAAATGGAGATATTTCAGCCGATGTAAAGAAGAAATGTAAATGGCGATATTTCAGCCGATGTAAGGCATAAATATAAATGGCGCTATTTCAGCCGACAAGGATTAAATAAAGTTGGCGATATTTCAGCCGATAATGATTAAATATAAACTGGCGATCTTTCAGCCGATAACGATTAAATATAAACTGGCGATCTTTCAGCCGATATAGAGATTTAAATAAAGTCGGCGATATTTCAGCCATGCAGGATTTAAATAAAATTGGCGATATTTCAGCCATGCAGGATTTAAATAAAATTGGCGATATTTCAGCCGACAGGTGGAGACAATGCTTAGTCTCGGAAGGCAGAAAGGTAGCCTTATGCAATGCAAGAAAAATGCAGGATGGAGGTAGAGCTTAACCTCGGAAGGCAGAAAGGTAGCCTTATGCAATGCAGAGAATGCAGATGGAGACAGTGCTTAGTCTCGGAAGGCAGAAAAGTAGCCTTATGCAATGCAAGAAAATGCAGATGGAGACAATGCTTAGTCTCGGAAGGCAGAAAAGTAGCCTTTATGCAATGCAGAGAAGAATGCAGAGTAACGAAATCTCTTAGCTGATAGATGATAGCTGATAGTTGATTGTCATTGGGGCTGCTGGGAATGTCGTGCGCGGATAACACTTGTAAATGGGCGATGATCTTGAGAATTGTATTCCTGAAAAGTGTGAGCTTGTAATCGTATCCGATGATTCTATGTTTTTGGGGTGCCTGAATTCAAAGAACGATTGTGAGTTTTGTCAGGGGGGAAGGTTAGTTCGTCTTCCTGTGGGCTTCGCTTGTCCTACTCGGCTCTTGCTTTCATTTGGGGTAGCGTTGCTAAATAAAGCTATTTTGACAGTAGCCATGCATGATTTAATAAAACATGATGTAAATACATAAAGGTAAAATGGTTTTAGATGAACCGATGACTGCGACACGGTTCAAGATATTGCAACCTCTTTTGCGCCGGAATTTTGAGGGTCCTCCTCAAAATTCTGCCCCAGTTTACTGGGCCGGTGCTTCTGACGGCTGCGCGTGATGATTGGCGGAGATCAACTTCAGAATTTTGAGGGTCCTCCTCAAAATTCTGCCCTAGTTTCCAAT
>NC_031994.1:28841805-28924042 GCF_001879085.1 Nicotiana attenuata
TTTTTTGAAAAGGGGTTAAGAAACCCTAATTTTAAAATTGAACGATCGTTTAAAGATGAGGCTTTTTCAGAGAAAAGAAACGTAGAAAAACTTCGTAATACTGTAGATCTAGAGTAGATCGAAAATAAATTGAAGAACATAGGGTTAGGGTTTCGTGGAACCCAGAGAAGAGGAAGAACCTCAGAGATGGCATCGGCTTAAGCCGGAACAGGTTGTAGACCATTACTCAAGTGGCCGGGGAGGCCGGAAAGTGGCATGGGACAATGGGAGGCAAGAGAACCATTCCGAGCTCGCCTGAGGACCCTAGGGTATCACTGGACCGGTGAGAGGTAAGTAGATGATCAAGAGACGATGAAGAATCAAGGTTTCCATTGAGAAACCAACCAGCGAAGATAGACAGAACTCATCGGAGGGGAAGAAGTCAAGGAGACTTCTAGAGAGTCACAGAGAGAGATCGAGAGATAGAGAGAGAATGAGTCGTGAAAGAATGAGTCGGGGAGAGGGGGGTAGGTGAGGGTTTAATTAAGGTAACTTAATCTGGGCTGTTGATCTCATTTGATCAACAGCTCAGATTAAAATAGGAGTGGACCGGGCGGGTCTGAAAATGGGTTGTGGGTTTGGGTTGGAATTTGAAATTGGGTCGTTTGATTGGGGGTGGAATTGGGGGTTAAATTGGGGCTACAATTGCAATTGGAAATGGCTATGTATTAAATAACCAATTTCCCCCCTTTTTTAATTTTATAAAATAGTGAGAATGATTTTTAAAACAAATTAAAAGCACTTAAGTAACTAATAATGTATAAACATTAATCTAAAAATACTGGAAACGATTTTATAATTGTAAAATGCTGTTAATTGTAAAATAGGCTATAATTGCAATTATATTCAATTTAGTTTTAAAAATTCCAAATAAATCTGTAAAAAATATGCAAAAATCACCTTAATTATATTTTGGTGTAAATATGAGAATAAAATGAATTATTCACAAAATGATAATTTTTTGGGAATAATTATTGAATTTTGTAATATTAAAATAGACAATAAATTGGTTTAAAAAATCTTTTAAAATTTGGAAAAATACCAAAACACTTGGGTATGCTCATATATGCATATATATATGTTATTTTGAAAGTATTTTGAGTATAAAAATATCTATGGAAAAATTGGGTATCAACACCAGCCTGCTTAAGTGATTTCCGCACCTGCGATGGAATTCCCGCAGGTGCGAAGAAAGGTCCGTAGGTGCGGATTGTCTGGCAACAAAAGAGAGAATTCGAGGGTTTGGTGTTCATTCCATAAAATTCGATTTTGAGCTTGGAGGAAGGCGATTTTTCGAGAGTTTTTCAGAGGAAATCCTTGGGTAACGATTCCTAATCCTCTTTTGATCATATTTCATTAATCCATAGCCAGTTTCTTCATTAAATCAATGAATTTGAGTGAGGAAGTTGGGAAATCGGGGGAAAAGTTCCCCAACCAAAAATATGATATTTGAGTGGTATTTCGGCGTCGGATTTGGATGATTTTTGCACGAGTGATCTCATGAGTGAATGAGTGTTCATAATTTGTGACTTTTACCCTATTCCGAGACATGGGGTCGGGGAGAATTTTTGGGCGTTTTCCTATTTTCTTGCCTTAGCTTTGATTTCATTAGCTAAATTAGTTGTTTGTAGCTATATTTACGTTATATAATTGAATTGGCTAGATTTGGGCCCGAGGCCGGATTTTCGTGGAAAGAGCATTATTTCAGATTGATTTGAGCTTGGCTTGAGGTAAGTGATTTGCCTAACCTTGTGTGGGGGAACCCCCCTTAAGATTTGGTACTGTTTGATATATGAGTGCGGTGTACGTGAGGTGACGAGTGCGTACATGGGCTATTTGTTGAAAAACCCCGTTTTCATTAAGCAAATATCTGTTTTCCTTAAATTGAGCAACACTAGTATATGTAACTATTGTTTAGCTTAGGAAACCATGCCTACGTGCCTTAACTGTCTTAACTGCCTACCCGAACTCTGTGCAGCATGTTTTAGTGAAAATTCATGTTCTTCCTTGACTCGGACTTGGCCTAAATTGTGGTTTCTTGCTGTAACTGCTATCTCTGTTTGGTTGAGCTACATAATTACTTTGGGACTACGGAACGGTATTCCGGGAGATCCCCATGTACTGCATATTTATTTTGGGACTACGGAACGGTATTCCGGGAGATCCCCCTGCACATTTACGTTTGGTACTACGGGACAGTATCCTGGGAGATCCACCTGCACATTTACGTTTGGGACTACGGGACGGTATCCTCGGAGATCCCTTGTTATTATCTCTGTGTATTGAGCTGTTATTTTTCTATGATTTCATTCTCGTTAAATTTTAGTATTTATCTTTATGTAATATTTTATGCTGTCTTATTTTGTTATTTATATACCAGTAGGGCCTTGACCTGATCTCGTCACTACTCGACCGAGATTAGGCTTGACACTTACTAGGTACCATTGTGGTGTACTCATGCCATTTTCTGCACATGCTTTTCGTGTGCAGATCCAGGTACCTCACATCAGTTGCATTGCCAGTAAGGTGAGCCAGCTGTAGAGACTTCAAGGTATATCTTCCGCGTCCGCAAACCGCGGAGTCCCTATCTACTCTTTCTCATGTTAAACACTTCTTGTACTTCCCTTGTTTGTTAGATTCTGGAGTTTAGAAGCACCGTTTTCTTCTTTAGCTTGTGACTTATGAAATTTCGAGTTTTGGGAGAGTTTATGTACTGTTCGGAAGTGATTATTGCATATACCGAGCGGCATCACATTTTCTTGTTTAAGTTTACTTATTAGTTGAATTTTTATGCTTTCATTCCTTTTTTCGCAAATGTTAGGCTTACCTAGTCGTAGAGACTAGGTGCCGTCATGACGGTTCATGGAGGGAGAACTAGGATCGTGACAAGTTGGTATCAGAGCTCTAGGTTCATAGGAGTCGTGAGTCATAAGCCGATTTATTAGAGTCTCGCGGATCGGTACGGAGAAGTCTTTACTTATCTTTGAGAGGCTATGGAACTATAAGGAAAATTCCACTTCATTGATTCCTTCTCCCGCGAGATTATTGACTTCAAAATTTTAAACTTCTGTCTTCTATTTTCTCACAGATGGTGAGGACACGTGCTACCAGAGATGACCAGGCACCTGCTCTCCCTGCTAGAGCCGCCAGAAGCCGGGGCTAAGGTAGAGGCCGAGGAGGCGCACGTGGTGCAGCCAGAGCACCCGGGCGAGCTGCTACAGAGGAGCCACCAGTAGCTCCAGCTGGAGCGCAGGCACCTGATACGCCTACTACTACTACTACTACTACTCAGCTCTCCAGGAGACCTTTGCACAGTTCATGAGCATGTACAACACTCTAGCTCAGGCAGGGTTGATTCCCCTTGCTGCAGCCACATCTTAGGCGGGGGGAGGACCACAGACTCCCGCCGCCTGCACCCCAGAGTAGCGGGTTCAGGTCTATCAAATCCCAGAGGTTATACCGGTACCACCTGTAGCCCAGCTCAGCCCGAGGGTAGGGCAGCCGCTTTTGAGGAGGAGCAGCGTAGGCTTGAGAGGTATAAGAAGTACGACCCTCCTACATTCAGTGGTCTAGCATCAGAGGACGCTCAGGGATTTCTGGAGGAGTGCCACAGTATCCTCCGCACTATGGGCATAACAGAGTCGAGTAGGGTTTCTTTCACTGCTTTCCAGCTTCAAGGGGCAGCATATCAATGGTGGCGTACTTATGAGTTGGATAGTCCGGCTGAGGCAGCTTCTCTAACATGGACTCAGTTCTCGGACATATATTTGAGAGAGTATGTCCCTTAGAGCCTCAGGGACGCATGGCGTGCGGAGTTTGAGCAGTTGCGCCAGGTTACTATGACTGTTTCAGAGTATGCTGTCCTTTTAATGACTTGGCTAGACATGCACCAGCCTTGGTTTCTACAGTTTGAGAGAGGGTTCGCCGAGTTATTGAGGGGCTCATTCCCAGCATCAAGTCTAGCATGGCCCGGTAGTTAGAGATGGATATCGCGTATCAGCAGGTGGTGAGTATTGCTAGGAGAGTTGAGGGCATCCTTGCTCGGGTTAGAGAGGAGAGAGAGGCCAAGAGGTCTCGAGAGTCGGGCCATTAGTCTGGTGCCCGTGCCCTAGCTGCAGTTCATCATGGTAGGGGCTATGTGAGTCGCCTCGTTCATTCAGCTCTTCTAGCCGCCAGTGGTATTCTAGCTCCTCCTAGACCTCATAAGCCTTATTATGCACCTCCAGTATATAGTGTGCCTCCTGCATGGGGTTCTTTCAGTGGCCAGTCCAGCAGACCTGGACCGAGCCAGTCACAGCCACCACGCCATCCCAGAGCTTGTTTTGAGTGTGGCGACAGTCCCCATATGATGAGGGATTGCCCCAGACTTAGGAGGGGTGCACCTCCATAGACCTCTCAGCCACAACATGCTCCACCAGGTCCTCAGGCTACGATTACAGCACTAGCTCCCACCCCACCTGCTCTGCCGGCCCGAGGTGGAGATCAGGGTGGTAGAGGTCGCCCTAGAGGGGGAGGCCAGGCCAGATACTATGCCCTTCCTGCTCGTATAGAGGCTGTTGCTTCCGATTCTGTCACTACAGGTATTGTTCCGGTCCGTCTTAGAGATGCATCAGTTCTATTCGATCTAGGCTCCACTTATTCTTATGTGTCATCTTATTTTGCCTGGCATTTGGGCGTATCTCGGATTCTTTGAGTTCCCCTATTTATGTGTCTACTCTTGTGGGAGATTTTCTTATTGTGCACCACGTGTATCAATCGTGTTTGATCATTCTTAGTGGTTTTGAGACCAGAGCAGATTTATTATTGCTCAGCATGGTAGATTTTGATGTTATCTTGGGCATGGACTGGCTGTCGCCCCATTATGCTATTCTTGATTGTCACGCCAAGACCGAGACGCTGTCTATGCCAGGTGTACCGCGATTAGAGTGGAGGGGTACTTTAGATTACACTCCTAGTAGAGTTATTTCATTTCTTAAAGCTCAGCGAATGGTTGAGAAGTGGTGTGACGCGTATCTAGCTTATGTGAGAGATGTCAATATTGATATGCCTATAGTTGATTCAGTCCCGATAGTGAGGGATTTCCCGAATATGTTTCCAGCTGATCTTCCGGGCGTGCCGCCCCATAGAGATATTAACTTTGGCATTGATTTGTTGCCGGGCACTCAGCCTATTTCTATTCCTCCTTATCGTATGACCCCTCCTGAGTTGAGGGAGTTAAAGGAACATTTACAAGAATTGCCTGATAAGGGCTTTATTCGGCCCAGTATGTCACCTTGGGGTGCTCCTGTCTTGTTTGTGAAGATAAAGGATGGTTCAATGCGTATATGCATTGATTATCGCCAGTTGAACAAAGTTACAGTGAAGAACCGGTATCCTTTGCCTCGTATTGATGACCTGTTTGATCAGTTACAGGGTGCCCGAGTGTCTTCCAAGATTAATTTGCATTCAGGTTATCATCAGTTGAACATTCGGGAGCCAGATATCCCGAAGAATGCTTTCAGGACTCGGTATGGTCATTACAAGTTCCTTGTTATGTCATTTGTGCTGACCAATGCCCCAGCAACATTTATGCGTTTGATGCACAGGGTATTCCGTCCATATCTTGACTCGTTTGTCATTGTCTTTATTAATGACATTCTGGTGTACTTCCGGAGTTGGGAAGATCATGAGCAACACTTGAGCTTCAGACCTTGAGAGAAAAGAAATTATATGCAAAGTTCTCAAAATGTGAGTTTTTGTTGGATTCCGTGGCATATTTGGGTCACGTAGTGTCGAGTGAAGGGATCAAGGTGGATCCGAAGAATGTGGAGGCAATGCAGAGTTGGCCCAAACCATCCTCAGCTATAGAGATCCAAAGTTTTCATGGTTTGGCGGGTTATTACCGTTGATTTGTCGAGGGATTCTCATCTATTGCAGCACCTATGACCAGGCTGACCCAGAAGGGTGCTCCGTTCAGGTGAACGGAAGAGTGTGAGGAGAGCTTTCAGAAGCTCAAGACAGCTTTGACTACAACCCCAGTATTGATATTGCCTATAGGTACGGGGTCTTATACAGTCTATTGTGATGCGTCGCGAGTTGGCCTCGGTGCAGTGTTAATGCAGGACCGTAGGGTGATTGCCTACGCGTCTAGACAACTGAAGGTGCATGAAAAGAACTATCCTTTCCACGACCTCGAGTTAGCTGCTATTGTTCATGCCTTGAAGATTTGGAGGCACTATTTGTACGGTGTCCCTTGTGAGATCTACATTGATCACCAGAGTTTGCAGCATATATTCAGCAGAAGGATTTTAATTTGCGTTAGAGGAGGTGGTTAGAGCTGCATAAGGATTATGATATCACTATTTTGTACCACCCGGGGAAGGCCAATGTGGTGGCCGATGCCTTGAGTCGCTGGGCAGAGGGTTTGGGGAGTTTAACATATCTACCAGCAGCAGAGAGGCCCATGGTGTTGGATGTTCAGGCCTTAGCCAGTCAGTTTGTGAGATTGGATATTTTTGAGTTGAGTCTAGTATTGGCTTGTGTGGTCTCCCGGTCTTCTCTTTATGATCGTATCAGGGAGCGTCAGTATGATGACCCCCATCTGCTTGTCCTTAAGGACATGGTTCATCACGGTGATGCTAAGGAGGTCACTATTGGGGATGATGGTGCATTGAGGATGCATGGCAGGCT
Organism: Nicotiana attenuata; assembly: GCF_001879085.1. NCBI lineage: Eukaryota > Viridiplantae > Streptophyta > Magnoliopsida > Solanales > Solanaceae > Nicotiana > Nicotiana attenuata. The sequence goes on from NC_031994.1 coordinate 28,848,514, forward strand.
ATGTGTGCCTAATGTGGATGGTTTGATTGAGTTGATCCTTCATGAGGCTCATAGCTCGTGGTACTCTATTCATCTGAGTGCCGCGAAGATGTATCAGGATTTGAGGCAGCATTATTGGTGGCGTAGAATGAAGAAGGACATAATGGAACATGTTGCTCGGTGCCTAAAATGCCAGCATGTGAAGTATGAGCATCAGCGGCCGGGTGGATTGCTTTGGAAGTTAGAGATTCCAGAGTGGAAATGGGAGCAGATCACTACGGATTTCGTTGTTGGACTCTAACGGACTCAGCGGAAGTTTGATGTAGTTTGGGTGATTGTAGATAGGCTGACCAAGTCAGCTCATTTCCTTCCTGTGATGACTACCTATTCTTCCAAGCAGCTGGCTCGAGTTTATATCCAAAATATTGTCAGACTTCATGGCGTGCCGGTATCTATCATCTCTGACCGGGGCACGCAGTTTACATCACGGTTCTGGAGAGCCGTACAGCATGAGTTGGGTACTCGGGTGGAGTTGAGCACAACATTTCACCCTCAGACGGACGGACAATCCGAGCGCACTATTCAGATTCTTGGGGATATGCTCTGTGCATGTGTGATGAAGTTTGGAGGTTCTTGGGATCAGTTCTTGCCACTTGCGGAGTTTGCCTACAACAACGATTATCAGTCCAGCATTCAGATGGCACCATATGAGGCTGTGTATGGTAGGCGGTATAGGTCCCCAGTGGGTTGGTTCGAGCGGGGCGAGGCTATATTATTGGGAACAGACTTGGTTCAGGACGCTTTGGAGAAGGTTAAGTTAATTCAGGATAGACTTCGCACAGCCCAGTCCAGACAAAAGAATTATGTGGACCGGAAGGTTTTCGATGTTTCATTTATGGTTGGAGAGCGGGTCTTGCTTCGGATTTCGCCTATGAAGGGCGTTATGAGATTCGGAAAGAGGGGCAAGTTGAACCCAAGGTTTATTGGCCCCTTTGAGGTGTTGCGGCGTGTTGGGGAGGTTGCTTATGAGCTTGCCTTACCTCCCATCTTGGCAGGAGTTCATTCAATATTTCATGTTTTGATGCTCCGGAGGTATCACGATGATCCGTCTCACGTGTTGGATTTCAGATCAGTCCAGTTGGACAAGGATCTATCTTATTTCGTGGAGCCAGTGGCGATATTGGACAGGCAGGTTCGGAAGCTGAGGTCAAAGAACATTGCATCAGTGAAGGTTTAGTGGCGGGGTCAGCCGGTCGAGGAGGCAACTTGGGAGACCGAGCAGGATATGCGCAACTGTTATCCTTATTTTTTCACCACTTCAGGTATGTCTCTATGCTCGTTTGAGGACGAACGAATGTTTTAAGAGGGGGAGGATGTAACGACCCGACCGGTCGTTTTGAGAATTAATGCCCCGATTCCCTATTAACTGCTTCCCCCATATTTATTTCTGCTATTATGACTTGCCGAGAAGATTCGTTTTGAGTTTCGGAGTGTTTTGGGACACTTAGTCCCTAAATGAGAGCTCTTCTTAGAATTTGGACCATAGTCGGAAATATGTGAAGACGGCTCCGGAATGGAGTTCCGTCAATGCCGTTAGCTTCGTTGGGTGATTTTGGTCCTAGAGGCATGTCCGGATTATGTTTTGGAGGACCGTAGCTTATTTAGGCTTGAAATGGCGAAAGTCGAATTTTTGGAGTTTTGGGCCGGTAGTGGAATTTCGATATCGGGATCGAAATCCGATTCCGGAAGTTAGAGTAGGTCCTTAATGTTGAATATGACTTGTGTGCAAAATTTGGGGTCAATCATACATGGTTTGATAGGTTTCAGCATCGGTTGTAGAAATTTGAAGTTTCAAGTTCTTTAAGTTTGAATTGGAGGGTGATTCGCGATTTTAGCGTTGTTTGATGTGATTTGAGGGCTCGACTAAGTTCGTATGATATTTTAGGATTGGTTGGTATGTTTGGTTGAGGTCCCGGGGGCCTCGGGTTTCGGGTGCTTAACGGATTAGTTTGAGACTTATGCAAATTGCTGCACCTGGTGTTTTCGCACCTGCGCATTTTGGACCGCAGGTGCGGAGCCGCAGAAGCGGAATTTGGCCTAGACCAGTTGGGTCCACAGATGCAGTAAGGAATCTGCAGAAGCAGTTAGGGATCGCAGGAGTGGGCTCGAAGGTGCGGCACAATGCTCGCAGATGCGGTCCTAGCCCACTTAAGTTATTTCCGCACCTGCGATGGAATTCCCGCAGGTGCGGCGCCGCTGGTGCGAAGAAGGGTCCGCAGGTGCAGTTTGTCTGGCAGAAAAAGAGAGAATTCAAGGGTTTGGTGTTCATTCCATAAAATTCGGTTTTGAGCTCGGAGGAAGGCGATTTTTCGAGAGATTTTCAGAGGAAATTCTTGGGTAACGATTCCTAATCCTCTTTTGATCATATTTCATTAATCCGTAGTTGTTTTCTTCATTAAATCAATGAATTTGAGTGAGGAAGTTGGGAAATTGGGGGAAAAGTTCCTCAACCAAAAATCTGAGATTTGAGTGGGATTTAGGCGTCGGATTTGGATGATTTTTGCACGAGTGATTTTGTTAGTGAATGGGTGTTCATAATTTGTGACTTTTACCCGATTCCGAGACGTGGGCCTGGGGAGGATTTTTGGGCGTTTTCCTATTTTCTTGCCTTGGCTTTGATTTAATTAGCTAAATTAGTTGTTTGTAGCTATATTTACGTTATGTAATTGATTTGGCTAGATTTGGGCCATCCGGAGCCGGACATTCGTGGAAAGAGCATTATTTCGGATTAATTTGAGCTTGGTTCGAGGTAAGTGGCTTGCCTAACCTTGTGTAAGGGAACCACCCTTAGGATTTGATACTGTTTGATATATGAGCGCCGTGTACGTGAGATGACGAGTGGCTATACGGGCTATTTGTTGAAAAACCCTGTTTTTATTAACCATATATCAGTTTTCCTTTAACTGAGCAACACTAGTATATGTAACTATCTTGTTTAGCTTAGGAATGCATGCCTATGTACCTTAACTGTCTTAACTGCCTTAACTGCCTATCTGAACTCTGTGCAGAGTGTTTTAGTAATAATTCATGTTCTTCCTTGACTCGGACTTAGCCTAAATTGTGGCTTCTTGCTGTAACTGCTATCTCTATTTGGTTGGGCTGCATATTTACTTTGGACTACGGAATGGTATTCTGGGAGATCCCCCTGTACTGCATATTTATTTTGGGACTACGGAACGGTATTCCGGGAGATCCCCCTGCACATTTACGTTTGGGACTACGGGACGGTCGGGAGATCCCCCTGCACATTTACGTTTGGGACTACGGGACAGCATCCCCGGAGATCCCCTGTTGTTATCTCTGTGTACTGAGCTGTTGTTTTTCTGTGATTTCATTCTCGTTATTAGAATTTATCTTTACTGCAATATTTCATTCTGTCTGATTTTGTTATATATATACAAGTAGGGCCCTGACATGATCTCATCACCACATGACCGAGGTTAGACTTGGCACTTACTGGGTACCGTTGTGGTGTACTCATGCGCTTTTCTGCACATGCTTTTCGTGTGCAGATCCAGGTACCTCACATCAGTTGCATTTCTAGTGAGGCGAGCCAGCTGTAGGGACATCAAGGTATATCTGCCGCGTCCGCAGACCTCGGAGTCCCTATCTACTCTTTCTCATGTTAAACACTTCTTGTACTTTCCTTCTTTGTTAGATTCTGGAGTTTAGAAGCACTGTTTTCTTCTTTAGCTTGTGACTTATGACATTTCGGTTTTTGGGAGAGTTTATGTACTGTTCGGAAGTGATTATTGTATATACCGAGCGACATCACATTTTCTTGTTTAAATTTACTTATTAGTTGATAGTTTTTATGCTTTCGTTCCTTTTTCCGCAAATGTTAGGCTTACCTATTCGTAGAGACTAGTTGCCGTCACGACGGTTCACGGAGGGAGAACTAGGGTCGTGACAGCTAAATAAGAAAATTACACTTAATATTATCATTAAAAAGAGACTTCTTGTCACAAGCCACAACTGTACTGGACTTTTTATATTATGAAAAAGATATTAAAATAGCATTATTGCTTACACTGGAAAATATTTTACGCTTTATATACCAAATTAAACAACCAGATAAAATTTCAAGAAGGGCTTGGAGTCTTTTGGAAGCTAATTTTTTCTATTATTTTCTATAATTAATCAGATAAGAGAAATGTAAGAAAAGAACTAAATCAAGAATCCAACACTAAAGTCTGTCATGTCTAGAAATAAAAAGGACTAGTTTGGGGGAAAACATGTTGTATGCTAAAAAGAAACGACAATAAGACCTAAACTATAAAGAGTAAAATGCACTTAAAATTAGTGTAGACTGGAAGGTTCGAACCCTAGCAACCCGTGTCCACACGCTCTCAGCACCCGTCCTTTGCCAAAGCAACCATTAGAAGTTTTGTTTGCCGGGTGCTTTCTTATTATATTTATTGACTTAGTCATATTTTCTATTTAAATTTACATACTCCGCATCGGGGTTAGTGGGTGCTTTAGCACCGACAAGGCTCCATGTAGATCCGCCCCTGCCTGTATCCACATCATTGTCAACAGCAGACCACTTTTTCTTCAAATAGTTGTCAAATCCCAAGGAAGGAATGTTCACCAGCAGCACAAACTCTTCAGCATCAAACTCCATCTCAAACTCTCTCACAGAAATATTTACTACATTTCCATCAAATTGGAAATTTGCATAAAACTCGACCACTACAGGCACACATACAAGGGGGAAAAGGTTTAACTAACATATGTGTCCATCCCTGCACGTCAAGATTTTCCACTAACTGGGCCATGCCTTTTTCATCACCGTTGGCAAGTATCTTCTCATTCAACACTTTTCTGTTATTGAACTCAGCCAACCTGCCAACTATCCCGGACACAACCCTTTTCTTCTTCCCTTCGTTAGTCTTCTGAGAGGTGGCAGTTTCTTTGGTGGGTTTAGCAGCAGTCTTCTTCACTGGTGGTTTTTTGGCCTTTAGAGAAGAACCGGGTTCATCCTCCTCATCTAGCTCAACTATAGTTTCAGCAGCAGGAATTTGCTTTCTTGTTCTCTTGGCACTCCTAGACTCCTTGATCATTTATTCATCAACAACTTTTCTTTTGCTCCTGGTGAGAGGAGTCCTAGTGGGAGGAGTCACTTCCTTTCTTTCCTTTGAAACTGGTCTTGTAGGTTTTACAGGAGCCTTCCTGCCCTTTTTTCCTACTTCAGATAAAGGCAAATCATCCTCATCACCGTTAACCTCCTCATTTCCATCAAAATGAGTTAAAGAAGGCCTAGGCTCTTTCAACCTTTCCTCTTCATGAACTTCTTCTAAAGGGTCCATGATTGTATTCCTAATAGTCATAGAGCCTTCAGATTCCTCACTAGCATTGTCTCCCTCACTTTCAGATTCCGTACCCTCACTTTCACTTTCTTTTTCATCTTCATTAGCCTTACTATCAGACTCATCTCCTCCCCCCCCCCTCTCTCTCTCTCTCTCTCTCTCTCTCTCTCTCTCTTCTTCTTCTTCTTCTTCTTCTTCTTCCAATCTCCCACTTTCTCACCTAGTTGTCCTTCCACCTCACCTACTTTTTCTTCACCTGATACCCTCTCATTCTCACTTTTCTTTTCTTCATTACTTTGAGTTTTCTCCTTCAACTTTTATCCCTCTTTATTTGATTCTCCTTCTCCCTACACATGAACTTCCTCATCATCCTCACCATTAGTCCAATTGTAAGAACTACCATCAAAACCCTCTTTATCCCATGTTTCTTTCTCACCTTCCCCTTCAACCACAGGTAGGTCAGCAACTATGTCCAAATTCGTGGCCTGAGTTACTACTTCCATTTCTACAATAGTACTCTCTACGTGTGGAGTGTCACTCAGGGGTGCAACAACATCCAATGGGGAAAATTCAATTGCAGAAGCTAGAACATCATGTTTTGAAGGAGGAGGTTTTACCTGATCATTCTTGATGAATGTAGATTCCCCCTGAGCAATAGCCTCCTTTGCTTTTGGTTCTCCTTTAGTAGTAGCATAATCCACTACTTTTCCACACTTTACTGATTTTCTTGAAGTAGCCTTAAACTTAGTGGGTTTGGAGGTGATTTGTGAGGTGGATACATGTTCATGGATGGTTGGTTTTGGAGATGGAGGTGCAGTGGGGGTAGACATTACATGCGTAACAGAAACAATGGGTCATAGTGCAGGAATAGTAGTGGTCATGGGTGGAGAGATAACAAGTGTAGGTTCAGAATCACCAGCTGATTTTACATTTTTCTTTGGTTTGTACTTCTCAATTTTGGATTTAGTTCCAGGCTTAGATGATGATCTTGCTTTTGAAGGGGTTTGGCTAGACTTAGTCATGGTTGTGAGAGGACGATGAGCTTCTTGGTTAGGGTTTGAGAGGAACAATGAGGTTTGAGAGATGTACCAACAAAGGGATTTTAAAGAGAGTAAACCTAATTTGACTAGAAGAGAGAGGGTAACTGAATTTGAGTTCTAACGGGACTCTAATAATTGGTTAATTTTGACGACTGGACTCTTACAGTTAGTTGGACTCTAATTACACTAGGACTCCCCTTTTTGGTCCTTGACTTTGATAACAGATAGGAGTGATGCTAATAGGATTAGGGAGTCTAAGAGTAGCAGTAGTTTCAGTTATTAAGTTCCAATGATTGAGGACAAGATGGCACATACCTGAGTCTAAGAACCAACTCTTTTGCAACTCCTTAGTCATTTCTGCAATAAAGCTTCCAACACAATAAGTTAGTATCATAAGGCACAATCATCATTTAGACTTTCTAGGTGAGTGTGTATACTTAGAACAAGTATGACGCTGAATCAAGCATTTGGTACTTCAACAATCGACATCTCTTAATTTCTTTTCTAGCCAATCATTGGGGTTCAACCTAGTTGGAGGTATTGATTAATCCCAGTTCTAGTCTGTTTCTTTCAAAATTGTCCCTACTCAGTGTCTTAGTGAAAATATCAGCAATTTGATCTTCAGTTTTACAAAAATTAATTGAGATATTCCCTTTTTCAATATTATCTCTGAGAAAGTGAAATAAGATATCAATGTGTTTGATTCTTTTATGCTGATAAGGATTTTTAGCAATATTAATGGCACTGGTATTGTCACAGAAAATAGGAACACAATCAACAAAAATACCATAGTCCTTGAGGTGTTGCCTTACCCATAGTAATTGAGCATAATAAGATGCTGCTCCTACAAATTTTACTTCAGCTGTAGATAGAGCCACTGAGTTTTAATTCTTTGTTCCCCAAGACATCAGGCATGGACCAAGAAAATGTGTTGTTCCTCAAGTGCTTTGCTTGTCAACATGAAACTTGCATAGTCAGCATCAACATAACCAACTAAGTCAAAGATATATCCTTTTTTAAACCATAGACACGATTCAGGAGTTCCTTTAAGATATCTGAGTATTCTCTTGATTGCCTTTAAGTGAGACTCCTTGGGATTTGCTTGAAGTCTTGCACATATACCCATTCTGAACACAATATCAGGCCTACTTGAGATAAGATACAATAGTGATCCAATCATTCCTCTGTACATCTTTTGCTCCATACTTTTCCCTTCTTCATCTAGATCCAGATTTGTTGCAATGGTAACAGAAGTATCAATTGACTTTAAAGAATCAGTGTTGAATTTCTTCAAAAGTTCTTTTATGTATTTTTGCTGATGGATCATGGTTCCAGTAGGTGTCTGCTTAATCTGCAGCCCAAGAAAGAAATTCAATTCACCCATCTTGCTCATTTCAAACTCACTGCCCATCATTTCAAATTCCTTGAACATTGCTTCATTAATAGCCCCAAAGATAATGTCATCCACATACACCTGCACAATGAGAAGATTCTTTCCTTTATTCTTTAGAAACATTGTATTGTCCACCTTACCTCTTACAAAGTTATTGGTTAAGTGGAATTTTGAGAGCCTCTCATACCAAGCTCTTAGATCCAGCTTCAATCCATATAATGCCTTGTCCAATTTGAAAATATGGTTAGGGAACTCTTCACTTTCAAAACCAGGGGATGTTTAACAAACACTTCCTCCTTTAAGTAACCATTCAGGAATGCACTCTTCACATCCATTTGATATGGAGTGAATTCCATGTGTGCAGCAAAGGCAATTAACATTCTTATAGCTTCAATTCTGGCTACAGGAGAAAATGACTCATCATAATCAATGTCTTCTTCTTGATTATATCCCTAAACCACCAGTCTGGCCTTGTTCCTTGTGATATTTTCTTACTCATCCAGTTTGTTCCTTACCACCCATCTAGTACCTATAACAATTCTGTTTTTGGGTCTTTGCACCAGATGCTAGACCTTGCTCCTCTCAAATTGATTCAGCTCCTCGTGCATGGCTATTATCTAATCTGGGTCCTTCAGGGCTTCCTTTATGTTTTTAGGTTCAGTCTGTGAGAGAAATGCAGTGAGTGCACACATTTTTCTTAGAGATGACCTGGTTTGTACTCCTGCACTTGGACCAGAGATGATATTCTTAAGGGGGGTGTGAGCTTTGATGTTTCCATGGATGGTTCAGGAGAGGAGTGACCCAAAGGACCAACGCCAATGGGTGCGGCTTCACCTGTCTGAGTATCAGTCAATAAAGTTCCCTGTTCTTCCTTTTCTTCCTGATCACTTTCATCTCACTCATGATTACCTGATTCCTCTTCAGGTTGTTGTTTCAGATTCTCCAGAAGTTCCTTCATCAGTGAGCCCTATATCATAGTCTTCATCCTGCAAACCTTTCTCAGCCATGTTGTTAGATTCATCAAAAATAACATGAACTTTTTTTCAACACACATAATGCTTTTATTAAATACTTTGTAAGCTTTACTATGAGGTGAGTAATCCAGGAACACTCCATCATCACTTCTTCCATCGAACTTACCTAAATCTTCTTCGCCATTGTTGTGCCAAAACATTTAGACCCAAAAGCTCTTAGGTGAGTGATGTTGGATTTTCATCCTCGAAGTAACTCATAGGGAGTCTTCTCAAGAATGTGTCTGACCATGCACCTGTTTAACAAGTAGTAGGCAGTATTGACTGCCTCAGCCTAAAAGCTCTTAGACAGTCCACTGGGAATTAGCATAGACATGCTCATGTCTTCTGGAGATTTATTCTTTCTTTCCATAATACCATTTTTGTGGAGTTCTGGGTGCAGAGAAGTTATGATCAATACAATGAATGCTACAGAATTCAAGAAACTTAGAGTTTTCAAACTCAGTCCCATGGTATGTTCTATACTTGATACAACACTCCCTAGTTTCTGTTGAATCATTTTGACAAACACACAAAATACATCAGAAGTTTCATCCTTGGATGCTAGAAACAAGGTCCATGTCTACCTGGAGAAATCATCAACAATCACAAACACATACTTCCTTCCTTCCTGCTTTTAGCTCTCATTGGTCTATATAGGTCCATGTGAAGAAAAATCCAAAGGTTTGGAAGTACTGACAATTTTCTTGGATTTAAAGGATGACCTTACATGTTTACCTCTGACACCAGGCATCACAGACTTTGTCTGATGTGAACTCAACTTTTGGTAGCCTGAGGACCAGGTCCTTTGCTGCCAGCTTGTTTGGTTGAGATAGACTGGCATGTCCCAGTCTTCTATGCCACAGTGGTGGATCATTTTTCACTACACTCAAACATGTATGCTCACTGTGGAAGAGACATAACAGATATCTGTAGACATTGTTATTCCTCTTACCTTTCAGAATAATTTTATCATTATCCAGCTTAGTGATAGTACAGATTGTCGAATTAAACCTTACCTCATTGCCTTTATCACATATTTGAGAAATACTGAGAAGATTATGCTTAAGTCCCACTACATAGTACACATCTCTACAGCATGGGAGAGTGACTTACCAACTTTACCAATACTTGTTATTTGTCCCTTCTTCCCATTTCCAAATGACACACTCCCTCCTTAAGCATCCACTGTCTAGATACCAGTCTTGATTGCTTCCTCTCACTTTAGCATGCAACAAAATTTACAAGTTAGTCTTGGGAACCTAGGGTCTTGGGAACCTACACAAGCTTGGGTTCCTTTTTGTTGGAAAAAATGATGAATCAAATCTCTTCTTGCCTAGAAGAGGAGAGTGTTAACTGTCCTTTTCTTATTGACCTTAATCCAATTAGTTTGAACAGTGTGATTGATTGTTAGTTTTCTTCCTTCTTCACACGTTTAAGTTACCCAAAGGTATTTTTGAACTGAGCATGAATTAAGGCAAGGCAACCATCTATGAAGTTCAAACCTTCTCACACTGAGTACACATCTTATTATCAGAAATTCGTACATATTAGGATCAAACCTAGGTACAGGTTTCCTATATCCAATTACTGATTTATTAGTGCTGCAATTTTCATTCAGCCAATTCAGTGCATTAGAGGACCTATGCGACTTGCTTAGCGTAGATAGTTCATACTTCATACTTTCCCTTTTCAATATTCTCTTGTAGTACTTTATTCCTATAGTCAGCATCATACAAACTATTTTTAAGCTCTTTCAGATCTTTTTCAAGATTATTTTGTTGATCACTTATTATTCCCTTACCATTAGTAGCAGATTGCTGCTCATTATGAGAAGTAAGCTCAACGACTTGGTCCTTAAGAATTTTGACATGTCCTTCAAGACATGCTTTGTTAGATTCAATCTTTTTAAGATCAAGCTTAACACATGAAAGGTTACTTACTAACTGATCATTTTCAGCACTTAACCTATTAATCTCACTCATCATTGTTAACTATTATGGCCATTAACTATTTTTAGACATAACATGGATATTTTCTTTCAAGTTAGATATTCTTACATGATTTGCTTCATTTTTAGCCTCTGAGTCACTCATAGCCATCATTCCTATCACTTCATCTTCTGTCTAGCTTTCTTCAATTGCCATTAGGGCAACCTCAATATTTTTATTTCCAAAATCATCCTCCAAAGTCCTCCATATATCATGAGCAGAAAAATAAGAGGACATCTTGTAGAGAACACTCCTTGGTAGACTTCTATAGAGAAGATCCTTTGCCTTAGCATTTATCATCTAGCGATCCACAGCATCATATTTCTCCTCTCTTTTGATACTCATGTTTCCATCATTATCCACTTTGGTAGGTGTAATTGGTCCATGATTGACAATTATCCATAGAACAAAATAATTAGCCTGAAGGAACACTTCCATATGCATCTTCCATTCATCGTAGTGTTGTCCATCAAAAGGAGGGGGTCTTCCAATATGCATTCCTAGATTTATAGGCTTCAGCAACCTTATTCGAATCGATCACAATATTAAATACTAATAGCCTCGTCCCATTTCTCCTCCTCTTTATCACTTCTATTGTCTTCATATGCTGCTAGAAAGGCTTATTTCATGGCCTCAGTGAACCCCTTGCCTAGGATTTTGCCTTTATTTAGGCCTTGCTCTTTCATCTTTTTTCTCCTTTTCAATTCTTTCTTTCTTCCATTCAATTTCTTATATTGGACAGTATTTGACCATATGATCCAGTTTTGGTATACCTGTGACACCCATCATATGACGACTTGTCAATCTACTTAGGTTTGCCACTATTTTATCTTTTAGATGCGTTTTTGGAATTCTTCTTGAACTTCTTAAACTTAGCCAACATTGCTAGGTCCAGTTCATCATTGTTAGACTTATCTTCTTCGGATGTCATAAGAACCAAGGCCTTGTCCCTCTTTCGTTCCACGTTGTGTAGTTCCAGCTTTCTTAGCTCATGAGGATTTAAGTTTCCAAACAACTCGTTCAATGATCTTATCCAGCTCCTTTGCTTCCTGGAATGCTATGACTTTTGATTCCGATGAAGTATGGAGAATCCTCAGAACCTTGCTAACCAACTCTTCAGAAGTAAGTACCTTGCCCAATGACTATAGTTCATTTGTTATTATGGTGAACCTGATCATCATCTCTTGAATAAGTTCAGACTCCTTCATAGGGAAGAGCTCATAGTTTCATGAGCAACTCAATCCTTGATCTCTTCACTTGAGTTGTTCTTTCATGGGAAGTTTGAAGTACATCCCAGATCTCTTTTGCATTAGAGCATGCAGATATTCTGTTGTACTCATCAGAACCAAGTCCACAGATGATGATCTTCTTGGCCTTTGCATTTTTTTTCTATCATCTTGAAATCTGCTGCTATAAATTCAGAGGGGTCTTTAGGAACAGTTTCATTTTGCCCATTTTATTTGGTAGGAGTTAGGGGTCCTCAATTCACTATTGTCCATAGTTCATAGTCCTTAACCGTTAGAAAATCCTCTAGTCTTGCCTTCCACCAACTGTTGTATTTTCCGTTGAACTTAGGTGGTCTAGTAGTTGACTGTCCTTCATTAATCCCAGGTGGAACACTCATTTTGCTTCCAAGATCTCTCTAGGTGTTAACCAAGTTTGAGAGAATTCGCTCTGGTACCAATTATTAATTTTAAGTGCCTTCCAAAATTACTATAGAACTTGGTTCTTTGCCTTACTCCTTATGCGTAAATAAAATAAACAGTAAAAACAAGAACAACAATTTTTACGAGAAAAATTACCCGGTTGAAATGTGCAAAAATCACGACCTGCTGCATAGAGTTTTAACTTAAATTTTACTAGAACAAATGAGCTAAATGTACTAATTGCAAGAACTGTAAACTAATACCCACACATTTCTTCTATTTCAGCTACTTGATTGAATTACAAGTTAATCTAACTTGCACACTCAAACAACTACTCCAACTAACAAGTTGTGAATGACATCCTGATTACAACGCAGTTTTCTAGTACACATAAACTAACATGCTCAAGAAGAACACTGACACTGATGTTCACCTTGAGTGTTGAACTTGAAATGTTGTATGTCGTTCTTCAATTGATGTGCAAAAGGATAGTCTTCTCAGTTCCATAAGGGAAAAAATTTAACTTCCCAGTACTCCGAGATATTTGGGAGTCCTATGCACAGTCAACTTCTTGTTTGACAGCAATCGTAAAGTTCTGAGGACTCTATGAGTCTTGTGACTCTTGTCTATCACTTATGCGAGCAGAAATTCTTGGAACAGTCCTTATTGCATCGAGAGTCCTTTTCAGCAATCTCGGACTATAGTAACTTAGTGTAGAAGTTACTACCATGTAAGAACCTTCAACACATACATTGAGGACCTAGTTCTTAGTACACATTCAACAGCTACTTTAAGGACCTAATTCTTAATACACGTCCACTAGACACACTTTGTTAATCATCAAACCCCCATTTTCAACAATGCAATGGAAAGAGGATATTTTGGCCAAGAAGTAACTATATCTCGTTAACAGATCTAGTTTCTGCACCGATTTAATTAGAATCTGGCAACTCACATGTGATGTTGTACTCAACCAATGCAGTTCTTGCCCTCTTCATGTGTCTTAATATAACTATTCTTAATCCGTGACTTTCCTTCTCCAACTCTCTAAATTTAGATAAAAAAATTCTCACATTAATTGCATACACATCTCCCAAGAATTCATCTCCATCACACTACTCTACATATCTGACTACGCGACGTGGGTTTGACATTTAAGTCACTTTATATGTCTGCATTAGATTCAAATCAAGCAAATTACCCAAGTATAAATATGCTCATTAATTTGCACGTTCATACAACATTAAGCTCATCACGTTGCTCAAAACAATATGGCCAACTTTAGAACATCTTTTTTGGCCCTAGTCTTCTTTTCTTTCATATCCTTATTTCTGCCTTCTTGCTTAGCCTACAATGTGGTGAGTTATGGAGCTAGGGGCGACGGGAGGACGGACTCGACCACAGCGTTTCTTCGTGCCTGGTCGGCCGCCTGCAGCTCCACTAGCCCAGCTAATGTTTATGTTCCCCGTGGAACGTTTTTGATAAGAACGGTGACTTTCACCGGCCCTTGCCGGAGCAGAATTGAGTTCCGAGTTGATGGAACTCTTGTTGCTCCGGCAGATTATAACGCCATTGGCCATTCTGGGTTCTGGATTTTGTTTTACAAAGTTAGTAGGCTTTCTGTTTATGGTGGAACCATTAATGCCCAAGGAAGTGCTTTTTGGTCATGTCGTAAAGCTGGCCGTTCCTGCCCCCAAGGAGCAAAGGTACGTTTATGTTTCTAGAAACACGTAAATATAAATAGTACAAATTAACTTATTATTTAAAGGCTCTTGTCTAATTATAGTATAGCCTTAAAATGAAATAAAAAACGTAAGTCTCTACTTTTAACCTCATATATGATCATTGCATGGATTAATGTTGAATGTGCATTTTGTAGCATAAATATGAGTATACTGATAACAAGTTATCGCTTTTTGAGTAACAAGAGAATTTAAAAGAATTTTTTTCTTCTGAACACGTGTAACTCGGAGTATGGTTGGGACTCTTTACTCCCGGAAGTATAGTTTAATTTATGCATCCGAATTTGAAATTATCATCAATGCATGCAAAGTGGAGACTGTAACGGATAAATTTCTTCAATCATGTATTAAAAAATGCGATATGATAACAACTTTCACATTACTATTCAATATGTTCTAAACTTTTTTGATGTGTATGTTTGAATTAATGCATGCAGTCAATCTCATTCTTTTGGTGCGATGATGTACTGGTAAGTGGATTAACATCACTGAATAGTCAAACAAAGCATGTGGGCATTGATTATAGCAGCCGTGTTAGAGTTGAGAATTTGAAAATAAGAGCTCCAAGTAGAAGCCCAAACACTGATGGAATTCACATAGAGAATTCAAGAGGAGTTACGATCACAGGCAGCACCATCATGACTGGAGATGACTGTATTTCCATTGGCCCTGGCTCCATGAACTTGTGGATTCAAGAAATTGGATGTGGCCCTGGACACGGCATCAGGTCAAATTAATTAAATGATTACTTTCACATTACTGTTCAATTTTTCTTTTGGCTCAAATATGACGTCTTTGTTTTACTTTTGCAGCATCGGAAGTTTGGGAAGCAGTAATAATGAAGCTGGAGTTGTGAATATAACAGTAACGAATTCGGTTTTCACGAAGACACAGAATGGTGTTAGGGTAAAGTCATGGGCAAGACCAAGTGGTAGCTATGTTAAAAATCTCATGTTCAGAAATCTTATAATGAGGAATGTTGGGTACCCCATAATCATTGACCAAAACTATTGCCCTTATAATAGTTGCCCTCATCAGGTATATCATAAATTTATCTCCAACAAAATCCTCTACTTTTCTTTTGACCACAATAAAAAGACCAAGTGTAATAACGCTAACACGGTATACGTAAGATTTATAAGGATAATTGCACTTTTCATTCTCCAGTTATTGGTAAATTTTGATTTTAGTCCTTGTGATGCTTCACTAAGCATATTTAACCTTGATCCGATTAAGATTGTGCTTTGATCCCTTTAAATTTGTCGTATTTAAATTATTTTTAGAGCTATATTATCCTGAAATATGGAGTATACGCATTTAACATAATTAATGGGTAGTTAAAATAGTTTTAACAGTTAATATTCCTTAAATTTGTAATTATTCACAACCAAAAGGATAAAATTTCATATTTCAGTTAATTGAAGGTTAAATATGCTTAAGAAGATTTCACAAGGATTAAAATCAGAATTTGTTGATATTTGAGGGACTAAAAAAGCAAATTTTCCAAATTTATATTACATAAATTGATATTGATCATACAGTTACTGTTTGCTGTGACATGAATATAGAATTCAGGAGTAAAGGTGAGTCAAGTAACATACAAGAATGTGAAAGGAACATCGTCCACACAAGTAGCCATGAAATTAGATTGCAGTTACACAAATCCATGCACTGGAATCAAACTGCAAGACATAAAGCTTACTCACAATGATCGCCTAAGAAGACCAGCAATATCGTACTGTAGAAATGCAAGGGGAAGACATAGCGGCACAGTCATTCCCAAGGGTTGCTTCTGAAAGAACGAAGAAAAAAAGCAGAAAATGATTCGTAATTGTTAAAATTAATATGTTGTACCTTGTATTAATTAAAAGTATATGTATTGTCTTTAAAGGATTTAGTCAAGTTATTATTTTATCTAGAGTATCCTAGGGGCCTCTGGAAAAATTAGTTTTGGGGAAGCGAAAGAATCTCCATTGTATCTATATATGTGTTATTGTGTTGAACAAGAGAACGATAAGAAGATAAAATACAAACATACATGTTGTTAAAACAATATAACTGTTATGAAATATTATATTATGTAGTGCATGTTTATAACTTTTAAAGAATTGTTCGCACTACTCTTTTTCATTAACTTCCCACTATTTCTTACCATTATGTTTGTAATTCTCACACCTCCCTAACCTCCTCCATGATCTTTCTCCCATAATCTCAATAGTTAATACCATGTTCATGACATCCCTTTGTATTACCTAAATATCATCCTATAAATATAGGGTTTAGGCATCACATTGTATACACTTGAATACATGGAAGAAATAAGAATCAATCATCTCTTTCTCTCTATATCTCTTATTTTTCCTTATTTTATATTGTTACTTTGAGTTAAGTTTCTTAACACGTTAACAACACGGAGCTCTAATTTTATTATTTCAATTATTATATTAAAGTACGAAAATAACCAGTCCATTGTTGAACAACAAAAATGTTGACTACCTAGATTCAATTACGTTGCCTGTGGAAGCTCGAGTATTTCATATGTGAATCAATTTGCTTCAATTGTCCAGGGAGTATTTTTTTGCATTCTTCCTATAAATTCATATTTTAATATTTGGGATTTAAGATTTGGTATTATTCATATTACACAAAATACAATATTATTTGTGCAGGAAAATGAGCTGTTTGAATCAAGAAGAAATCCAATTTTTTGATTTGCTTATGTATTATATGTATCTGTGCGGAGTCACTTTTTGGCAATTGATGGAAAATATACAGTGACGCGGGGCCTTAGAATTAGAAATTTGATTTTCATAAAAAGAAAAAAATTGATAGTGTTGTAGATTAACTGCAAGTAACTTACGCTGATATTCATATTTGTTGTGACCTTCGCTGCAGTGTTATCTAATACTCCTCGTGATTAAAGTCTCAAGGGTGATGCACTATGACCTTGTAACAACCCGGCCGATCATTTCAAGTGTTGTAACCCCATTCCCCCATTTACTAATTATTCGATGCTCAATTGTTGCTATGTGACTTGCCGGCGTGACCGGTTCGGTTCCGGAGATGTTTCGAAATAAATTGGGACACTTAGTCCCAAGGTTGGAAGCTTAAGTAGAAAGAGTTGATCGGATGTTGATTTATGAGTAAACGACTCCGAAACATAGTTTTGATAGTTTCGATAGCTCCATATGGTGATTTTGGACTTAGGAGTGTGTCCGGATAGTTATTTGGAGGTCCGTAGGTGATTTTGGCTTGAAATGAAAAAATTTAGAAAATTAGAAGTTTGGAGAGTTGAGTAGTTTGATCAAGAGTTGACTTCGTGGTCACCGGGCTCAGATATTGGTTACGGAAGTTGGAATAGATCCTTTGTGTCATTTATGACTTGTGTGCAAAATTTGAGGTCAATCAGAATTGATTTGATATGTTTCGACATCGATTGTAGAAGATGGAATTCATTAGTTTTCATTAGGCTTGGATTAGGGTGCGATTCATGTTTTTGATGTTATTTGACATGATTTGAGACTTCGACTAAGTTTATATCATATTCTTGGACTTGTTGGTATATTTTGTTGAGGTCCTGGGGTCCTCAAGAATGATTTGGATGGAAATCGGAATAGAATTTGGACTTGAGATAATTCTGATATTGCTGATATCTGGTGCCACCGCACCTGCACGGATTTGACCGCACGTGCGGAGCCGCAAAAGCGGCCTAGTGGCCACAAATGCGTTCTGGGTGAACTGGATATTTGTGCGGGTGCGAGGATTGATCCGCACCTACGATCTCATAGATGCTGAATGATGGTCGCAGAAGCGGAAGGGGACTGGAGAGGCAGGTCGCAGAAGCAGTCAGTTTTGGGCAAAAGTGCACCCCCAGGTACGGGATTGGGACCATAGAACCGCGAGGTCGGGAGTCTAGTGTAACTCCGCAGACGCGGATCTTTGACCACAAAAGCAGAACCGCAGAAGCGGCTAAAAAGTCGACAGAAGCGAAAAGCCTGGCAATGTATAAGATTGAAGGTTTTCGAGATTTTATCCATTTTTGGACTTTGCAAGCTCAAGTTAAGGCGGTTTTTTAGAGGGGCTTTGAGCGATTTCTTGAGGTAAGCTACTTTTGATCATTTTTATTCAATAATATTAATGACCCATTGATTTTCCAACCTAGTTTAAGTGTATTTAAGGTGGAATTTTGGGCTAGGGAATGGAGAGTAAGAATTGGGGATTTGAGCGGCAATTTGGTGTCGGATTTGAGTAATTTTGGTATGGTTGGACTTGTGGTTGAATGGGTGTTTGGATTTTTGTAACTTTTGTTGGATTTCGAGACGTGGGCCCAGGATTAACCTTTTGAGTTGACTTTTTGACTTTTGATTAAGAACCTAGCATTTTCATATGGAATTGATTCCTATACCTTGTGTCGACTGTATCGAGTTGTTTGTGGCTAGATTCGAGGCATTCGGAGGCCGATTCGTGAGGCAGGGGCTTATTGGAGTGGATATTTGCATGGCTTTAGGTAAGCAACACTTCTTAACTAGGTTATGAGGGTATGAATCTCTAAATAATATATTATGTGATTGGTGTTGAGGTGGCACACATGCTAGGTGACGGGCATGTGGGCGTGCAACATTGGAATTGCGACTCGGTCAATTTCGTGGAGGTGTGAAGTCATATAACTTGTTATTTTCCACGTATTCTCCATGTGTTAAAGAAATTAGGTTGTGATTCATGTTAGAAATCATGCTTAGGCTATATATTGGTACTGTTGGATCCCACAAAGGCCGTGTTGCTATTGAATTATTTGCTTAATTTGCAATTATGTACTCAACCAGAGCTATTATTTGCATATCATATCTCTATCTCTGTTGCCATTTATTGATACATCATATCATCATTATTTAGGTTGATTAATACCTGTGAGCCTGAGAGACTGGAGAGATTGATGACTGACTGAGGCAGATGGCTTGATTGTGAGGATGTTTATGAGATCGGGCTGCACGTCGCAGCAGGCTTTATTGACTCATGCCATGGTTGGCTTATTATAGCGCTTGGGCAGGATCCGCCCCTCCGAGGTCTGAATTATTAGCAGTGAGTGCAGGTACCTACTGAGTGCGAGTGCCGAGCAATTGGGAGGAATGAGTGATTGTGAGGAATGAGTGACTGTGAGAATTGAGTGAATGGGAGGACTGAGTGAATTGATACACCGAGAGTACACATATGATTTTATCTTTGTGTTGCAATACAGTTGGCATGCATAATTGACATGTAGATATAAAGATGTATCATTCCTCATTCCAATCACACTTGGCATATTATATTTGTTTTGAGCTTACTGTTGAATATGAAAGCATGTTTACATTTTTGTACTGTTAAATTCTGTATTTGGACTGTACCTGTTGAGCTCATCACTGCTTTCAACCCAAGGTTAGTCGTGTTACTTATTGAGTATATTGGGTTGGTTGTACTCGTACTACACTCTGCACTTAGTGTGCAGATTCAGGTACTTCCGGGTATGGTGGTTGCCGATTTTGGAGCTTTATCAGTTCGGAGATTCTCAAGGTAGCTGCTTTGGCGTCCCCAGATCTTGACTCTCCTCCTTTATATATTAGTTTTATCTGTACTGTTCTTCTTTCCTAAACAGTGTTTCATTAGTCAGACCATGTTAATGTATAGATGCTCATGTACTTAGTGACACCCGGATTTTTGGGGAATATTGTAGTGAGTTACGGTATTTTCGTATAAAAGTATTTATAGGATCTTACTCTTAAGATTATTTTATTATGTTTTCTGTTAAAAGAATGCGTGGTTTATTGTGGTTGTTGGCTTGCATAGTATTGCGATAGGCGCCATCACGACATATGAGATTTGGGTCGTGACAAGTTGGTATCAGAGCCTAGGTTACACAGGTCTCACGAGTCATGAGCAGGTTTAGTAGAGTCTTGCGGATTGGTACGGGGACGTCTGTACTTATCTTCGAGAGGCTGCCGAACCATTAGAAAAATATCACTTTCTTGTGTTCTAGTCGTACGAATTTGTTTATTCTGGAAATTAAACTTCTGTTATTCTATTCTCTCACATATGGTGAGGACACGTGCTACCTGACCGGCGAAAGGTCACCAATACCACTAGCTAGGGCTACGAGAGGCCGAGGTGCAGCTTTACAGCAGCTAGAGCAGCACCTGCAGACCCACCAGTTGCTCCAGCTTATGAGCAGATTCTAGATGTGGTTAAGCCGGTGGGACCAACTTAGGCACCAGCTGTACCCATTGTGGGCCTTTAGGAAGCTCTGGAAAAGATTGAGGTACAACCCAGAGGAGGCCATTACTACCCATGTTGAGGGATATCTAAGTGTTTACACTTATCCCTTCACATTGGGCCCAGTGGACCCGGTCATAGACTTCTGTAAGAGGTACGAAGTATGCCTCGGTTAGATCCATCCATCGCTATGCAGGATCATATTCCTCCTCCGATTCTTCATGAACAAGATCGACTCTTGTCGGCTCACCGTCAATCATTTACTCCACCTGTACAGTCCCAAAATCTTCCGAGGCGGACTGATAGAGCTCGTACGTCGGGCTAGCAAAGCCCCGTTCTCAAGCATTGATGAAGATCGGGATCAAGGCTGGTAGGGGCGCTTTGTCTGAATGAGGACCACAGACTTGATTCCTACCAAGTTTAGGCCATTTCTCGAGAAGTAAAATTCATCACGTAAGCACAACTTTCCTTTAAATGTCGATTTTATGCTCATCTCCCATTTTCTCACCAGTATTTGTGGTGGTGTAGCTGTTGCTCGAGTCCCAAACGCTGTCCCCCCGACTCAAGGAGTGGATCGAGGGCATTTGCTCATAGATGCCTTACTCCGAACGCTCATGGTGTAAATTCCTAAAGGGCTGTTGGGAGGCCCGTTCTCACGGTAAGATTTCTTCCCGGAATAGGTTATATTAGGCTTCTCTTTCTAGCATCACGTTCTAACTTCCTTTATTTTCTTCTCGCAGGCTTGCCTAAGATTGTCGAGTTTAGGCCTCCGATTGGGGACGAGGACTTGCCCGTTGATTCCTCTGCTTGGGGGCAGATTGGGGCTGCAGCATGAGAGAAGAAGAAAAAAAGAAATGCTCGGGGTTCCCCGAGCTCAAAGAAGAAGAACCAAAGTGAAGATTGGCCCGTAAGACAAAGGGGAGCTCCATCTCTCTAGCACTCGACTCGGACTCGCTCTTCCGGCTCATGGATAAGCCCGAAGAGGATGATTTCATGCGGCCCATGAACCGACCTCCCTCGTGTTGCGCCCCCTTTTTCTCGCAAGATCAGGTTTCGACGTGTGACAACTCTTTTAAGGAAGGTGTTAAAAGAGAAGAGTCGCCACCTAATAATTTAAGGTGAGTTAGGGCACATATTTTCAGATAACTCTGTTTGACTAGCCAACGTTACCAAAGATCGGGTAAGGGCTCGAAAGTACCTCGAAGAGAAGGTGTTAGGCACTCTTCGAGGTCCACAACTGTGGGTCCCGACCGAACTCAATTATATGAATTAGTCTATGTGATCAAAGCTAAGAAAATATGGGATTTGGGAAGTTCATTATTAAACAAAAATAATTGATTTAAAGACAAGGTGTGTGGGGGGGGGGGGTCCTAAATTTTTTAGCCTAAACGATCACCCTGTGCAACATAAATAATACTTTGTCACTCCCTCAAGATGGGTGTTACTCATATTATTCAACGGGCACAGACTATAATCTCTTGCTACCCGATTAATATCTCTAAGTTGTTGCCTAAAGTGCACTAGTTGATTCTAAACTGTATCCTATGCGTGCACTACCCGTCCCATGCCTATGGTCCAAGAGGCTTTGGACCTCTATTTAGGTAGTTCTAGACTTTAACTTAGGCTGCTCAAAATGATAAAACTAATCGTCATGTAAAACGGGTTAGACTTCATATTAAAGCAGTTAAGGGCTCAAGTCAGTCTCCACACTTAAACAACAAATACACACAGACTAATTAACATTGACAGTTGCAGATTTTAAACGAGTTACGGTTGCAGAATCGTGTAGGAAGGATCTCTATGTGATTCTGGATTTTAATAAGCAGGCAGTTTCATATGTAAAAGCCATTTTTCTTAATACGATTTCTAGAAGACTACACAGTTGCCTACCGATTATACATATAAGAGATTAAACCTATAGGCATGATGTCTAGGTGATTCATGCAATAACTAACAATGGTAATC
The DNA here is from genome assembly GCF_001879085.1 of Nicotiana attenuata. NCBI lineage: Eukaryota > Viridiplantae > Streptophyta > Magnoliopsida > Solanales > Solanaceae > Nicotiana > Nicotiana attenuata. The sequence goes on from NC_031994.1 coordinate 28,870,895, forward strand.
ACAAGAATATGTTCAAAACTGCTTGATCGAGTCCTATAGGCATGGTTTCTAATAATGGTAATTAGTACAGTGTTGAAAAGCACTTGAAAGAAATGAGCAGGACAATAACTAAGACTGATTTTAGACCCAATAGGCAGGATTTCTATAGTCATAATTGGGACTGATTTTAGATCCTATAGGCTCCTCAAATAGGTTTGGGCGACGAGGTCAAGAGGCAATTCTGGGAGGACTTGGACGAGGTGGTGCATCGTATTCCGTGCACTGAGATGGTTTTTATTGAAGGGGATTTCAATGGCCATATCGGGGCTAATGCCGGGGGTTACGATGATGTGCATGGAGGGTTTGGTTTTTGAGATAGGAACGAGGTAGGTACTTCGCTATTAGATTTCACTAGAGCTTTTGATTTTTAACTCGAGTTTTCCATAGAGAGAGGAGCACCTGGTCACTTTCTGGAGTACAGTGGCCAGGACCCAGATAGACTATCTTCTCTGAAGGAAATGTGATAGAAGTCTTTGCATGGATTGCAAGGTCATCCCCAGTGAGTGTCTCATGACCCAACATAGACTCCTAGTTATGGATCTGGGGATCAAGAGGAATAGAAAGAAGAGATCAGTGTGGAGTCAACCTAGAGTCAAGTGGGGAAACTTGACAAAGGACAAAGCCCAAGAGTTAGGGGAGAGGTTGCCGGCGATGGGGGCCTGGAAGAGTAGTGGGGACACGATGCGATGTGGGCCATGACAGCAAACTCCATTAGGGAAGTTGCGAGAGAGGTTTTAGGAGTTACAAATGGATACCCTGGGAGACGTATAGGGGATTGGTGATGGAATACGGAGGTCCAAGGTAAAGTTGAAGTTAAGAAAGCAGCTTATTTGAAACTATAGGAAAGCACAAATAAGGAGGAGAAGAGGACGAATTGGGAATGTTATAAGAAGGCAAAGAAAGAGGCGAAGTTAGTGGTTACGGCAGCTAAGGCTGCGGTCTTTGGACGCATGTATGCGGATCTTGGGAGCAAAGGCGGGGACAAGAAGTTGTACAGGCTAGCCAAAGCGAGGGAGAGGAAGGCTCGTGACTTAGACCAAGTAAAGTGCATCAAAGACGAGGACGTCAGGGTATTGATAGAAGACGCCCATATTAGACGAAGATGGCAGACATTCTTCCATAAATTTTTGAACGAGGAGGGGGACAGAAGCATTGTGCTAGGTGAGTTGGAGCACCCCGAGTGTCTGTGTGATTTCGGCTATTGTAGGCGTATTAAGGTCGACGAGGTTATGGGAGCGATGCATAAGATGAGCAGGGGAAGAGCGACTGGGCCCGACGAGATCCCAGTAGAATTCTGGAAGAGTGCGGGCCGTGCAGGCATGGAGTGGCTTACTGGGTTGTTTAATATTATTTTTAAGACAAAGAAGATGCCCGAAGAATGGAGGTAGCAGAAATGAGGATGTTGAGATGGATGTGTGGGCATACCAGGAGAGATAAGATTAGGAATGAAGTTATTCGGGACAAAGTAGGAGTGGCTTTCGTGGAGGATAAGATGAGGGAGTTGAGGTTGAGATGGTTCAGGCACGTGGAGAGGAGGAGTACGGATGCCCCTGTTAGGAGGTGTGAGAGGCTGGCTGTGGCGGGTCTGAGAAGGGGTAGAAGACGGCCGAAGAAGTATTGGGGAGAGGTGATTAGGCCAGATATGGGGCTACTTCAGCTCACTGGGGACATGATCCAGGATAGAAGGGTGTGGAGGTCAAAGATTAGGGTATTTGGCTAGTAGGTAGTCGAGAGTTCCTCGTTCTTTTGTAGTAGTATTAGTAGCTCCCTTGTTTTTTTCGTTCGCTCTATATATCGTATGTTCCAGTTTGCTATTGTTTGATGCTATTCTATGTTATTGGTTTTGTTGTTGTTGTTGTTGTTGTCATTTTTGTTATTGTTGTTATTATAATTATCTTTCTCCCCTTTTCCTTATCGTCCTTCGTCCCTCTGTTTTTTTTCTTTCTTCTTCCTCTTTCTCCTCCGTCTTCCTCCTTTCTCTCTTTTAACCTTTTCTTGAGCCGCGGGTCTATTGGAAACAGTCTCTCTACCTCGCCAGGTAGGGGTAAGGTCTGCGTACACACTACCCTCCCCAGACCCCACTTGTGGGGTTATATTGGGTATGTTGTTGTTATTGTTTGTTTAGATCCTATAGGCATGGTATCTAAATTTGTAAATTAGGTAGCATGCAAATCAACAGGATCCTATACAGCGTGCACATTGAGGTATTAGTATCCTATAGACATGGTTTCTAACAGGTAAAAGCAGAACACATTTGGGCGAAATAGAGAACCTATAGGCAAGATTTCTATAGCAACTAAACATATTTGAGCATAATAACACATTTTGAGCAAAGTAGAGAACCTATAGGCAGGATTTCTATCCATTTCAATCCAAGTGTCAAGATAAACCCCCTTTACCCAATTTCACTAACACCCCAAATATTATTACAAGATTAATATTACAAACCCAATGAATGGCATAAATTAGAGATTAAAATAATTATAGGGAGCCTACAGTAGGCTCAAAGACACACCCAGCCAGGCCAGGCCTTCATTCAATAGCCTAGAAATTACATCATCATTGACATAAGGCAGCCAGAAACCAATTGATTTAGCCAGTAGGTGAAAAACAGAGTTGAGCAACTAGAACCATGCCCCTAGTGTATCAGAGTTCCCAAGGGCTTCAAGAACCCAGGGCAGTGCTCACACTAGGGAGGTGGATAGAGGAAATTCTGAGAATGACTAGGGACCAAGTCCTAGTATGTCAGAGTTCACAAGGGTCTCAATCGGACCTCGAGCAGTGCTCACACTAGAGAGGTCAGATGATAGAACCTAAATAGCCTTGGCTTTCAGCCAACTAAGAATGAGACTCAAAGAGCCCAAGTAACAAGGGAAAGAGAAAGAACCAAGGTTGAGAGACAGGAATTGAGGGATTTAAACAGACATGACCAAATTGAGCATGTAGAGCAAATAATAGAACAAGTCATATAATTTTAAAAGTAGACTTAATAGAGACTTAGAAACAGGTTCAACACTTTAACACACAGGCAACCACACATTGAAAGAGTTAAAGAAAGAACAAGTTTGCAGGATTGACAAGGGTTATTATGCACAGATGCACAATACTAAACAAGTTGAAACATGGTTGGAAATTATGCTAAGTATACATCCTAGTATCATTATCAAGAAACAATACAGCATTGTGATGAGCCAAGTAATCACATAAGGAAAAGGACATCAAGTGGGTCAAAGATGTACTAAGAGACATGTTAGTAGAGGGGCAAGATCACAGTCACTAGAAAAAGTCTCAATACAAATTAGGACACATAACATATGCAAGACTATCACTACAGAGATTCGGAACAGAATGGAAGGTAAACTCATGTCAAGTAGCTGATATAGGCATTCAGGCATTGCCATAGTAGATTAATTAACTAAAGCAGATTCAGTTGTATTAAAGATTTATCCTAACATCATAAAAACACCCGTTTCAACATGCCAAGACAACGGCTCTGAATCACTAGCAAATACTAAAGGGGTAAGGGATCGAGTGAGCATGCTGAGTGATACAATAGTAGAGAGGCAAATTGTGACTAACAATGAAAGTCTTAACACATATTACTATAGAAGTGAGGCATTCATTACAGAGATTCAAAGCAAATAAATAGATTCATGAACATTCAGGCGTCAACACACTAGATAAACAATCTTAGGAAGATTCAGATTACCCAATTAGGTGTAGATAATCTCAAAACTAGTAGCGTTAGGAGTAATTAAATGCTAAAGAGACTCAAAATGTATGTGAATTTAATAGAGTGGTGCTTAAAAGCAACCCAAAAACGTATTAAGCCATGGATTCAGAAGTAAGCATAAATGCAAATCAGAGACACAAAAGGATGGATTTGCAAAAGTCAAGTAACTTACTAGTTAAACAAAAATGCAAGAAAGAACAAAAGTCCACAGTATTGTGAACATCAAAGAGAAGCAAAAACCCAGAATTTAATGGCCTTGGCTTTCAACTGGCCAAAACCAAAGTATAGAATGAAATAACAGAGTAAAGCATTTAGATCTAGTGAGGTTATAGTGATTCCAAAGTCTATCCTAAAGGGGAATGAGGGAGGGGTTTATATAGTGTAGAAATAGAACAGGTAAACATGGAAAATAAATTATTCAGACGTAGATAAGGAAAAAATATTATGGAATCAATAAGAATCAGTTTTAGGGCACAAATCAAAGGGATTTAGTAAATCAATAGGAATACACACAAATAATACCAAAAATCATTTAGAGTCAAATTTAAGGAAAAGAATAAAGTAGAAAATAGGGAAACATAAGGAAAAAGAATAGTCAAACACAAAAAAGGAAAAGTTTCGGTTAAGAATCGGTAAGGAACAAAGGGAAATTCAAACCCTAGTTTAGAGAAGTCGAAGATTGGATGAAATCTCAGCTAATCGGACCTATATAGTCATGGTTATGAAGTATATGGATGAGATTATGTCCATATTCAAGCGGTCAAAAGGGAAATGGCCGGAATCTCGGATATAGTACTTTCCATGTTTAGGCAAGTACTAGGAGATAACATAGATTCGTAGGAGATGGCGATATAACACATAAAAAGTAAGAGAATCATGGAAAAATCCATGTTTGAGACGGGTTCAGAGTTTGAAGGTGGCGGCTGAAGAGAAATGGGGATTAGGGTTTGGGATCGGGTGATATAAGGAAAGGAGGAAAAGTGTTGTGAGCCGTTGATTATTTGAACAACGGCCGGGATTTGAGAAGGATTGGGGTTGGTTTTGGACTGGGTTGGGTCTCTTAGGATTGGGATGGGGTTATTGGGCCAAGGTCTAGGTAGTTTAGGTCCGAGATTAAGGTGAATTTGGGGCCAGATTTTAAATACCCAATGTTTTAATAAACAAATAATTTATAAAAGTAATTAATAAATACCAAAAATATCATTTGTGCACCAAAATTATTAAAAATAATTACCTAACATTATAAAAATATAAAAAGTCATTTACAGCATAAATAATGTAATTATACGTTAATATGGACTATTATTGCAAAGATGTGCAATTTAGCCTTAAAAATGCAAATGTAATTATAAAAATGCACTGAAAAATATTTAAACATTATGTTGGTATAAATGATAAGTTTAGACAATCAAATCATCATGAAAATAGTTTGGAGGATAATTATTGGATATTTATGTATAATAAAATGCAGGAATAAATTGGTTTAAAGTCTTTAAAAATTATGAAAAATTATAAAAAATAATTGTGTATGCTTATAAATAAAATGATGATGCATATGCACTCTTTCGGTAGTATATGTATATATATATTTAAAATATGAGGGAAAAATTGGGTATCAACAGCTGCCTCTCTTTACCCTGGAATGATGGAAGAATTATCGGGTAAAGAAGTGATGACCGATTTGACCGAATGGGATGATTTAAAAATAGAGGACAAATTCCGGTTTTTGAGTTGCCTACATATCTCTGATTTTACAGGAATCAGGCCATATGTAGTTCTGGACCCAACGGTGAATGAAATAGATGGAATTGGTATAGGAATGGTCGTGTATTTCGGAAAGGGTTCTTTTGGGAAGGATAGTATCGGGTGCGGAGTTATGAATGTGAATCTGAAACGTAACGGAAGTGTTATAGAGCAAGTATCTGAATAGCCACAAAAAAGGGAGAAATTGATGGGAGTCGGTTACGTTTCAAATATGTGAACGTTGTGCACGGAAACTGGAGCGCAGATTGCTCCCGTTTGAAGAACGGTTACCTCCTGGATTGCATGCAAAACTTAAAATACGATGTATGCAAAACATATATGGGTTATTGCAAGAATTTAAACATGATGCAAATTCCCTTTGGACCATGGAGATTGTCTTTGGACGGTGAGGATGATGTCCTTAGACCACGATGTCCCGGGCCATGAATCATGTGATAAAGGATTCACAGGCCATGAAATGATGTTCTCGAGCCATGAAAATGGTGCCTCTGAACCATGACGCCTTTGAATAATGATGTGCAGTATTGAGATATCCTCAGGCCATGACATGGTGTCTTCAAGCTATGAGGATGATGCCTTTGGACTATGACGCCTTTGGATAATATGGCGATGTTTTAGCCCATGAAATGCAGAGACATAATGATGGTTCATATAAGCAATACAGAGCTTAGTCTTGCATATGATTGGGACAGAGCTTAGCCCTGGGGAAGGCAAAATAGTGCGAGTTTTCAAGTAGCGTAGCATTCGGTATTAGGCAAGGAAAGGCTCTCCTTATGCAGTTGGGGCGGTAATGCTTAGCCTCATGCAAGAAAGGAGACAGTGCTTAGTCTTATGCAATGAAAGGCAATACTTAGTCTTATGCAATTTAGGGAGGCAATGCTTAGCCTCATGCACGAAGAGGAGATAGGGCTTAGTCTCATGCAATGAAAGGCAGTGCTTAGCCTTATGCAATTTAGGGAGGCAGTGCTTAGCCTCATGCAGGAAGAGGAGACATGGCTTAGTCTCATGCAATGGAAGGCAGTGCTTAGCCTTATGCAATTTTGGGAGGCAGTACTTAGCCTCATATAGGAAGAGGAGACAGACTTAGTCTCATGCAATGGAAGGCGGTGCTTAGCCTTATGCAATTTAGAGAGACAATGCTTAACCTCATGCAGGAAGAGGAGACAGGGCTTAGTCTCATGCAATGGAAGGCAGTGCTTAGCCTGATGCAATTTAAGGAGGTAGTTCTTAGCCTCATGCAGGAAGAGGAGACAGGGCTTAGTCTCATACAATGGAAGGCAGTGCTTAGACTTATGCAATTTAGGGAGGCAGTGCTTAGCCTCATGCAGGAAGAGGAAACAGGGCTCAGTCTCATGCAATGGAAGGTATTGCACAACCTCATGCAGTTGAGGAGGCAATACTTAGCCTCATGCAAGAAAATGAGGTAGTGCTTAGCCTCATGCAAGAAAAGGAGACAGGGCTTAGTCTCATGAAATTTGGGAAGGCAATGCTTATCCTTATGCAAAATGGAGACAATGCTTAGTCTCATGCAGGGGAAGGCGGTGCTTAGTCTTATGCAATTTAGGGAGGCAGTGCTTAGCCTCATGCAGGAAGAGGAGATAGGTCTTAGTCTCATTCAATGGAAGGCAGTGTTTAGCCTTATGCAATTTAGGGAGGCAGTGCTTAGCCTCATGCAGTAAGAGGAGACAAGGCTTAGCCTCATGCAAAATGGGAGATAGTGCTTACTCTTATGCAATTAAAGAGACAGGGCTTAGTCTCATGCAGGGAAAGGCAATTCTTAGCCTTATGCAACTGAGGAGGCAGGGCTTAGCCGCATGCAAAATGGGAGGCAGTGCTTAGCCTAGTGCAAGAAAAGATAATGAGTGATAGCAGAGTATTTTTGTGATGACCCAAAAGGTCATCACTTGTTTTTAAATTAAATTCTGCATCCCGAGGCCTTAAAAACCTCATTTAGCATCACCTCGATTTGCATGCACAGTCCGGGCGCGTAGCCGGAAAGCCTATATGTGAAAATCTGTGAAAAATGATAAATTTTGACTATAAAATGAATTTATTTGACTTCGGTCAATGTTTTTGGGTAAACAGACTCAGATCCGTGATTTGATGGTCCCGGAGGGTCCGTAGGAAAACATGGGACTTGGGAGTATGCCCGGAATCGAATTCCGAGGTCCCAAGCCTGAGAAACGAATTTTTGAAAGAAATTGTTTTCTGAAAAATATAAAGGTTTTTGAAAGTGAAATGTTATTTGAAACCTGTGGTATCGGGACCATATTATAGTTCCGGAGCCCGGTACAGGTTCAATATGATTTATATGTGTTGTTGGTAAAGTTTGGTAAGAAATGGAATCCATTTGACGTGATTCGGACCTTAAATGCAAAATTTGATGTTTAAGAAGTTTTGAGAAATTTCATTGATCTTGAGGTTTAATTCAATGTTCATGATGTTAATTTGGTGATTTGATTACACGAATAAGTCCGTAGGAGGTTATTGAGGTTGTGTGTATATTTGGTTTGGAGCCCCGAGGGCTCGGGTGAGTTTTGGATAGGACAGGGAGTGCATTTCGGACTTAGAACATTGCAGATTTTCTCAGTTGGTGTATCAGGTCTGCAGGCTTCGCAAATGCGAAGCCTGACTCGAAATTGCGAGCTCGCAAATGCGAAAAACCATCGCAAATGCGAAAGAAGTGGACTGGCAGCCATGGTCGCAAATGTGACTTCATCATCACAAATGCGACTTCGCATTTGCGGACAGCCTCTCGCAAATGCGATGATGGTTGGAAGGATGATGTATCGCAAATGCGACACATGTTTCGCAAATGCGAAAGTCCCAAAATCCTGAAGGGTTCACAAATGCGAGCCCTGTTTCGCATTTCCCATAATAGTAGAGGTCGGGGTTCGCAATTGCGAACCCCTGTTCGCAATTCCCACATCAGAGACCTGCAACTTTTATACTTAGCCGAATTTTTAACCCATTTTCATATCCTCTCAAAACATAAACACACTAAGGCGATTTTTCAAAGGTTTCTTCTCCTCCAAATCAATTGTAAGTCGTTTTAACTAATTTTCTTCAATCCTTAACATCTTTTAACATGTTCAAATCAATGATTTTCATGAGGGAAATTGGGTGTTTTAGGTAGAACCTAGGTTTTTTCAAAAATTGGGGATTTGGACCTCGATTTGAGGTCCGATTTCAAAATAAATTATATATTTGGGTTCGTGGGGGGAATGGGTGATCGGGTTTTGGTTCGCACCTCGGGTTTTGACCATGTGGGCTCGGGGATGATTTTTGACTTTTTGGGTAAAACCTTCGAAAATTCATTTTCATGTATTTGAATTGATTCATTTAGCGTTTATTGATGTAATTAAGTAACTTGTGACTAGATACGAGCGAATTGGTGGTGGAATCGAGGGGTAAAGCTATAATTTAAACATGAATTGTGTTCGTGATATCGAGGAATGTATTTGGTCTAACCTTAGCTTGAGGGATTAGGAGTCGTGTCTTATTTTCTACGTGTTAATTGTGGAGTACGACATATAGGCATGGTGACGAGTATCTATACGTCAGTGTCAAGCATGTCCGTGAGTCTTGTATTATAATTGTTATGACTCCATTATGGTTTATTGTGCCTCACATGTTACTATCATCATTGTTCCCTTTCCGGGGCATTCGTTTTGATATTCTTGTTCCCTTGCCGGGAAGTTGTTATATTGCTCTTGTTCCCTTGCCGGGATGTTATTATATTGCTCTTGTTCCCTTGCCGGGAAGTTGTTATATTGCTCTTGTTCCCTTGTCGGCCTTGTCGGATTCTTTTATAATTGATGATGACTTGTAAATGGGAGTGGGTAGCACGCCTGCCACAAGATAATTGAAATGGGAGCGAGTGGCACGCCTATCACGAGATAATTGAAATGGGAGCGGGTGGCACGCCTGCCATGAGATAATTGAAATGGGAGCGGGTGGCACGCCTGCCACGAGATAATTAAAATAGAAGCGGGTGGCACGCCTGCTGCGAGATATATGAAATGGGAGCGGGTGACACGCCTGCCACGAGATATGTGAAATGGGAGCGGGTGGAACACGCCTGCCACGAGATATGTGAAATGGGAGCGGGTGGCATGCCTGCCACGAGATATGTGAAACAGGAGCGGGTGGCACGCCTGCCACGAGATATGTGAAATGGGAGCTGGTGGCACGCCTGCCACGAGATATGTGAAATTGGAGCGGGTGGAACGCCTGCCACAAGGTATATGAAATGGAAGCAAGTTGCACGCCTGCAACGAGATACGTGAAATGGGAGCGGGTTGCACGCCTGAAACAAGATGTGAAATGAAAGTGAATTCTTCCTTTGTTTCCCTTATTCTTGTTAGTAGTTGGATTATGGTTCCTTTATATTTCTCTTGATATTCTGTTTTACCTGTTATTTCCCCAAAGCATGCTCTCCCCCTCCCATCATTACTTGTTTATTTCTGCTTTACTTTCTGCTGTATACTGTGTAGCTGCACAGGTTTATTTGGTAGTCTGGTCTATGCATCGTCACTACTTTGCCGAGGTTAGGCTAGGCACTTACCAGCACATGGGGTCGGTTGTGCTGATACTACACTTTGCACTCTTTTGTGCAGATCCCAGTGTTGTAGACTTTGGACCGTAGATTGAGTGGCTACCTTCAGTCCATGCGAAGATCCAAGGTAGACCTGCAGGCGTCCGCAGGCCCCGGCGTCTCCTCTATCACTTATTTTCCTGTTTCATCTCTTTGATTCAGAGACAGTATATCTTTTATTTTCAGACTTTGTGTTTAGCACTCTTAGATCGTCTGTGACACATTGACACCAGTTCTGGGTGGTTAAGGCTTAATCGCTTGTAATAGTACATGTTCGGATATTTAATTGTTTTCTTTCGCTTATTCTAAATTTTCTGCTATTTACACGTTATTGCTTTATAATCGTAAAAAGGAAATAATTGGATAATGAAGTAATTAGTTCAAAGTTTTGGCTTGCCTAGCTCACATTAGTAGGCGCCATCACGACTCCCGAGGGTGGAAAAAATCCGGGTCGTGATAAGTTGGTATAAGAGCTCTAGGTTACATGGGTCTCACAGCTCATAGACAAGCTTAGTAGAGTCTGAGGGATCGGTACGGAGACGTCCCTATTTATCACCAGAGGCTACAGAGTTAGGAGAATTTCCTATCTTTTCTTTCCTGTCGTGAGGTTTGGTTTCTCGATGCTGATTGAATTTCTATTATGTTCTTTCGCAAATGCGAGAACACGTGCTTCCTCATCCGCTGACCAGTAGCCCGAGCCCTAGTAGCTCCGGTGGGCCCAGCTCAGGTCCCAGAGGGGTTTATTGCTACCCAGTACTCCAGGATGCTCTGGTCCATCTAGTGGGCCTTATGGAAAGTGTCACCCGGGCAGGCTTGCTTCCTGTAACACCAACCGTCTCTCAGGCTAGAGGAGGAGCCCAGACTCCCGCTACTCGCACTCCGGAGCAGGTAGCTCCCCAGTTTCAAACTCTAGCAGCTCAGCCGGGTGTGGTACCCCAGGCCGGTGATGGAGCAGCTATGTCTGCCGATGCTTTGTGGAGGTTGGACAGGTTCACCAAGCTCTTCACTACTACGTTCAGCGGTGCATCTTCTGAGGATTCCCCAGGATTATGTAGACAGTTGTCATGAGGTTCTCAGGAACATGGGGATAGTTGAGACCAATGGGGTTGATTTTGCAACTTTTCGCTTTTCTGGATCAGCGAAGACTTGGTGGAGAGATTATTGCTTGGATAGACCAGCCGGATCACCAGCTTTGACTTGGGAGCAGTTTACTCAGCTATTTCGGCAGAAGTTTCTCCCCATAACTTAGAGAGAGGCCTATCGGAGGCAGTTTGAGCGTCTCCAGCAGGGTTCTATGATTGTCACCCAGTATGAGACCGGATTCATCGACTTGGCTCTTCATGCTCTTATCATACTTCCCACCGAGAGAGAGAGAGGATGAGGAGGTTCACTGAGGGACTTATTCAGCCGATTCGTCTCCAGATGGCTAGGGATACAGGGAGTGAGATTTCCTTCCAGGAGGCGGCCAATGTGGACCAGAAAGTTGAGATGGTTCTATCGTAGGAAGGTGGTCATAGGTCAGACAAGAGGCCTCGTCATTCAGGCCGATTCAGCGGTACCTCATCTGGAGGTAGGGATTCGTATGGTAGAGGCCATCCTCCTAGGCCTTTTCAGTCGGCACTTCAGGTTTCTCACGGTGCTTCAGGTGGCCGTGGTCCTCAGATGCAGCATTTTGATCAGCAGTCCTACAGTGCACCAACCAACTCCTATCAGTGCACCGCCGCTTCAGAGTTTCCAGGGTCGTCAGCCCCAGCAGCCGAGGGCTTGTTTTACTTGTGGTGACACGAGGCACATTGTTAGGTATTGCCCTTGAGCATCGAGCATCTCTCAGCATCAGGGTTCCCGTGCCATGGTTCAGGCACCTAGTGTTCCACAGCCCGCCCAGCCAGCTAGAGGTGGGGGTAGAGGTGCTAGAGGTGGAGGTAGAGGTATTAGAGGTGGAGCTTAGGCCGCTAGAGGTGGAGGCCAGCCAGCAGCAGGCCATCCCAGAGATGTAGTTCAGGGTGGTGGGGTCCAGCTTTGATGTTATGCTCTTCCAGGCAGGCCCGAGGCTGAGGCTTCCGATGCAGTTATCACATGTACGGTTCTGGTTTGTGATAGAGATGCTTCAGTATTATTTGATCCAGGGTCTACATACTCCTATGTGTCATCTTATTTTGCACCGTATCTGGGCATGCCTAGTGATTCTCTGAGTGTTCCTGTTTATGTGTCTACACCGGTGGGTGATTCCATTGTGGTAGATCGAGTCCATCGTTCATGTATAGTTGTGATTGGAGGTCTTGAGACTCGTGTAGATTTGCTCCTTCTGGACATGGTTGATTTCAATGTCATATTGGGGATGAACTGGTTATCACCTTACCACGCTATCTTGGACTGTCATGCCAAGACCGTGACCTTAGCCTTATCAGGTTTACCTCGTTTGGAGTGGAGAGGGACTCCTGGTTATTCTACTCGTAGTGTTATCTCCTATGTGAAGGCTCAGCGTATGGTCGAGAAGGGGTGTTTGGCCTATTTGGCCTATGTTCGTGATTCTAGTGCTGAGGTTCCTTCTATTGAGTCTGTGCCTGTTGTTCATGATTTTCCTGAGGTATTCCCTTCAGACCTGCCGGTTATGCCACCCGAGAGGGATATTGACTTTTGCATTGATTTGGCTCCGGGCAGTCAGTCTATTTCTATTCCACTGTATCGTATGGCCCCGCCTGAGTTGAAGGAATTGAAGGAGCAGTTGCAAGACTTGCTTGAAAAGGGTTTCATTAGACCCAATGTGTCGCCTTGGGGTGCGCCGGTATTTTTCGTAAAGAAGAAGGATGGATCGATGCGAATGTGTATAGATTACTGGCAATTGAACAAGGTTACAATTAAGAATAAGTATCCGCTGCCAAGGATTGATGATTTGTTCGATCAGCTTCAGGGTGCCAAAGTATTTTCAAAGATTGACTTGAGAACTGGCTACCATCAGTTGACGATTAGGGCATTCGATGTCCCTAAGATAGCTTTTCGCACTCGGTACGGGCATTATGAGTTCTTGGTAATGTCATTTGGGTTGACAAATACCCCAGCAACTTTTATGGATTTGATGAACCGAATGTTCAGTCCTTACTTGGATTCGTTCGTGATAGTCTTCATTGAGGATATTTTGATATATTCCCGCAGCCGGGAGGAGCACGAGCAACATCTTCGAGTGGTTCTTCAGACTTTGAGGGGTAGTCAGTTGTATGCTAAGTTTTCGAAGTGTGAGTTCTGGTTGAGTTCAGTTGCATTCCGGGGTCATGTTGTGTCAGCAGAGGGTATTCAGGTTGATCCGAAGAAGATTGAGGCAGTTAAGAACTAGCCTAGACCAGCATCAGCTACCGAGATCTGGAGTTTCTTGGGTTTGGCATGCTACTATCGTCGGTTCGTAGAGGGGTTTTCATCTATCGCAGCCCCGATGACCAGGTTGGCTCAGAAGGGTGCCCAATTCAGATGGTTGGATGAGTGTGAGGCGAGCTTTCAGAAGCTCAAGACAGCTTTGACTACGGCACTGATGTTGGTTTTGCCCACAGGTTCAAGGCCATATACCGTTTATTGTGATGCATCTTGTATTGGACTTGGTGCGGTATTGATGCAGGATGGCAAGGTCATTGCCTATGCTTCGCGGCAGTTGAAGATTCATGAGAAGAAATATCTGGTTCATGATTTGGAGTTATCAGCCATTGTCCACGCGTTGAAGATTTGGAGGCATTATCTGTATGGTATGGCATGTGAGGTGTTCACGGATCACAAGAGTTTGCAGTAATTGTTCAAGCAAAAGGAGTTGAATTTGAGGCAGAGGAGGTGGTTGGAGCTGTTGAAGGACTATGATATCACCATCTTATATCATCCGGGAAAGGCAATGTGGTGGCCGATGCCCTGAGTAGGAAGTCAGCCAGTATGGGCAGTCTAGCTTATATTCCGGTCGGTGAGAGACCACTTGTTTTGGATGTTCAGGCTTTGGCCAATCAGTTCATGAGGTTGGATGTTTTTGAGCCCAGCCGTGTGTTAGCTTGCACAATTGCTCGTTCTTCATTATTGGAGCGTATCCGAGATCGACAGTATGATGATCCCCATTTATGTGTCCTTAGAGACACGGTGCAGCACGGAGGTGCTAAGCAGGTTACCTTAGGTGATGATGGAGTTTCGAGATTGTAGGGTCGAGTTTGTGTGCCTAATATGGATGGTCTTCGAGAGTTGATTTTAGAGGAGGCCCATAGCTCCCAACACTCTATTCATTCGGGCGCCGCTAAGATGTATCAGGATTTGCGTCAGCATTATTGGTGGAGAAGAATGAAGAAGGATATCGTTGCATATGTGGCTCGGTGTTTGAATTACCAGCAGGTTAAGTACGAGCATCAGAGGCCTGGTAGTTCATTTCAGAAGATTGAGATACCTGAGTGGAAGTGGGAGCGTATCACTATGGACTTTGTTACTGGACTCCGACGGACTCAGAAGAAGTTCGATGCAGTGTGGGTCATTTTTGATAGGCTGACCAAGTCAGCACATTTCATTCCTGTGGCAGTTTCCTGTTCTTCCGAGAGATTAGCTGAGATCTATATCCGGGAGATTGTTCGTCTTCATGGTGTGCCCGTGTCTATCATTTCGGATCGAGGTACGCAGTTTACCTCACATTTCTGGAAAGCAGTTCAGCGAGAGTTGGGCACACGGGTTGAGTTGAGCACAACATTTCATCCTCAGACGGACGGGCAGTCCGAGCGGACTATTCAAATTTTGGAAGATATGCTCTGAGCTTGCATCATTGACTTTGGAGGCTCGTGGGATCAGTTTTTGCCTTTAGCAGAGTTTGCCTACAACAACAGCTACCAGTCGAGTATTCAGATGGCTCCCTATGAGGCTTTATATGGTAGATGGTATCGGTCTCCGGTTGGATGGTTTGAGCCGGGAGAGGCTCGGTTGTTGGGTACGGATCTGGTTCAGGATGCCTTGGACAAGGTCAGGATCATTCAAGATAGGCTTCGTACAGCTCAGTCCAGGCAAAAGAGCTATGCCGACCACAAGGTTCGTGATTTGGCATTCATGGTCGGTGAGCGGGTATTACTTCGAGTGTCGCCTATGAAGGGCGCTATGAGATTTGGGAAGAAGGGCAAGCTTAGCCCTAGGTTAGTTGGCCCGTTTGAGATTCTTGATCGAGTGGGAGAGGTGTCTTATAGACTTGCATTGCCGCCGAGCTTATCAGCCGTGCATCCAGTGTTTCATGTGTCCATGCTTCCGAAGTATCACGACGATCCATCCCACGTGTTAGATATCAGCACTGTCCAGTTGGACAAGGACTTGTCTTATGAGGAGGATCCGGTAGCTATTCTAGACCGGCAGGTTCGTCAGTTGAGATCGAAGAGTTTTCCTTTTGTTCGTGTTCAGTGGAGAGGTCAGCCTGCTGAGGTATCGACCTGGGAGTCCGAGTCTGATATGCGGAGCCGTTATCCCCATCTTTTCCCCAACTCAGGTACTTCCATCTTCTGTCCGTTCGAGGATGAACGGTTGTTTTAGAGGTGGAGAATGTGATGAACTAAAAGGTCATCACTTGTTTTTAAATTAAATTCTGCATTCCGAGGCCTTAAAAACCTCTCTTAGCATCACCTTGATTTGCGTGCGCAGTCCGGGCGCGTAGCCGGAAAGCCCATATGTGAAAATCTGTGAAAAAATGATAAATTTTGACTATAAAATGAATTTATTTGACTTCGGTCAACATTTTGGGTAAAAGTACCCGGACCCGTGATTTGACGGTCTCGGAGGTCCATAGGAAAATATGGGACTTGGGTGTATGCCCGTAATCGAATTCCGAGGTCCCAAGCCCGAGAAATGATTTTTGAAAGAAATTATTTTCTGAAAAATATAAAGGTTTTTGAAAGTGAAATGTTATGTGAAACCTGTGGTATCGGGCCCATATTATGGTTCCGGAGCCCATTATAGGTTCAATATGATTTATATGTGTTGTTGGTAATGTTTGGTAAGAAATGGAATCCATTTGACGTGATTCGGACCTTAAATGCAAAATTTGATGTTTAAGAGGTTTTGAGAAATTTCATTGATCTTGAGGTTTAATTCGTTGTTCATGATGTTATTTTGGTGATTTGATTACACGAATAAATCCGTAGCAAGTTTTCGAGGTTGTGTGTATATTTGGTTTGGAGCCCCGAGGGCTCGGGTGAGTTTTGGATAGGCCACGAAGTGCATTTCAGACTTAGAACATTGCAGATTTTCTCAGCTAGTGTATCAGGTCTGCAGGCTTCACAAATGCGAAGCCTTGCTTGGAAACGCGAGCTCGCAAATGCGACAAACCATCACAAATGCGGAAGAAGTGGACTGGCAGCCATAGTCGCAAATGCGACTTCGCATTTGCGGACAGCCTCTCGCAAATGCGATGATGGCTGGAAGGCTGATGTATCGCAAATGCGACACATGTTTCACAAATGCGAAAGTCCCAAAATCCTGAAGGGTTCGCAAATGCGAGTCCTATTTCACAATTCCCATAATAGCAGAGGTCGGGGTTCGCAATTCCCACATCTGAGACCTGCAACTTTTATACTTAGCCGAATTTTTAACCCATTTTCATATCCTCTCAAAACATAAACACACTAAGGCGATTTTTCAAAGGTTTCTTCTCCTCCAAATCAATTGTATGTCATTTTTAACTAATTTTCTTCAATCCTTAACATCTTTTAACATGATTTCAACTTCAAATCAATGATTTTCATGGGGGAAATTGGGTGTTTTGGGTAGAACCTAGGTTTTTAAAAAAATTGGGGATTTGGACCTCGATTTGAGGTCCGATTTCAAAACAAATTATATATTTGGGTTCGTGGGGAATGTGTGATCGGGTTTTGGTTCGAACCTCGGGTTTTGACCATGTGGGCCCGGGGGCGATTTTGACTTTTTGGGTAAAACCTTGAAAAATTCATTTTCATGCATTCGAATTGATTCATTTAGCATTTATTGATGTAATTAAGTAACTTGTGACTAGATACGAGCGAATTGGTGGTGGAATCGAGGGGTCAAGCTATAATTGAAACGTGAATTGTGTTCGTGGCATCGAGGTAAGTGTTTGGTCTAACCTTAGCTTGAGGGATTATGACTCGTGTCTTATTTTCTACGTTTTAATTGTGGAGTACGACGTATAGGCATGGTGACGAGTATCTATACATCGGTGTCAAGCATGTTCGTGAGTCTTGTATTATAATTTCTATGACTCCGTTGTGGTTTATGTGCCTCACATGTTACTATCATCATTGTTCCCTTGCCGGGGCGTTCATTTTGATATTCTTGTTCCCTTGCCGGAATGTTGTTATATTGCTCTTGTTCCATTACCGGGATATTGTTATATTGCTGTTGTTCCCTTGCTGAGATGTTGTTAGGTTGCTCTTGTTCCCTTGCCGGGATTCTTTTATGATTGATGATGATTTGTAAATAGGAGCGGGTGGCACGCCTGCCACAAGATAATTGAAATGGGAGCGGGCGGCACACCTGCCACGAGATATATGAAATGGGAGCGGGTGGCACGCCTGCCAAGAGATAAATGAAATGGGAGTGGGTGGCATGCTTTCCACGAGATATATGAAATGAGAGCGGGTGGCACGCCTGCCACGAGATATGTGAAATAGGAGTGGTGGCACCCCTACCACGAGATATATGAAATGGGAGCGGGTGGCACGCTTGCCACAAGAAATGTGAAATAGGAGCAGGTGGCACGCTTGCCACGAGATATGTGAAATGGGAGCGGGTGGCACACCTGCCACGAGATATGTGAAATCGGAGCGGGTGGCACGCTTGCCACGAGGTATATAAAATGGGAGCGGGTTGCACGCCTGCAACGAGATACGTGAAATGGGAGCGGGTTGCACGCCTGCAACAAGATGTGAAATGAAGTAAATTCTGCCTTAGTTTCCCTTATTCTTGTTAGTAGTTGGATTATGGTTCCTTTATATTTCTCTTAATATTCTGTTTTACCTGTTATTTCCCCGAAGCATGCTCTCCCCCTCCCATCATTATTTGTTTATTTCTGCTTTACTTTCCGCTGTATACTATGTAACTGCACAGGTTTATTTGGTAGTCTGGTCCTAGCCTCGTCACTACTTCACCATGGTTAGGATAGGCACTTACCCGCACATGGGGTCGGTTGTGCTGATACTACATTCTGCACTCTTTTGTGCAGATCCTAGTGCTGTCGACTTTGGACCGTAGATTGAGTGGCTACCTTCAGTCCACGCGGAGATCCAAGGTATACCTGCAGGTGTCCGCAGGCCCTGGCGTCTCCTTTATCACTTATTTTCCTGTTTCATCTCTTTGATTCTGAGAGAGTATATCTTTTATTTTCAGACTTTGTATTTGGCACTCTTAGATTGTCTGTGACACTGTGACACCAGTTCTGGGTGGTTAAGGCTTAATCGGTTGTAATAGTATATGTTCAGATATTTAATTGTTTTCTTTCGCTTATTCTAAATTTTCCGTTGTTTACACGTTATTGCTTTATAATCGTAAAAAGGAAATAATTGGATAATGAAGTAATTAGTTCAAAGGATTGGCTTGCCTAGCTCACATTAGTAGGCGCCATCACGACTCCCAAGGGTGGAAAAAATCTGGGTCGTGACAATTTTCTTATCCGGAGACATGTTTGCGTTTGGCAATTTTGTCGTTATGAAGATAGTGATTTTGATATGTGTGTATTTGCGTATAATCCTGTTCATTGTGCTTGCATCCAAAGAAAAATTATGAGTTTTGCGGAGAGGTTGGTTAATGCGTTCGCCTGCTTGCTTTGCTTTGCTTGGCTCTGGGATCCTGTTCGAGCTACCCTGGGTAACATCCGGCTGCGCTAGAAGTACAGTTTTCGAAAAATTTGTGTGCATTTGATAAAGATAGTTATTTTAAAACATAGTAGTTTACGATATTAAGTGAATTAGATGAATCAATGACTGTGACACTTTTAGAGATATTGCGACTTCCTTGCATTAGAATTTTGAGGGTCCTCCTCAAAATTATGCCCCAGTTTAATAAGCGATTCTTTGACCGTTCTGCATATGACGAAATTGGTTGGACTTGCTCTTGAATTTTGAGGGTCCTCCTTAAAATTCTGCCCCAGTTTCTGACCATGGGAAAATGAAGATTTTTTTTAAGATGTGACCAAACCCATAGGGCTGCCTACGTATCCCATCATAAATGGGAATCATGTCAAGCGTAGTTCAGTTACATCAAATGAAGAAATGCAAATGATTCTAAACATAGCATCTTTTGACAGAGTCTGAATTGATAGGATTTGGCCAAATTTCTCCGTCCATTTCTGCAAGTATGAGTTATCCTCGTGTTAGTACCCTGTGAACCATGTAGGGTCCTTGCTATTAGGTGAAAATTTTCCTTTGGCTTCATCTTGATGCGGGAAGATCGGCTTCAGCACCAGCTGCCCCGGTGCGAACTGTCTGGGTTTGACACTTTTGTTGAAAGCTTTGGACATTCTGTTCTGATAAAGTTGACCATCGCATACCGCATTCATTCTCTTCCCGTCAATAAGAGCTAATTGTTCGTAGCAACTTCTTATCCATTTCGCATCACTGCGTTCAGCTTCTTGTATAATTCTTAAGGAAGGAATTTCGACTTCGGCGGGAATGATGGCCATAAACCAGCAAATAAGGAGTTGCCTCGGTCTATGTGCGAATCGTGGTACGATATCCAAGCAAAGCGAAGAGTAGTTTCTCGTGACGTTGTTTATAATTAAGCTTGTGAGACACTATGGATGTGCTCAAACTAGTCATATAACTATAAGACCATGCAAAGATATCTTTATATTCTTTTAGGAAACAGGTGTACTCTTCTTTCTCAGATGGTGACAGGTGAATGCTTATGCGAGTTTCTTTGACTATTTCAGAATCTCCCAAATTGACTACCTCGGTTTCCTCCAAATTGGACTTAGGCTTGTTCCCAAAATTTTCTACTTCTCTGACAATTTCCTCAACTATTATATCTTCTTCTACTATTTCTTCTGAATCACTATCCTTATGTTGCGTTGTCTCATTACATGTCACAGTCGTCAATTTATCAGGATAAGTAATAATAGTGTTGTAGAGAGAAAGTGTAACGGATAATAATAAATACTAAAACAGCAATGCATTAAATAAATCTTGGAAATATTAAAACAATTACGGCTCGATGACTCAAGGAATTATTTTGAAACAAAATACGTCTAAAACAAAATACTGAAAATGTCTTAAATGCTGAAAATTGCTTTTACAAATAGATCATGCTAATTGCCAGGCTACCCAGGAACTTGACGGTCTCGGGATGGTGCAGCAGTCCAGTTCTAGAGAACATCTCCTTTCTCCATAGTAAGAATGGTAAGGTCTTCCTCCTCCTCCTCCTCAACCATTACATTGCAGCCCATGTCTTCATTGTCCAGAAATAGATTCCTTAGGCCAGCTAAAGCTTCATCTTCTTCAGATCCCCATATCACGTCAGTCAGTTGAAATGTCTGGATGTAGATGCGGTATTGGCTGCTCAAGTGGGTAATAAGGACCACGCCATGGTGGCAACCATTTTTGATACTCGTGCCAGGTGTATTCATACCCAAGCCCAAAAGTTGTGATGTGGTGCTTTAGTTGTATCGGTTTTGTGATCCCTTGGAGATTCTTGCCGAGACCCTTGCCGGGTTCATACCCTGTCCATAACAATATGCTTTCAATCTTATTACTCCAACATTTGTCTTTCTCAATTGCATTGACGCACTCAATGCGATGGTACGTTTCTCCACCCAACTTCCTTCTATTCTTGACAACCGAAACAATTTGATTGGTGTAAATGGGGTTACTTCCTTCCCCGTGGATGATTACTTCTTGATGATTCCATTCAAACTTCACGGCATGGTGTAGCATAGAGGCTACGACCCCAGAAACATGTATCTAAGGTCGTCCCAACAGTAGATTGTATGTGGCGGATATTGAAATTTCACATCAAACCAAGCCGGGCTCATCTACAAACATAGGTTAATCTCCCCAATTGTGGCCCTTTGGGACCCATCGAATGCTTTCACATTCATAGTCTTGCTCGTATCTCATGCAAACCTTTACCCAACCTTTTTGAAGTAGTCAACGGACAAATGTTGAGACTCGAACCCCATCTATTAGGACTCTGGCAATGAATTTGTCCTCAAATTATACCGTGATATGCAGTGCTCTGTTGTGACTCAGTCCTTCTAGTGGGAACTCGTCTTCGTGAAAAGTGATCTTGTGACTTTCCAACACTTTTCCCACCATGTTGGGCATTTCTCCGCTAATGATGTTGTTGGGTACATAAGATTCATTCAACACATTCATCAATGCATTCCTATGTGTCTCAGAGTTCTGTAGTAGTGATAGAATGGATATCCGAGCATGGGTTTTGTTCAGATGATCAACCACAAAATATTCTCTTGCTTGCACCTTTCTGCAAAGATTTTCTGGGCCAGTTTCAATGATAGGCTATTTGGGAGCGGCTTCTTTGCTTGTTCCTCCCAAATGCTCGGTTGTATAAACCCTACCGATCCTGGTCATGCCATGTGCGTCACCTGTTTCTTCCAGTCTCACTTTTCCTTTTCTTCTTGCCTCTGCAGCATAGTCACATGGTATATCATTGGATTTAAAGGGCGGTGTCGGTGCTACCGTCACAATGAAGGGTGTGGTCACTTCCACCTCAAACGGAGTTAGCGTGGCTAAGGGCGTTGTTATTTCAACCTCAAACGGAGTTGGTGCGACTACTTTGACCTTAATCGGTGACTGAATATGCACTATAGGTCTGAGAGTGACCGGGGGTATTTTAGGTTCATCTCCTTCATGAATGAGCCCGATCGATCCTTCCAGATCGCATTCTTCATCAGTTTCAATAACATTTACCCCTTCACCTCTGTGATCTGGGAGGGGGTTATTGCGGACATTTGGTGCAGTCTCTTTTTCTTGTATAACCTTGGTGTTAATCAACGTTTGGATCTTATCCTTCAAAGTGTGGCATTCATCAATAGTATGACCCTTCATGCCCGAGTGGTAGGCACATGTCTTGTTTGGATTGACCCAGTGAGAGGAATTTTCCATAGCAACGGCGGGAATAGGAGTGACATAACCAGCACTCGTCAGTCCTTCATACAACTGATCGATGGGTTCAGCAATAGAGTGTATTGTCTGGGTGGTCTACGGTCAAAATTTGGTTTGGGTTTTTGGTAGTTTTGGCAAGCTGGTGGTAGTGAGTGGTAATTTGCAGGTTGGGTGTTATAGGTATGGTAAGTGGTGGCGGGTTGTTGGCATTTTGGAGGTGAAGGCTGATATGTGGGTGGTGGTGTTTGGTATGTGAGGGGAGATTTCGGACCTTGGGCTACCATCACTGCACCAACTTCTTTCGTTTTAGAGATACCCCCGACTGCGAGGCTTTGTTTGTAGCCTGCAGTGCCTCAAAATTTGTCACCATTCCATTTTTAATTCCTTCCTCTATTCTTTCCCACAGTTTGATGATATCAGAGAACTTATGATTTTGAATAACCATCAACCTTTCATAGTACTGTGGATCTTGAGCTCTGGCGAAGAACTTATTCATCTGTTCTTCTTCCAGTGCTGGGCTATCTTTTGCAGCTTCTGATCTCCATGGAGTAGCATACTTATGGAAAGCTTCTGTGGGCTTATTCTTAAGATTTTGAATGTAGAAGACGTCCAGCGCATTTTGTGTATGAACTTGAACCGATCCATAAAGTCTGACGCCATGCTTACCCAATTAACCCATTTCTTCGGGTTTTGACTGATGTACCAAGACTGGGCGTCTCCAGTGAGGCTCTTCATGAACAACTTCATGCGAATTCTTTCATCTTTACCAACCCCTATGAGCTTGTCACAATATGTTCTCAAATGTACATTCGGATCACCTATTCCGTCCAACATTTCAATCTTAGAAGGTTTGTAATCCTCTGGTAGTTCTACGTCCAGCTGGATACACAAATCTTCATAATTTAAACCTTCGATGCCTTTACCACCTTCAACACCATGGACTCGACTAGTAAGCTTCTTGAGCTCCTCTTTCATGTTCTTGATGAGTAGGTCCTTCTCGGCGAATTCACGTATGTATAGGTTTGTTGTGGAGTGCGGGGTAAGGTTTCCACGTATATAGGGTTGCTTTGATGGACTCCAAGAATTTAGGCATAGTGGTGGTGGTTGGTTGAGTTTTGGGGATCAGGGTTAGGTTGTGGTGCATTTGAGGAGTGTGGTAGGTGGCGGTTTGTGGATACTGGGTTGGATGATGATGATGTTGTGGAGGAGTCGGTACTGGGGGAGGATTAGGATTTTGAGGAGGTGTGGCATACTGATGAGGTGCGGGAAGATTTTGTTGGTTTTGTGTGTTCTGGGGGGGTGCTGGGTCTTAGGTGTTTTGTTGGTTGACGTCAGGGACGCTCAGCGTAAGGGAAAGGTTTGCCAAGTTCCGGATAGATGGGATTTGGGAAGTTTATTATTAAGCACAAATAATGGGAATGGGGGGGGGTCCTAAATTTTTTAGCCTAAAGGATCACCCCGTGAAACACAAATAATACTTCGTAACTCCCTCAAGATGGGGTGTTACTCATATTATTCAACGGGCACAGGCTATCATCTCCTGCTACCCGATTACTATCTTTAGGTTGTTACCTAAAGCATACTAGTTGATTCTAAACTGTATCCTATGCGTGCACTACCCATCCCATGCCTATGGTCCAGGAGGCTTTGGACCTCTATTTAGGTAGTTCTAGACTTTAACTTAGGCTGCTCAAAATGAAAAAACTAATCGTCATGCAAAATGGGTTGGACTTCATATAGAAGCAGCTAAGGGCTCAAGTTAGCCTACACATTTAAACAATAAATGCACGCAGACTAATTAACATTGACAGTTGCAGATCTTAAACAAGATAAGGTTGAAGAATCCTGTAGGCAGGATCTCTATGTAATTCTGGATTTTAATAAGTAGGCAGTTTCATATATAAAAGCAATTTTTCTTAATACGATTTCTAGAAGACTACATAGTTGCTTACTGATCATACGTATAAGAGATTAAACCTATAGGCATCATGTCAGGTGATTCACGAAATGACTAACAATGGTAATCACAGGAATATGTTCAAAACTGCTTGATCGAGTCCTATAGGCATGGTTTCTAATAATGATAATTAGTACAGTGTCGAAAAGCACTTGAAAGAAACGAGCAGGACAATAATTAAGACCGATTTTAGACCCCATAAACAGGCTTTCTATAGTCATAATTGGGTCTGATTTTAGATCCTATAGGCATGGAATCTAAATTTGTAAATTAGGTAGCATGCAAATCAAAGGCGTCCTATAAAGCATGCACATTGACGTATTACTATCCTATAGGCATGCTTTCTAATAGGTAAAAGCAGAACACATTTGAGCGAAATAGAGAACCTATAGGCAGGATTTCTATCGCAACTAAACATATTTGAGTATAATAACACATTTTGAGAAAAGTAGAGAACCTATAGGCTGGATTTCTACCTATTTCAATGCAAGTGTCAAGATAAACCCCCATTTCCTAATTTTACTAACACCTAAATGTTATTACAAGATCATTATTACAGACCCGATGAATGGCATAAATTACAACGTAAAATAACTATAGGGAGCCTACAGTAGGTCCAAAGATACACCCAGCCAGGCCAGGCCTTCATTCAACAACCCAAAAATTACATCCTCATTGACATAAGGCAGCCAGAAACCAATTAATTCAGCCAGTAGATGAAAAATAGAGTTGAGCAACTAGAACCATGTCCCTAGTGTGTCAGAGTTCCCAAGGGCTTCAAGAACCCAGGCAGTGCTCACACTAGGGAGGTGGACAGAGGAAATTCAGAGAATGACTAGGGACCAAGTCCTAGTGTGTCAGAGTTCACAAGGTTCTCAATCGGACCCCGAGCAATGCTCACACCAGAGAGGTCAAATTATAGAACCTAAATAGCCTTAGCTTTCAGCCGACTAAGAATGAGAACTCAAAGAACCCAAGTAACAAGGGAAAGAGAAAGGACCAAGGTTGAGAGACAGGAATTGAGGGATTTAAACATACATGACCAAATTGAGCATATAGAGCAAACAATCGAACAAGTCACAAAATTTTAAAAGTAGGCTTAATAGAGACTTAGAAACATGTTCAACACTTTAACACAAAGGCATCCACATATTGAAAGAGTTAACGAAAGAAGAAGTTTGCAAGATTGACAAAGGTTATTGTGAAAATATGCACAATACTAAACAAGTTGAAACATGGTTGGAAATTATGCTAAGTATACATCCTAGTTTCATTATCAAGAAACAAGACATCATTGTGATGAGTCAAGTAATCACAGAAGGAAAAAGGCATCAAGTGGGTCAAAGACATACTGAGAGACATGTTAGTAGATGGGTAAGATCACAATCACTAGAAAAGGTCTCAATACAAATTAGAACACATAACATATGCAAAACTATCACTATAGAAATTCTGAATAGAATGGAAGGTAAACTCATGTCAAGCAGATATAGGTATTCAGGCATTGCCATAGTAGACAAATTAACTAAAGCAAATCCAGTTGTATTAAATATTTATCCTAACATCATATAAACACTCGTTCCAACATGCTGAGACAACTGTTTTGAATCACAGGCAAATAAAATAATGGTAAGGGATCGAGTGAGCATGCTGAGTGACACAATAGTAGAGAGGCAACTTATGACTAATAATGAAAGTCTTAACACAGATTACTATGTATACAGATTGAAAGAAAATAAATAGATTCATGAATACTCAGGCGTCAACACACTAGCTAAACATTCTTAGGAAGATCCAGATTACCCAATTATGCGTAGATAATCTCAGAACTATTAGCATTAGGAGTAATTAAATGCTAAAGAGACTCAAAATGTGTGTGAATTTAACAGAGTGGTGCTTAAAAGCAACCCAGAAATGTATTAAGCAATAGATTCAGAAGTAAGCACACATGCAAATCAGAGACACATAAGGATGAATTTGCAAAAGTCAAGTAACTTACTAGTTAAACGAAAATGCAAGAAAGAACAAAAGTCCACTGTATTATGAACATCAACAAGAATCAAAAACCAAGAATTTAATCGCCTTGGCTTTCACCCGGCCAAAATCATAGTATAGAACGAAATAACAGAGTAAAGCTTTTAGTATCTAGTGAGGTTATAGTGATTCCAAAGTCTTTCCTAAAGAGGAGTGAGTGAGGGGTTTATATAGTGTAGAAATCAAACAAGCAAACATGGAAAACAAATTATTCAGACACAAAATAAGGAAAGAATATTTTGAATCAATTACAATCGATTTTAGGGCACAAATCAAAGGAATTCAGTAAATCAGCAGGGAAACACACCAATAATACCAAAAACCATTTAGAGTCAAATTTAAGGATAAAAATAAAGTAGCAAATAAGGAAACATAAGGAAAAATAGTAGTCAAATACCAAAAAGTAAAAGTATTGGTTAAGAATCGGTAAGGAATAAAGGGAAATTCAAACCCTAGTTGACAGAAGTCGAAGATTGGCCAAAATCTCGGCTAATTGGACCCATATAGTTATGGTTGTGAAGTATAAGGATGAGATTCATCTCCAGATCCAAGCGGTCAAAAGGGAAATGGCCGAAATATGGGATATAATAATTACCATGTTTAGGCAAGTACTAGGAGATAACATAGATTTGTAGGAGGGTAAAATCATGGAAAACCCACGGTTGAGATGGATTCGGAGCAATTTTTAGAGAGGCGGCTAGAGTTTCGATCCGGTTGTTTCCTGAACTTGTTTCCTAAACGGTTCCGGTGGTGTTCACAGGTTGGGTTATCTCCCCTTTAGTGGTCTCACATACCATGTTGAATCCATTTAGAACTCGGCACAATTTGGTCTTGTAGACAAAGCTATTCTACGACCCTCGATCTGATGGAATTGGCCGAGCTCCCTGGATCAATTAACACATGCTTAACTCGAGATTTATTTATTAGTACAACTATTACTAGTGTATCATTGTGCGGCTGCAAGATGCCTTCAGTGTCCTCGTTGTTGAAAGATACGGTTCCTTCTGGCACATAATCTCGAGTCCGTTTCTCCCTTGTGATGGACACTTTGATACGCTTTAGGGACATCAACCCCGCCAATGATCATGTTAATAAGGTGCTGAGGTTCCTCTTGCTTGATCTTCATGTTGGAGTCCCGATCCCTGAAGTGATTTTTGGCTCGATCACTCTAAAATTCTCGAAGGTTCTTGTTGTTGAATAACCGGGCTACTCCTTCTCTCAGTTGTCGGCAGTCTTCTATTCTGTGGCCATGGGTGCCATGATATTTACATATTATATTGGGGTCCCTTTGGGCAGGATGAAACTTCAATGGTCGAGGCCACTTAGTATCTTTGATATGTCTGATAGCTGATACGATACCGGTAGCATCGATGTTGAAGTTGTACTCCGATAACCTTGGTGCTTCCTTGGACCTATTGGGTCTATCAAAACAGTTCTTGATCATGAGTCCTCGATTATTATGACCTCGATCTCTCCTTCTTTCACTCCTTGTGGGGTATCGTCCGGACCCACTGCTCCTTTGATCTCAACTATGATTGATACTAATCTCTGTTCGATCTTCGTTTGTGATTGATGGCTCTTTTTGATCTGTCACTAGTCCTGACAGGGTAAGCAGACCAGGAAGGGGCCCCGAGCTGATCATCTTTGACCCTGATTTTTGATTGGTATCTATTATGGAGATCGGCCCAAGTTACCGTTGGGTATTATATAAAAAAATTTCTTCAACTGTTGTGAAGCCAATGAGCTTTGGGGATTGAGTCCTTGGGTAAATGCCTGAAAGGCCCAATCGTCTGCGATCGAAGGCAGATCCATCCGTTCCATTTGAAACCTCGACACGAATTCCATGAGCATCTCATTATCCATTTTCTTTACATTGAAAAGGTATGACTTCCTGGTCTCAACCTTCATGGACCCGGCGTGTGCTTTTAAAGGCATCTACAAGCATAACAAACGAGTCAATATAAGTAGGGGGTAACTTGTGATACAATATTAGATCTCCTTTTGACAAGGTCTCTCCGAACTTTTTCAGTAGAACGGATTTGATTTCATCATCCTCCAAGTCGTTGCATTTGATGGCGCACGTGCAGGAGGTCACATGTTCATTTGGATCAGTCGTTCCATTATACTTC
Source organism: Nicotiana attenuata (assembly GCF_001879085.1). Lineage (NCBI taxonomy): Eukaryota > Viridiplantae > Streptophyta > Magnoliopsida > Solanales > Solanaceae > Nicotiana > Nicotiana attenuata. Next base: position 28,899,225 of record NC_031994.1, read on the forward strand.
AGGATTTCGGGCATACGGAACTTCTTAGGGGTCGGCTTCGGAGCTGCGCTCAGAGGGAAAGGCTCTTGGAGAAACTTCTTGGAATCCAGGCCTTTCAATATCGGTGGTGCTCCTGGGATTTGATCGACCCTGGAGTTATAAGTCTCCACCTTTTTGTTGTTAGCTTCGATTTTCTTTTCTCTCGATTCTACCCATTTCGTCAATTTCTCGAGCATCTTTATTATCTCAGGATTGGTCCCAGATTCAGCTTCACTCGGCCTTTCTGTGACTGCTTCATTCCTGCGAGTGTTTTCCCGAGGTGGTTCGGGCTCAACTCTACTGGGAGCACGGCTTTGGTTCTGCAACTAGGCTATCGCTTCCTATTGAGCCAGGAGCATTTCGAAGATCACCGGCAAGTTGATCCCATTGCCTTCACCGCCATGCGTATCCCTGGCTATGGACCAGGCTCCCCTACGAATGATTTTTTTCGGATCGATGGGCAAGTTAACGTCGATGGCCACATGGGAGTTGGCATCGATTGGATATGCGATCGGGACCCCATTGGGGTTAGCAGGGTGAACCTCATTGGTGGGCACTATATATTTATTCTCGCCATGGTGGCCAAATTCAGCATCAACGTCTAGGTGAGCAGATTGAGTGTTTGACATCTTTAAGTTTTCCTAAAATTAAAGTCTCAAAGAACAAGAGTAAAACAGAGTGTGTTGTGGAAATTTGTATCAAATAGCCAGTATTATCCTTAGCCCCACGGTGGGCGCCAAACCGTTTATCCTAAAAACGGATAATAATTAAATTTGTATGTAGTTTTAAGGATATGCGAGTTAATTCAATACGAATTATAAATTACGTTAGATTAGACAAATAAAAGATGTGATAAAGTATCAAACCAATGGTGTGGGGTGAAAACCGGACTCGATAACAACCTTAATGGAATGCCTGCCTTCGATCCCGGATTCACGATAACGAAGAACTTCATGAACAAAAGTAAGAAGTTTTAATAACAGAGAAAAATGAAAGTATATTGCCTTGATGTGCGTGTTACAATGTGTTTAATAAATAATCAGATCCTCCTTTATATAGTAGGGGAGTTTTACCCTAAGTACAATTTCATAAAAGGTAAAAATCTTCGGTTTAACTAATCACCGATTCTCTGCCGATACATGCCGAGATTCACGTCGTGATATCCGGCTGGTCATGGATATCACAACCTTTTGTTGGTCGTGATCGATTACCTGGTAAAGCTCTCCGAGGCCTTCGGGGTTCGAATTGGACATGGGGCCATGGTCAGATACTCTCGAGGGTAGGTGTTTCGCCCGGACCCCGGATCGAGGGGCTCCTTGCCTCGACTCTAGCTCTTTGCCTTCAAGTTTCTTGCTTCGTTTAGCGAGGCATCCCACGGGCTCGGTTTTATCTGTATACATACTGGATGCTTGGAATCTAGAAATCAACTCGTAAATCAACAAGGCTTGCCAATAATTCTACTTGGATGATTAGAAGAATCTCATAAGCACGGAAGGAAGTACAACGAAGAAGATTATGCTCGAGATACCTTTTGTGAATCCAGTCCTCACATATTGACTGAATTCAGAGGCATCATTTGGGTTAATCCCTTAGAAAAATATCTTCCTAAAAAAGGAATTAACAAAATCACGCCCCACAATTAGCTGAAGATCTTCTGACCAAAGGAACTCAAGCCATCAATCAAGAATCCACTGCCTATATTAAGAATTTGAAAAAGTAAAGGAATACTGTATTCTTGCAAAAAGTTCATAAAAGATAGAGATAAAAAGAAAACATTCAAGAGATTGTGTCAAGAGCTTGAAAGAAATATTTCTGTACATCGTTAGTGAAGAACGGAAAACCACTCTCTGTAACAACTCAAAATTGAAGATCTAAGAGAACCCTTGTGATCCAAGAGAACTGGATGTAGGTACCACACTAGTACATGAATCAGTATAAAAAATTCCGTGTCTCGCTTACTCTCTTTATATTTTTGTTTAGCTTATCATCTATATTTTGCTCTAACGAATATTCTGCAAGAAAAAGAGTTAACAGAAATCAGCTTCAGTTAACTAATTTTTTAATTTAACACAATTCACCCCTCCCCTCTTGTGTTTCAAGTGATATCAGAGCTTGTTCAAAATAAAAATTTGAGCGTACATTAGAATATCTTGAAGAAGACAAAGGATAAACCATGGCTAGCACAAATGGACAATCTATTTGTTTACCGTAAAAATGGTAATTACAATTAGATTTGATTTTGTGGTTCTAAAAATACATGATCCATTTTTATGCTAGTTGTTAAGCAATGGATGCTAAGTAAAAGATTAGAAATCAAGATTGCAGCTTAGAGACGGTATTATAATCAAACCAAACAGTTGGAGATCGGGGCCTCGAGCTGGCGTATGTGGGCCTCGAGGTTGAGATGGACACTCGGCTAAGGGAAATCGAGGGGGTATTTAACAGCTATGGGGGCTGTGAATGTGGCTCTTTATGGCCAATAATAAGAAATAACTGAAGAACAATGAATGGTACACAATAAATGTAAGTAATTGATGAAGCAATAAGAGCAAGACAATATGTTAAGTTAGAATGCAGAGAGAATGTTCTTGTATTGAATGAAGTATCTTGTGTCCTCCTTGCAAATAACAAGGATCCTCTTTATATAGGAGAGAGAATCCCAATATAGTACATGTGCGTTTATTACAAAGAAACATAGCTGGTACAACTATTTACTAGTCTGGTACAGGCTAGTACTCTACTTGTAGATATTGTCAGCTTTCGTAATGTGTCTTGGGAACTTCCCTCTTATTCATATTAGCCATCGACTTGTACTGTCCTGAGGTTGGACATAAAGAACCTTCGAGGTTGAAACCCCGAACTGTCCCCCCAGGCCTTTCGAGGAGAAGCTACGGCCTTTTGAGCTCTCCGATTTAGCCGTATACAGATAGTCCCCGCGTTTCTTGGAGTGAAATGATAAGAAACATTTTGGCATCGACCTCCTCAAACTTCTTACGATGCCGTAAAGCTTATGAGTAAGATAGGCTACAGTTGCTCCGGAGGAGACTCGCGAAGATATTGCTCTGAAGACCGAAATGGGATCCTCGAGGAAATGGTTTTCGCACATGTCGCTCCTGAGGACATACCCTCGAAAGTAGATTAGGCTCTTTAACTGTTGTATTTTACTTCTATTTTTCTGTGTAAGGACCCCTCGTGGGCTTTTGTAATCATCTTTATTGATGCAAAAGTTTCTTCTAATCTGTCTTTGCCTTGTGCTGGATCCCCCTATTTGCCTATGTTTTAAAAATCCATGCATCGATTTCATCGATCGGCCTGAATGCTGGACCGAGACATAGGAATCCCTTTGGTTCTTGATTGGCTAATGTGATGTCCTTTGAAATTCTTTGTTATCCCTCGTACCAAGCCTGGATTGATTCGATACGAACCTAGGTTGCCGGGCCCTCTGAGTTCGAGTTGAATCAGAGCAGGGTCGCGATTCCCTTTGGAATAAGGCTTAGCTTTGTTAGGCCTCACTGCTAGTCCTCGAGCGAGAGTTTGCTTGATCATCTGAAAGTAAAGGTAACCCTTAGGTCTTTACAAATAGTCCCTGAGCGAGAGTTTGCTCGAACTCGGATGGTCTCCAACTGAACGAGAGTTGGCCTCGAGCTTGGAATAAGTATAGCCTTAAGGCATTACAGATAGTTCCTTCGGGTGAGAACTGACTCGTACTTGGGTAGTTCGGGGGCCAAAGAGTCAGGTGAATGACGCACTTTTATTAACATAGATCCTCGAGATTGGGTACCATCTCGAGACTAGGTTTATGCAGATAACTCCTTAGAGCTTTTAGCTATAGTAATAGAGGTCCTCGAGATCGAACACCTTCTCGAGGTTAGACTGGTAATGATGCCTCCCCAGAACCCATCGCTATAGTAGCGGAGACCATCGAGATCGGGCACCATCTCGAGGCTGGGTCGATATGGGAATCTTTGATCCCACGAACGTTGTGCAACAGCATCACTTATATGACGTGGTCATAAAGTGACCGGGATAGTCCCGTCGGTATCCTTCCCCCTTTCATTGGGCCCTCTTAATCGAGTCCTGCTCGAGTTTTGCAGAAGATATCGGGTTACCCTGGCATAGGTTCACCCGCCGTTCTGGAGGATAATGTTGATGATAAGGTACTTTGCAGATAATGTTGGGATCGAGTCCACCTTTAGCCATTTCTGAGGCCTGATTACTCTACGATGTCAATCTACCCGGTCTTTTGTTACCAGTAATGGAGAAGATGGGGATTGAGGGCGGATGAGCTAATTCGTCCGAATGCGGATCATTGATATTATTCCCATGGAGTTTCTGCTGTTCCCTGAGGAATGGAATTTCATACGTAAGTGGTACACTTGCGCTTTTATCATTTTTGTCCATGGTGGAGGTAGACTCCATGAAGATATTTTCCTTTTCATTTCTTCAACAGTTCCGTGGCTGCCATATGAGGTTCCAACCAGGCGGATTGTACCCGGGAATGAGTGGTTTGCTCGACTTACGATGAGCGTAAGTGGCGAGATCTGTCCAAGGGTAGATAGGAGGCAAAACACCACAGTACGTGGCGTGTATCTTTTTTTCTTTGTAAGATACTTTCTTTTATGTGTATTAACTCCATTACCGCAGGTATTGGAGAATTTTCTAAGTCGAGACCGTTTCCCCTTGGGGAGGAGGAAGGATCTTTGGGAAAGGGGCTTAGGAACGATATAAAATGGAAATAATCCTTGAGGGACGGGGGTGCTCATAGCAAGGCAAGCCCTGCTCGTAGGTTCAAGGAAGGAGCATTAGCCAAGCTTACTGCATCTGAGGCTTCTAGCCTTGAAAAGGTGGTTCCTCCTTTGTCGTCGTCTTCTTTTCCCGTCGAAGGTACTTCGAAGGATAAGGATTATTTCCGCCAAAATCAAGCGGGGTATCGAGCGACCGTGTTCATATCGGGAGTGATTCCGTGCTCAACTTTTAAGGAGGCTCAGTAGTTCAGTTTTGTGGTGAGTTTTGGTCGGCTGCATCGGCTTTTCAGCTTTATACTTTTTCACTTTCTTATTGAGCATCTTTTTCATGGGCTTTTGATAAGCTCAAGTTCGAGCTGCTCCGTTGTGAATCTATTCTGAGGAGAGCCTTGGATGGGGAGAGATCCCTCAAGCTTCTTTGTGATAAAAGGGGAGATGAGTTGGTATACCTGCGGTACGAGGCAAATCGAAGTCTGAACTACGAAAACCACCCTAAGAAACGTGTAACCTTCGCTCCGATAGAATGCATGCTTCCTCTTCCATCCTTGGAGATTAATGTTTTGATACTTCAGTAGCAGAGCAAGACAAAGGATTTGGAATGTCTTTGTGGCAAGGTTAGCCAGGCCAACATGAGTGTGACGACCTAAAGGATCAGATAGATGCCTATATTGCGGCTGAGAAGGATGCTTGGGCTAAGGTTTCTGCCTTTGAGGTACATCTCCGAAAAGCCCGTGGAAACAACTTGGTTCAGACGAGCAGGATTGTTAGGCTCGAGTTTGAGCTTTTGGAGATGAAAGCCGAGGTCGTGGACGCCGGGCTGAGGCCGAAGAGATTCGAGCTATGCTGATAAGAAAGTGGTCGTTTATTCAGAAGACATTGCTGATACTCGAGCAAAGCTGAGAGGTGCTTCCGATCGAGAGAGCATGAGTAATGAGTATGCTCGATGTAAATCTCGGAGGGAACCCCTCAAAGAGATTCATGTCAGGGGTTTCGATCTCTAGGAAGAGATAGCGCAGGACAAGGCGGATAAATATGACGCTAAGTCCCTTCTGTCCGATGCCGAGGATGGCGAGAAATAGGCTGACGGGCCGTAGTCCCCGAGGGGGACGCAGATGAATCCTTTCCTTTTCTGATTTTGAATATAGTGTTTCCAAAGAAATTTGTAACTGACACTTGTATTCCCTCGCATACATGTATAAAAGGAAGCCTCGTATTTTTTGTTTTTCACGCATTTCCTTTTGCCTTGATATTTGTTAGTTGTTAGCCGGATGAATCGGTCTTTGGCTTAACAGGAATCCTTAGATTCATAGTATTGCCCTGGGGCTCATTGGGCTGGCCCGTAGGCTCTTACGCGCTTTGGTCGGTACGACCTTTTAGGGTAAGCGGGCATTTGAGCTCTTACGCTTTTGCTCTTAGGAATATTTAGTTAAGTGTTTCGGGTTCAGTCTTTGAGTCACGTTTCGACTTGAGCTCATTTGACCCTCAAGTTTTTGAATTTAAAGCTGGCCCTTAGGCTCTTACGTGTTGGATCGGTAGGACATTTTAATGTAAGCTGGCGTCAGTGGCTCTTACGCATTGGGTCGGTACGACCTTTTATATGGGCTGGTGACAGTGGTTCTTATGCATTGGGTCGGTACGACCTTTTATTTGGCTTTATTTTTCCCTCGTTAAGGACAATTAAAGTTGTATTTGCCCGACTCTTTGATGGTTTGATAAAACCTAGATAGTGAGCTGTTATTTGGCGATGATTGAGCACCTCGGAAGGTTTGGCTCGGTGGCTGAGTGTCTCGAAGCCTGTAGTTTGGAGATGACATGGTCGAAGCTCTTTTGCCTGATGTCGAAGGTAGCCTGTTTAACCGGTTCTTTTCGAAGTTTAGTTGAAGTAATTGAAGGCTTGTGATTTTATAGCGACGGTCTGGCGTCCTCGAGTCGTGTTAGTTTGGCTGGCACAACCTTATGACCGTAGTCACTATGCTTGGCCGGAGCCTTTTACTTCCCGAGTAAAGTAGTTTTGATGTATATACGGAGTGTACGCCTTTTTAGGGGTCTTACAAGTTAGATATATAGCCTTAACTTTAAGATCGGGATTGTGCCTTTTGTAAGGGCTTACAAATTTCTGCATGCCTTTGAGGTCTTACAGTTTTGATCACTTGGTACAAGTGGGGTTCATGCCTTTCTTGAGGTCTTACAGTTTTGATCACTTGGTACAAGTGCGGTTCATGCCTTGCTTGAGGTCATACAGATATTGTTATTGCCTTATATAGGTCTTATAAGATCTGGGCTGTTCGCATGTGGTCTTATCGCCTCGGGATTTGATAAGTCGATGGGAACAGTCCCCGAGTCATCGATAGTTTCTTGGCTCGGGTGCCATTACTTGTAAACTTGGTATTGCCTTATTGAGGGCTTATGATTTCAGAGTTTTTGTCCCGGAGTTTTCGACGCCATTTCCCGAGTGTTCGGGAAATTTTTGGCTGTAGGCCATTTTGTGATCTTGATGTTGCCTTATCGAGGGATTACGAGTTTGAAGCGCCGACCCTGGGTTCATACGTCTTTGAGTTTTGATAAGTCGATGGGGATGGCTATTGGCGGCAGTCCCCGAGTCATCGAAGATTCCCTGGCTCGAAAGCCATTTATCATAAACTTGGAGTTGCCTCACCGAGGGCTTATGAGTTTGAAATTTCTGACCCGAAAGTCACGTGGCTTTGAATTGTTGACGCCAGTCCCCGAGTGTTCGGGACGTCATGTGGCTTTGAATTTGTTGATGCCAGTCCCCGAGTGTTCGGGATGTTTTTTGGCTCTGAGCCGTTTTTGCAAAAATAGCGGACTCTTTTGAAATGCAAAATGCTTTGATGGAATGTGTTCTTCGATTACTTGGTGCAGTTTTCACTATTAGGGGCTCAGTTATTCTATACGGACACAGTCTGTTCGACCGTTTGGCCTGGTACATTATTTTCCTATCGAAACCTTGTTCAGCATATCTTGGCTTCTCCGAGGAGGTGATCTTTCGGGGTGATGCCCCCCAGTATTCGAGTTTGATTGAAGAGAATCCTTGATTACTTGTTGAGTCTTCCTTATGTAGCATATAGATGTTTCCTCGTTAAAAACCTTGTCGGTAAAACCCTTTTTGGGATAAAAAACCTGATCGAAGGAAAAGAGTGCAACGTGTGCTTTAAAATCTTAAGGTCTATGAGCTGGATTAGTGCTTCGACTGTCTCAGTCCGACACCTGCACAAAGATTAGTGGGAGGTGTAAATTAAAAAGGGAGGTGGTTATACCTTAGTGGCAATGGCGCTTTGAGCCTCGATAGGCCTTCGGTGTTTGCTCCGAAGACATGGTACGGTCCTTTATTTGTTCATTTGGGTACAGCCGAGAACATGCCTCGTGGTTACTATTTCACTGTTTGTTTATCCTTTAGTTCCTTTGATGGTAGAGATATTGGTGTTTTGGGTTGTGCCGGCCACATTGACTGGTGGGGTGGTTTCCCCTTTTGTTGTTTCGCTTGCCGTGTTGAATCCGTTGAGGACTTGAATGGCGGGCATAGTTTGGTCAAGCAGCCCGAGTTGCTCTGTCACCTTCGACCTGATAATATTGGCCGAGCTACCTGGATCCACAAGTACATGTTTAATTTGAAATGTACTCACAAGAAAAGAAGTTACCAGTGCGTCGTTATGGGGTCGAGATGGAGCCTCGAGCTTGCTTTTCCTGGTAGGGATGTTTTTGTTTCTCCTAATCGTGGGTTCCTGCAGGGCACCAACACCATAGAAGATCGTATGGATGACATGCTGCAGCTCATCTGCTTCGTTCTTTTTTGGTCGCCTCTCTTTCCCGGAACTGATTTTTGGCTCGGTCACTGAGGAATTCTCGGGGGTGACATTTGCTCAGTAGTCGGGCTACTTCTTCCCGGAGCTGATGGCAATCTTTGGTTCTGTGCCGTGCATGTTTTGGAATTCACACACCAAGTTATGATTTCTTTGTGAAGGATCTAATTATAAAGGCCTTGGCCACCTGGTGTCTCTAATTTTACTGATGGCGCATATGATGTCTGAAACATCGATAGTGAAGTTGTATTCCGACAAGCGGGGTACCTCTGCCGGCCCTGTGCACCTATCAAACCCAGCTCTGCTGACGAGTCCCGAGGGTTCTTCCCTCGGCCCGTTCACTGATCATTCCAGGGTATGTCACGCCTCGGGGCGTGTCTCCTGTCTTCAGTGTATGGCTGGTACCTTTCTTTGTTTGGCTTCGGCTCCTTCGCCAGAAGCCTGCTTGGATATACAGAGCCCGAGGGGGCTCCTAGTTGGTCGTCTTCGACCTTGATCTTTGATTTGTATCGGTTGTAGACGTTCGACCAAGTCACGGCCGGGTATTCGACTAGGTACTGTTTCAGCTGTTTCGAAGCCACCGAGCTTCGTTTATTCAGACCTTGAGTAAAGGCCTGTACTTTCCAATCGTCGGAGACCGGTGGTAGTTCCATTCGTTCTATTTCAAAGCGAGATACGAACTCTCGCAACATTTCATTCTCCCTCTGTTTGATCTTGAAGACATCAGACTTCCTTGTTGCTACTTTGATGGCACCAGCATGTGCCTTTATGAAAGAATCTGCCAGCATGGTAAATGAATCTATCGAGTTTGGGGCCAGGTCATGATACCACATCATTGCCCCTTTAGAAAGTGTTTCTACAAAATTCTTTAGTTGGATGGACTCGATCTCATCGTCCTTTAGAATGTTGCCCTTCACTGCATAAGTGTAAGTAGTAACGTGCTCATTGGGGTCTGAGGTTCTGTTGTATTTCGGAAGGTCTGGCATTCTAAACTTCTTCGGAATGGGTTTCGGAGTCGCTTCCTGTGGGAACGACTTTTGCATGAACTTCTTTGAATCCACAACTTTTAGGATCGGGGGTGCGCCTGGAATCTAGTCGACCCTAGAATTGTAGGTCTCGACCTTTTTGTCATTGGATTTTGTCTTCTTCTAGCCCGACTCGATCCTCTTTGTGAGGTCCTCGAGCATCTCTATGATGGCGGGGTCGACTGCCGACCCGTTGTTGCTTGACCTTTCTGGTACCTTCTCGGCTAGGGGAGCCGTCCCCGGTGCTACCGTGCTGGGAGTTTTCTGGTGACTTTGCAACTGAGCGATTGCCAGCTGTTGTGCGGACCGCATTCCTGTTGCAGACCCAAACAGATTCATCAGAGTTTTGGGGGCAATTCTGCGGTCCAATCTGCGGACCGCATTTCTGTTCTGCGACCGCAGAATGCGACCACAGATCTTGCTCGGGCTTCTATTTTCTAAATTTTATACCCGACCCCCTTTTTAATAAAACACCCCCAGCTCCTCATTTTTAATGATCTTCTGCACAAAATAAGAGAGAGGAAGAGAGGGTCTTGAGAGAGAAAGTCATCTTCTCCAAAATTTGATTTTTCAAAACCATCCTGGTCGGGGAATTTCAAGCTTATCTTTATCCCCCTTTTCTTGCAGGTAACATCCCTAACCCTTTTCACTAAATTTCTGGTTTAAGCTAGGGGGGGAGTCTCATGCATTGGTCTTTGAAAATAGTGGTTGAACTCATACATGCATGTCATTCTATAACCTAAAACCTAGTGAGAGTAATTGGGTAGGAGTAAAAGATGGTGCAAAGATGGTTGGTAACCTAAATAAGTTTGAGTAAAAATTGTGAACTTCTTTTCTAAGTCATACGCGTTAACTTGTGCACTAGATTGACGTTGCTAGACCATTTGGTGAATTGGAAATAAACGTTAAAAAGGGAACTCGGCTCCAGGTATGTATGGCTAACTTTGAACTTGTAAAATCGCCTTGTTTGGGTGTTTGAGTGCTTGGTATGTGATTTGTACGTGATTTGTTTGTGAAATTCCTGTGATTGGTATGGTTGAGTGATTGTGGTTGTGCCTTCGCCATATTGATGCAATTAATCAGAAATAAACAAGATTTGCTATTGTGAATGTGCTATGTGGTAAGAACTGTGAAACAAGTAATGGAAGGAAATGGGAATTGATGTGCTCGGAATAACCGTGGTAGTAACATATGTGGTTTGTCGTGGGAAATTATCGTCGTGACCTATCAATGCATATGAGTAGTGGAATATATGGAAATGGTATTGATGGCTATGGAAGTTCATGTAAATTGTTGTTGTTGTTCCTTGAGGGTCATTGTTCATGTTGTTGTTGTTTCTTGAGGATTGTTGTTGTTGTTCTTTGTGAATTGTTGTTGTTGTTGTGTTGTTTGTGAATTGTGATTGTTCGGTGGGATCGGGTTGCGCGCCGCAACACGAAGAAATAAGGTGTGGGTTGTGGTGATAAGGGTGGCCGAGGTAATAAGGGTGGCCGAGGTAATAAGGTTGGAAAGCGATCGAAATCGCTATTGAAATGAACTATGAACAAATTGTGAAATTATTGATGTGGAAATGTGGAAGGGGAAACAGGAGAGATTGTAAACTTGTTGGTTTGATTGCACTTTCTTTGTGGATTTGATTTTTATTTCCATTTCAATTACATGCTTGATTATGGAGGAGAGGTTGTATACCTGTCGGCTTAATTGTTCCCTCCTTGTGGATTTGATAGTCGCTCTTATTACTGCTACTTACTTGCTTATGGTTCGAGTTTACTTGGAACAAAGTTTGTTCATACATACCAGTACAATTCAAATGTACTGACGTCCCTTTTGCTGGGGGCGCTACATTCATGTTATGATTGTAGGTGGATCCGTAGCAGGTACTCCAGTCCACCGATCGTAGCTCCCCTTCGTCCTCCATCAGCTTTTTGGTGAGCCCCTTTCCTCTCGGGGCCCTGCGTGGCTCAGGCCGCTTGTTTTCGGAGTTTTATTTTTGATTTTGTGTAAGGTATAGCCGGAGCCTTGTTACCGGCAAATACTATATTATCCTGTTGTACTTTTTAGAGGCTCCGTAGACAGTAGATGTGGGTTAGAAACTGGTGTAGATCCGTGTTTTCATACATTGGTAACGAGTTGGTGATTTCATTACTATTATGTAAGTATGTATGTGTTTTGTAAATTAAAAAGTGTTCTTAATTAATTATTTGGCAAATTCTTGGAATAATTGAGTAAGGAAAACGTGGGGTAACATGTGGGTTAGGAAAGGCATCCAGGTTCGCTTGGCTGGGGCTACCCGGTCGGGCGCCAGTCATGTCCCTCGAATTTGGGGCGTGACAAACTTGGTATCAGAGCCTAAGGTTTTAAGGAGTCCTAGGATGTCTCGGAGCCGTGTCTAGTAGAGCCCTACTTATCGGTGTGAAGTCGACCACATCTATAAGTGGGGGGCTGCATGGACATTTAGGAAATTTCCCACTTCCTTGTTATTCTGTATCGTGCGGTGAAGTGAAATGTGAAAGTATCTATATCTAACTCGTGCGTTGTTCCGAACTTTTTCAGTAATGGCACCTAAGAAGAGAGCTAGACTCGGCCTCGGGCCAACGCCACCCCGAGAGAGGCTATGAATCATGCACCTGATGCCGTGGGTGAGAGTGACTCCCCAGCCTTGAACCTACCTGGCCCGTCTGTCCTAGACCAGAGTGTTCCTGTTCCTGCAGCGGCAGAGGGTGCCACCATCCCTCCCGCCGATATTCCTGATTCTGGCACCGTTCCAGCTCCTGGTCTCGAGGTTTCTGATGCGGACCTTAGAGGAGCCATCTATATGTTGACCCAGTTAGTGGCCGCTCAGGCCCAGAGATCTCAGGATGCCCCTACATCCTCTAGCGGACAGGGAGATTCTACCAGCTCCAGAGTTAACCAGTTTTTGCGGTTAGCCCCTCCAGAGTTCTCAGGCACAGACCCAGAGGCCAATCCGCAGGAATTTCTTGATGAAATGTATAAGACCCTCCGAGTGATGAAAGCTTTAGAGACAGAGGGAGTTGAATTGGCATCATACAGGTTGAGGGGAGCAGCGTATTCATGGTTCGAGATGTGGGAGGACTCCCGTGGGGAGGGAGGACCTCCGGCCAGATGGGATGAGTTTGTAGATGCGTTCATGGACCAGTTCTTGCCTGCTGAGACAATAGCAGCCTGTGCCACGAGGTTTGAGACCCTCAAGCAGGGCAGTATGAGTGTTTGGGAGTACCACATGGAGTTCGTGAGATTGTCCAAGTATGTTCCACAGTTAGTGTCGACCATGGCAGCTAGAGTTCGGCGATTTGTTCAGGGCCTTAGTCCCTTGGTAGTAAATGAGGCTGCTACAGCGGCCTTACACTCGGATATGAACTATGGAAAGATTGTGGGATTCGCTCAGGCCACAGAGGCTAGGAAGTTGAAGATTTGGGCGGAAAGGGAGAATAGCAACAGGGCCCGATCAGCAGGTCACTCATGGAGATCAGCTCAGGGGAGAGGGTCGTTAGGGCCGTCTCAGTCATATGCTCAGTCCTCAGCGAGCGCACCATCATCTCTGCACAGTTATCAGCAGAACAGTCGCATGAGACCAGGCTCAGACAGTAGGAGACCCCATCAGTCCGGTCGTGTAGGAGGGAGACCACAGCAGTAGGGGAGGGCTCCATGCCCCAAGTGTGGGAGATTTCATACAGAGACTTGCTACCTGGATATCCCGGTGTGTTTCAGATGCGGGGTGAGAGGTCATATTCAGCGAGACTGTCGTGTGCCCAGTCAGGGCATGGGTAGGGGATCTGCTCAGTCGTCCGGTTCTTCAGTCACCACGTCATCTGTGCGTCCTCCAGCCCCAGCAGGCCGTGGTACAGTTAGGGGTGGAGCTCGTGGCAGAGGTGGACCCAGCCGGTTCTATGCTTTGAGTGGTCGTCAGAATGCAGAGGCTTCTCCAGATGTGATTACAGGTATCTTGTCTGTTCAGGCCATTGATTGTTATGCTCTTATTAATCCGGGGTCCTCTTTGTCTCATGTCACCCCATTCATTGCTTCAAGCTTTGGGATAGAACTCGAACAGCTTCATGAGCCGTTCTCTGTATCGACTCCGGTTGGTGATTCTATTACAGTCGCGCGGGTCTATAGGAATTGTGTTGTCACGGTATGTGGTCGCGTTACCACGGCCGATCTTATTGAGCTTGGAATGGTGGATTTTGATGTGATTATGGCGATGGACTGGCTTTATAGGTGCTTTGCTATACTTGATTGCCGAACGAGAGTCATGAGACTCGAGTTCCCTAATGAGCCGGTTATCGAGTGGAAAGGGAATGATGTGGTGCCGAAGGGTAGGTTTATTTCCTACCTTAAGGCTTCAAAGATGATTAAGAAGGGATGTATCTATCATTTGGTCCGGGTGGCGGATACCACTTCAGAAGTGTCTACCCCCGAGTCCGTGCCAGTCGTGAATGAGTTTCTCGAAGTGTTTCCGGACGAGCTTCCAGGGATTCCGCCAGATAGGGAGATTGATTTCGGGATTGATGTATTGCCAGATACGCAGCCAATATCTATTCCACCATACAGAATGGCTCCAGCGGAGTTAAGGGAGTTAAAGGAGCAGCTGAAGGATTTATGAGAAAAGGGGTTCATACGGCCGAGTGTGTCGCCGTGGGGTGCTCCGGTTCTCTTTGTCAGGAAGAGGATGGGTCGCTCCGGATGTGTATTGATTATCGGCAGCTCAACAAAGTCACCATCAAGAATAAGTATCCTCTGCTTCGAATAGATGATTTGTTCGACCAATTGCAAGGTGCAAGGTTCTTCTCCAAAATTGATCTACGGTCCGGGTATCACCAATTGAAGATTAGGGAGCAGGATATTCCCAAGACCGCTTTCAGAACTCGCTATGGTCACTTTGAATTCTTGGTCATGTCTTTTGGGCTAACCAACGCCCCGGCAGCCTTTATGGATCTTATGAATCGTGTCTTCAAGCCATTTCTAGACTCCTCCATGATTGTTTTTATTGACGACATCCTTGTTTATTCGCGGAGCCGGGAGGATCATGCCGATCACCTCAGGGCAGTTCTGCAGACTCTTCATCAGCACCAGTTGTATGCTAAATTTTCAAAATGTGAGTTTTGGTTGGAGTCCGTTGCCTTTTTGGGTCATGTTGTTTCTAGTGAAGGGATTCAGGTAGACCCCCAGAAGATTGCAGCAGTAAAAGATTGGCCTAGACCCACGACCCCGACGGAGATTCGTAGCTTCTTGGGTTTAGCAGGGTATTATCGGAGGTTTGTGGAGGGATTCTCTGCCCTCGCCTCCCCATTGACTAAGTTGACGCAGAAAGCAGTTAAGTTCCAATGGTCCGACGCTTGTGAGAAAAGTTTTCAGGAACTGAAGTCAAGGTTGACCTCGGCACCAATATTGACCTTGCCGGAAGGCACGGAAGGATTTGTGGTTTATTGCGATGCCTCCAGGGTTGGTTTGGGGTGTGTGTTGATGCAACATGGGAAAGTTATAGCGTATGCTTCGAGGCAGCTCAAGAATCACGAGAAGAATTATCCGACACATGATTTGGAGCTTGCGGCAGTTGTGTTTGCTTTGAAAATATGGCGGCATTATCTTTATGGGGTCCATGTGGATGTGTTCTCAGACCACAAGAGTCTCCAGTATTTGTTCAAGCAGAAGGAATTGAATTTAAGGCAGCGACGGTGGTTAGAATTACTCAAGGATTATGATATGAACATTTTGTACCATCCAGGGAAGGCGAACGTGGTGGCCGACGCTCTCAGTCGGAAATCTATGGGTAGTTTGGCTCATTTGGGAGTGGATCAAAGGCCCTTGGCTCGGGAGGTTTATCAATTGGCCAGTCTAGGGGTTTGTATTTCGACATCAGACGAGGGGAATGTTATGGTACATAATGGAGCAGAATCGTCACTCGTAGCGGAAGTCAAGGAAAAGCAGTTTATCGATCCAGCATTGGCTCAAATGAAGGAAGCAGTTTTGAGTAACAAGACTTCGGCATTTTCACTCGGCGACGAGGATGGTGTATTGCGGTGTCAAGGTAGGCTGTGTGTTCCGGATGTGGATAAGCTTCGGGAGAGGGTAATGGCGGAGGCTCATAATTCCAGGTATTTCGTGCATCCAGGTTCTACGAAAATGTATCATGACCTCAAGGAGATTTATTGGTGGAACGGTATGAAGAGGGGTGTGGCAGACTTTGTATCTAAATGTCCGAATTGTCAGCAAGTGAAGGCTGAGCATCAGCGGCCCGGTGGGTTAACTCAGCTTATGGAAATACCAATGTGGAAATGGGAGATGATCAACATGGATTTCGTGGTAGGATTACCTCGCACTCAGCGCAAGTTCGACTCAATTTGGGTAATAGTGGATCGACTCACCAAATCAGCTCACTTCTTGCCAGTCAAGTCCACCGATACTGCAGAACAATACGCTAAGTTGTATATCAAGGAGATAGTAAGGCTTCATGGCACTCCACTTTCTATTATCTCGGATCGAGGGGCCCAGTTCACAGCTAATTTTTGGAAGAAATTTCAGCAAGGTTTGGGTACTCAGGTGAATCTCAGCACAGCTTTCCATCCACAGACTGATGGTCAAGCGGAGCGGACTATCCAGACGCTTGAAGATATGCTGCGGGCTTGTGTCTTGGATTTCAAAGGTAATAGGGATGATCACTTGCCACTTACAGAATTTGCTTACAATAATAGCTTTCATGCTAGCATTCAAATGGCCCCATTTGAGGCATTGTACGGAAGGAGGTGCAGGTCTCCGATCGGATGGTTTGAAGTGGGTGAAGCAGAATTAATAGGACCGGATCTTGTGCACCAGGCTGTGGAGAAAGTTAAAATCATTCAGGAAGGATGAAGATTGCTTAGAGTCACCAGAAATCCTATGCGGACGTTCGTCGAAGAGAATTGGAATTTCAAGTTGATGATTGGGTGTTCTTGAGGGTATCTCCTATGAAGGGAGTCATGCGATTTGGGAAGAAAGGTAAGTTGAATCCTAGGTACGTCGGGCCGTACCGGATCGTTCAAAGGGTAGGGCAGGTGGCCTATAGGTTGGAATTGCCTCCCGAAATGTCATTAGTGCATCCGGTGTTCCATGTGTCCATGTTGAAGAAAGTGGTTGGAGATCCATCCACCATCGTGCCAGTCAAGACTATCGAGGTTAATGAAGAGCTGTCGTACGAAGAATTTCCGGTTGCCATTCTTGATAGACAAGTCCGTAAATTGAGAAATAAGGAAGTTGCCTCAGTTAAGGTGTTGTGGCGAAGTCAACAAGTTGAGGAAGCTACGTGGGAAGCGGAGAAAGAAATGAAAGAGAAATATCCCCATCTATTTGATCAAGTCTAGAAGAAATTATGTGACCTTTCTATCTCTAAAACAACTACCATTGTGTCCAAGTTGATTCCTTCCTAAATACTAGTGAAGTCCCTCTAGTTTTGCAAGACTTGTAGGTGTAGGGATTGTTTCAAGTCATGTGAACATCTCTTTGGTAAATGAAAGCCTTATAAAGACACTTGTGTTAAGTAATCAAGTAATGGTTGTATAAGTTGGTAATGAATTACTTGTATGCTTGTAATGTGTTGAAATGGCTAAATTGTGTGAAACTCATTGAATTAACTGATTCATAAGCAAAACGTATCAAGTGATCAAATGTGTGCAATTGTTAAGGTAGGAAATTGTATAACAGTTGTATGGATGGTTGTAATTCTGTTATGGTGTTTTGAATTGTGTTTCGGGGGCCCTCTGTCAGGTAGAGATGTCCAAATTACAAAGGAAACTCTGGCAAAATTTTTCTAAAAACTTGGGAAATAGTGAAAGGTGTAGGAAGTTGCATAACATGTTTACAAAACCAACTGATCCTTGAAATATTAAAAAGCTTGAAATAGGTCCTCATTCGGGGACGAATGATTTTAAGTGGTGGAGGATGTGAGGCCCCGTAAAATTTTTGGCTCAAAACCTAGCATCTCGTGGTGTCAACTCCGAATATGTGTTAAGAATGCGTAGAATTGCTCGCCGCGGTTCGGACCCTTGGTATTGATCCAAGTTTGAAAAAAATCAAAAGAATCAATTTCCCAGAAAAATTCCATTATGTGGTCAAGAATGTGGTCGCAGATCTGGTATGCGGACCGCATTCCTATTGGATAGTGAAGCTGTGGTTTGGTTAAACGTGAGGTCAAGTTGCGGTCCAAGATGCGACTGCATAATTGATATGCGGGCCGCATTTCTACCGCAAAGTGGAACAGAAGAGCTGTCAAAATTAATGTTGAAAAAGTGGTCTATTATGCAATCGCATAACCAATATGCGGACCTCATAATCGTCGCATAAGTTCCTCAGGGATTTGTGAAGGTCAATTCTGCGGTGCACAATGCGACCGCATAACAGGAATGCGGACCGCATTCCTGTCGCAGACCCAAACAGATTCATCGGAGTTTTGGAGGCAATTCTGCGGTCCAATCTGCAGACCGCATTTCTGTTCTGCGATCGCAGAATGCGACCGCAGATCTTGCTCGGGCTTCTATTTTCTAAATTTTATACCCGACCCCCTTTTTAATAAAACACCCCCAGCTCCTCATTTTTAACGATCTTCTGCACAAAATAAGAGAGAGGAAGAGAGGGTCTAGAGAGAGAAAGTCATCTTCTCCAAAATTTGATTCTTCAAAACCATCCGGGTCAGGGAATTTCAAGCTTATCTTCATCCCCCTTTTCTTGCAGGTAACATCCCTAATCCTTTTCACTAAAATTCTAGTTTAAGCTAGGGGGGGGGGGAGTCTCATGCATTGGTCTTTGAAAATAGTGGTTGAACTCATACATGCATGTCATTCTATAACCTAAAACCTAGTGAGAGTAATTGGGTAGGAGTAAAAGATGGTGCAAAGATGGGTTGGTAACCTAAATAAGTTTGAGTAAATTGTGAACTTCTTTTCTAAGTCATACGCATTAACTTGTGCACTAGATTGACGTTGCTAGACCATTTGGTGAATTGGAAATAAACGTTAAAAACGGAACTCGGCTCCAGGTATGTATGGCTAACTTTGAACTTGTTAAAATCGCCTTTTTTGGGTGTTTGAGTGCTTGGTATGTGATTTCTACGTGATTTGTTTGTGAAATTCCTGTGATTGGTATGGTTGAGTGATTGTGGTTGTGCCTTCGCCATATTGATGCAATTAATCAGAAATAAACCAGATTTGCGATTGTGAATGTGCTATGTGGTAAGAACTGTGAAACAAGTAATGGAAGGAAATTGGAATTGATGTGCTCGGAATAACCGTGGTAGTAACATATGTGGTTTGTCGTGGGAAATTATCGTCGTGACCTATCAATTCATATAAATAGTGTAATACATGGAAAGGGTATTGATGGCTATGGAAGTTCATGTAAATTGTTGTTGTTGTTCCTTGAGGGTCATTGTTGTTGTTTCTTGAGGATTGTTGTTGTTATTCTTTGTGAATTGTTGTTGTTGTTGTGTTGTTTGTGAATTGTGATTGTTCGGTGGGATTGGGTTGCGCGCCGCAACACGAAGAAATAAGGTGTGGTTTGTGGTGATAAGGGTGGCCGAGGTAATAAGGTGGTCGAGGTAATAAGGTTGGAAAGCGATCGAAATCGCTATTGAAATGAACTATGAACAAATTGTGAAATTATTGATGTGGAAATGTGGAAAGGGAATCAGGAGAGATTGTAAACTTGTTGGTTTGATTGCTCTTTCTTTGTGGATTTGATTGTTGTTTCCATTACAATTACATGCTTGTTTGTGGAGGAGAGATTGTATACCTGTTGGCTTAATTGTTCCCTCCTTGTGGATTTGATTGGCGCTCTTATTACTGCTACTTACTTGCTTATGGTTCGAGTTTACTTGGAGCAAAGTTTGTTCATACATACCAGTACAATAAAAATGTACTGACGTCCCTTTTGCCGGGGGCGCTACATTCATGTTATGATTATAGGTGATTTCGTAGCAGGTACTCCAGTCCACCGATCGTAGCTCCCCTTCGTCCTCCATCAGCTTTTTGGTGAGCCCCTTTCCTCTCGGGGCCCTGCGTGGCTCAGGCCGCTTGTTTTCGGAGTTTTATTTTTGATTTGTGTAAGGTATAGCCGGAGCCTTGTTACCGGCAAATAATATATTATCCTGTTGTACTTTTTAGAGGCTCCGTAGACAGTAGATGTGGGTTAGAAACTTGTGTAAATTCGT
This sequence comes from Nicotiana attenuata, assembly GCF_001879085.1. Lineage (NCBI taxonomy): Eukaryota > Viridiplantae > Streptophyta > Magnoliopsida > Solanales > Solanaceae > Nicotiana > Nicotiana attenuata. The sequence goes on from NC_031994.1 coordinate 28,919,026, forward strand.
GTTTACATACGTTGGTAACGAGTTGGTGATTTCACTACTATTATGTAAGTATGTATGCGTTTTGTAAATTAAAAGTGTTCTTAATTAATTATTTGGCAAACCCTTGGAATAATTGAGTAAGGAAAACGTGGGGTAACATATGGGTTAGGAAACGCATCCAGGTTCGCTTGGCTGGGGCTACCCGGTTGGGTGCCGGTCATGTCCCTCGAATTTGGGGCGTGACAAACTTGGTATCAGAGCCTAAGGTTTTAAGGAGTCCTAGGATGTCTCGGAGTCGTGTCTAGTAGAGCCCTACTTATCGGTGTGAAGTCGACCACATCTATAAGTGGGGGGCTGCATGGACATTTAGGAAAATTTCCCACTTCCTTGTTATTCTGTATCGTTAGGTGAAGTGAAATGTGAAAGTATCTATATCTAACTCGTGCGTTGTTCCGAAATTTTTCAGTAATGGAACCTAAGAAGAGAGCTAGACTCGGCCTCGGGGCCAATGCCACCCCGAGAGAGGCTATGAATCATGTACCTGATGCCGTGGGTGAGAGTGACTCCCCAGCCTTGAACCTACCTGGACCGTCTGTCCTAGACCAGAGTGTTCCTGTTCCTGCAGCGGCAGAGGGTGCCACCATCCCTCCCGCCGATATTCCTGATTCTGGCACCGTTCCAGCTCCTGGTCCCGAGGTTTCTGATGCGGACCTTAGAGGAGCCATCCATATGTTGACCCAGTTAGTGGCCGCTCAGGCCTAGAGATCTCAGGATGCCCCTACATCATCTAGCGGACAGGGAGATTCTACCAGCTCCAGAGTTAACCAGTTTTTGCGGTTGACCCCTCCGGAGTTCTCAGGCATAGACCCAGAGGCCGATCCGCAGGAATTTCTTGATGAAATGTATAAGACCCTCCGAGTGATGAAAGCTTCAGAGACAAAGGGAGTTGAATTGGCATCATACAGGTTGAGGGGAGCAGCGTATTCATGGTTCGAGATGTGGGAGGACTCCCGTGGGAGAGAGGACCTCCGGCCAGATTGGATGAGTTTGTAGATGCGTTCATGGACCATTTTGTTGCCTGCTGACACAATAGCAGCCCGTGCCACGGAGTTTGAGACCCTCAAGCAGGGCAGTATGAGTGTTTGGGAGTACCACATGGAGTTCGTGAGATTGTCCTAGTATGCTCCATAGTTAGTGTCGACCATGGCAGCTAGATTTCGGCGATTTGTTAAGGCCTTAGTCCCTTGGTAGTAAATGAGGCTGCTACAGCGGCCTTACACTCGGATATGAACTATGGAAAGATTGTGGGATTCGCTCAGGCCACAGAGGCTAGGAAGTTGAAGATTCGGGCGGAAAGGGAGAATAGCAACAACGCCCGATCAGTAGGTCACTCAAGGAGATCAGCTCAGGGGAGAGGGTCATCAGGGCCGTCTCAGTCATATGCTCAGTCCTCAGCGAGCGCACCATCATCTCTGCACAGTTATCAGCAGAACAGCCGCATGAGATCAGGCTCAGACAGTAGGAGACCCCATCAGTCCGGTCGTGTAGGAGGGAGACCATAGGAGCAGGGGAGGGGCTCCATGCCCCAAGTGTGGGAGATTTCATACAGAGACTTGCTTCTTGGATATCCCGGTGTGTTTCATATGCAGGGTGAGAGGTCATATTCAGCGAGACTGTCGTGTGCCCAGTCAGGGCATGGGTAGGGGATCTGCTCAGTCGTCCGGTTCTTCAGTCGCCACGTCATCTGTGCGTCCTCCAGCCCCAGCAGGCCGTGGTACAGTTAGGGGTGGAGCTCGTGGTAGAGGTGGACCCAGCCGGTTCTATGCTTTGAGTGGTCGTCAGAATGCAGAGGCTTCTCCAGATGTGATTACAGGTATCTTGTCTGTTCAGGCCATTGATTGTTATGCTCTTATTGATCCGGGGTCCTCTTTGTCTTATGTCACCCCATTCATTGCTTCAAGCTTTGGGATAGAACCCGAACAGCTTCATGAGCCGTTCTCTGTAACGACTCTGGTTGGTGATTCTATTACAGCCGCACGGGTCTATAGGAATTGTGTTGTCACGGTTTGTGGTCGCGTTACCACGGCCGATCTTATTGAGCTTGGAATGGTGGATTTTGATGTGATTATGGGGATGGACTGGCTTTATACGTGCTTTGCTAAACTTGAGTGCCGAACGAGAGTCATGAGACTCGAGTTCCCTAATGAGCCGGTTATCGAGTTGAAAGGGAATGATGTGGTGCCGAAGGGTAGGTTTATTTCCTACTTTAAGGCTTCAAAGATGATTAAGAAGGGATGTATCTATCATTTGGTCCGGGTGGCGGACACCACTTCAGAAATGTCTACCCCCGAGTCCGTGCCAGTAGTGAATGAGTTTCTCGAAGTTTTTCCGGACGAGCTTCCAGGGATTCCGCCAGATAGGGAGATTGATTTCGGGATTGATGTATTGCCAGATACGCAGCCAATATCTATTCCACCATACAGAATGGCTCTAGCGGAGTTAAGGGAGTTAAAGGAGCAGCTGAAGGATTTATGAGAAAAGGGGTTCATACGGCCGAGTGTGTCGCCGTGGGGTGCTCCGGTTCTCTTTGTCAGGAAGAAGGATGGGTCGCTCCGTATGTGTATTGATTATCGGCAGCTCAACAAAGTCACCATCAAGAATAAGTATCCTCTGCCTCGAATAGATGATTTGTTCGACCAATTGCAAGGTGCAAGGTTCTTCTCCAAAATTGATCTACGGTCCGGGTATCACCAATTGAAGATTAGGGAGCAGGATATTCCCAAGACCACTTTCAGAACTCGCTATGGTCACTTTGAATTCTTGGTCATGTCTTTTGGGCTAACCAACGCCCCGGCAGCCTTTATGGACCTTATGAATCGTGTCTTCAAGCCATTTCTAGACTCTTTCGTGATTGTTTTTATTGACGACGTCCTTGTTTATTCGCGGAGCTGGGAGGATCATGCCGGTCACCTCAGGGCAGTTCTGCAGACTCTTCATCAGCACCAGTTGTATGCTAAATTTTCAAAATGTGAGTTTTGGTTGGAGTCCGATGCCTTTTTGGGTCACAGTTTTTCTAGTGAAGGGATTCGGGTAGACCCCTAGAAGATTGCAGCAGTAAAATATTGGCCTAGACCCACGACCCCAACGGAGATTCGTAGCTTCTTGGGTTTGGCAGGGTATTATCGGAGGTTTGTGGAGGGATTCTCTGCCCTCGCCTCCCCATTGACTAAGTTGACGCAGAAAGCAGTTAAGTTCCAATGGTCCGACGCTTGTGAGAAAGGTTTTCAGGAACTGAAGTCAATGTTGACCTCAGCACCAATATTGACCTTGCCGGAAGGCACAGAAGGATTTGTGGTTTATTGCGATGCCTCCAGGATTGGTTTGGGGTGCGTGTTGATGCAACATGGGAAATTTATAGCTTATGCTTCGAGGTAGCTCAAGAATCACGAGAAGAATCGTCACTCGTAGCGGAAGTCAAGGAAAAGCAGTTTATCGATCCAGCATTGGCTCAAATGAAGGAAGCAATTTTGAGTAACAAGACTTCGGCATTTTCACTCGGCGACGAGGATGGTGTATTGCGGTGTCAAGGTAGGCTGTGTGTTCCGGATGTGGATAAGCTTCGGGAGAGGGTAATGGCGGAGGCTCAAAATTCCAGGTATTCCGTGCATCCAGGTTCTACGAAAATGTATCATGACCTCAAGGAGATTTATTGGTGGAACAGCATGAAGAGGGGTGTGGCGGACTTTGTATCTAAGTGTCTGAATTGTCAGCAAGTGAAGGCTGAGCATCAGCGGCCCGGTGGGCTAACTCAGCTTACAGAAATACCAATGTGGAATGGGAGATGATCAACATGGATTTCGTGGTAGGATTACCTCGCACTCAGCGCAAGTTCGACTCGATTTGGGTAATAGTGGATCGACTCACCAAATCAGCTCACTTCTCGCCCGTTAAGTCCACCGATAATGCAGAACAATACGCTAAGTTGTATATCAAGGAGATAGTAAGGCTTCATGGCACTCCGCTTTCTATTATCTCGGATCGAGGGGCCCAGTTCACAGCTAATTTTTGGAAGAAATTTCAGCAAGGTTTGGGTACTCAGGTGAATCTCAGCACAACTTTCCATCCACAGACTGATGGTCAAGCGGAGTGGACTATTCAGACGCTTGAAGATATGTTGCGGGCTTGTGTCTTGGATTTCAAAGGTAATTGGGATGATCACTTGCCACTTATAGAATTTGCTTACAATAATAGCTTTCATGCTAGCATTCGAATGGACCCATTTGAGGCATTGTACGGAAGGAGGTGTAGGTCTCCGATCGGATGGTTCGAAGTGGGTGAAGCAGGATTAATAGGACCGGATCTTGTGCACCAGGCCGTGGAGAAAGTTAAAGTCATTCAGGAAAGGATGAAAACTGCTCAGAGTCGCCAGAAATCCTATGCGGACGTTCGTCGAAGAGAATTGGAATTTCAAGTCGATGATTGGGTGTTCTTGAGGGTATCTCCTATGAAGGGGGTCATGCGTTCGGGAAGAAAGGTAAGTTGAATCCTAGGTACGTCGGGCCGTACCGGATCGTTCAAAGGGTAGGGCAGGTGGCCTATAGGTTGTAATTGCCTCCCGAAATGTCATTAGTGCATCCGGTGTTCCATCTGTCCATGTTGAAGAAAGTGGTTGGAGATCCATCCACCATCGTGCCAGTCGAGACTATCGAGGTTAATGAAGAGCTGTCGTATGAAGAAGTTGCGGTTGCCATTCTTGATAGACAAGTCCGTAAGTTGAGAAATAAGGAAGTTGCCTCAGTTAAGGTGTTGTGGCGAAGTCAACAAGTTGAGGAAGCTACACGGGAAGCGGAGAAAGAAATGAAAGAGAAATATCCCCATCTATTTGATCAAGTCTAGAAGAAATTATGTGACCTTTCTATTTCTAAAAACACTACCATTGTGTCCAAGTTGATTCCTTCCTAAATGCTAGTGAAGTCCCTCTAGTTGTGCAAGACTTATAGGTGTAGGGATTGTTTCAAGTCATGTGAACATTTCTTTG
>NC_031994.1:28925610-28935955 GCF_001879085.1 Nicotiana attenuata
TGCTTATGGTTCGAGTTTACTTGGAGCAAAGTTTGTTCATACATACCAGTACAATTCAAATGTACTGACGTCCCTTTTGCCGGGGCCGCTACATTCGTGTTATGATTGTAGGTGGATCCGTAGCAGGTACTCCAGTCCACCGATCGTAGCTCCCCTTCGTCCTCCATCAGCTTTTTGGTGAGCCTCTTTCCACTCGGGGCCCTGCGTGGCTCAGGCCGCTTGTTTTCGGAGTTTTATTTTTGATTTGTGTAAGGTATAGCCGGAGCCTTGTTACCGGCAAATACTATATTATCCTGTTGTACTTTTTAGAGGCTCCGTAGACAGTAGATGTGGGTTAGAAACTTGTGTAAATCCGTGTTTACATACGTTGGTAATGAGTTGGTGATTTCACTACTATTATGTAAGTATGTATGCGTTTTATAAATTAAAAAGTGTTCTTAATTAATTATTTGGCAAACCCTTGGAATAATTGAGTAAGGAAAACGTGGGGTAACATGTGGGTTATGAAAGGCATCCAGGTTCGCTTGGCTGGGGCTACCCGGTCGGGCGCCGGTCATGTCCCTCGAATTTGGGGCGTGACACTTATTTCGACGTGTTGAGCGTTGCGTAAGACCACGTCCACGGGAATTGATTCTGGTGCATTCTCAGGGTTTTGTGGTGGCACACCAACACATGGGACGTCAACACCATTTTCTCCATGGTTTTCAAGATTGATGTTTTCACGTGCGTTTACCGAGTTAGACATTTTGACCTGAAATCAAAGATCTTGGACAAGATAAAATGCGAAAGATAACATACGTTACGTAGTTAAACCAGCAAGAAAATTATCACTATTATTTTTAGCCCCACGATGGGCGCCAAATTGTTTACCGTGAAAATGATAATTACTATTAGATTTGATTTTGTGGTTCTAAAAATACATGATCCATTTTTATGCTAGTTGTTAAGCAATGAATGCTAAGTAAAAGATTAGAAATCAAGATTGCAGCTTAGAGACGGTATGATAATCGAACCAAACAGTTGGAGATCGGGGCCTCGAGCTAGCGTATGCGGGCCTCGAGGTTGAGTCGAGCACTCGGCTAAGGGCAATCGAGGGGGTATTTAACAGCTATGGGGACTGTGACTGTGGCTCTTTATGGACAATAATAAGCAATAGCTGAAGAACAATAAATGGTACACAATAAATGTAAGTAATAGATGAAGCAATAAGAGCAAGACAATATGTTAAGTTAGAAAGCATAGAGAATGTTGTTGTATTGAATGAAGTATCTTGTGTCCTCCTTGCAAATAATAAGGATCCTCTTTATATAGGAGAATGAATCCCAATATAGTACATGCACATTTATTACAAAGAAACATAGCTGGTACAGCTATTTACTAGTCTGGTACAGGCTAGTACTATTCTTGCAGATATTGTCAGCTTTCGTAACGTGTCCTGGGAACTTCCCGCTTATTCATAGTAGCCATCGGATTATATTGTCCCAAGGTTGGACATAAAGAACCTTCGAGGTTGAAACCCCGAACTGTCCCCCGGGCCTTTGAGGCTTTTCGAGGAGAAGCTACGGAAGGACATAATGATAGTGAAATCGCGCTCTCCGATTTTAGCCGTATACACTATTGCTCAATTATCGGTTCCTGTGTTGAATAGGGGAAATTATGGTTTTTGGTATTTACATCCCAAACACTGTTGAATTGACAAGATTTATGAAAACTCTGTGACAGTGAGTATGAAGAACAATAAATACAACGACTCTTTCAGAAGCAGAACGTCACGATCCAAATCTAGCATCATGGTCACAACAGCCACTAGCCATTATGCGAACCCTCTATACTAAACATACTTAAGAATTTAGAATATGAAGAAAGAAAAATACTCATCAATCTGTCTCAATAGATATAAAAGCGGGCAATAAAGGTAAAATAGTGTGTTATATCCATACAACCTGAATAAGACTAAGTCACAAAATTATGATTACAAAGTATGAGACGCAACTCGAAAAGGAATGTACGAACTGAACAAAAAGATAGAACTGATGTCGCCTTATGAATAAATGATGGCTCACCTAAAGTGGATATGCTAGGTTGAGGCAGGAATGGATTCACTGCTCAACAGTCGGATCTGGATCAATTGGACCTATGCACATGAAGTAACTGTGAGTCTAAAAACCCAACAAGATTGTTGTAAATTGTTGTTGTTGTTCCTTGAGGGTCATTGTTGTTGTTTCTTGAGGATTGTTGTTGTTATTCTTTGTGAATTGTTGTTGTTGTTGTGTTGTTTGTGAATTGTGATTGTTCGGTGGGATCGGGTTGCGCGCCGCAACACGAAAAAAAAAGGTGTGGGTTGTGGTGATAAGGGTGGCCGAGGTAATAAGGGTGGCCGAGGTAATAAGGTTGGAAAGCGATCGAAATCACTATTCAAATGAACTATGAACAAATTGTGAAATTATTGATGTGGAAATGTGGAAGGGGAATCAGGAGAGATTGTAAACTTGTTGGTTTGATTGCTCTTTCTTTGTGGATCTGATTGTTGTTTCCATTACAATTACATGCTTGTTTGTGGAGGAGAGATTGTATACCTGTTGGCTTAATTGTTCCCTCCCTGTGGATTTGATTGTCGCTCTTNACTCTTTCAGAAGCAGAACGTCACGATCCAAATCTAGCATCATGGTCACAACAGCCACTAGCCATTACGCGAACCCTCTATACTAAACATACTTAAGAATTTAGAATACGAAGAAAGAAAAATACTCATCAATCTGTCCCAATAGATATAAAAGCGGGCAATAAAGGTAAAGTAGTGTGTTATATCCCATACAACCTGAATAAGACTAAGTCACTAAATTATGATTACAAAGTATGAGACGCAACTCGAAAAGGAATGTCCGAACTGAACAAAAAGATAGAACTGATGTCGCCTTACGAATAAATGATGGCTCACCTAAAGTGGATATGCTAGGTTGAGGCAGGAATGGATTCACTGCTCAACAGTCGGATCTGGATCAACTGGACCTGTGCACATGAAGTAACTGTGAGTCTAAAAACCCAACAAGATCACCGACTTGCCCTCCTAACTTACTTCCGGGAATTGTTATAGAAATGGCGGATAATATATACATATGCTATAGCTAAACAATATAGGTGTAAAAGCAATATACAAGTAATGTAACTAAACTGGAATCATAAATACTAATATGAATGTAGGCATGATGTCCCTAAGTACGAAGCTGATATAGGACCAGTTCAACAGTATATCATACCCGAGCTAAAAAATATGCTGCTGGCTCAATGGGTTTATCATACTCGAGCTAAATAATATGATGTTGACTCAAGGGCATCATCATACACCCGAGCTAAAAGATATGCTGCTATGTGATAATGCATGCTAAACAGCTAAACAGATATCACAAAGAAGTGAAAACATGTACTGAAGCTACCTAAGTGATAAAGTATGCTAAGTATCTAAAAAAGTATCACACATAATTAAAAAACTGCTGAAAGTATCATAAAAAGTATAGATATGCATGATGTTTAACCAAAAATTAGATTTTAGGTCAAAGCTTGAATTTAGAAAAACACGGGTTACTGATAATCGGTAAAGTGTATATAAAGAAAGAAATTGGTGGATAATATGATCAGAAATCAAATAAATCAAAGTATATTCCAATAGTGTTTTCTCCGTTTAACTTGTTCGTATCTGTTGCTGCTCGTATCTGTTGTTGCCCGTATCTGTTAACCAACCTTAATTCTTTGACTGTTTGACCAGTCTACGTGTCATGACACGTCACCATATATATATAAATACAATTTTCCCCAATACAGATAGTCCCCCCACTTTCTATTTATTCATCAGTTTGAATATTTGGGAAGTGGAGTTCATTAAAGGAGAATTTTTGTCACCATTAATGCTCTGACAGAGTTGACGCTTCAATTATCACTTCCATTTAATGCTTTAGACACGTGTCATCTTCTTATTGGTTCCACAGTTTTACAGCACTTTCTCAGGATTTCTTTTAGGCTTCACTGTTCATGAAGTACCAGTTACCATTATTGTGACCCTTCCATTACTGCATTTTTACTTTTGACGGTCACCCATCAGTATAAATACAATTTTACCTTTCACCTTTTACCACATAAAACTTTTTTTTCTCGAACATTTGAACTGTGCAAATCTCTGTTTACTTCTTCTTCTTCCTCATCATGTCTTCTTCGAACCCTAACCCTAAGAGAGTTCCCGTTTTAGACAATTTTCCCAATGCCCCTGTTAGACATAGAAGGGGTGGGAGACTTCGTAGCTTAGGATCCTCTCGTGGTGGCGGTTCTGCCATGCCTTCTCCTACCCTGGTTTTTCCTCTAGAACTAGAAGTTCTTTTACCCAAAAATCATCTTCTAAGAGCAAGGAGGCCTCTGAACCATTACAGGAGCCCTTGGTAGAAGAGACAGTCCCTAACGATTTATCTTTTCACCATGATAGACAATCACTTCAAACCCAAGTTTCTGGTCTAGATCGTACCGACGCTTACCCCACTATGATTACAGAGATTTTAGCTCCCATAGTTCGCAAAGATTGTCACTGGAGTAACGGGATTTCCCATTGTAATCCCCAATCCAAATCAAAGGATTACTTCATATATAACTGGACTCTCTTTCGTTTACACAAACCCTTTTACTCTTGGGTTTAAACCAGCTATCGATCCAGTAATTCTCGATTTCTGTCGTTTCTTCAAAGTTTGTTTAGCACAGATTGGCCCGCTGGTATGGAGGGTTGTTGCTTGTTTAAGGCATCTGGCTAATTTGGCAGATGTTAATTTCACCTTCCCTCACCTAATTCATCTATACTCCCCTAGACTTTTTCGTAATGGCGTTTTTACCTTAGTGGCTAGGAGTAAGAGGGTTTTGGTGAGCCCAAAAGATGATAAGGATCGTGGCTGGTATGCCCGATTTGTTGCTGCCCCCACAGTTGGTTTAGTGGGTGAACAAAATGTTCCCTTCCCTGAGAAGTGGAACTTTGCACGTAGGTCTCTCATCTCTCTCGTACCTCTTTCTTTCGAGTTTATCAATTTCTTTAACTCCGCTTCCCTCTTTTTTTTTTGGCAACCATGGGAGTTGTGGAGAACATTCCCAATTTTCGTGGTTGGGTAGATAAATTGTTGAAGATAGCACCTATGGAGGCTAGGTCTTGGAAATTTATTTCCAATCGTCATGGTTGGAAAGTAAAGACTCACGGTATGAGTTTTTGTCTTTCTTATATGTAAAATTTTTCCCTTTATTGCTTTAACTTTCAACTTTCTCTTTGTCAGGTTTTGCTATCCGAGGTGTTACTGCTGAAGCAGTTGCAGCCTCTCGTTTAGGAACCCAACTTTCCTTAGAAAGTGCTCAGGATATTCTTCTGAAAAGAAAAACCACAGACGATGATAGCTCCGACGAAGAAGATGAGGATGGTTCCTTGGTGACAAGGCCAAGAGTTCGGAGACGTATCGTTTCTGAGAAGCTAAAGTTTCTCATCATCTTTCTCCTACCGGGCATGTTAATCTTGTCTCCGATGATGACGTTGCCACCCCTCATGACACTCATGAGTCGATTAACCAGCTTTTCGTTACTGGTTTTGAGAGTGGTGAGTTAGGACCCGTCTTGGATGAACCTCCCCTATCTTCCTCTTCAACTCCCATATCTTCAGTTCCTTCCCTTCCTTCTTCTGTCGTGCCTTTGGTTCCTTCCTTACCTGCTCCATCTGCTTCCGTACCTCCCTCTATTGTTTTTACTTCTTCTACCGCTCCTCCTTCTACTGTCCACAATATAGAAGTGGGTTCTACAAGTAGAAGGATTGCTATGAGGAGCGTAACTATCGAAGTGCCTGCTAACAACAGCCTTTTGAGGAAATCCGGTCAGGCGGATGTTTGGCTTGAACCTTTAATAGGCCCAATTGAGAAAGAAAAAAAGAATAGCCATAGCTGTTTGACTCTGATGAATGACATAGTTCATTCCACCTTGAAGGTATGTCCCTTTTTTCTTTAATTTGCCAGAATTTTTCTAGAATTCTAATTTTTCTTCCCTTATCATTTTTAGGCCAACCTTATTGGTACAGAGCTGATGAGCAGAATTTCTTTATTAGAGAAGGTGGCACGTGACTCTGAAAAGGTTGTTCTTGATTCAGAGAGGGAAGCTCGTGACTTTCAGTTGGAAGCAGCTAATTGGAAGGAACAATTTGATAGTGCTCAAATTACTATAGAACATTTGCAAGAGAACAAGAATAACCTGGAACAACAGATAAGAGCATTAACTTCAGAGCTTGCTGTTGTCAAGGCTTCTTCAAGTCAGGATGAGAAAGAAAGAGAGCGTCTCGAGTCTTCTTTCTCAGAATAATTATCTAAGACAAGTGAAGAGATTAGAGAGCTGAGAGCTCTTTTAAATCAAAAAGAAGTTAATGCTGGAGATTTGATACAGAATTTGACTCAGGCCCAAGAAGATCTGCGAACTTCTGAAGACAAGGTGCAGGCCTTGGAAAAATCTCATGCCTCTCTCCAAGCCTCTTATAACTCAGCCCTGAATGAAAATGAAGGTCTCAAAAATGAAATTGCTTCTTGGGAAAGAGATTATGAGCTTCTTGAAGATAAGGTTGCAGTTGATGTAAGCTGGGCTTTTCTGAACTCCCGTCGTGATGCCTTAGTTGAAGCTAGCCAAGAAAACTTTAATTTGGAGTAAGATTTAGCTAAGGTGATGGAGACTATTGAAAAAGCTCAACAACCACTAGACTTCCCTTCACCCGCGATTGAAGTTTTCGAAGCTGAAGTTACCGGAGTTGATGTTCCGGTGGGTGAAGTTCCGGTGAGTGAGGCTCCCTTGGCTGAAACTTCTGCAGTTGAAGTCCCCATGACCGCTAAAATTGCCTCGGGTGATGCACCCTCTTCAAGATCAATCGTGCCCCTTGTTTCAAATCAAGTTGAAACTTCATCTATTGATACTCCAATGGTTGAAAATCAACCCGCTTCTGTTGGCGATGTTGTTCCAGTTGAGCCCGCTGATGATCCTTCTTCAGTCCTTTCCTCTTAGTGAAAAAAAAATTACATCTGTTTTTAAATTCCCTTTGTGCAGGTATCTATTTGGAAAAATGTGTTTAAAGTTCTTGGATTCATTTGAGAGTTTTTGTAATCAAACCCTTGGCTATCACTTGAGGGTTGAGTTTTAGGAGTACAAGTCCCCAAGTCTTGCTATGTGGCATTTTGTATAAACAATTCGATAACTAAGTTTATACTTAGTCTTTAGTTTTAAATATTAAGAAGTTTTTATTATCATTAAACTTCCGTCTGTTCTATTCTTGCCTTTTATTTTCAAGGACTTAAAGAATAGTCTGCATTTTTGTTCTTTGAAAAATGCTTCTGTTAATCCCATGACTAAATAACATGAATTTTATAAAAGAGGGCCCTTTTATATTCTGACACTTAATGAAGAAGACGTCTCAACTTCATAATGGTGTTATCATTGTGAGCACGTGATTTTAGCCCTATATGAATTACTCCCAGAAATTCAAAACAAAATAACTTCTTTCAGTGTTTGCAATTTTGTGGATTTTTGTGATATTTTTCGTTAATTGTTTGCATTTTTGTTTGTGCATTTTAATTAGTGAAAAATACAAAAAATATGTTGCATTTGCATTTAGGGTTTAACTTTGCATTTTTAAGAATTAACTAGTAATTAAGTTATGTTATAAAAAGGAAAAATCACAAAATAGTTTAATTTGCACTTTTGGAGTTAATTTTGATTTTAGTAGTTTTCCTTTTAAATTTGTTAGTTGTGATATTTATCATTTAGGTTTAATTATTATTTTTAGGATAATTGGGTGTTAGGAATTAATTAAGATATTAGTTTAATTTTGAAAAAAGAAAACAAAAGAGTAAAACAAAGAGAATTAGAAATTTGGGCCATTTTAACTCAAAACCCCCAAGCCCAATGCCTTCTTACCCACCTGATGCCCAACCCGCTTAGCCATAACCCGCCCAGTCGCCCAATTCATAACATAAACGAACAGAAGCCCTAATCTCCCAAATCAGGCGCATACTGTTCTTCTTCTCCGAAGAACACACGAACCAAGCCCCAATTCATTCCAAATTCAGGCGAGTGAATCCCAAATCTCTAACCCACGCGTTCCCCCCATCCCTCCTCTTACCGTTCTAACGGTTTCTGACGCCAAGATTCCCCTCTCCTCTCACTCGCTCAAATTTGAGTTATATCTCACGATTGGAAGGTTCTGGGGACGAGATGCTGGATGAGTGTGAGGCGTTGGATTGATTTCACTCAATTCGAACCCCACATTCATCAAGGATTCACCTTCAAAAGGAGCCTTATCCGATTTTGAGAGGGGGAACTCAGGTAAAAAAATTTGGAGAGAAAAGTTGAAAGGTTTCTTTAACTTCTGGTTTTCTGTTCTCCGATTTGTTTTTCTTCTTTTACGAGTTCTTTCAAAATTTAAGAGAAGCACATACATTTTTTATTCTCTGAATCTTGATTTGAGTTCCAAAGAGATAAAAAATTTGAAGTTCAAGCTTGGTTTTCTACTGTCGTCCTGCTGATTTGCTGCTGAGCCTCGTTAGGATTCGGAGGCAAAAAGCGTATTATTAAGGCTATAATTATTAGAAGAAGGTTGCAACTTCAGGTTTGATTTTTATTTTTCTCCCATGTAACTCTGTTTTCTCAGCTGTTCTTGAGCTATGGAATTTTTGAGTTTGTATTCCATTGTTGCTGTCATTTGAGCGTTATCAATGAGTTCGAATTTAGTTTCTTATCGATTTGTGACTAGCTGAGATTTTTGGTAAAGTCTGTTGAGTTATGTCGATTTTCTCCGATGTTCTGTAACTGAAAACTTGGTTTGAGTCTGTTTGTCGCCATTGTTTGGACTTAAAATTGAAGTTTGAGGTTCAGTTATGTGAAAATGAGCTAACCATGAATTTCTGAAAATATAACTAAGTTCAGACTATTTTTTTTTCTTCAGAGGAAACAAAAGGGAAGTTTTGTGATTGTTCATGAAAGTTCAAGGTTTCAACTGTTGAAATATGATCCGTGCTTGTGTTAATAGTGGGCTGTTATTCTGATTCATTGGTCTAAGTTCATGGACTGCTCTCATGTCGAAGGAATGTCCGTATATTTGCGAGTCGTATTATTTTCCACTTCTGTCGTGACATTAGAACTTGAAGGTTTGACCCGATTCTGGTTCCTGTTTGACATTTGAAATCAGGAGAACTGTGATGGAGTTATTGATTTAAGGGTTCGTCTAGTCCTTGTATGCTCCTTCCGCTACACCTTGCTTGAGCCATAAAGTTTGGGGAGTTAATTAATAGTTCTGTAGACTGTTATACTGGAAATGTGTGGTTGACCTAGAATGGTTTTCACTGTTAGCTGTGGTGTTCTGATTGAGGATTCAGCACACAACTAGTCAATGGTTGTGCTAAGGCTGACTTCAAATCGATTGGTTCAAACACCTTAACAGTAAGGTTTAGCTGGAAGTCTTCTTTGTGCTGATTACATGTTTAGTTTCATTTACAAACAACAAGGAGCTGATTTGAGTGAGATGAGCAAAATCAGTAGTAAATTCTGAGTTTACGAACCAAGTTATGTTGCGTTGATTGAGCTTCTTGAAATTTTGTTCACCCTTAACTTGGTCTCATAGTTTGAACAGTTTTAGTCTCGATTGTATTTCAAATCTTATTTCAGATGATTTTCATGGCTATTATGTTTGTCATGGTTCATTAGTCGAGTCAGTGCATATGTTGAATGGTTTTGTCTAATGTGATCCTGAGATTCCTGAATGCAAATTTGAAGATGAATGTACATGCTGTTGATTGTTGAAATGTGGACCATTCTCACGTCAGTTCATTTGGCGTCCTATTTTGGGTTTAAGAACTCATTCCTTAGTTGACTTTTGTTTCTCTTTGTTTCAGTGGTAATGCAAGAATAGTTAAGCATGTTCCCTTTTCTGTTAGTTCAAATTTAGACAGAATTTTATGGATATGACTTGTTTAGGCAGGGACATTGTTGATGCAGTAACCCAGTTCTTGTGGCATTTGGAGAAGAGCAATGTCTCTGGTTCTCGTTCTATGGATGCTTCCATTGTTTCTCCCCAATGTCGAATTCTGTTTCTGTAGTGCTAATTCTGATTCACATGCATCCATCCAAACTATCTGAGCTTATTGCTTTGTTCACCCATTTTGCATAGAGTCCAATAATTTCAATTAGTCTCAGGAAACATAGCTTACAAATATGATTATCCGTAGTTCTTTTAATTGAATGCAACTCCCTTGAAAGCAATTGAGGTGCGCCGTTCCAAACAAGAATGACAATCGCATGGCCCTCATTT
>NC_031994.1:28936055-28941189 GCF_001879085.1 Nicotiana attenuata
GATGTAGTTGTCGAAAACTGACAGTTGATTAATTATCTTAATATTTGTATGTTAAACAGGGCCTATAGGCATGATATCTATTGATCCAGGGACGAAGGAATAACTGATTGCAACAAGTCATTAGTTATAAGCTCTACGAGTGTTAAACGAATTGCCACTGATTTTAAACTTAGGAACGAGTGGCGATTCTGATTAAGTTGATAGTTCCTATAGGCATGCTTTCTAGGTGTAACTGATTTTGAGCAGAGATGCTATAGGCAAGTCATCTATATGTAATGAGTTATTTTAACTCCTATAAGCAGGCTTGCCTAATGACAAATGTATATGCAAAGTGCAGGTAGTCCTATAGGCATATTATCTATACAATATGCATAGCTTCATTATCGATTTATTGCCATGGTATTATTACAAAGTGCAGAAAACCCATGGGCATGGTATCTATGTGAAAAATGCAGGCTTTGAAAGTGATAACCCTATGAACATGGTTTCTAGGCGAGATGCAGAATTTTAAAGAGTAAATATCCTATAGACATGGTATCTACGTGAAAATGCAGAGTTTGAAAGTAATGATCCTATGAACATGATTTCTATGTGAGATGCAGAATTTTAAAGGGTAAATATCCTATTGACATGATTTCTATGTGAAAATGCAGAATTTTAAAGAGTAAATAACTTATAGACATGATTTCTACCCCTTTGGCATGCATTCAGTCCGATCCCCTTTCACTATACCCCAGTAGTTATTACAAAGTTATTTACAAAGATTATTACAGACCAAGCGAATTAGAAGGAATAATAAAATTACATCAGTGATTACGTATACATCTAATCAGCCTAATCCAGACTTAAAGTCTAATAATATGAGATAAACCAACTTCCAGGATCGGATTTTCAAAGCCTTTCTCTTATTTGGGATGTGTCAAAGTTCCAAGGAACTTCAAGAATTCCAGGCAATGCTTACACCCCAAATATCATTGCAGAATTAAGAACATAGTACAGTGTGGAAGGGTCAGCCCTCAAATGTCCAAGTTGAGAGGGAACTCAAGGTCCCAAGGCAAGGCTCATAGGAGGGGGGCAAAACTTAGAGACTAGGAGTAAGTGTAAGTGCAATGAAAGGGAAATAGGGGGAGCCAGGGCAGGCTGGTGGTCATGCCCAGTAATTGGAATGCTGGCACACCCCTGACCAGCCGGTCAGCTTAAAAATTAAAGAGTTAGGACCTTTTGAAGGACAGGTTCAGCCCTGGACAGCAACTTGGATGCTGCCAGGCTATACCTAAACTCAATACACATAAGGTAATGGGAGTATGGGAAATTGAAAGAGGCTAGGATCCAAAGGACCCTGTTTTAATCCATGACAATAACTTTGTATATTGCCATGTCTTAAACTACAGCCCAAGCACATAAAAGGGGGATGGGGATAGGGATTCATTGCAGCAACAGATAGCAAGACATATGTATTACTTTAAAGCTGAACTCTACAAAGCAGGAAAGTAGGCATGGGCATAAAAGCTTGTAAATAAACACATTGGAGTTGATGCTAGAATCAAAAGTAGAACATACCAGTTTCAGAAAAATAAATGAAAAGCAGAAGCTTTGGTAAGCCGAATTGTCAGCAAGCAATGCAAAAGATCTTAGAAGAGAGTAAAGAGTGCAAGAGAGTTTGTGATTCGAAAATCAGTGGATGAGGATTGTTGAAAGTATAGAAGGAAAGGCCCTTTTTATAGTGCAGAAAGTAAGTAAGAAAAGGTATGGAAAATAACCTTGAAAATCAATTTCCCTTCAATTAAGGGATTCTGATTTCCAACGGGTAAAGATAATTAAGGAAAAGGTCAATCAGAATATTTTCCCAAGCAGTACAATAAAGGGTAAATACATAAAAACTATTTAAGGTAAAAGTCTAGTGGTACTTGATTTGTGAAAAACAAGGAAAGGGGATCGGTAAAACAGCCAGTGAAAGAACCAAGTTGAAAGACTTGTTCGATTGAACCGAGTCAGAAAAGTGGTAAAGGAAAGTTTAATTTAGGGGAAAATCAGTAACAATCAAGTAAGCAACATTAAAGGGATTCAGAATCAATTAACAGTTGGCAAAACCTTTGAAAGAGAAGCTCTCATATATAAAACACATAGACATGTCAAGCAAGAAGGATGTCATGCTAATTACGAAAGACTAGCAAGAAAGTTTCAAAATCACAAACGAAGAAAAAGTTCAAATTCAGTTCATAAACTCGGAGTGAGTCTGAGAGTTCAAGGTTTCAAAGTAGAACCCCTGTCCAAACACAAAATCAAACTTGCCAAAGAGACCCCCAAATCTTAGGGTTTTTAAACTCAAATTCGACACAGAGATGAGAAGGCAAGCTATTGAAACAGACTCAGAGACCTCTTTCAGAGTCTCTTGAGAAAACATACAAGCACAATAGCAGGTTCAAGGCAAATAGAACATAGAAACTAATTTGAAGTACAGGGAACAAGTTTCAAGAAAAGCTTGGAATTTAAACGAGTTCAGGAGATAAAGGGGTAGTGTAAACTTAAGGAAATAGTCGATGAAACACATCTAGAAAGAACAAAGTCTGGTAAAGGCAAACAAAGGACTAAAACTCAGTAGGAAAATAAAGTAATGGAACACATAAGATAGGCATGTGAGAGCATGATATTGAAACCAGTAGGAGACAGAATGGAGCACAACAGAAAAACTTCATAATACAGCAAATATAAGAACACAAGAAAAAGTGTGTGAGTCAGAAAATAGCAAATAAGAACATAGCAGGGATCAATTCACACCAAGAAAAGAAGAAGAAGAAGAGTCAGAAATATTTTGAAGAAGCTTTTCCAGAAACCCTAATCGAAAAGAAGTAACTTTTTGAAAGAAAATCGGAGAAAACGTTTAAGAAACTTAAGCAATATTGCAAACATATAACAGATCTAAAAATAATCGGAGAGAACCTCGATAGTTAGGGTTTCAGATGAACCCTAGAATGAGATAGGCTTCGAAAATGTCCGATCTAAGTCGGATGAGGTCAGAATCAGGCTCAGAAGACCAAGAGCCACCGGAGCAAGGCCGGAGATGGCCGGAATCCTCGAATCGGTGAAGGTTTGAGTGAAGACCCTCGAGGTCTGGCCTCGAACCTTCGAGCAACAGACCTGTAGGAGCCGTATGAGGTGAGTATGGGCTGTCCATGGCCTGAGAAGCCATGGACTCCGGTGAAAACACGGTGGAACAAGATAGGGGAGAGGCTAGGGTTCCGAAGAACCTTGAGAGAATTTGGGGATTCAAGGGCGGCTGAAGGGTGGAAATGAATTAGGGTTGGGGGTAGTCGGTGAATTAAAAAGGAAAGGTTTAATTTGAGCCGTTGATCTAAAAGATCAACGGCTGTGATTAAAGGGGGGATCCGGTCGGGTATTATGAATTGGGTCAGGGTTGGGTCGATTATAGGATTTGGGCCGGTAAAATTGAGTTTAAATTGGGGGTGTAATATGGCTATACTTGAAACGCAATGGGCTATGTATTAAATAGCCAATTTCTCCCCTTTTAATTTGATCAAAATAGTTAAAAAGATTTTTAAAAATAAATTAAAAGCACTGAACTAATTAATAATATATAAATGGTAATTTAAAAATACTGGGAGTAATTTTATAATTGTAAGATGCTATTAATCGCAATATAGGCTATAATTGCAATTTCATGCAATTTTAGCTTAAAATATCAAATAGATTTATAAAAAAAATATGCAAAAAATTACCGTAATTATATTGTGATGTAAATAGGAGGATGGAAATAAATTACTCACCAAAATGATAGTTTTGGGAATAATTATTAGGTTTTGTACTGTTACAACAAAATAATAAAAATGATTTTTAAGCGCTTTAAAAATTAGAAAAATGTCAAAAATTGTTGGGCATACTTATATATGCATGTACATGCTATTTTGAGAATATTTTGAGTATAAAAATAGATAGGGGAAAAATTGGGTATCAACAACTGCCCCTCTTTACCCGGGAAGGATGAAAGAGTTGTCGGGTAAAGATATGATGACTAATTTTGACCGAGAGAAACGACTTGCAAAGGTTTTGACCGAGCTCTGGTTTCTGAGCTGCCTACATATCCCTGGTCTTACAGGAATCAGGTCATATGTAGTTCAGGGTACATCGACGGAATATGCCGATGGCGGTTTTGAAAAAGACGGACGCAATATTTAGGTTGGGAAGGATGGTCAGGGACTGATGGGCTGCGGGAACCGGAGCGGGATTGCTCCTGCAATGACTGCCGTTGCCAGCTGATGTACCTGTGAATGAGTAATACAAACATATCGTGCAGAATTTAAACGTGATGCAAGTTCCCGTTTGGACCATGAATGCTGTCTTTGGACGGTTAGGATGACGTCCTAAGACCATGACGTCCTGGGCCATGAAGTGTGTAATAAAGGATTCGCAGGCTATGAAATGATGTTCTCGGGCTATGACGATGGTGCCTCCGAACCATGATGCCTTTGAATAATGATATGCAAAATATAAAGCGGGGTCCTCAGGCCATGGCATGGCGTTCTCGGGCTATGAAAATGGTGCCTCCGAACAATGATGCCCTTGGACAGTTTGGCGGTATTTCAGCCCATGAAATGCAGGATTTGGCAGTATTTCAGCCGATGTAAAGCATACATATAAATGGCGATATTTCAGTCGACGCAAAGCATAAGTATAAATGGCGATATTTCAGTCGATATGAAGTATAAATACAAATGGCGATATTTCAGCCGACAGAAATTTAAACAAAGCTGGCGGTTTTTCAGCCGATACAGAGAATTAAATAAAGTTGGCGATCTTTTAGACGATGCAAAGATTTAAATGCAATTGGCGGTCTTTCAGTCGATATGAGGGATTTAAACAAAATTGGCGATGTTTCAGCCATGCAAGTTGTAAATAAAGCTGGCGGTATTTCAGCCGATGCAAATAAGAGGTGGCGATATTTCAGCCATGCAGGATGGAGATAGTACTTAGTCTCGGAAGGCAGAAAAGTAGCCTTATGCAATGCAAGGAAATGCAGGATGGAGACAGTGCTTAGTCTCGGAAGGCAAAAAAGTAGCCTTATGCAATGCAAGGAAATGTAGGATGAAGACAGCGCTTAGTCTCGGAAGGCGGAAAA
>NC_031994.1:28947518-29051245 GCF_001879085.1 Nicotiana attenuata
TCGAAAATTACAACGGTAATCGGAGGAAAACAGTAAATGAAAAGCGTTAAAGAAGAAAAAGAACAAAAAGCCAAGTCAGTTTCGAAGTAGAAGAGAGATAAAGACATTAAATAAAAGCAATAAAGAAGCAATAAAGTCACGAATAACATGTAATGGTAAAAGCCTAAAGAATTCCCCAGCGGAGTCGCCATGCTGTCGACGCCCCCTTTTTCTCGCGAAATCGGGTTTACGACATTTGAGAAGACAACTCTATTCCCGTGTGGGAATTGGCTTTTTGGAATTGAAGAGTCGCCACCTAATGATTAAGTGCATTAGGACACAGAGAGTTTTGAGTTTGAAAACCAGAGTTCGGGTAAGGGCTAGAAATTATCTCGAGGGGAAGGTGTTAGGCACCCCTCAAGATCCACTAGTGTGGTTCCCGGCCATGCTATGTTGTGACCTTAATGCAAATAAGTATACAAATAACTTCACACATAAGGGTTACAAATAGATACGTAACAAGCATGTTGGAATCAAGGTCTAGATGATCTACAATTTGTTTGAGGGAGGGTCTAAATGCAGAAAATTAATCAAGACATTGAATAAACAAAGAAGAAAAATTTAGGGGAAAAAGGAATAATGCAGTAAAATTAAAGAGGGGTTTTGGGTAGTTGAAAAGGCAGAATTTTATTGATATTAAACGAAGTCACATAAAGGAAAGGGGGTCCTAGGTTTGTAAAACACATGGATCATCCACACAACACCGATAATCAATCGTACGCATAGCGTTATCATGTGATCATCATCTCCATGTCTAACCTTCCCGCCCCGTTAAGGTATTTAAGCGCGGAATGGTATCGTTAGCTACTGCATGCTATTATCCGTCCCACCTATCAGTCCCGGAGGCGTTTAGGACTACAAATCCTAAAAGGGAGGGAGCTTGGCTTTTCAGGGGTTTTAAAAGGATAAAATTCTAGGGCGAAAAACAAAACACATAAAGCAGTTAATGGGGAAATAAGAACAATTAAAGGCTCAAGTAGGCCTCCTCACTTAAAGAAACGAATTGTTTAGCATGTCTTACACATACTGTTTAGGTCATTAATTAAAATTAGCGCATGAAGAATTGATTTACCACATATTTCCCAAATAGGGAGTCCATATTAGTCCTGCTTAGATGTAGTTGTCGAAAACTGACAGTTGATTAATTATCTAACTATTTGTATGTTAAACAGGGCCTATAGGCATGATATCTATTAATCTAGGGACAGAGGAATAACTGATTGTAGAAAGTCATTAGTTATAAGCTCTACGAGTGTTAAACAAATTGCCATTGATTTTAAACTTAGGAACGAGTGGCGATTCTGATTAAGTTGATAGTTCCTATAGGCATGCTTCCTAGGTGTAACTGATTTTGAGCAGAGATCCTGTATACAGGTCATCTATATGTAATGAGTTATTTTAACTCCTATAAGCTGGCTTGCCTAATGACAAATGTATATGCAAAGTGCAGGAAGTCCTATAGGCATATTATCTATACATGATGCAGAGCTTCATTATCGATTTATTGCCATGGTATTATTACAAAGTGCAGAAAACCTATGGGCATGGTATCTATGTGAAATACTGAATTTTAAAGGGTAAATATCCTATAGACATGATTTCTATGTGAAATGCTGAATTTTAAAGGGTAAATATCCTATAGACATGATTTCTACCCATTTGGCATGCATTCAGTCCCATCCCCTTTCACTATACCCCAGTAGTTATTACAAAGTTATTTTCAAAGCGCTTATTACAGACCAAGCGAACCAGAAGGAATAATAAAATTACATCAGTGATTACATCTACATTTAATCAGCCTAATCCAGACTCAAAGTCTAATAATATGAGATAAACCAACTTCCAGGATCGGATTTTCAAAGCCTTCCTCTTATTTGGGATGTGTCAAAGTTCCAAGGAACTTCAAGAATTCCAGGCAATACTTACACCCCAAATATCATTGCAGAGTTAAGAACATAGTGCAGTGTGGAAGGGCCAGCCCTCAAATGTCCAAGTTCAGAGGGAATTCAAGGTCCCAAGGCAAGGCTCATAGGAGGGGGGCAGAACTTAGAGACTAGGAGTAAGTGTAAATGCAATGAAAGGGAATTAGGGGGGGCCAGGGCAGGCTGGTGGTCATGCCCAACAAGTGGAATGCTGGCACACCCCAGACCAGCCGGTCAGCTTAAAAATTAAAGAGTTAGGACCTTTTGAAGGTCAGGTTCAGCCCTGGACAGCAACTTGGATGCTGTCAGGCTATACCTTAGCTCAATACACATAAGGGAATGGGGTTATGGGAAATTGAAAGAGGCTAGGATCCAAAGGACCCAGTTTTAATCCATGACAATAACTTTGTATATTGCCATGTCTTAAACTACAGCCCAAGCACATAAAAGGGGAATGGGGATAGGGATTCATTGCAGCAACAGATAGCAAGACATGAGTAAAGAGTGCAAGAGAGTTTGTGATTCGAAAATCAGTGAATGAGGATTGTTGAAAGAATAGAAGGGAAGGCCCTTTTTATAGTGCAGCAAGTAAGTAAGAAAAGGTAAGGAAAATAACCTTGAAAATCAATTTCCCTTCAATTAAGGGATTATGATTTCCAACGGGTAAAGATAATTAAGGAAAGGGTCGATCAGAATATTTTCCCAAGCAGTATAATAAAGGGTAAATACATAAAAACTATTTAAGGTAAAAGTCTAGTGGTACTTGATTTGTGAAAAACAAGGAAAGGGAATCAGTAAAACAGCCAGTAAAAGAACAAAGTTGAAAGCCTTGTTCAATTGAACCGAGTCAGAAAAGTGGTAAAGGAAAGTTTAATTTAGGGGAAAATCAGTAACAATCAAGTAGGCAACATTAAAGGGATTCAGAATCAATTAACAGTTGACAAAACCTTTGAAAGAGAAGCTCTCATATATAAAACACATAGACATGTCAAGAAAGAAGGATGTCATGCTAATTACGAAAGACTAGCAAGAAAGTTTCAAAATCACAAACGCAAAAAAAGTTCAAATTCAGTTCATAAACTCGGAGTGAGTCTGAGAGTTCAAGGTTTCAAAGTAGAACCCCTGTCCAAACACAAAATCAAACTTGCCAAAGAAACCCCCAAATCTTAGGGTTTTTAAACTCGAATTCGACATAGAAATGAGAAGGCAAGCTATTGAAACAGACTGGAGACCTCTTTCAGAGTCTTATGAGAAAACATACAAGCACAATAGCAGGTTCAAGGCAAATAGAACATCGAAACTAATTTGAAGTACAGGGAACAAGTTTCAAGAAAAGCTTGGAATTTAAACAAGTTCAGGAGATAAAGGGGTAGTGTAAACTTAAGGAAATAGTCGATGAAACACATCTAGAAAGAACAAAGTCTGGTAAAGGCAAACAAAGGACTAAAACTCAGTAGGAAAACACAGTAAAGGAACACATAAGATAGGCATGTGAGAGCATGATATTGAAACCAGTAGGAGACAGAACGGAGCACAACAGAAAACTTCATAATACAGCAAATATAAGAACACACGAAAAAGCATGCGAGTCAGAAAAGAGCAAATAAGAACATAGCAGGGATCGATTCACACCAAGAAAAGAAGAAGAAGAAGAGTCAGAAACATTTTCAAGCACCTTTTCCAGAAACCCTAATCGAAAAGAAGTAACTTTTTGAAAGAAAATTGGAGAAAACGTTTAAGAAACTTAAGCAATATTGCAAACATATAATAGATCTAAAAATAATCAGAGAGAACCTCGATAGTTAGGGTTTCAGATGAACCCTAGAATGAGAAAGGCTTCGAAAATGTCCGATCTAAGTCGGATGAGGTCAGAATCAGGCTCAGAAGACCAAGATCCACCGGAGCAAGGCCAGAGATGGTCGGAATCCTCGAATCGGTGAAGGTCTGAGTGAAGACCCTCGAGGTCTGGCCTCGAACATTCGAGAAACAGGCATGTAGGAGCCGTAAAAGGTGAGTATAGGCTGTCCATGGCCTGAGAAGCCATGGACTCCGATGAAAACACGGTGGAACAAGGTAGAAGGAGGCTAGGGTTCCGAAGAACCTTGAGAGAATTTGGGGATTCAAGGGCGGCTGAAGGGTGAAAATGAATTAGGGTTGGGGGTAGTCGGTGAATTAAAAAGGAAAGGTTTAATTTGAGCCGTTGATCTAAAGATCAACGGCTGTGATTAAAGGGGGGATCCGGTCGGGTATTATGAATTGGGTCAGGGTTGGGTCGATTTTAGGATTTGGGCCGGTAAAATTGAGTTTAAATTGGGGGTTTAATATGGCTATAATCGAAATGCAATGGGCTATCTATTAAATAGCCAATTTCTCCCCTTTTAATATGATTAAAATAGTTAAAACGATTTTTAAAAATAAATTAAAGCACTAAATTAGTTAATAATATATAAATGTTAATTTAAAAATACTGGGAGTAATTTTATAATTGCAAGATGCTGTTAATCGCAATATAGGCTATAATTGCAATTTTATGCAATTTTAGCTTAAAATATCAAATAGATTTATAAAAAAAATATGCAAAAAATTACCTTAATTATATTGTGATGTAAATAGGAGGATGGAAATAAATTACTCACCAAAATGATAGTTTTGGGAATAATTATTGGGTTTTGTACTGTTAAAACAAAATAATAAAAATGATTTTTAAAAGCTTTAAAAATTAGAAAAATGTCAAAAATTCTTGGGCATACTTATATATGCATGTACATGCTATTTTGATAATATTTTGAGTATAAAAATAGATAAGGGAAAAATTGGGTATCAACACCACCACAATCCCAGATTCCCAATGCTGCTAATTTCTCCCCACAACATACCCCAGGCTTTACCCCTTGACACAACTACCCTGGCATCTTGTCCCAGCCTTTTCACGCTCCACCCGCCAATACAAGCGTGTCATTAACTACTCCCGTTTTTTCAGCTCCTCCCCATGCCAACACCCCTCTATCTTCTAGTGAAACCTTGTTCAAGGTTCTTGATGACCAGTACTATGGTACAAAACCAACTTTCAAGACCTCGGATCCATATTGTTGCACTCCTCATTTCGGGCCTCCCGTTGAAATTGAAAAACCCGCTAAGATTGTGGAGCAAGATGAAGTATCTAGAAAACGTGTGATGTTTGCAAAAGGGTCCTCGAATGATGTCGGGATAAGTCGGAAAAAGCCAAAGTTGGTGGTACTAGGGGTGCCAAGCAAGCCTGTTGTAGTTGTGAAAGGGTCTCTCATTACCCCTGTTGCTATTAAGTCGATGACTCAGTTGCCAGCGGTTGAGACAAAGGATGTCTCGGGGAACTGCAAATGAGCAATAATGTCACACAAAGGAAAGGAAGTGGAAGAAGAATTTGTTGAGATCGGAGGATCGACTCATTTCGGAGGATGTATTATCTCCAAAGAATTAAGGAAGGCTAGGCTCTTCAAGGGTAGCCAAATGCCAGTAAGGAAATCAGTGACCGAGGAGGAGGCCGAAGAGTTCTTGAGAAAGATGAAAGTGCAAGATTATTCCATTATTGAACAATTAAGGAAACCTCCAGCCAATATTTCTCTGTTATCTTTGTTGACACGTTCGGATGAACACCGCGGGGCCATAATAAAGATTCTAAACGAGGCACATGTTCCTGATAATATTACAGTGACTCAATTAGAAAAGATTGCTAGCAGGATCTTCGAAGCAAATAGGACCATGTTTGCGGACGATGAGCTTCCTATAGAGGGTATGGAACACAATCGAGCTCTTTGTATCACGGTGAAATGCGAAAACTATTTTGTTACCAGGGTGTTAGTTGATAATGGATCAAGTGCAAATATTTGCCCTCTGTCCACTTTGCAAAAGTTGAAGATCGGCACCGAAGGAATCCACACGAACGGTGTAGGTGTTCGAGATTTTAATGGGAAAGGAAAAGGTTTTGCTGGAGATATAACGCTTGAATTGGTGATAGGGCCAGTTGGTTTCAGTGTGGAATTTCAAGTGCTTGACGTGGTTGCCCCGTATAATTTGTTATTGGGTAGGCCTTGGATATATGCGGCTAAGGCAGTGCCGTCGTCGTTACATCAAATGGTGAAATTTGAGTGGGACAAACAAGAGATAGTTGTGCGTGGGGAAGAGGATTTATCCTTTCATGAAGATTCATCTGTTCCATTTATTAAGTTTGAAGATGATCAAGGACCTTTAGCTTATCAAACTTCCGAAACAATGTCTGTCGAATAGATTCCTGGAGGAAAATGTATTCCAAGGCCAAGGCTATCACCTTCGATCTGCATGGTAGCTAATGAGATGTTGAAGTATGGTTTTGTTCCAGGTAAAGGTCTGGGCGCATCTTTGCAAGGTATTGTGCAGCGAGTATCTCTACGTAAAAATCTGGGTACATTTGGTCTGGGGTTCAAGCCTACAGGGGATGATGTGAAGAAGGCTACAAAGTTGGAAAAGAAAGCATGGCCGCTCTCCAGGCATATCCCACACCTCTTCAGGACTTTTGTCAAGTCAAGGGCAGTGAAGCATCCGGTGTCAGCAGTTCCAAAGCCTGTGGTTGTTTTTGATGAGGAGTTGATTTGAGAGGGTCCAAAGTCTGTTTGATGAAGTAAACACGGTAGAAATTAGGGAAGGTTCTGGTGATGGAGAGGTGCATTTTTGTCGGGCCAAGTGCAAAGATTAACAATTGGGAAGCTACTCCTCTCCCTACCCGGAAGGAGTTTTGGTAGTTTGCTTTGATTTTCTTTCAGTTTATCAGGATTATTCCAGGTTGTAATTCAGATTCTATGTTCCGTCCGTTTGGATGTATAAACCTCGTTATCTTTTGATTTCAATGAAATGCAATTTCCTTTTTTTCATTCTTGATAGTTTTATTTTTGTTTTTCTTTTCTTTCTTGTACAGTCCTTTTTATGCTGGTTTCAGTGACATGACATGCATGAGGAATCAACAGCCCAGTTTTAAAATCCAAGCTAATTCTGAAAAGTTGAAATCCCATCCCTTCGGATTATCGCGGAAGCCGAAATTGATGATGTTGAGTGGGACAGAACCCGCCTGAGCAATTGAGTTTGATCGATGAGAAAAGATTGGCACCAGTGTGTCATGGCCAATTGTATCAACAGAGAATGGCAAGAGCATAGAATAAGAAGGTGCATCCACGGAAGTTTGAAGTGGGTCAGCAAGTGTTGAGACGTATCCTTCCACATCAGGCTGAGGCCAAAGGCAAGTTCGCCCCAAACTAGCAAGGGCCGTTCATCGTGACGAGAGTGTTGTCCAGTGGTGCTTTGTATTTAACAGACATAGAAGGCCAGTGTGTTGAAATAGCCATCAATTCCGATGCGGTCAAGAGATATTATGTATGATCTTCTTTGGTTTAATTGT
The DNA here is from genome assembly GCF_001879085.1 of Nicotiana attenuata. Taxonomy (NCBI): domain Eukaryota; kingdom Viridiplantae; phylum Streptophyta; class Magnoliopsida; order Solanales; family Solanaceae; genus Nicotiana; species Nicotiana attenuata. The sequence continues at coordinate 28,954,884 of NC_031994.1, forward strand.
ATTTTCTTGTACTTGGCATGTTTTGAAGATTGGAATGACGAAGGCCTTTTGTTCTGCTATCCAAACACTTTATCCTTTGTTACCCCTTTGAGCCTTATTTATTTTCTTTCATACCCCTCTTTCGGAATCAGTAGTAAAGATCAGAAACACAAGTGTGAAAGATAAGTAAAAGGAAAGAGAAAAGAAAAGAATGGAAGAGAGAGAAGGAAAAGGGAAGAAGAAAAGAAAAAATGAAAAGAAAAAAAAAGAGAAAAAAAAGAGAAGAAAGAGAAAAAAACCAACAAAACAACAAAAAGAAAAATGGAAGAAAAAGAGAGAGAGAAAAGAAAAGAGAAAAGCATAACAACAAAGCAATTCCTATGACATGAACTACGTTCGACCTGATTCCTTTTAAGGATACGTAGGCAGCCTCACGGTTCGGTCCCATCAAAAAAAATCCAAAAGTCCCCAAGCAAGAAACTGGGGCAGAAGTTGCGGTTGTTGTAAGAAATCTGATTCCAAAAGTTGTAATTTTAAACCCATTTGAATTGTTTTGAGACTTTAATACCCTTTCTTCCTAACCCCATCCAAAAGCCCACATTATGGTCCAAAGAAAGACCTTCTGATCAATCTTCGAGAGATGCCAAGTCAAGCAAGTAGAGGTGATTCATTTCAGGGGCAACACTCCGGTCCAAGCAGGAAAAATAAGGAAAAATGAGAGAGTCTTAGTGGTGAAAACCCTCACGGGCACTGTAAGGCGACGGGAGCTGAGAGAAATGAAAAATGAGAGAGTCTTATTGGTGAAAACCCTCACGGGCACCTTAAGGCGAAAGTAAGTTGAGAGATGAACAAATGAGAGAAGTCTGTTGGTGAAAACCTTTCAGGGCACCGCAGGATAAACAAGGTTTTGGGTGAAGAAATCAGGATATGGAATTCCGGGGCAACAAAGTATGGCAATTGAAAGTTGATTGGTTGGACAGATTAGGCCGATTAGTCCGAAATGCATGTCATGATCAATGGTACCAGTTGTTCAACTCAGATAAGTCTCTTTTCCTTTCTCTTTTTAGCAAGTCGTCCGATTTTGGATTTTCTTTATCCTTAACTCTCAAGGTCATTGCGTTTCATTTCTTTTGGGGTTTTTGTTTCTCTAAGATGTTCCAATGGCAGTCTTGTTCAAAGCAAATAAGAAAGGATTTCAAAGCTCACTACCAACTTCCAAAATTGCAAAGCACAGTGTGGCCAGAACATACCAAAGATAGTAGGATGTAAAGTGGGATATAGGGAGTCACCGGAAGTTTCATCGGTGAAATGTCTTGGTAACTTCATGGGGATGCAAAGGTTCAGAGAAAGGGGTTAGAGATGTAAAACAACGGTTTGGGTATAGAACACTCGGGTCATCCAAGGTCATGGGGTTTGAAAGTCAGTCAGAAAGTCAAGCGGTTCAGGGCCAGTTCGGGGAAGCAGGTCAAAACAAAACATGGCAGCGAAGAGACCTTCAGCAAGAATGCCATCAACTAACCACAATTTTATACTGACAAGATTTTCCTTTGATTGAAACATGGGCAAAAAATTTCGTTTGTTTCGGAGGAACTTTCCGTAAGGGAAGAGCAAGCACCAAACAGGTTTGACCGTAAACTCTCAGGACCTTCCTGGAAAATGCGGCTTAGTTAAATTTCAAAACAATCATGAATAGCATAGCTTAGCATAAAGGAATGTAAGTTGGTTTCAAAGTTTGCATGTTTAAGATAGGATTCAATTAGGAGTTCAGGACCCTCCTGGACAATGGGACCTAGCATTAAGATTTCCTCTAAATCACAAGATGTAGCGTAAATTCTATTGTAGTATAACTCAGTCGTAAAATTGTCATTGTAAAGATAAGACTTGATTTTGATTGTCAAGACCTTCCTGGATAATACGATGTAGTTTAAGACCTTCTTAGATAACAGGACTTAGCGGAAGTAATACCTTTAGAAGATACAGCTTAGATCTATAATTGTCGTTTAATTAAGAGTTGTCAAGACCTCCCTGAATAATAGGACTTAGCTTTCAAATTCTTAATAATAGTTGGTAGAATGATTCAGTTTAATGCTCATATATATGCCCAGCTACCCAAACTGGGCAGAAATTTTTCTTTGTTTTTGTTTATTTTGTTGAAATCAGGAGCCCACCTGGAGAACAGGGAATACAATTCAAGTCAGCAGTCAGGAGCCCACCTGGAGAACAGGGAATACAATTCAAGTCAGCAGTCAGGAGCCCACCTAGGGAACAGCGAATACATTCAAGTTTCAGCAATCAGGCGCCCACCTGGAGAGCAAGGGAATACAATTCAGGTTTCAGCTTTCAAGTTCTTACGGATATTTGGTAACATGATTCGGTTTGCACTCATATATATGCCCAGCTACCAAACTGGGGCAGAAATTTTCTTTGTTTTTGCTTATTTTGTTGAAATCAGGAGCCCACCTAGAGAACAGGGAATACATTTCAAGTCAGCAGTCTGGAGCCCACCTGGAGAACAGGGAATACATTTCAAAGTCAGCAGTCAGGAGCCCACCTGGAGAACAGGGAATACATTTCAAAGTCAGCAGTCATGAGCCCACCTGGAGAACAGGGAATACAATTCAAGTCAGCAGTCAGGAGCCCACCTGAAGAATAGGGAATACAATTCAAGTCAGCAGTCAGGAGCCCGCTTGGAGAGCAGGGAATACATTTCAAATCAGCAGTCACGAGCCCGCCTGGAGAGCAGGGAGAGCCCGCCTGGAGAGCAGGGAATACATTTCAAGTCAGCAGTCAGGAGCCCGCCTGGAGAGCAGAGAATACATTTCAAGTCAGCAGTCAGGAGCCCTCCTGGAGAGCAGGGAATACATTTCAAGTCAGCGGTCAGGAGCCCGCCTGGAGAGCAGGGAATACATTTCAAGTCAGCAGTCAGGAGCCCGCCTGGAGAGCAGGGAATACATTCCAAATCAGCAGTCAGGAGCCCACCTGGAGAGCAGGGAATACATTTCAAGTCAACAGTCAGGAACCCGCCTGGAGAGCACGGGAATACATTTCGAATTCAGCAGTCAGGAGCCCGCCTGGAAAGTATGGGAATACATTTAAGTTTTGTAATCAAGAGCCTGCCTGGAAAGCATTGGAATACATTCAAGTTTAGCAATGAGGAGCCCGCCTGGAAAGCATGGGAATACATTCAAGTTTAGCAATCAGGAGCCCGCCTGGAGAGCACGGGAATACATTTCAAGTTCAGCAGTCAGGAGCCCACCTGGAGAGCACGGGAATACAATTCAAATTCGGCAGTCAGGAGCCCACCTGGAGAGCACGGGAATACAATTCAAATTCAGCAGTCAGGAGCCCACCTAGAGAGCACGGGAATACAATTCAAGTTCAGCAATCAGATGTCCACTTGGAAAAAGGGAAAGCATCTCAAAATACAGTTCAAGTTCAGCAGTCAGGCGTCCACCTGGAGAAAGGAAAAGCATCTCAAAGTACAATTCAAGTCGACGGCAAAGGGATTTCACCGGGAGAATACAAGTCAGCATGGCAACAAGAGCTGCAGGATCAAGTTTGAAGAGATAGATAGGTTTTTTAATTCATAGACCATAGTTTAGTCTACCTTCTTTTTATTTTTGACATGGTGTAATAAGGGGTTCAATAAGCAGTAGCAGCAGCAGTAGCAGCAACAGTGAAATCACAGCTTCATGGTAGTCCCAGCTACCAAACATTCCTGAACTACACTGACCTGATTCCTTTTTAGCCAAGGATATGTAGGCAACCTCAGAAGCAGGGTGCGGTCAAATCTTTCAAAAAATGTTTCCCACGGAGTATTCAAACGGGCAAAAATCGCTCGTATCCGCTCACTTTATCTTTGCACGAAAACTCTTCATGTTTCCGAGCAAAGAGGGGCAGCTGTGAGCATGTGATTTTTGCCCTATATGAATTACTCCCACAAATTCAAAACAAAACAATTTTTTCCATTGTTTGCAATTTGGTGGATTTTTGTGGCATTTTCTGTCAAGTATTTGCATTTGTCTGTGCATGCTCATTTCATTTAATTAATGAAAAATACAAAAATATGTTACATTTGCACTTAGGATTTAACTTTGAATTTTGAGCTAAGTAGTAAATTAGAATTGGAAATAACAAAAAATAGTTATTTTTGCACTTTTAATTTTAATTGTTGCACTTTGGTAGTTTTCCTTTAATTTGTTTTTTTAATTAATTGTGTTAATTGTTAGTTAGAGTTAATTAATTTAATGTGATAGCATAATGGGATTAGGAATTAACTTAGGTTTATTTTTAGTTTTAAACTAAAAGAAATTAGAAAAATTGAAAAGAAAGAAAACAAAAGGGGTTTTGAATCAGATTTTTGAGCCTTATTTAAATACCCAATTTCCAGGCCCAATCTCCCCACACCCATTAATTCCCAGCCCAGTTCCGCCCCAATTACCCAGTCCAAGCCCCAGCCTCTGAGACCCCTGAAACGACGTAGTGTGGGGAGAACACTACGTCGTTTTGAGTTGTTTGGTTCCAACTTAATCCTGGCCTTTCTTTTTACTCCATCCGACGGCCCCAAAGGCTTCCTCCATATCAGATAAAATTGGGCCTCTCAGTTAACCTAAGACCAAACAATTCATCTCTCTTTCGTCTCCATTTCAGAGACACCACTCTGAAACCCTAATCCACCATTGTCACAGGCGATCGACCTCTCAAACCACCACCAAAATATAACCACACAACCACCGTTCATCCTTGAGTCCCAATCCACCACCTCCTCTCCCCAAATCCTCACCAAATCGGGTCAATTCCAGATCTAGAAGAAGAAAAAGAAGAAATGCAAAATCTCCCCAAATCTTCGAGCTTCACAGAACGATTAGGGCTAAAATTGTTATTGGTCATTTGTTCTCGACGAGAACACTCGATTGATGCCAATTTCTGGCCAAATCGAAGTCTCTTTGAGGTTTGTTAAGCCCCGACCGCTTGCTTATTTAGGTTTTTCTATTCTCCTCTCGTTCTTCTCCATTTTTTGTTTCGTTTCTCACCACGTCCCCTTCTGTTTCCTTCTTTTCTTTCTTAGTTTTACTGTTTTTAAAAGTTGTTATGTTTGCGTGATTAGGATCGAGTCATTTCAGTGTAATGTTCAGTTTAACTTCGGATTAGTATTTGCTAGTTTTCTTTTTACTTTGTTTCATTTATTTTTCCGTTCTGCTTTTGTGTCTAAAATTGAGAAATGGAGTCATTTTGGTTTCTTTAGTTTGCTTGGGAATTCATCGGCCTAAACTGAACAAAGAGCTATTGAAGCCCAAAGGGCTGTTGAAGCTCATTGCTACAGGGGCCCAAAGGCATCTGGGTAATTTGGTTCAAAGTTGTAGTGTGAAGGTAATTAGTAGGTCTCCTAAGGGTATTTGGGGAAATTTAATAAGGAAAATCTGGTCTAACTAACTAGGAAGTTTCTAGAAAATTGGGGAAGGGACTGGTTTAACAAAACAGGATTTTTACTAGGGCTTGAATAGAGTTGATAGAAATTGGGGAAGGGTCAATTGGTAAAATCTGAAACCTTATTGCTGCCCTAAACTCCCCTATATAAATACCCCATTTGCTGAATTCTTTTGCGAGATCAGAGGGGCAAAAATCAAAAATGGCTGAAATTGGACAAAAGTTTACTATTCCATTGGTTTTCTGATTTCATCCCTGAAGTTTTCTGTTATCTGTAATTCACTTGGGTCTAGAATGGCTAAATTTGTTTTTTTTTTGAAAATCGATCTTGAGTTGAATTTGTGGTTAGAGTCTGGTTTGGGGCTTATAAATTGGATTCGAGTTTGTTTGGAAGTTTGGTTTAAAGTTGCTGGGTTTTGGTTTACTGTTTTATCGGATTTGAGGCTGATTCTGCTGTTTTGCTACTGCCGCTTGACCTCTAATTATCTTGCTGTGTTTCTTCACATTTTCCAGGTATTTCCCTTGGCTTCTTTTTTTAAGTGACATTTGAAGAGCAAGCTTGAAAACATGTAACCAAAGTAGAAGAATCGAGGATGAACCTCAATTTTGTTGAATATCAGTCCATGTTCAATAGAGTTTTTTCCTTGTTTGGGTTTAATTTCAGCTCTTTCATGGGTTGTGTCACACCTCCTTTTTCGCTACTACACCCCGTAAGGGCATAATAAGGGGAGTTTTTCCAATTAAAGGACAATCGAAACGGGACTTTATTAAGAGATTCAGAGTCGCCACTTGGGAGATTTATGGTGTCCCAAGTCACCAGTTTGAATCCCGAATCGAGGAAAAGGTTTGACTCTGTTTAACAGTCGCGAACCAGAAATCCGAGTAAGGAATTCTGTTAACCCGGGAGAAGGTGTTAGGCATTCCCGGGTTCCGTGGTTCTAGCATGGTCGCTCAACTGTTATATCTGGCTTAATTATCTGATTTTGTACAATTATGAACCTATGTGCAAATTTTAAAATTATTTACCGCTTTTAATTAATTTTAAAGAATGGTGAACGTCGTTTAAAACATGCCTTTGGATCGCGTCACATGAAATGCACCCGCAATCCTAAACATATTTTATTCAACGTTTTGGGATTTGGATTTGGATCACATGAAATGCACACCCAAGTTTAGGAAGGTAAGATTATTAAAGAACGCGCCTAAAGCGACTAACATGTTATTAACTTTGTGGGAGACCATGAAAATTCGTAAACGGCACGTCCCGAGTTCTAAATATTTTAACAAAGTAATTAAAGAGGGCCACGCAATTTGTGATTTTATTTGGCATGGCGCACCTCAATTTGTTTTTTAAAAGGACATCCTAAAGGAACTACGATTTTCTATTAAAGTATTGTCTCTAAAAAGAAACTTAATTTGTTAACATTATGAATTAACTAACAACAAGGCAATCAAGGACATGCGGGCCCCAAGCTCAAGTCCAAACTCGAACAAGGACGATCTCCATTACTGAAAAAGATCCTTAGTTCGAGTCTGCTACCTAACTTGAAAGGCCCAAAGCCTACCATTTAATTATTAACAAACCAATTACTATTTCAGTCCTGGGCCCAAAAAGAGCCCAGTCCACATGAGGCACGCCAAACAGACTTCACGAAAGGGGCTCACTTCGAACCCCTGTGACAACGATCAGACTAGCACCTTTATAGCAATTATAATACACACGGCAACTCAACCTCCCAGCTTAATGTTCACAAACGATCTCAAAATACTAATATTATTCTTAAAGGAAGTCAAGATTTAATACTAATTTATTAGACCTCTTGAGTCATACTGGCATTGAAGAATATGATCCATTAGCAACTCATTCATTATCGCCCTATTATGTTCATCTACACAATCTTGAACGAAACAACATTTGCGTGGTTTTCAGATATACACAAACGCCTATTAATACCTATTTCCGTTGGGGACTTATTCCTCTAATCTATGTTGGTTATCTCCGTAAACATGAATCATGAATGCATCCTAACAACATACATCAATTTTAAGCATGACTGAAAATAGATCTAGATATGTATGAGTCATTTGATTTATCTAATACCATAACCCCCCCTAAATTAACATTCAGATCCCATCATTACCGACCAAATTCACAATTATGGCTAACATTCAACAAATAGCAGGCCAAGGAGTAACTTACACAAGCTGTAACTAGATTAAGCTTGACAGTACAGGAGCCAACTCAAAATGGAATAAAATGAACATATAAACCTAGATCTATCATTACTGTCAGCAACATATATCATGATAAAACCATATGGAGTTATCCACCAAATGTAAACAATCGTTTGCAGCATATTCCTGGTAACTACATACGAGCCATGTATTGAAAAGAAAGGAAGAACAGAGGATTTAACATTAGGATATCAAACTTTATTCAAACTTGTATTTCGCATTATACATCAAGTGATGTCCGTGGGATTTTGGATAATACCTGGCAAACAAAACAATAAAGAGATGAGAGGATCAGTAGTGCAAAGCAGTGACACTTAGCAACAAAACAGCCAATAGAACAGTAAACCCAGGTCAAATCAGTTCAAATCCAAGTTGAAATCAACACCCGAATACCAAACTCAACTCAAGACCAAAAGAAAACTCCAATTTCTGAACCCACGGTGATATCATATAAGGCTCAGAACAAAAATCCAATCAAAAGTGAACCAGAAAACTCGAATACCAGCAGATTCAGCTCATTTTCCTGCCTTTAGTCGCTTGAAACTGTTTCAAAATTGATGTTATAAGAATTTCCCCTAAAAGTTTCCAATAGAACAGTGGTTTTTCTTTGAATTTTTAGCCGTCTGGTTTTTGTGTGTTTTTTGCTCTCAAAATCTTTTATTCTCAGAATGTTCAAGGCTCTCTCCTCTGTATTTTTTCGGCTCTCAAAACTCTGCCTTCTCAGGCAAGAAAGATTGCCATTATAGGCAAGTAATTAGGGCAGCCCCTGCAGGTTTTATTTTGCATTTTAGTCCCTTTTAAACTCTTGTTTTTAGCTTAGAAGTCCCTTACTTACTGACTTGCTACCCAAGTCACACCACTATAATTCTGAAATTCCAATTAGAACCCCTTCTAGGTGCTTCTAGTGGCTTCTAATTTAAGTTACTAAAGATTCCCTGATTCTAAAATACCCAGACTACCCTTTTNTTCCCTGATTCTAAAATACCCAGACTACCCTTTTCCAATTCTGAAAATTACTAAACTAAACCATCCCCCTTTTACCCTGATAACCTGGTCAAGAAGTGACCATGGTTAAACAAAATCTAGCCTATTCAGCTATAACCAAACAGCTCTTTAATTAACAAAATCAAACCAACCTATTTTAATCTTGAATTAACTACTAAAATCAAAACTAAAACTACTGATATCTATTATCAATCAAATAGAATTAAGAATCAAACACAAACTTAAAGAAAACAGAATCATGTAAAAGAAAATCACAGAATCATGAGACCTCAAATCAAATCCCTAATTCTATGAACTTTTAACAAAACAATACAATCACTGCCATAACCCTACAGTTAAAACTTGACCTAAATTATACTAATTCAAGAAAGGGAATTAACCCAAAGCTAGGCAGAGTAAAACCCTAAATTAATCAAACCTAATTGACTGAATGAACAGAAACGGATCAAATAAAAGAAGAGATTGGGGAATAGAACAAAAGGAATATAACAGATAAAGAAGAAAAGTACCTAAATAATTTGAATCATAAGAAGAACAGGACCGACCTTCCGGAAAATCTCTCCAATTTTGGCTCACCTTGAGATTAAACATGTATTTTCTTGTCGAAAATACATGCATAACCTCAACGTTGAACCAAAACTCTGCCCGGAACTTGAGAGGTACGAAATCGGCACTTTAGATCTAAACTGATTCCAAGATTTGAGGTGTTTCAGAGTTATTTGAAGGCAAAAATGATGGATTAGTGATGGGGTGGTTGAGGTGGACCTGTGATGTGAATATAGGGAAGATTGGGGTTAGCGCCGCCGTACACGGCGAAGGCGGCGCTAGGGTTTCGACTATTTGAGGAGACTGGGTGGGATTTGGGGGAAACTAGTTACGGATTTGGAATGGGGAGGATGATGGGAGTCCATGGTGTAAATTTGAGGGTGTTTGGTGGCCGGCCGCCGCCGTGAGGCGATTTCCGGCGGCGGTCTAGGGCGGTAGATGGTAGAGATGGGGGGTCTCTGAAAAGGTCAAGGAAAAGAGTGAGAGGGGGGTAGGGGGGGGGTGAGCCTTTTCAGACACTTTTATATTAAAGGAGGGGACTTCTCGACCGTTGGATCAGGCAAACCTAGACGGCTAGGATTACTTGATACCAAACGACGTCGTTTGGAATAGTGGGGCTGGACTGGGTGAATTATGGGTTTGAAATTATTTTGTTTGAAATTATGGGAGTAATTCATATAGGGCAAAAATCACGTGCTCACAGCTGCCCTCTTTGCTCGGAAACACGAAGAGTTTTCGTGCAAAGATAAGTGAGCAAATACGAGCGATTTTTGCCCGTTTGAATACTCCGTGTGAAGCATTTTTGAAAAGTTTGACCGCACCCTGCTTCTGAGGTTGCCTACATATCCTCGGCTAAAAAGGAATCAGGTCAATGTAGTTCGGGAAGGTTTGGTAGCTGGGAATACCATGAAGCTGTGATTTCACTGTTGCTGCTGCTGCTGTTCCTGCTTACTGAACCCCCTTATTACACCATGTCAAAATGAAAAGAAGCTAGACTAAGCTATGATCTATGAATTAGAAAAGTCCTATCTATGTCTTCAAACTTGCTCTTGTAGTTCTTGTTGCCTTGTTAACTTGCATTTCTTCCAGTGGAATCCCTTTGTTGTTGCCTTGAATTGTGATCGGAGATGTTTTGCCATTTCTCCGGGTGATGCTTGACTGCTGAAACTTGAAATGTATGCCTCTATTCTCCAGGCGGTCTCCTGACTACTAACACTTGAAATGTATTCCCTTATTCTCCAGGTGGGCTCCTAATTGCCGTCACTTGAAATGTATTCCCTTGTTCTCCAGGTGGGTGCCTAACTTCAACAAAATAGACAAACAAAGAAAATTTCCTGCCCCAGTTTGGTGGCTGGGCGCATCATGTCACCAAATATTACTAAAAATTTGAAAGCTAAAATTTGAATCGTACTTCCCTTGTTCTCCAGGTGGGCGCCGATTGCTGAGCTTGAAATGTATTCCCTTGTTCTCCAGGTGGGCGCTTGTTCTCCAGGTGGGCGCCTAATTTCTGCTAAACTTGAAATGTATTCCCTTGTTCTCCAGGTGGGCGCCTGATTGCTGAACTTGAAATGTATTCCCTTGTTCTCCAGGTGGGCGCCTGATTGCTGAACTTGAAATGTATTCCCTTATTCTCCAGGTGGGGGCCTGACTTCTGAAATTTGAAATGTATTCCCTTGTTCTCCAGGTGGGCGCTTGATTGCTAAACTTGAAATGTATTCCCTTGTTCTCCAGGTGGGCGCCTGATTGCTGAAACTTGAAATGTATTCCCTTGTTCTCCAGGTGGGCGCCTGATTTCAACAAAATAGACAAACAAAGAAGATTTTCTGCCCCAGTTTGGTGGCTGGGCACAGATGTGAGTGTTAAACTGAATTATTCTACCAACTATTATAAGAATTTGAAAGCTAAGTCCTATTATCCAGGGAGGTCCTGACAACTCCTAACAGTTACGAACCTGAGTTATATTTTCTAAAGGTAGTACTCCCACCACATTTGTTATCAAAAGGCTTTAAACTACTCCCTATTATCCAGGAGGGTCCTGACAACTTCTAGCTGAAAGACAGTTTTGACCTAAGTCATATCTACTAAAGGTACGACTTCCACTATATCTTGTTATCTAAACAGACCTTAAAACTACGTCCCATTATCCAGGAGGGTCCTGAAAACTTCTAATTGAATCCTATCTTAAGCATGCAAACTTGGAAACCAACTTATATTCCTTTGGGGTACATTTATGCTAAATTATGCTACTCATGATTGTTTTGAGATTTAAACTAAGTCCCATTTTCCAGGAGGGTCCTGAGAGTTTATGGTCAAACCTGTTTTGGTGCTTGCTTTATCCCTTAAGGAGGGTTTCTCCGAAACCGACGAAAAACTTTCTGCCCCTGTTTCAGTCAAAGAAAAATCTTGTCAATTTAAAATGGTGGTTAGTTGATGGCATTCTTGCTGAAGACGTCTCCGCTGTTGTGTTTTGCCTCGCCTTGCTTCTTGAACTTGCCTTGAACCGTTTTGACTTCCTGACAGACTTTCAAAATCCCCATGACTTTTGATGACCCGAGTGTTCTATCTCATCCTGTTGTTTTACATTTTTGACCCCTTTATTTGAAACTTTGCCTTTCCTCACAAAACTATCTGGCCAATCCACCGACGAAACCTTCGATGATCCTTTGTGTCTTACTTTGCATTTTGACATCTTTGGTATATTCCGGCCCTGTTGTGCTTTGCAACTCGGAAACTGGTAGTTAGCCTTGACATCCCTTCTTCTTTATTTCGAACAAGACCGACATTGAAACATCTTAAAGAACAAACCTCAAAAAGAATGAAATGCAATGACCTTGAGAGTTAAGGATAAAGAGAATCCAAAACCGGACGATTTATAAAAGGAAAGAAAAGAAAAGAGACTTATCTGAGTGGAACAACTGGTGCCATTGATCATGCCATGCATTTTGGACTAACCGGCCCAATCTGTCCAACCAAATCAACTTTCAATTGCCACGCTTTGTTGCCCCAGAATTCCATAACCTGATTTCTTCAACCCAAACCTTACCCTTGTTCATCCTGCAGTGTCTTGAACAACTTTCAACCATAGACTCATCTCATTTGTCCATCTGAAAAAACTCACTTTCGCCTTAAGGTGCCCGTGAGGGTTTTCACCAATAAGGCTCTCTCATTTATAATTTCCCTCAACTCACTTCGCCTTACGGTGCCCGTGAGGGTTTTCACCAATAAGACTCTCATTTTTTATTTCTCTCAACTCATTTCGCCTTACGGTGCCCGTGAGGGTTTTCACCAATAAGACTCTCATTTTCATCATTTTTCTGCTTGGACCAGAGTGTTGTCCCTAACATAAATCACCTCTTCTTGCTCGACTTGGCATTCCCTGAAGACTGATCAGAAGGTCTTTCTTTGGACCGTAATGCAGGCTTTTGGACAGGGTTAGAAAGAAAGGGTATCAAAGGCTCAAAAACAATTCGACATGGGTTCAAAACTACAACTTTCGGAATCAAATCTCTTGCACAACCACAACTTCTGCCCCAGTTTCTTCCTTGGGGACTTTTGAACTTTTATTTCGGTGTGACTGAACCTTAGAGGGAGGCTGCCTACGTACCCTTTCGGGATCAAGTCAAACGTAGTTCAGGTCATAAAATTACTTTGTTGTTGTGACTTTCTTTCTTTTCTTCCACTTTCTCTTCTTTTCTTTTCTTTCTTCCTTTCTCTTTTTGTTTTTTTGTTTTTTTCTTTTTTTCTTTTCTTTTTCTTTTTCTTCTCTTTTCTCTTCCTTTTTTCTTTCTTTTCTTCTTCCTTTTCCTTCTCTCTCTTTTCATTTTTTTCTTTTCTCTTTTCCCTTGACTTATCTTTCACGTTTGTGTTTCTGATCTTTGCTACTGATTCCGAAAGAGGGGTATGAAAGAAAACGAATGAGGCTCAAAAGGGGTAACAAAGGATTAAGTGTTTGGATAGCAGAACAAAATACCTTCGTCATTCCAATCTTCAAAACATGCCAAGTAAAAACAAATACATTAAAACAAAGAAGATCATACATAATATCTCTTGACTGCATCGGAATTGATGGCCATTTCAACACACTTGCCTTCTATGTCTGTCAAATATAAAGCACCATTGGACAACACTCTCGTTACAACAAATGGTCCCTGCCAGTTTGGGGCGAACTTTCCTTTTGCTTCAGCCTGATGAGGTAAGATATGTCTCAACACCAACTGCCCTACTTCAAACTTCCGCGGACGCACCTTCTTGATGTATGCCCTCGCCATTCTCTGTTGGTACAACTGTCCATGACATACTGCTGCCAATCTCTTTTCATCAATCAAACTTAGTTGCTCCAAGCGGGCTTTGACCCATTCAACATCATCAATTTCCGCCTCGGCGATAATCCGTAGGGACGGGATTTCAATCTCTACGGGTATTACTGCCTCAGTACCGTACACCAGTGAATAAGGAGGCGCCCCTACTGAAGTGCGGACAGTAGTGCGGTAACCTAACAATGCGAAAGGTAGTTTCTCATGCTATTGTCTGGACCCTTCCACCATTTTCCGAAGTATTTTCTTGATGTTCTTGTTAGTTGCTTCGACTGCTCCATTTGCCTTAGGGCGATATAGGGTGGAATTGCGGTGCGTAATCTTAAACTGCTGACATGTCTCCGTCGTCAGGTGACTTTTGAGGTTGGAACCATTGTCCGTAATGATTACCTTCGGAATCCTGAACCTACAGATGATATTCGAATGCACAAAATCGACCACTGCCTTCTTGGTCACAGATTTGAAAGTTTTCGCGTCTACCTACTTGGTGAAATAATCTATGGCTACTAGAATGAACTTGTGCCCATTTGACGTTGCTGGCTCGATTGGCCCACTGACATCCATTCACCAAGCAACGAAGGGCCATGGTGCCGACATTGTGTGTAATTCTGATGGTGGAGAATGAATCAAATCTCCATGTACTTGGCATTGATGACATTTGCATACGTAACTGATGCAATCACGCTCTATAGTAAGCCAATAATACCCTGCTCGAGAATTTTCTTTGCCAATACATATCCACTCATATGCGGTCCACGAACTCCCGCATGTACCTCGGTCATGATAACTGTAGCCTGTTTAGCATCTATGCATCTTAATAAACCAAGATCTGGAGTTCTTTTGTACAACACCCCTCCACTGAAGAAAAATCCGCTAGGCAAGCGTCGAATCGCTCTCTTTTGATCCCCTGTGGCCTGTACTGGATATACTCCCATCCTGAGGTATTCTTTGATATCATGGAACCACGGCTCACCATCAAGTTCTTCTTCCACCATGTTACAATAGGCATGCTGATCTCGGACCTGAATCTGCAAAGGGTCCACATAAGCCTTATCTGGATGATGCAACATTGACGCCAAAGTAGCTAAAGCGTCGGCAACTTCATTATGAATCCTTGGGATATGCCTGAAATCTATTGATTGAAACCGTTGACAAAGATCATGTAAACATTGCCGGTACGGTATGAGCTTCAAATTTCGTGTCTCTCGTTCCCCCTAAATCTGGTGCACCAAGAGATCCAAGTCACCCATGACCAAGATTTCCTGGACACCCATGTCTATAGCCAATCTCAAACCCAAGATACACGCCTCGTATTCAGCCATGTTATTGGTGCAATAGAAATGAAGTTGAGCTGTAACAGGGTAGTGTTGCCCTGTCTTAGAAATAAGTATTGCTCCTATCCCGACGCCTTTGGTATTGGCAGCCCCATCAAAGAACAGTTTCCATCCTGGCTTCTCAACCTGTTCTAATTCATCGACATGCATTACCTCTTCATCAGGGAAATATGTCTTCAAAGGTTCATATTCTTCGTCTACTGGATTCTCGGCCAAATGATCAGCCAACGCTTGTGTTTTCATTGCAGTCCTGGTCACATAGACAATGTCGAATTCCGTGAGCAAGATCTGCCACTTTGCAAGCCTCTCTGTGGGCATGGGCTTCTGAAAAATATACTTTAACGGGTCCAACCGAGAGATAAGAAAGGTGGTATAGGATGACAAGTAATGTTTCAATTTCTGCGCTACCCAAGTTAAGGCACAACACATCTTCTCAAGTTGAGTGCACTTCACCTCGTAAGATGTGAACTTCTTGCTGAGGTAATAAATTGCCTGCTCTTTCTTCCCCGTGATGTCGTGTTGCCCTAATACACAACCAAAATAATTATCCAAAACTGTCAGATAAAGAATCAAGGGTCTTCTCGGCTCAGGCGAGACAAACACAGGCGGATTGGCAAGATATTCCTTAATCTTGTCAAATGCTGCCTGACATTCATCGGTCCATCTGACCGCAGCATCCTTCGTTAACAGCTTAAAGATAGGCTCACAGGTCTTCGTGAGCTGAGCAATGAACCTGCTGATATAATTTAACCTTCCAAGCAAACCCATCACCTCTGTTTTGTTCTTTGGCGGCGGTAGCTCTTGAATGGCTCTGATCTTGGACAGGTCTAACTCAATACCGCGTCGACTTACCACGAACCCCAGCAGTTTCCCAGACGGGACACCGAATGCACACTTCGCTAGATTAAGCTTGAGGTTATATCTGCGGAGCCTCTGAAAAAACTTCCTCAGGTCCTTGACATGGTCACACTGCTTCCTTGACTTTATGATCACGTCGTCTATATAGACCTCAATTTCCCGATGTATCATGTCATGAAACATGGTGGTCATCGCCCTCATATATGTTGCCCCAGCGTTCTTCAACCCAAATGGCA
Organism: Nicotiana attenuata; assembly: GCF_001879085.1. Classification (NCBI taxonomy): domain Eukaryota; kingdom Viridiplantae; phylum Streptophyta; class Magnoliopsida; order Solanales; family Solanaceae; genus Nicotiana; species Nicotiana attenuata. The sequence goes on from NC_031994.1 coordinate 28,970,817, forward strand.
TGACCCTATAACAATACGTTCCCCAAGGTGTGATGAATGCCGTCTTTTCCGCATCTTCCTCGTCCATTAAAATCTGGTGATAGCCCGCGTAACAATCCACGAAGGAACCAATCTCATGCTTTGCACAATTATCAATCAATATGTGGATGTTTGGCAGTGGGAAGTTGTCTTTTGGACTTGCCTTATTGAGATCACGGTAATCAACGCAGACTCTGGTCTTTCCATCCTTTTTTGGCACAGGCACAACATTAGCTAACCAGGTGGGATACCGCGTGACCCGGATGACCTTTGCATCAAACTGCTTGGTGACTTCTTCTTTGATTCACACTCATATCTGTTTTAAATTTCCTTAGCTTCTGCTTGACAGGAGGGAATGCTGGGTCGGTGGGTAATTTGTGGACCACCAAGTCAGTGCTTAAACCCGGCATATCGTCGTATGACCACGCGAAAACATCTTTGTACTCAAGCAATGCTTTGATTATCTCTTCTTTGAGTTGAGGTTCCAAATGGACACTTATTTTCGTTTCCCGTACATTATCCTGATCCCCTAAGTTGATTGCTTCTGTGTCATTCAGGTTAGGTTTGGGTTTTTCTTCAAAATGGCTTAATTCTTTACTGATTTCCTCAAAAGCTTCCTCATCATCATATTCTACTTCGTCATCACACTCAATTTCTTGTATTATTATTTCGGAGTTAGATTGGCATTTAAAGTTGGGCCGAAGACTCCTCATGCATGACATATCATTGAAACCGGCATAAAAGGGACTGTACAAGAAAGAAAAGAAAGATAAAAATAAAAACTATCAGGAATGGAAGGAAATTGCATTTCACTAAATTTTAAGATAACAAGGTTTAACTCATCCAAACAGACGGAACATAACATCTGAATTACAACCTTGGAAATAATCCAGATTAAACTGAAAGGAAATCAAAACTAACTACCAAGACTCCCTCCGGGTAGGAAGGGGAGTTGCTTCCCAATTGATAAGCCTTTCCTGGGGCCCCACGAACTGATTATCTGCCTTGCTTGGACCTTCTCCGGCCTCCAACACATTCACCTCGTCAAACAGCTTTTCAAACCTCTTGACCAGCTCCTTGTCGGGTTCAATCACACAACTGGGCATTGTTGTTGCTAGGCGCTTCTTAGTACCAGGCCTGACAAAGGAACGGGAAAGGCGGGGAATAGGTTTTGGAAGGGTCCATGTTTTTTTTTCATCTTTCTAGCTCGCCTTATGTCCGCAGCAGTGGGCTGGAAGCCTAAACCAAAAGTATCCAGGTTTCCAGGAAAAGATACTGGCTGTATGATGCCTTGCAAAGAAGCACCCAAGCCTTTTCCAGGTACGAATCCGTTCTTCAGCATTTTCGACGCAACCATGACGGACGCAGCAGCTACCTTTGGCACAGGAATAGACTCCTCTTCCAGGATCTTTTCAATCGATACCGTGTCAAAGACTTGATAAACCCACGGACCTTTGTCGTCCTCAGCTTCTATGAAAGGCACAATGGCACTACCCAGAGCACACGAACTATCTTCCCCATGCACCACAATCTCTTGCCTGTTCCACTCGAATTTGACCATCTGGTGCAGGGTTGATGGCACTGCTTTTGCTGCATGGATCCAGGGTCGGCCTAACAGAAGATTGTAAGAAACGGCCACATCGAGCACCTGGAACTCCATAGTAAATTCAACCGGTCCTATCGTCAGTTCCAACACTATATCCCCAAATGTGTCCTTTCCTCCTCCATCAAATCCTCGGACGCAAATGCTATTCTTGTGGATTCTCTCACTGTCCACCTTTAACTTGTCCAGGGTGGAGAGAGGGCAGATGTTTGCGCTGGACCCGTTGTCAATCAGCACCCGGGTGACCACAGAGTCTTCACATTTCACCGTGAGGTGGAGTGCTCTATTATGCTCAGTGCCCTCCAAAGGCAGCTCATCATCAGAAAATGTAACCCTGTTGACCTCGAAAATCTTGTTTGCTATTTTCTCCAGATGGTTCACAGAGATCTTATCAGGAACATGGGCTTCATTCAAAATTTTCATCAATGCCTGGCGGTGCTCATCCGAGTGGTTCAATAATGATAGCAGTGAGATCTGTGCCGGGGTCTTTCTCAGCTGTTCTACAATGGAGTAATCTTGCGCCTTCATCTTCTTCAAGAATTCTTCTGCTTCTTCTTTTTCAGTTACAGCCCTTTTTACTGGCACTGGATTATCTTTGGCTGTTTTAGCTTTTCTCAGTTCTTCAGGGGCAAAGCATCTTCCTGAACGAGTCAGCCCATGGGTTTCACAAACTTCTTCTTTAACCTCCTTCCCCTTATATGTCACTGTCACTCGGCCGTAATTCCATGGGACGGCCTTTTCACTGATTACTGGTAACTGAGTCACTGGCTTGATGATAACCGGCTCTGTGCGAGCCCCTTTCACGATCGCAACGGGCTTGACAGCTGCCCCTGGCACCACCACTTNAGATACTGGCTGTATGATGCCTTGCAAAGAAGCACCCAAGCCTTTTCCAGGTACGAATCCGTTCTTCAGCATTTTCGACGCAACCATGACGGACGCAGCAGCTACCTTTGGCACAGGAATAGACTCCTCTTCCAGGATCTTTTCAATCGATACCGTGTCAAAGACTTGATAAACCCACGGACCTTTGTCGTCCTCAGCTTCTATGAAAGGCACAATGGCACTACCCAGAGCACACGAACTATCTTCCCCATGCACCACAATCTCTTGCCTGTTCCACTCGAATTTGACCATCTGGTGCAGGGTTGATGGCACTGCTTTTGCTGCATGGATCCAGGGTCGGCCTAACAGAAGATTGTAAGAAACGGCCACATCGAGCACCTGAAACTCCATAGTAAATTCGACCGGTCCTATTGTCAGTTCCAACACTATATCCCCAACTGAGTCCTTTCCCCCTCCATCAAATCCTCGCACGCAAATGCTATTCTTGTGGATTCTCTCATTGTCCACCTTTAATTTATCCAGGGTGGAGAGAGGGCAGATGTTTGCACTAGACCCGTTGTCAATCAGCACCCGGGTGACCACAGAGTCTTCACATTTCACTGTGAGGTAGAGTGCCCTATTATGCTCAGTGCCTTCCAAAGGCAGCTCATCATCAGAGAATGTAACCATGTTAACTTCGAAAATCTTGTTTGCTATTTTCTCTAGGTGGTTCACAGAGATCTTATCCGGAACATGAGCTTCATTCAAAATTTTCATCAATGCCCGGCGGTGCTTGTCCGAGTGGATCAATAATGATAGCAATGAGATCTATGCCGGGGTCTTTCTCAGTTGTTCTACAATGGAGTAATCTTGCGCCTTCATCTTCTTCAAGAATTCTTCTGCTTCTTTTTCAGTTACGGCTTTCTTTACTGGTACTGGATTATCTTTGGCAGTTTTAGCTCTTCTCAGCTCTTCAGGGGCAAAGCATCTTCCTGAACGAGTCAGCCCATGGGTTTCACAAACTTCTTCTTTGACTTCCTTCCCCTTATATGTCACTGTCCGTAACGGCCTTTTCACTGATTATTGGTAACTGAGTCACTGGCTTGATAATAACCGGCTCTATTCGAGCCCCTTTTACGATCACAACGGGCTTGGTAGCTGCCCCCGGCACCACCACAGCTGGCTCTTACTTAACTATAACACTGCTTGAAGGCACTTTTTCCACCACAACTAGTTCCTGTTTTATCGCCACAACTGGTTCACTAACTGTTTCCTCCACCTTGATCAATGTCCTTCCGCTAGTTGGTTTCTCATTGGCCTGTCCTCACTAGCCCTGATCACCATTACGGTTTGCGAAGGCTTTTTATGCTCTCCCTTTTGAACTAACTCAATCATATAGGTCTCGTGATGGGTTGGCAGTGGATTCTGATTGATGTTAGGCGTCTCTGGAGCCTGCACCTCAATTCGGCGGGTGTCGATGAGCTCCTGGATGGCCGTTTTCAAATGCCACATTTTTCTATGTCATGCCCCGGAGCACCCGAGCAATACTCGCAACTCACCGAGTGATCCAGGTTCCTTGGGGGAGGATTTGGCAATTTGGGTTCAATCGGACTCAACATGCCCAACTGTCTCAATCTGTGGTATAGGCTGGTGTAAGATTCACCCAACGGAGTGAAAGTCTTCTTCTTCTACAGCCTATCATTCTTGGAGGCAAGGTTGGGTCGAAAACCGATTCTAGTGGGGTTTTCGTAGGCTCTCGGGGGTGGGTAGGTGTTTTGAGTTGGGTAAGTATTTTGTGGGGTGGGTGCCCGCCATTGCGCATGGGTAGGAGGCTGGGGGTATGTTTGGGCATGGTGGACAGAGAAGTGAGGATCGGGAGGTGGGTAATAGTGCTGCGGTGGGATATATGGGGTGTGTGGGTAGGTTTGGGGATGGGGTCGAGGTCAGTTGTAATATGGTGATGGGCCCCTGGACCAAGCTCTCGATTCAACTACTGCAACATCTTCTTTCTTTTTTCTTTCCCAATACCCCTCCAGTGCCGCTCTGGATAGCCTGGGTAGTTGCCTTGATCGCCGAATAGCTCATAATTTTGTTGGATTTAAGCCCCTCTTCCACCATACTTCCCATTTTTACTACCTCGTTAAAAGGTTTTCCCACTGCTGACACCAAGTGACCATAGTAGGTGGGCTCCAAAGCCTGTAAGAAGTAATAAACCATCTCGCTTTCTTTCATTGGAGGATCGACTCTTGCCGCTTGTTCTCTCCACCGAAAACCGTACTCTCTGAAGCTTTCCCCGGGCTTTTTCTCAATTTTAGTTAGTGACAGACGGTCCGGGACAATTTCGAGATTATACTGAAAGTGGCATGCAAACGCTTGGGCCAAATCATCCTAAGTCCATCGAGCATGATCCTGTCGAGTGTACCATTCCAAGGCCGCACCACTTAGACTTTGACTAAATTATGCCATTAATAACTCGTCCCTTCCCCCAGCTCCTCTCATTTTACTGCAGAATCCCCTTAGATGTGCCACCGGATCACCGTGTCCGTCATACAAATCAAACTTGGGTAACTTGAATCCCGCAGGTAACTGGATATCGGGAAACAAGCACAAATCCTTGTAGGCCACACTCACTTGACCTCCGAGACCCTGCATATTTCTGAATGACTGCTCTAAGCTCTTGACCTTTCGTATCATCTCCTCCTGCTCAGGGTTTTTGGGAGGCTTCTCTACTTCAGCTGAGAGATCAAAACGGGGAGTGTAGGAACATGGTTCTGGTGGTTTGAAGGTGGGTTCGGGTGGGTAATATTGGTTATCATGGGTTTGAAACAAAGGTTCGCTAGAGGATCTGTGTAAGGCGGCAGGTGGAGGAGCCACAAACACAGGGGTAACTGGTGGTGGAGGGCATGGGATTTGTTTGGGTGGTGGAGGTGGTGGTGCTTGGGAAGTGGTTCCGTAGTACTGTTGGTAAGTAGGAAAGGCCGGAGATGGGTTCACTGTGGGGGGATCCTGAGGCTGAGCTAACGGTGGGATGTAAGCAAGGTTAGCAGGATAGGCTGGTGGTGGATGTCCCTTTGACCAAGCCTGGTACATCTCGGCCATTTGCGCCTTTAACTTATGCATCTCCTCCCTCATTGCATTAATGTCCAACTCTTCCTCCTCCCTCGACGGGTCGACGATGCTTGCCTCTAACTCCTGGTTGATCATGTTTGATTTGTTCTTAGACCGAGTGTTGTAGGAATGGGTTACCAGAATGCCAGTCAACTAACCACCTACCTGGACTCATCATCAACAACAACTTTGTTAGCGGTTAGGGCATTAATAGATAGGTAGCCGCATATTTGGGGAATGAATGCACCTAAGCAGTTAACCATTTCTATTATGCCTTTGCCTGGTTGCATGCGTCATCCCGGCTGTCCTCTTTCTGTATTTGCCATGCCTTTCCTCTCATTCTTCCCTCTTGTTTTATCATTGTTTGTTTCTTGCCTTTCCCTCTTTTCTTTTGCTTTTCTCTCTTATTTTCCCTTTTTTCTTTTTCCTTCTTTTCCTCTTGCCTTGGTTTTTCTTGTTCCTATTCTCTCCTTTCCTCAAAATTGTTTTTCCGCTCTTTTATTTCCTTTTCTCTTGCTCTCTTTTTATTTTCTCTTGTTTGCCTTTTTTGTTTTTGGTTACGGTCGAATCCTATGGAGATTGCCTACGTATCATGACCCCGCATGAATCAGACCAAGCGTAGTTCTTGCAAATAAACGCAAAAATAAGGAAATAATTTTGGAATTTTTCAAATTTCATTAATAAAACCCCGATTACAAAGCTACTAGATTACTTGTTTTTCTTGAAAAGGAAACTACAAAAACAGACTCAAAATAACAAAATACAGACTCGATGATTAAAACTAGATTAAGAGTACATCAAAGCTTCAAATCCTGGGGCCCGCGGGGCATCATTCGGCATCGCCGCGGGCCTGCGTGCAAGACCCCTTTGCAACTGATCCAAATCATTCATAACCTGGCGAACAAATATCATCACTGAAGCAAAGAAAATGGTACGACCCATTNCCCCACTAAGCTTTTGCAATTGGGAGACTGGTAGTGAGCCTCGACATCCTTTCTTCTTTGTTTTGAACGCGACTGACATTGGAATATCTTGAAGAACAAACCTCAAAAGGAATGAAATGCAATGACCTTGAAAGTTAAGGATAAAAGAATCCATAACCGGACGATTTACAAAAAGGAAAGAAAAGGAAAAGGGACTTATCTGAGTGGAACAACTGGTACCATTGATCATGACATGCACTTCGGACTAATCGGCCCGATCCGTCCAACCAATCAATTTTCACCTGCCACGCTTTGTTGCCCCAGAATCCCATAATCTTGATTTCTTCAACCAAACCCTAACCTTGTTCATCCTGCAGCGTCTTGAATGGTTTTCACCCAAAGACCTATCTCATTTGATTTCTCTCAACTCACTTTCGTCTTATGGTGCCCGTGAGGGTTTTCACCAATAAGACTCTCTCATTTTTCATTTCTCTCAGCTCGCGTCGCCTTACGGCGCCCGTGAGGGTTTTCACCAATAAGACTCTCTCATTTTATTTCTCTCAGCTCCCGTCTCCTTACGGTGCCCGTGAGGGTTTTCACCAATAAGACTCTCTCATTTTGGATTATTCCTGCTTGAACCAGAGTGTTGCCCCTGACATGAATTACCTTGACCCGCTTGACTTGGCATTTCTTGAAGACTGATCGGAAGGTCTTTCTTTGGACCGTAATATGGGCTTTTGGATAGGGTTAGAAAGAAAGGGCATCAAGGGCTCAAAACAATTCAAATGGGTTCAAAATTACAACTTTCGAAATCAGATCTCTTGCACAACCACAACTTCTGCCCCAGTTTCTTCCTTGGGGACTTTTGGATTTTATTTTGGTATGGCTGAACCTTAGAGAGAGGCTGCCTACGTACGATTTCGGGATCAAGTCAAACGTAGTTCAGGTCATAGAAATTACTTTGTTGTTGTGATTTTTCCTTTCTTTTTCTTCCACTTTCTCTTCTTTTCTTTTCTTTCTTCCTTTCTCTTTTTGTTGTTTGTTTTTTTCTTTTTCTTTTTCTTTTTCTTCTCTTTCTCTTCCTTTTTTCTTTCTTTTCTTCTTCCTTTTTCCTTCTCTTTCTTTTCATTCTTTTCTTTTCTCTTTTTCCTTGACTTATCTTTCACGCTTGTGTTTCTGATCTTTGCTACTGATTCCGAAAGAGGGGTATGAAAGAAAATGAATGAGGCTCAAAGGGGGTAACAAAGGATAAAGTGTTTGGATAGCAGAACAAAATGCCTTCGTCATTCCAATCTTCAAAATATGCCAAGTACAAACAAATACAATTAAAACAAAGAAGATCATACATAATATCTCTTGACTGCATCAGAGTTGATAGCCATTTTTACATATTTCCCTTCCACACCCGTCAAATATAATGCACCATTAGACAACAAATGGTCCCTGCCAGTTTGGGGCAAACTTTCCTTTTGCTTCAGCCTGATGAGGCAAGATACGTCTCAACACTAACTATCCTACTTCGAACTTCCGTGGACACACTTTCTTGTTATATTCTCTCGCCATTCTCTGTTGCTACAATTGGCCATGACATACTGCTGCCAATCTCTTTTCATCAATCAGACTCAATTGCTCCAGGCCGGTTTTGACCCACTCATCATCGTCATGTTCCAATTCATCATCACACTCAATTTCTTGTATTATTACTTCAGAATTAGACCGGCTTTTAAGACTGGGCCGAAGATTCCTCATGCATGTCATGTCATTGAGACCATCATAGAAAGAACTGTACAAGAAAGAAAAGAAAAACAAAAATGAAACTATCAGGAATGAAGAAGAAGGGAAATTGCATTTCATTGAAATTGAAGATAACAAGGTTTAACACGTTTAAACGGACGGAACGTAGAACCTGAATCACAACCCTGGAATAATCCAGACAACTAAAAGAAAATCAAATCCCACTACCAAAACTCCCTCCGAGTAGGAAGAGGAGTAGCTTCCCAATTGTTGATCTTCACATTAGGCCTGACAAAATGCACTTCTCGTCACCAGAACCTCCCCCAATTTCCACCGTGTTTACTTCATCAAATAAACTTTGGACCCTCTCAAATCAACTCCTCATCACAGACAACCACAGGCTTCGGAACCGCTGACACCGGATGCTTCACTGCCTCTGGCTTGACAATGACGGGATCTGTGTGGGCACCCTCCACAATCACGACAGGCTTGTTCGACACTCCTGGCACAACCACTTTTGCCCTTTCTTGTTTCATTGCAACCTCACTTGAGGACCCTTTCTTGACTACCGCAGATGGCTCACTGTCTGTCCCGCCCAACCTGATCACTGATTTCCCACTTGTTGACTTTTCAACCAGCCCGACCTCACTGGACCGAATCATCATGACGGTCTGTGAAGGCTTCTTAGGCTCCCCTCCCTTATGCACTATCTCGATCATATTTGTCTCATGATGGGCTAGCAATGGATTTTGGTTTATATCGGGCGCCTTTTGTTGCCCATGCTTGATACATCTTGGCCATCTCTTGTTTCAGTTTATACATCTCTTCTTTCATCACATTAACATCCAACTCTTCCACCTCTCTCGAAGGATCGATAACACTCGCGTCAAGTTCCTGGTTGGCCATGATCAACTTGTTTTTTTGACCGGGTGTTGTAGGAGTGAGTTGCCAGAATGCCAGTCAACTAACCACCTGCCTTGACTCATCATCAACAATAACTTTGTTAGCGGTTAGAGCATTAATAGATAGGTAGCCGCACATTTAGGGAATGAATGCACCTAAGCAGTTAACCATTTCTATTATGCCTTTGCTTGGTTACATGCGTCATCCCGACTGTCCTCTTTCTGTATTTGCCATGCCTTTTCTCTCATTCTTCCCTCTTGTTTTTCCATTGTTTTTTTTTCTTGCCTTTCCCTCTTTTCTTTTGCTTTTCTCTCTTATTTTCCCTTTTTTTTCTTTTTCCTTCTTTTCCTCTTGCCTTGGTTTTTCTGGTTCCTATTCTCTCCTTTCCTCAAAATTGTTTTTCCGCTCTTTTCTTTCCTTTTCTCTTGCTCTCTTTTTATTTTCTCTTGTTTGCCTTTTTTGTTTTTGGTTACGGTCGAATCCTATGGAGATTGCCTACGTATCATGACCCCGCATGAATCAGAACAAGCGTAGTTCTTGCAAATAAACGCAAAAATAAGGAAATAATTTTGGAACTTTTCAAATTTCATTAATGAAACCCCGATTACAAAGCTATTAGATTACTTGTTTTTCTTGAAAGGGAAACTACAAAAACAGACTCAAAATAACAAAATACAGACTCGATGATTAAAACTAGATCAAGAGTACATCAAAGCTTCAAATCCTGGGGCCCGCGGGGCATCATTTGGCATCGTCGCGGGCCTACATGCAAGACCCCTTTGTAACTGCTCCAAATCATTCATAACCTGACGAACAAATATCATCACTGTAGCAAAGAAAGTAGTACGACCCATTCTTTCGCCGGCTTGACATTTCATGACAATATAATCTGCGATGGTTCTAATTCTTTCCCTGATCTGGCACTTTTCCTGGAGTACTCGGCTTATCTGCTAGTTGCGAGCCTCTAACACCTGGGAGTCGTGGAAATGATAGTCTTGTAACAGCCTTATTTCTTTTTCCATCTCGGCCATCAGCCTATAGCACTGTTCCCTTTCAGCCTGAAATTCTTTGTCCTGCCGGGCTGCCTTATCTTCAAGGGTGTTCATCTTTCTTTTCAGATTAGCAATGGTTCCCTCATAATTTCTTTTCATTCGTTGCACAAATTGGGCTCTTTATTCTGTCTTCTTTGCCCATTGTGCCCGGAGTTTCGCCATATTCCCCTCAGATTTCTCCAACTCATCTTGGCACTCTAAGACTTGCTTTTTCAGCCCATTTATCAATCTCTCATCGGACCGACTTCTTTCTTGATTTTTAACGGCTATTTTCATTTGTCAGATTTGCTCTTTAAGAACCTCATTCTCTTGAGTCAATTTCTTTTTGTCACCTTCATCAGCCGCAACTTGCACACTCTTTTCAAATTGAAGATCTCGGACTTGCTGCTCCAGCGCCCCTATCCTGGCTCGGTATTCCTTTTTCTTGGCTAGCCAATCCCATTGGACCTGGGCTCTGTCAGTGAATTGCTGTACATGTGGCCTTTTGGCGGGTCTCTCGGGAATCTGAAACCTTTTGCCGAACCAGGTCAAGTATTTGGGGTCTACTTCGCCTTTAGCCCGATCCTGTACCATAGTCTTAGGCTCAAGGTACCTGCACTCATTCCATATCTGTCGGATTTTCCCTTCCGGAAATGCAGCTTTTGGACCCAACTCAATGGTTTGTCCACTCAAGTCTTCATCATTGTGAACAGTTTGGAATCTTCCTAGTTGCCTCAGAACTCGATAAGGAGCGTAAGGTTGGATGCTTCGAATGCCCATCAAAAGAATATAAGGTACTTCTATCGATGTGTACACAGCCTTAGTAGCGGGAAGCCACCCGAAAGCCCATTCAACTTTATCTGCAGTCAAAGATCTCAAGCATGACAACCAAGCCTCAGTGCCCTCGGGGAACTCAATACCTGTTACCCGGATTCCAAACTCCTCGATACAACTTAGCCCAGTTAACCCATAGTTCATATACCCCGTGCGATGACAAAGGTGCTCCTGTATCCATAACTGTAACAACAGATTACAACCCTGAAAGAATTTTACACCTTCTCGGCATAAGGTCAAAGCTCGATACATTTCTGCCACAATCAGGGGAACTACCGTGCTGTTAAACTTCTTTATAGCAACATCCAACATTCCTACAAGGCCAATGTCTATGTGGCTGTCTTTTCGAGGACAGATTCTAACTCCCAAAAAGGCTACCATGAACGCCAACCCCCGTCGGGCCTCCCATTTATCTTTGTTCCCGGCGTGTGTCAAACCGGTGTTAGGCTCCTCGAAACCTCGCGGGTTGCCATATCGGTGGTATAAGAAATGGAGTGTGCAACATCCTTCTGCTAGATGCTTATCTTGAATGTCCCGAATAATGCTCAACAGGTCCAAGAATCTGTGGAGGGTGGCTGGTCTTGGTGCCAATGGGTATCGACCCCTGAGGTTCCCGTTAAGACCCGCCATCTCCTCTAAGGTAGGTGTAAGCTCGAAGTCCGAGAACCGGAATACGTTACGGGCTGGGTCCCAGAAAGGTATTAGTGCTTCAACAATGTCCGTCCTTGGCTTAATGTTCAACAATCAAACGAGACCACCCAGAATCTTTACCACTATTTTCCTGCTACCTTTTCCTAAGTCGTTCCACCACATGTGAAGCTTCAAAGGGATCTCACTCAGGACTGAGAAGGTTTCAATGTCAACTGTACTCATCCTGCACATTTATTTAAAGGAATTTAAGGAGAAGTATGACTATTTTAAGAAAATTGGCTATTTAATGACTCATTTTGACTTAAAAAAGAAAAAATGGCTATTTCCGAAAAAATTTTATTTAAGAAAATAAAGACTCGGTTTTGCAAATACGGCCTTTCAACACTTCCGGGAGGGAGATTTTAAGGTTGTGCCCGCAAACCATTTAAAAATGACTCAGGGTGCCTGTTCTTGCAAAAACAGCCTTCCGGCACCCTTTTGGGGACATTCGGCTTATTTTAAACAAGAATGGCGTCACCCGAATTATTTTGACAAAAAATAAAATTTTTGGCATTTCTGGCTGTTTTTGCAAAAGGGAGGTTGGACCCGATGAGGGTTGCCTACGTATCTCACGCCTGATGAGAATCAAACCAGCGTAGTTCGGTCAAATTTGTCAAAACCAAATATATTTTTTGAACAATCTTTTTTTTTTCAAATATTTCCATTTTCATTTTTCAAAAATCCGACAGCATTTCGGTACTATTTGGGCATTGGTTTTTCAAAACTAGCGGTTACCCTCACTTAGCCCTAACACTGTTATTACTTTTTTTTTTTCATTTTCTCTTATTACATACAAGCCGGTCAACATGCAAAGCCGAGCAAATAAATGCGCAAGTAGCACGTAAGATGCATCAGGATGGTCTTTTCATTTCAGGTCACCTGTCCTAGACGGACCCAACCCCTGTGTTGAATCCCCTAAGTCAAATGCACATGATGCAAACAAACGTTCCTACTGGGGATCCGGCATGAGGTTTTGTTCTTCTAGGTTTAAACCCTAGGTTTATTGGTCTAGACCTGGCTTACCCGAGTGGACAACTCGGCCCGAGGGGGAGGCAGCGTACCGGGGTTACAGAAGCTCCGCCGGCTTAGCAACTTATCCAAACCTCGTTCTAAATTGGGAAAGACTCTAAACAGAAGAGAAGCTACACGAAGTGCACCCTTCTCCATGATGTAGAAGACTTAGAGAGAGGAAGGGATTCACGACATTTTATATACAATTCAACAAATATCAAAGCGGTAAAACATTTAGCACATATAGCATGGAACATGTAGAAAAATCAGATAAAGCCAAATATAACAATTTAACTGAGCTTGAATTCTTGAACCCTGAACCGAAATTCTGGTTTCTTTTCCCCAGCAGAGTCGCCGGAGCTGTCACACCTCCTTTTTCGCTACTACACCCCGTAAAGGGCATAATAAGGGGAGTTTTCCAATTAAAGGACAATCGAAACGGGACTTTATTAAGAGATTCAGAGTCGCCACTTGGGAGATTTATGGTGTCCCAAGTCACCAGTTTGAATCCCGAATCGAGGAAAAGGTTTGACTTTGTTTAACAGTCGCGAACCAGAAATCCGAGTAAGGAATTTTGTTAACCCGGGAGAAGGTGTTAGGCATTCGCGAGTTCCGTGGTTCTAGCACGGTCGCTCAACTGTTATCTCTGGCTTAATTATCTGATTTTGTACAATTATGAATCTATGTGCAAATTTTAAAATTATTTACCGTTTTTAATTAATTTTAAAGAATGGTGAACGTCGTTTAAAACATGCCTTTGGATCGCGTCACATGAAATGCACCTGCAATCTTAAACATATTTTATTCAACGTTTTGGGATTTGGATTTGGGTCACATGAAATGCACACCCGAGTTTAGGAAGGTAAGATTTTTAAAGAACGCACCTAAAGCGACTAACGTATTATTAACTTTGTGGGAGGCCATGAAAATTCGCTAAACGGCACGTCCCGAGTTCTAAATATTTTAATAAAGTAATTAAAGAGGGCCACGCAATTTGTAATTTTATTTGGCGTGGCGCACCTCAATTTGTTTTTTAAAAGGACATCCTAAAGGAAGTACGATTTTCTATTAAAGTATTGTCTCTAGAAAGAAACTTAATTTGTTAACATTATGAATTAACTAACAACAAGGCAATCAAGGACATGCGGGCCCCAAGCTCAAGTCCAAACTCGAACAAGGACAATCTCCGTTACTGAAAAAGATCCTTAGTTCGAGTCTGCTACCTAACTTGAAAGGCCCAAAGCCTACCATTTAATTATTAACAAACCAATTACTATTTCAGTCCTGGGCCCAAAAAGAGCCCAGTCCACATGAGGCACGCCAAACAGACTTCACGAAAGGGGCTCACTTCGAACCCCTGTGACAACGATCAGACTAGCACCTTTATAGCAATTATAATACACACGGCAACTCAACCTCCCAGCTTAATGTTCACAAACGATCTCAAAATACTAATATTATGCTTAAAGGAAGTCAAGATTTAATACTAATTTATTAGACCTCTTGAGTCATACTGGCATTGAAGAATATGATCCATTAGCAACTCATTCATTATCGCCCTATTATGTTCATCTACACAATCTTGAACGAAACAACATTTGCGTGGTTTTAAGATATACACAAACGCCTATTAATACCTATTTCCGTTGGGGACTTATTCCTCTAATCTATGTTGGTCATCTCCGTAAACATGAATCATGAATGCATCCTAACAACATACATCAATTTTAAGCATGACTGAAAATAGATCTAGATATGTATGAGTCATTTGATTTATCTAATACCATAACCCCCCTAAAATTAACATTCAGATCCATCATTACCGACCAAATTCACAATTATGGCTAACATTCAACAAATAGCAGGCCAAGGAGTAAACTTACACAAGCTGTAACTAGATTAAGCTTGACAGTACAGGAGCCAACTCAAAATGGAATAAAATGAACATATAAACCTAGATCTATCATTACTGTCAGCAACATATATCATGATAAAACCATATGGAGTTATCCACCAAATGTAAACAATCGTTTGCAGCATATTTCCTGGTAACTACATACGAGCCATGTATTGAAAAGAAAGGAAGAACAGAGGATTTACATTAGGATATCAAACTTTATTCAAACTTGTATTTCGCTATTATACATCAGTTGATGTCCGTGGGATTTTGATAATACCTGGCAAAAAAACAATAAAGAAGATGAGAGGATCAGTAGTGCAAAGCAGTGACACTTAGCAACAAAACAGCCAATAGACAGTAAACCCAGGTCAAATTCAGTTCAAATCCAAGTTGAAAATCAACACACCGAATACCAAACTCAACTCAGACCAAAAGAAAAACTCCAATTCTGAACCCCGACGGTGATATCATATAAGGCTCAGAACAAAAATCCAATCAAAAGTGAACCAAAACTCGAATACCAGCAGATTCAGCTCATTTTCCTGCCTTTAGTCGCTTGAAACTGTTTCAAAATTGATGTTATAAGAGATTTCCGTCTAAAAAGTTTCCAATAGAACAGTGGTTTTTTCTTTGAATTTTTAACCGTCTGGTTTTGTGTGTTTTTTGCTCTCAAAATCTTTTATTCTCAGAATGTTCAAGGCTCTCTCCTCTGTATTTTTTCGGCTCTCAAAACTCTGCCTTCTCAGGCAAGAAAGATTGCCATTATAGGCAAGTAATTAGGGCAGCCCCTGCAGGTTTTATTTTGCATTTTAGTCCCTTTTAAACTCTTGTTTTTAGCTTAGAAGTCCCTACTTACTGACTTGCTACCCATCACACCACTATAATTCTGAAATTCAATTGACCCCTTCTAGGTGCTTCTAGTGGCTTCTAATTTCAGTTACTAAAGATTCCCTGATTCTAAAATACCCAGACTACCCTTTTCCAATTCTGAAAATTACTAAACTAAACCATCCCCCTTTTACCCTGATAACTTGGTCAAGAAGTGACCATGGTTAAACAAAAATCTAGCCTATTCAGCTATAACCAAACAGCTCTTTAATTAACAAAATCAAACCAACCTATTTTAATCTTGAATTAACTACTAAAATCAAAATTAAAACTACTAATATCTATTATCAATCAAACAGAATTAAGAATCAAACACAAACTTAAAGAAAACAGAATCATGTAAAAAAACAAAATCACAGAATTATGAGACCTCAAATCAAATCCCTAATTCTATGAACTTTTAACAAAACAATACAATCACTGCCATAACCCTACAGTTAAAACTTGACCTAAATTATACTAATTCAAGAAAGGGAATTAACCCAAAGCTAGGCAGAGTAAAACCCTAAATTAATCAAACCTAATTGACTGAATGAACAGAAACGGATCAAATAAAAGAAGAGATTGGGGAATAGAACAAAAGGAATATAACAGATAAAGAAGAAAAGTACCTAAATAATTTGAATCATAAGAAGAACAGGACCGGCCTTCCGGAAAATCTCTCCAATTTTGGCTCACCTTGAGATTAAACATGTATTTTCTTGTCGAAAATACATGCATAACCTCAAAGTTGAACCAAAACTCTGCCCGGAACTTGAGAGGTACGACATCGGCACTTTAGGGCTAAACTGATTCCAAGATTTGAGGTGTTTCAGAGTTATTTGAAGGCAAATAATGGTGGATTAGTGATGGGGTGGTTGGGGTGGACCTGTGATGTGAATATAGGGAAGATTGGGGTCAGCGCCGCTGTACACGCCAGAGGCGGCGCTAGGGTTTCGACTATTTGAGGAGACTGGGTGGGATTCGGGGGAAACTAGTTACGGATTTGGAATGGGGAGGATGATGGGAGTCCATGGTGTAAATTTGAGGGTGTTTGGTGGCCGGCCGCCGCCGTGAGGCGATTTCCGGCGGCGGTCTAGGGCGGTAGATGGCGGAGATGGGGGGGTCTCTGAGAAGGTCATGGAGAAGAGTGAGAGGGGGGGGTAGAGGGGGGTGGGCCTTTTCAGACACTTTTATATTAAAGGAGGGGACTTCTCGACCGTTGGATCAGGCAAACCTAGACGGCTAGGATTACTTGATACCAAACGACGTCGTTTGGAATAGTGGGGCTGGACCGGGTGAATTATGGGTTTGGGCTAGATTAGGACCAGATTAGGGGGAAAAATTATTTGGGCCTTGAGGAGATTTGGACTGACCAGCCCAAAAACGGGCTCCCTCTTTTGTTTTCCTTTTTTTCTTTTTATTTCTTTATTCTAATTTCTTTTAAATTAAAAATAAAGCCCCACTTAATTCCTAATCAAATTATCCTACTATATTAAATTAACTAACTCTAACTAACAATTACCACAAATAATTATAAAAGAAAAACTACTAAAATTCCAAAATTTAGAATTAAAAACAAAAGTAAACTATTTTTTGTGATTTTTTTTTGTATTTTTGTAAACTTCTAATTACTAATTAATTACAAAATATGTAAAATTAAACCCTAAATGCAATGCATATATTTTTTATATTTTTATATGAATTAAAAATGCACAAACAAATGCAAGGAATTAACAGAAAATGCCACAAAATCAACAAAAGTAAAAATAATGAAAAGAAATTATTTTGTTTGAAATTATGGGAGTAATTCATATAGGGCAAAAATCACGTGCTCACAGGTTGTTCACATAAACTATATTGATACTCTCATAGTTCATCCTCAAAGCATGTTTTAGACTCTTGGTTCATCATGTTGTTTTTATAATTAAGCTGAAGGACTTTGTATTTGAACATTTTAAGAATGTGAATGCTTCTGTAGTATAGGCATAAGCCAGTTAGGGAACATTATGATGGTTTGGTTTACATTTGCTTAGGTTAATGATATAATTTCAGTTCATGACTAGTATATGGCATGATTACATTGCCTTAAGTTCTTTTTTTAGGATTTGGTTCTGAGTTTGCATAATGTTGAGGATTATAATTCAAACAGGGAACTAATTACAATTCTATTTTTAGTAAAACACTTCAAAAGGATATGTAGCCTGTCATTGGGGTGTTAAAGTTTCAAAACCTTGCATTTATTTTATCATAATATGTTGATTTGTCATTAGAACATTACTCAGGCTTGGCTGATTCATTTGTGCCTAGTTTGAGGCAGGGATTCGATCCCAGGTTCGTGTGTTTGGGCATTTACCCGCCTGTGAAGTTTGGGTTCAAATTGGGCCCAGATTCTGAGTTCTCTTGGAAACAGAATAATGGCCTATTAGGGCCCTGTATGGTTCTGCTTTGAGCAAACTCACTGATGGCCATCATAAGCCCAAACTCGTTGTGTGCCATGTTATACCACTACAGGGATTCGATTCTTGGTCCCCGTTTTCTAATTGCAACAGGTTTTAAATTGGGCCTTCCATTGAGGCTTAGGCTTGAATCGTTTTAAACTCAGTGGCCTTGGCATTAAAAATTTTCAATAAGTTATTGGGCTTAGGTGTTAAAAGGGAAATGGACTTTTGTTTGTTTATTCTATTTTTTTTTTAAAGTTTGAACTCTAACATAGAACGCCTTTTGAATTCTTTTAGGTTTTTCCCTTAATTAACTTTGACCCTTTTAAGTAGAATAATTTGAGGTGCACCTTGCCGAACAAAAATGACAATTGCGTGGCCCTCGTTTTAATTAGTTTTAACTTAACCTTAGAATTCGAGGCGTGCCATTAGAAAATTTTCATGGCCCTCGCAAAGTTAACAACGCGTAGTTGCTTTTAGGCGCGTACTTTAATAATATTACCTTCCTAAACTCGGGTGTGCATTTCATGTGACCCAAATCCAAATCCTTATAACATTGAATAAAATGTGTTTCGGATTACGGGTGCATTTCATGTGACGTGATCCAAGACATATTTTAGACGACGTTATATCTTCTTTTAAAAAATGAATTAAGCGGTTAAAAATAAAAATGCACATAGGTTTAAATTGTTTCTAAAATCAGATAATTATGCCGATTATAACAGTTGAGCGACCGTGCTAGAACCACGGAACTCGGGAATGCCTAACACCTTCTCCCGGGTTAACAGAATTCCTTACTCAGATTTCTGGTTCGCGGACTGTTAAACAGAGTCAATCCTTTCCTCGATTCGGGATTTGAACCGGTGACTTGGACACCATAAATCTCCTAAGTGGCGACTCTAAATCTCTTAATAAAAAATTCTGTTTCGATTGTCCTTTAATTGGAAAAAACTCTCTTATACTATACTCTTTACGGGGTGTAAATAAAAAAGGAGGTGTGACAATCCTCTCCCACTTCCACTCCGGAATCTCTATCAGCTGAAGCAACCCACCCGGTCTCTAGTGCTCGTACTTTACCTGCTGAAATTGAGGCACCGAGCTACAAACCCAAATATATCTTTTTTCATCTGCCTTCACCAATAGTGCTGTCTCAAATCCTGGTACATCTTTGCGGCACCCAGATGAATGGAATACCGCGAACTATGGGCCTTCTCTGGAATCAACTCCCGAAGCTCATCAACATTCGGTACACATACCTGATCCTGCATCCTCAATACCCCATCATCACCAATGGTCACATCTCTGGCATCACCATACAGAACCTTGTCCTTGAGGAAAAGCAAATGAGGGTCATCATACTAACGCTCTCTGATACGATCAAATAACAAAGACCGAGAAATCACACAAGCAAGGACCCGACTGGGCTCCGAAAGATCCAATCTCACAAACTGGCTGGCTAAGGCCTGAACATCCATCTCCAAGGGTCTCTCCGTTGCTCGTAGGTAAGCCAAACTCCCAAACTCGCCGCCCGGCGACTCAAAGCATCGGCCACCATATTGGCCATGCCCGGGTGATACAAAATAGTGATATTGTAGTCCTTCAGCAGCTCGAACTAACTATTTGGCATATGTTCATGATTCTAGTGTTGAGGTCCCTTCTATTGATTATGTCCCTGTAGTTCGTGAGTTCCCTGAGGTATTTCCTTCAGACCTGTCGGGTATGCCACCCGACTGGGATATTGACTTTTGCATTGATTTGGCCCTAGGCACTCAGCCCGTTTCTATTCTGCCGTATCGTATGGCCCCGCCTGAGTTGAAAGAATTGAAGTAGCAGTTGCAAGACTTGCTTGATAAGGGCTTCATTAGGCCCAGTGTCTCGCCTTGGGGTGCACCGGTGTTGTTTGTCAAGAAGAAGGACGGATCGATGAGAATGTATATAGATTACCGGCAATTGAACAAGGTCACAATCAAGAATAAGTATCCATTGTCGAGGATCGATGATTTGTTTGACCAGCCTTAGGTTGCCCAAGCGTTTTCTAAGATCGACTTGAGATCTAGCTACCATCAGTTGAGGATTAGGGTATCAGATATCCCTAAGACAGCTTTCCGCACTCGGTACGGGCATTATGAGTTCTTGGTGATGTCATTTGGATTGACAAATGCCCCAGCAGCTTTCATGGATTTGATGAACCGAGTGTTCAGGCCTTACTTGGATTCGTTCGTGATAGTCTTCATTGATGATATTTTGATTTATTCCTGTAGCCGGGAGGAGCATGAGCAGCATCTGAGAGTGGTTCTTCAGACCTTGAGAGATAGTCAATTATATGCTAAGTTTTCGAAGTGTGAATTCTGGTTGAGTTCAGTTGCTTTCTTGGGACATGTGGTTTCAACAGAGGGTATTCAGGTAGATCCAAAGAAAATAGAGGCAGTCAAGAACTGGCCTCGACCCACATCAGCTACAGAGATCCGGAGTTTCTTGGGGTTGGCAGGCTATTATCGTCGGTTTGTGGAGGGGTTTTCATCTATCGTAGCCCCGATGACCAGTTTGACCCAGAAAGGTGCTCAGTTTAGGTGGTCGGACGAGTGTGAGGCGAGCTTTCAGAAGCTCAAGACAGCTTTGACTACAGCGCCAGTGTTGGTTTTGCCCACAGGTTCAGGGCCATATATAATTTATTGTGCTGCATCTCGTATTGGACTTGGTGCAGTATTGATGCAGGATGGCAAGGTCATTGCCTATGCTTCGCGTCAGTTGAAGATTCATGAGAAGAACTAGTCGGTCCATGATTTGGAGTTAGCCGCCACTGTTCACGCATTGTAGATTTGGAGGCATTATCTGTATGACATGGCATGTGAGGTGTTCACAAATCACAAGAGTTTGCAATACTTGTTCAAGCAAAAGGAGATTGAGTAGGAAGTCAGCCAGTATGGTCAGTCTTGCGTAGATTTAGGTCGGTGAGAGACCCCTTGCTCTGGATGTTCAGGCTTTGGTCAACCAGTTCGTGAGGTTGGATGTTTCTAAGCCCAGCCGTTTATTAGCTTGCACAGTTGCTCGCTCTTCTTTATTGGAGCGTATCCGAGATCGGCGGTATGATGATCCTCATTTGTGTGTCCTTAGAGACACGGTGCAGCACGGAGGTGCCAAGCAGGTTACATTAGGAGATGATGGAGTTTTGAGGCTGCAGGGTCGAGTTTGTGTGCCTATTGTGGATGGGCTCCAGGAGTTAATTTTAGAGGAGGCCCATAGTTCTCGGTACTCTATTTACCCGGGCGCCGCCAAGATGTATCAGGATTTGCGACAACATTATTGGTGGAGGAGAATGAAGAAGGACATTGTTGCATATGTGGCTCGGTGTTTGAATTGTCAGCGGGTTAAGTACGAGCATCAGAGACCTGGTGGTCTGTTCCAGAAGATTGAGATTCCTGAGTGGAAGTGGGAGCGTATCACTATGGACTTCGTTGTTGGACTCCCACGGACTCAGAGGAAGTTCGATGCAGTGTGGGTTAGTGTTGATAGGCTGACCAAGTCAGTGCATTCATTCCTATGGCAGTCTCATATTCTTCTGAAAGGTTAGCTGAGATCTATATCCGGGAGATTGTTCGCCTTCATGGTATGCCCGTGTCTCTCATTTCGGACCGAGGTACGCAGTTTACCTCACATTTCTGGAGAGCAGTTCAGCGGGAGTTGGGCACACGGGTTGAGTTGAGCACAGAGTTTCATCCTCAGATGGACGGGTAGTCCGAGCGGACTATTCAGATTTTGGAGGATATGCTCCGAGCTTGTGTCATTGACTTTGGAGGCTCGTGGGATCAGTTTTTGCCTTTAGCAGAGTTTGCCTACAACAACAGCTACCAGTCGAGTATTCAGATGGCTCCTTATAAGGCTTTATATGGTAGGCGGTGTCGTTCTCCGGTTGGATGGTTTGAGCCGGGAGAGGCTCGGTTGTTGGGTACAGATCTAGTGCAGGATGCCTTGGACAAGGTCAGGATCATTCAGGATAGGCTTCGTACAGCTCAGTCCAGGCAAAAGAGTTATGCAGACCGTAAGGTTCGTGATTTTGCATTCATGGTCGGTGAGCGAGTATTGCTTCGGGTGTCGCCTTTGAAGGGCGTGATGAGATTTGGGAAGAGAGGCAAGCTTAGCCCTAGGTTCATTGGCCCGTTTGAGATTCTTGATCGAGTGGAGGAGGTGGCTTACAGACTTGCGTTGCCGCTGAGCTTATCAGTCGTGCATCCAGTGTTTCATGTGTCCATGCTTCGGAAGTATCAAGGCGATCCATCCCAGATGTTAGACTTCAGCATTGTCCAGTTGGACAAGGACTTGTCATACGAGAAGGAGCCGGTAGCTATTCTAGACCGACAAGTTCGTCAGTTGAGGTCGAAGAGTTTCCCTTCTGTTCGTGTTCAGTGGAGAGGTTAGCCTGCTGAGGCATCGACCTGGAAGTCCGAATCCAATATGCGGAGCCATTATCCCCATCTTTTTCCCGACTTAGGTACTTCCTTCTTATGTCCGCTCGAGGATGAATGGTTGTTTTAGAGGTGGAGGATGTGATGACCCAAAAGGTCATCACTTGTTTTAGAAGCAAATTCAGTGTTCTGAGGCCTAAAAACCTCCTTTTTACCTCACCTTGATTTGCGTGCATGGTCCGAACCTATATCCGGAAAGCCTTCTATGTGAAAAGATGAGAAATAGAAATTTTTAGAGTTAAAAATTTGATTTTGGTTGACTTTGTTCAACATTTTGAGCAAACGGACCCTGATACGTGTTCCGACGATCCCGGGAGGTCCGCAGTAAAATATGGGACTTGGGCGTATGCCCGAAAATGAATTCTGAGGTCCCAAGCCTTAGAAATCAATTTTTGAAAGAAATTGTTTTGCTGAATTATCTAAGAAATGAAGAAAAAAATTAATGTTTGAAACCATTGGTATCGGGCCCGTATTTTGGTCCCGGAGCCCGGTACAAACTTGTTATAGTATTTGAATGATAACTGTGAAATTTGGTGAAAAATGGAGTCTATTTGACGTGAGTTGAACTTCCGGTTGAAGAGTTATGAACTTTAAGTGTTCTTGATGAAAATAATGAGTTTTGAGGTTTAATTCATGGTTTTACATGTTATTTTGATGATGTGATCGCACGAGTAGGTCCATATGTTGTTTTTGAGTTAGTACGCACATTTGGTTTGAAGTCCCGAGGGCTCGGGTGAGTTTCGGGTAGGTTCTGGGATGTTTTAGGCTTAAAACATAGCTGTTGCAAGTTTCGAGAAGTTGCAGATCTCTGAACCCGCCAGTGCGGTCCGCAATGATTTTGTGCTGCCGCGGAGGGGCCTTTGCGGCCACATTCGATTTTGTGCGGTCCGCGGTGAGGAAGAATCCGCAGGTTCACTGGTCTGACTTCGGAAGCCTATATCTTTTGATCTACAAGGAATTTTGAGATGATGAAAGTCGTAGCCCTTCGTGTCTAGTTTCCAGAAAGGTAAAGAAATCACAATTGGACATCTGTAGAGAAAGTTATGGCCAAAATACTAAAGCATGTCACTGCAGTCAACATCCTCCGCGGTGAGCTCCGCGGCCGCACTCCTTTTTGTGCGGTCCGAGGAGGGGGTCTGAGAGGGGTATATTTAAACGGGACTTTCAGGTATTTTTCACTTTTCAAAACCCTAAAAACATAATAGGCAATTTTTCAAAACAACCTTTCTTCTCCAAAACATTAGTAAGTGATTTCTAACTCATTTTCTTTACTCCTTAATTTCTTTTTACAATATTTCATCCTATAATCTAGGGTTTTCATGGTGGAATTGGGAATTTTGGGTAAAACCTAAGAATATTGAAATTTGGGGATTTAGACCTCAAATTGAGGTCGGATTCCAAAACCAATTATATATCTAGGCTCGGGGGTGAATGGGTAATCGGGTTTTGGTCCGAATTTCGGGTTTGGACCAAGCGGGCCCGGGGTCGATTTTTGACTTTTTGGGGGAAAACTTTAGAAAACTTATTTCCATGCATTAGAATTTATTCATTTAGCATTTATTGATGTAATTAAGTAACTTGTGGCTAGATACAAGCGAGTTGGTGGTGGAATCAAGAGGTAAACCGGTAGTTAAGGCTTGAATTGTGTTCGTGGCATCGAGGTAAATGTCTGGTCTAACCTTAGCTTGAGGTATTAGGAGTTGGGTCTTATCTGCTATGAGCTAATTGTGGAGTACGACGTATAGGCATGGTGACGAGTATCTATATTCGGTGTCAAGCATGCCCGTGAGTCTTGTATTGTAATCGTCATGACTCCGTTGTGGTTTATTGTGCTTCATATGAGGATTATCATTATTGTTACCTTGCCGGGATGTTATTGTGGTATTATTGTTCCCTTGCCGGGATGTTGTTGTAATATTATTGTTCCCTTACTGGGATGTTGTTATTATGCTATTGTTCCCTTGCTGGGATTCTCTTATGATTGGTGTTGATATATGAAATGGGAGCGGGTTGCATGCCTGCAACGGTAATATATGAAATGGGAGCGGGTTGCACGCCTGCAACGGTAACATATAAAATGGGAGCGGGTTGCACGCTTGCAACGGTAATATATGAAATGGGAGCGGGTTGCACGCCTACAACCGTACTATATGAAATGGGATCTGGTTGCACGCCTGCAACGATATTACATGTGTACTTGTTCTTCTTATTCCCTTATCTTTGCTGGTAATTGATTTATGGCGTTCCTTACATTTCTCTATTGTTGTTATGTTGTTATCTGTTACTCCCCGCAGCATGTTTCCCCCGCCCAACTTTAGTTGTAATTATCTGCTTCTATTTCCGATGTATATGATTTAACTGCACAGGTTTATTTGGTAGTCTGGTCCTAGCCTCGTTACTACTTCGCCGAGGTTAGGTTAGGCACTTACGAGCACATGGGGTCGGTTGTGCTGATACTACACTCTGCACTCTTTTGTGCAGATCCCAGTGCTGTAGACTTCGGACCGCAGTGATATTGCTATTTCTTGTTCATCAGGCGACCCGAGGTAGTCCTGCAGGCGTCCGCAGGCCTTGGCGTCCCCTTCTATCTACTATTCCTGTTTCTTTCATGTATTTCCAGAGACAGTATTGTATTTATTTCTTTCAGACCTTTCTTTGTAGTACTCGTAGACAGTCTGTGAAGTTGTGACACCAGTCTTGAGTAGATTTGTTATGGATTGGTATTAGCAGTATTATTAAAACTTTACAATGCAGCCTTCCGCTTATTCAATCCTGTTGTTATCTAATTGTTGGCTCTTAACTGTTATCGGATTAAAAATGGAAAAAAGGTAAATGGTTCAGTTGGTTGGCTTGCCTGGCTTTCACTAGTAGGCGCCATCACGACTCCCGAGGGTGGGAAATCCGGGTCGTGACAGAGTAGGAATTAGGCTAGGTAAAATGGGCAGTGGGTATGGACTTGAGCGAGTTGGGCTCAGATTTGGGCCTTTAGTGGCCAAATTTGTGCTCCAAATTTGGGATTTCAACTCTTAAAGTCCATCAATTAAGAAACTTAATAATTTTAATATATACTATTAATATAAAATTAATTCCAATTAATTAAGACAAACTATATGAAACTATTTTTTTGTATTTTTCAATTTTTGTGCTTTAAAACTAGAATTACAATTAATAATAAAGTAAAATCCTATAGAAATAAACTTAAATAAATATTTTAAAAATACTAAGACTATTAAAGATAATTCTAATGTGCGGGTCAAAAATTACGTGCTTACACTGCTGTTTGTTGGTTGCTCACCAACCGAAGGCGAAAGAGGACCAGTACTTGGCCTCACAGTACCGGGAGCAACAACTGAGATCGGAAAGGGAAAATTGGCATCCTACACCAAGTCAAACTCTTCCTAGAGTGCTTCGGCATCGTCCTAGGTTAGGGTTATAAGCTCTTCAGATTGATCATTATGTTGAGCTGATGAAGGATGTTCTCTCTTTTGTAGGGAAACCCCTTCATCACTGGCTTCCTATCATCGTCAATAACCACAGTGGTTGCAGCTGGCTCGGGTGCGGCTTTCTTCACCTTTTTATTCTTGCCTTCGTTTGAGGAAGAACATTGCCTTTTTGATTCCTTGTTCTCCGGTCGGACTCTGAGAGGAAGCGCTTTCATCGGAAGCAGATCCGATGGCGCCTGTTCGGGTGAAAGCCTCCTTTAACAACCTTGAGCCTCTACGGAATCAACCAAAATATCCCCCTCAGGGATGGTCACAGAGCCCTGTGGGAGACTAAATCCAACAGAAAAGTTGAGGCTAACTAGTTTTCTCATGCATAAAGATGAAACGAAGGCGGAATCAGTTTTACGAGTTAGCTTACCATGATTCTTGGCCCTCCATCCGTATTTGGGGGACAACTCTTTCCACCGGCAGGTCTCAAGCGTGATGATTTCCAGAATCTTCTGAATCCGCCAGTCCAAGCCTTCAACCCTTGGTGGTGTCACACCTCCTTTTTTTCACTTACTACACCCCGTGAAAGGTATAATAAAGGAGTTTTTCCAATTAAAGGACAATCGAAACAGGATTCGTTTATTAAGAAGTTCAGAGTCGCCACTTGGGAGATTTATGGTGTCCCAAGTCACCGGTTTGAATCCCGAATCGAGGAAAAGGTTTGACTCTGTTTAACAGTCGCGAACTAGAAATCCGGGTAAGGAATTCTGTTAACCCGGGAGAAGGGGTTAGGCATTCCCGAGTTCCGTGGTTCTAGCACGGTCGCTCAACTGCTACATTTGGCTAAAGTCTGATTTTAATACATGTTATCCTATTGTGCAATTTTAGAATTGTTTAACCGCTTTGAATTAGTTTTTATGAAAGTGAACGTCGTTTAAGAGTGTGTTTTTGGATCACGTCACATGAAATGCACCCAGATCCTTGACACCCCTTATTCAACGTTTTGGGATTTGGATTTGGGTGGCATAAAATGCACACCCGTAGTTAAGAAGGTAAAATTATTAAAAACAAACGCGCCTAAAGTGGCTAGCGTCTTGTTAACTTTGCGGGAGGCCATGAAAATTCGCTAAATGGCACGTCCCGAATTTCTAAAATATTTTTAATGAAGCAATTAAAGAGGGCCCCGCAATTTGTATATTTTTTGTTTGGCGAGGCTCGTCTCACTTTTGTTATTTAAAGGCCAACCTAAAGCAAACTAAGATTTTCTATTTATTTTTTTTATGTCTTTAAAAGGGTCAAATTAATTTACATTAAATTCGAGCCTCAAATTCAAGTCTGAATTCAAACAAAAGGGCAAGCCCTCTTAATTTGAACCCGCCACCTAACTCGAAACCCAAATTTATATTTGCAAATTAATCTCCTATTCCTAATATAATTTTAAAAGAATTGTTTGACTTCTAGCAAATTTTGGGCCTATGAGTTGGCCCAAACATGAAAGCGATTCGGTCACATGGGTTGGGGAAGAAGAAATCACTGGCCAGGCTTTAGGGCCAATAAGGCCAAAATTCTCGACAGATTTGGCAAAGGGGAGATCACATGGGCAAGGGAAAATTACTGGGCAACTTTTTAGGGCCAACAAGGCCCAAACCATAAGCAAATTTCGCAAATGGGAGATTACTGGACAGGGCTCCATTTGGCTCACTAACAATTAATCAAAATATGTTGTATCAATCAAGTCATACCAATATTTGAGTAAACATGTAATTAGACATGCTGAATTACAAACTTCGCTCATATCTAGATGCTTATTTAACTGAAGCAAGAATTGGCACTAAACTCCATAATCACTCCCATAAAATTCCTATACTATATGAGATTTTACTCTTATTAACCACATAAACCTGAAGCGATCTTACGATTACCCTAAATTAATTTGAAACCATTAACAGTCTGCAAGTCGATACATCTTTCTCCTTTAACTATTCTCGAACCCAAACTATATTACGGAAGAAAGCAGAACTATACGACTTCAATTTTTAATACATGATTAATACATAAACTGTTCAAATGTCCAGTTATTGAGTCAACAACAGAGTCCTTGCCAAGCCAAAAAAAAATAACTCACACCAACCAATCAATCACCCACACCCCTGATTTATTAACTCATGCAGACTCAAATTCGAAGACACCCTTGAAACTACAGCATACCAGGCAATGATTTCAACACCCATTTGCAGTTACAGGAACAATATGTGCCAAACTATCACAATCTAGTCATAAAATTGAAAGGCAAATAGAATCTACATAAACAATCACATTTTATTTCGTGTTTTTCAATTTCTGCTTCAAGCTACACCTCAATTACATCCATAGAGTTGAATGATACCTGGAAATTGAAATAGGAAAGGAAACGGTGAGATCAGTAGAGTGACAGCAGGGATGAATCAGCAACAACCACTATCCCAGATTCAGCGATTCAACAGTGAAATCAGTTTAACAATGCTCAATAGAACAGTACACAAGCAAGAAAAAGCTTGATCCAACACTTTCATAACACAGCTTCAAACCATTTTAACCCCCAGGACCAACAATTTTCAACTTCTATTGAATTGAACTAAACCACTAAGATCCGGTGAACCAAGACTAAGCAGACTTCAGTAATTTTTATGGGAAACTGCCAGAAATTCAAAGTTTGTTCCAGGATTTAAGGAGAAGCAGCGATTTTAAAGTTTCGAGTTTTTCAACCCTTTTTTTTCTCTCTGATTTTTATCTCTCCAGGTTTGTATTTTTAGCTCTCTCTTTCTTGCCTTCAAAGGCAAGAATGCTACCTTATATAAGCTCAACTATAGGGCAGCCCTCCTAGTTTAACTTTGCACTTTAGTCCCTTTTTAAATTCCTGCTTTTTAGCTTAGAAATCCCTCATTTACTGACTTGCTACCCAAGTCACACCACTATGTTTCTAAAACTCCAATTAGGACCCCTTCTAGGTGCTTCTAGGGGCTTCTAATTTCTGTTACCAAAGATTCCCTGAGTTGAACTCCCTAAACTACCCTTTTTATTCTGAAAATTACCAACCTAGTTAAACCAACCCCAACCTTGTTACCCTGGTCAAGAAGGTGACCATAGTTAACTAATTGGAACATTCAGCTATACTCAAACACTTAGAAAACTTAAAAATTGAACTAATTAACCAAAATTAGAATTTAACCCTAATTAATACTAAGGCTAAATTAACAATAGCAAAATAAAATCAATACCACAGCAACAATCATAAATCGAAATCGAACACAAAAATATGAATCAAACTGAGTTAACATTAATTCCAAGAAACCTAAAAATAACAGAAAAATCAAACTACTCAATAAAAGTGAGAATTAAAGGTTTAAAGCTTATGTTAATAAGACCAAGCAACGAATCAGACACACAGGAAAATTAACAAGGCCAAAAATTAAAGCTAACACAGAACGAACAAAAATCAATTAAAGACAAATTCCATATCAATTCACATGAAGAACAAGGATGGAATCTGAACAAATAAAAACCCAAGTGAAAAAGGAAGTCTTACTGATTAATCTTGACACTACGTTTGATGTTCTAATATGTACGAGTAGCGTCAATTTATGCAGGACGAAGCTTGAGCTCGAACCGTTGAAACTAGACCTCGGATCTAAGATTGGAGAAACTCTGAGTGGATTCGAAGGGTGTGTTTGCCATATTAGGCATGGAGGAGGCCTAGGGGTCATGGGGTATTGTTTTAGGGTGATTTGGAGGTGGCGCCGCCACCGGGGAAAGTTGGGCGGCGCTAGGGTTCTTGGCTTCAAACCTAAATTCCGGGGATTCTAGGCATGTTTGAAGGATACTGATCTTGGATTGGGGATGTGGGGAGTGAGGAGATACTAGGGTGTTCGTTCGGTGGGGTTTGGACACCGGCGCCGCCGTCAATGGCGGTGGAGAACAGGGCGGCGGGCGTTAGGGTTTTCTGAAGGGGTGAACGAGGGAGACGGGTTTAAGAAGGGGGGGGGTAGGGTTCGGACATATAAATACTTCAATTTCATCAGTTCTCAACCGTTGATCTGGAAAACCTCGACGGCCAAGATTGCAAGGCCCTCGAAACGGGGTCGTTTGTCTAAATGGGGGAAACCGGACCGGGTCAGGCATGGAGTTGGGCTTGGTCTCTCGGGTTTTGGGGGGGGGGGGAATCCGTTTGGGCTAGTGAATTAGTTCAAACTGGCCCAATTTCTTCTTCTCTTCATTTTATTTCCTTCTCCTTTTCTTTTCCTTTTCAACTTTCTTTTTAATTCCTTTTCTTTTTTTTTAAATAAAACCTACATTAATTCTAAACCAAAATTATCCTACTATATTAGATTAATGTTCAAAATAATATTTACAACAACTAATTAACTACCAAATTAAAAGAAAACTGCACCATTCGAAACTAAATGCCAAAATGAGTTATTTTTTGTGATTTTCTATTTTTGTAACACAACTAAATTACTAACTAATTTCAAAATGCCAAATTGAATCCTAAATGCAAATGCAACATATTTTTTGTATTTTTTATGAATTAAATAAAATAAACATGCACAAACAAATGCAAACAATTAACAGAAAATGCCACGAAAATCCACAAAATTGCAAGTAATGAAAAGAAATTATTTTGTTTTGAATTTATGGGAGTAATTCATATAGGACAAAAATCACGTGCTCACAGGTGGTGTCCACCGATTTGCTGAAATAATTAAAGGAGAAGTATCAACACGACATGAAACAACCTTTTTTCAAAAAAGAGAGAGAGATTTAGAACTTACGTGTAAGAGTACAAGACTTAGGGAAGGATGGAGTTGTGGCCGGGATGATATCCCTGGTGTCAATAATGACAAACCGCTCCATCCACCCACGGTCGTTGTCATCATCCATGTTGGTGAGCAAAGCATGGTGGCCACGTTTGCTGAAATTTATTACTCCCCCACGGAAAATTTTTGGGGAGTAGAGATTCATCATACGAGCCAAGGTGATCTCCTCCTGCGTTTCTTGGCACAACCGCCGTAGACAGGCCACCGTTCGCCTTACCGAAGGGCCCACCTATGCCAAACAAACTTGGTATCAGTGGCACAGTTCCAAAATCACGAGGTCAAGCACCCCGCTCAAAGAAAACGCACCCAAAGTGAATGGGTATGTATAAACGTACATGAAGCCCTTCTTAGTAAAGGTTACTCGCTCCACTAGTTCGGGAGCAATAATGTTCAGGTCATGGCAATTACAGTCCTCCTTCATAGCAGGAATGCTAGAAGGGCAAATAGAAGAAATGTATCTGCCAACAGCCCAAGTACGAGAGCTTGAAGAGGGGAACTTCTCTTCAAAGTCCTTGGTTGTGTTGAGACGTTTGGGGATAATAGTGTTCACCGTAGGGGGGTCAGCATCAACATCGATTTCTTTGTCTTTGCTCTCCTTCAGACCCCCACCGAAGAGAAGACCGAAGTTCTTGGAAGAGTTAGTGAAAGAAGCCATGATAAGCAGAAGGTGATAAGATTTCGTTGAAAAAGATTAAGGAAGGATGAAATTAGAAAAGAGTTGAATGCAAAGAAGTTGAGAGAGTTTTGAAAACTGATAAGTGTAAAAGAAGAAAAATGAGGCGTATAAGTAAAGGAATAGACAGCTAAAATCGTGGCCATGATTACCTCGAGAACCGGCGAAAATATTGCTAATTCGTGGAGTAAAATGTGTTCGGGGTATTAAATGCGAAGAAATGTGCGTGTTATCAAGCGTCAGAAACTTTTTAGAAGGTTCAGAAAATTTCCCGCCAAGAAAGGAATCTTCACTAGCTTTCCGGTGCCACAAATATGTGCCACCGGAAAGCAACGGGAACTATCTGTATAGGATAAAATCGGTTCACACTAAATACTCAAATGACAGAGTGACACGTGGAACCGGGAACATTCGAAAGACGAAGCGAGTGGAAACCAAGATCGAGGGAAACAACTTTGGTTGGCATCGGATATACCCCGAAGGGAACATTGTCGATGAGGGCAAATAAATATTTGTCACCAGATGACATTTAACGAAGAGTATTTCCCAGTATAAAATACACGTCCGTTACAGAGAATTTTGACATTCATGACATGCCGTTACATAATCATCAATGGTCCCCATTATTATCATTTAAGAGGGGCTTGATCCTAGGACCTTGTTCCCTAAATATAGCTATAAATAGTGGCTTCAACAACCATTATAACACAAGAAAAATCTGACAAACTTATGCTGCACATTATTCCAAGCTAAATAATACTTTACTTTCTGTCTAACGTCATTCTTATTATTGCCTTCGAAAGTCTTGCTCCGGGAACCAAGTTGTCTGCTATTTTATCTCGATCAATGCTAAGTCTTGTATTTTATTTAATTTGTTTATGTATTATTTTGGGATCAAATCAATTTGCTTGTCTATAAATCACGCTATAAATTCAACTGTGAAACGGGTAAACAGTAGATCATTTAACCAATGGATAAAAGTTTAATTTTAACAAATTTTGCACCAAAGCAAAACTCTTAACCTTTGACTTTGTAGCTTTGCCCATTTGTTAGGTGACATGCTCTGAAGGTCAAAAGTTAAAAACACCGTTGATGATGTCCTATTTTTGCCATTTTCTGATAGGTATCCGTTTGTACTTTGTAACACCTCTATTTAAAATATATTTAATTTTTAAAAATTATTTAAAGTTTAGCCAATTTTGGCAAACTTCAAAATCTTGAAACTTAACCTCCTCTTATTGTTGTTGTTTCTTCTTTTTCATACCTTGGAGTTTGAAGTTGGACTCTATCAAATGCTAACTTTAAACCTCAGGTTTACAACATTGAATTTGAAACTCCAAATTCGTGATTTTCTACTCCAAACGTGCATGTTTTAAGTTGATTATGGGCGGCTAAACTTTAAAAACTTTGTAAATTTCGGCTATTCATTAAAAAGGGTCCTAAGACGGCTATTTTGTGCACTTCGCTCCCTTCAAATGAAACTATTAAAGGATTATCTTCTTCCGCCATGACAATTGAAGCACCACCACCACTCCTTCCAACTCTCCCCTGAAATGAATCTGTAGGTTCCTCTCTCCCTCTCTCTCCCTCCCTCTCTCTCTCTCTGGAGTCTAAACCCCAGCCCCAAATTCTTGGTTGAGTAAGATTCTTGCTTTGTTTGTTCATATTATTTTTGATGGTTTTGCACTTTTATTTGATAATTTGCTCTAAGAAATTTTGACGGTGTATTAATTAGCATAACAATTATCATGGAAGCATCTGCTGTAAACACATTTCCTAGCTTCCAAAGACCTCCTTCCCATACCACAAGGACAAATTTCTTGCTCTTTGATCCTGCAAAGACTTCATTTTTAACTAGTAATCCAGGATTTAAATTATCCTCCAAGTTTCATATTCTATTCCAAAAGACTTGTCGTTTAGCTCCCAATTCTTTGGGGAATAAAATATTAGTTGATAATAAAGAAGAAGAAGAAGAAAAAGATTATGGTAGTGCTGATGGTTCTAGTGATAGTAAAAATCAGGAAAACCCGGCCAATGTGGACTGGGAAGCAAAGTTCCTTGGAAAGATGGACCCATCCGAAGATGTTTTGCCTGAGAAGAAGAAGAAAAAAAAGATAAATTCTAGATTGCTTAAGGATACTGAAACAATGGACTGGTGTATGAATGCTAGAAAAGTTGCTCTCAAGTCTATTGAAGCTAGAGGATTGACCCCTGTTATAAAGAGTATGGTTAGTGGTAATAAAAAGACCAAAAAAAAGAAGAAGAAAATAAAGTCCAAGGTTGATAAGCGAAACCCGGTTGAAGAAATTGATGAAGACTCCGAGTTAGACTCGGATGATGAAGATCTTGATTTGGATGCTGAAATTCCTCTAGGCAATGCAAGTCGCCTTAAGAGGACAGTTAGTATGTTTGCTGATGGTATGTTTGAGGAACAGAAAGCTAAAACCATGGAAACTTTTGTCCAAAGGCTATCTGAGTTTGCAGGACCATCAGACCGTAAGAAAGAAATTAGCTTGAATAAAGCAATTGTTGAAGCTATGACGGCTGAGGAGGTGTTGGAAGTTACTGCTGAGACGGTCTCAGCTGTTGCAAAAGGGCTTAGCCCTTCGCCTCTTTCTCCATTAAATATAGCTACAGCGCTGCATAGGATAGCGAAGAACATGGAGAAAGTTTCAATGGTTAGGAGTAGAAGGTTGGCATTTGCTCGCCAGAGAGAGATGTGTATGCTTGTTGGCATTGCTATGACTGCTTTGCCTGAGTGCTCGGCACAGGGTGTTTCAAATATTGCGTGGGCGCTGTCAAAGATTGGCGGTGAGCTTCTCTATTTGACAGAAATGGATAGAGTGGCAGAAGTGGCGTTGACTAAGGTTGATGAGTTCAATTCACAAAATGTTGCTAATGTCGCTGGGGCTTTTGCTTCAATGCAGCATTCTGCTCCAGAACTATTTTCGGGGTTAGCAAGACAGGCGTCAGACATAATCCACACTTTTCAGCCTCAAGAGATTGCTCAAGTCTTGTGGGCTTTTGCCTCTCTGAATGAGCAAGCTGGTCCCATGCTCGATTCTCTTGATAATGTTTTTAGTGATGTCAATCAATTCAAATGCAGCTTGAGTGATGGTAAACTATCTTATATTAAAGAAAGGACAGCAGATGGTATTGCGGATGTTGAGTCTGGAGCTATTAACTATCCCGTGCTAATGTTAAATAGGGATCAGCTAGGTAATATATCATGGTCTTATGCTGTTCTTGGGCAGATGAATCGAGTTTTCTTTGCTAATGTATGGAATACTCTCAGCTATTTTGAGGAGCAACGAATATCCGAGCAGTATAGAGAAGACATTATGTTTGCTTCCCAAGTTCATCTTGTGAACCAATGTCTCAAGCTAGAGTACGCGCATCTTGACTTATGCCTTAAAGGTGAACTAGAGGAGAAAATTTGCAATGCTGGAAGGACAAAACGATTCAATCAGAAGGTTACTTCCTCATTTCAAAAGGAGGTTGCTCGCCTTCTTGTCAGCACTGGACTAGATTGGGTAAGAGAATATGCAGTGGATGGTTATACTCTGGATGCAGTTGTTGTTGACAGAAGAGTTGCTCTTGAGATAGACGGCCCTACTCATTTCTCAAGGAACTCAGGTGCTTATTAATTTATTATCATCTGCAGACCTGTTAGTATCATTATTCATAAGTCTCCCAAAAGTTAAAAGGTAGTAACATTTTCTCAAATTGGTAATGACATTACTACCTCCTTGCAGGAATCCCCTTGGGACATACAATGCTAAAACGCAGATATATCACTGCTGCTGGTTGGAGGCTCATATCTGTCCCTCATCAGGAAGTGAGTGTTTTGGCATATTTTCATTTTTGATCAGTTATATTTCATTGAGGTTAAGGCATTCTTATCTTAATATCTTAAGTTAATCTGAATGTTAACTACTTTTTACCTTCCCTTCCTGCCTAAAACAAAAAGGGAGAAAACTGGTGGCCACATGGGAAATACTGAAGAATTTCCATCCAACATTAGGTTCACTTGCTCTCCTGGATTTGATATTTTCCACTCTCATTCATCCCTTACTTAACGAGCAACTAAATGTCAACGAAAAATAGACGGACAGATTGATGATATGTGTGATACAAACAAAGCTTGCAGGGAGCAAAGGTCTGGGTTTAGCATTATACCTCAGCCCCTCTATCCTCGAAAAATGAGCAAACCAAGTGATAGCAAGCCTCCATGTCTATTTCCCGAGTTTATCCCCTGATTCCCTCATTCATACATGAGGCAAGAGCCCTTAGAGTCAATAGTGGTGACCCTAGCTTGCCAATCTGTACGTTTAGGACGCCTGACCTATTTTGAAGGGTGAGTTACTATGGACTTCCTAAAATGATTTTTTTTAAAAATACCATGGGCTCCTATGAGCCATTACCGAAAGTTCCATTTGCTAACTGCCAAACCATGTGAAGTTGCATGTGTCCCCAGAAGTTTTCGGGTGTTATGGCCAACTTAAGAAACAAATTTTCTTCACTGCTATCTTTTTGGAGGGAGAGGAAATGAGTTGTTAAATCATTCTCTTCTCGTGAGAGCAGTTTCAATTAATGAATAGTTCTGTAGGTGTTATTATGACAGTGAGGCAATTCAATCCAACGAGGAAAACTATCCAGAGCAGCTTCAATAATTAGATGTTGGTCTGACACTGTATTTACCTTCTTTCTCACTTTTATTAACAATTTGTTAAGATAGGTCATAGACTCATACTCAAGTATGAAAGGACATCTTTTTGAGCATAACCGTAACAAAGGCAAATGATGAATTGACTAAGTGGTCCTTGTTGATTCTATTTTGCAGTGGGAAGAGCTCCAAGGAGAGTTTGAGCAGTTAGAGTATCTCCGTGGCATTATTGAAGGGAGCTTCAATGTGGAAATGGAAGATGGTCATTCAAGTATAGAATAGGGAAATCAATAGCTGTATTTTACTGTGTTTGCTCTTCGTTCCTCTGTCATATAACCGACTCAAATAGTTTATAATTGAGGTTTAGTTGATTGATTGAACAATATACACCACAAATACTAGAGTGAGATATAGCAGCAACCTTTCTTGTCTTTATTTAACCTTAGAAAGCCTTTAAATCTAACAGAAGAATGTTGTTTGCTATAGTAAACTGCTGTCTGCAATGCAAGTCCCAATAAAAGCTGGATACTCTTTGTTCAGTGACATCTTTATATCTCTTCTGCGCTTAGCTTGTTCAATGTACAGTGAGAACATAGATGCAAATGAAACCAGATGGATGACTTTCTGCATTAAGTTGATTGCTCTCTTCCTCTGTCATTTAGACAGTAAAAGTTCACTTTTTGGACAGACAATTTAGGCCTATATTGTTTTCTCCATTTTTCTTTTCTCTTACACATGGACAGCCACCAATGCTTGCATTAGGATAGGTTGTCTATATCGCAGCCCTTGGGTTCTGGCCCCTGCGTGAAGACGGGATGCCCTTTTTTACCCATGGACAGCTTACTTTGGGTGGACGACTAGTGTGACTGGATTAAATTGATGTAACAAGCCTCTAATTTTTCCGTTATCCTGCATCATGGTGACAAATATTTTTTTGCTCTGTTGGTGTGGCAATGTTCCTGTTGTGAAGTCCTCTTGGTGGGGTACTGAGAGCACTTCTGCTAAAAGATGGAGATTTATGAATTTCCTACTTAATATCATTCCTCTTTGTTGTTGAGAATTCTTTAATGGTCTGATTGGAAAGCCACCGGTAATTGAAATTGGTGTAATTATAATTACACAGCCTAGTAATTACACATTATTGTAATTCCAACAACCTGTTTGTTTGTCATAATGTCGTAAATTCCCGGGACTGTCTATTGTCCATGAACAGTAGTTATTTTAACATGTTGTCCATCTGTTCCAAAATAATGTTCTTATCACTACATATCGATTGATTAAGAAACTTAAATTTGTTATAAAACAATAAAAGAAGAAGAAGAATAAGTAGAGGGAGAATTCTTATTGATTTGGGATGAATTACAATGGAATAGAATCCCTCTATTTAAAGGGAAAGAGTGACTTAGCCACCAAGTAACAAACCCTAAAATCTCTCTAAAAATAGACATTCACCATAAATAAAATACTATTCTTAACACCCCCCTTGAATGTCTATTCAACAGATAATGTGCCTCGTTAAAACCTTAACTAAAATAAAACCCAGTGGGGAAAAAATTCTAGAGAAGGAAAAAGAGTACATGTTTAGAAATACGCCTTTTGGTTACCTCGTTAAAAACCTTGCAAGGAAAACCCAATGGTTCAAAACATTGTAAGGAAAAAAGAGTACAACGCGTATTAACTCCCCCTGATAAGAGCATCAATCCACATCTTTGAGCCTTCGCATCCCAATCTTGTGCACTAGCTTCTTGAAGGTTGACGTAGGGAAAGATTTGATGAATAAAATAGCTATATTAACTCCGATGAATATGTTGCACCCTGAAAATCCTTGCTATCACATTATCATGTTTATAGTTATAGCAAGATACATATGTCACAAATAGCACTTAGGATATGGTACTTCGGGACCAAGAATTGTATATGCTTTAAGCAATTTAAATCCTGCAGGGATTGTCATATAAGTTAAATCATATAAGCCATATGAATGGACTTTAGATGCATATGAAGTTTTTATGTCATGATTAGGGGTGGCAAACGGGCGGTCGTGTCGGATATGAGCGGGTCAAAACGGGTAATTTAAAAAAACGGATAAATATCCGATCCGACCCGTATTTGAGACGGATAAAAACGGGTTATACGGCGGATAATATGGATATCCATATTATCCATGGCTTATCCTAGTCTTCCAAAATTAAGGAACTCCAATTTGAGGCTTTACAAATGTAAAAGTTAAACACATTAGTTATCCATTTGGTTAACCATTTTCTAAGTGGATAATATGGTTCTTTATCCATATTCGACCCATTTTTAAATGGTTCATTATCCAACCCATTTTTGATGGATAATATGGGTGGATAACTGTTCTCTTTTAACCATTTTGCCACCTCTAGTCATAATAGACATATAAGATAGATAAAGGTGATTGCACACACCATTGACTTTATGCTTTCAAGTGTTTGAACCGCAGGTCCAAAACTACATGTCTTTCATATGAAGCCAATTCTACTTGAATTGTTTCTCCATACTTAAGATCCTCATATATATTTAGCATTATCATAGATGTAGTCGATGAACATTTTATATCGGTTCCAACCTTCTTCCTTGTTTCCTCATAAATATATAACATAGAGATCTCTTCATTCATATTTTTAGGGACCTGAACCTCTTCTGAGACTTTATGAAGTGTTATGTCATGTGATCTTCTCAATCACTTGCCTCCTTATTATGATCATTATGATCATTTGCTCATAGATTTTTATTTGAAACCGATTTGTCTATATGCTTTAAGCGTACCATAAATTTTGTCCTTCTAGGACTTATTTTAATAGGAGCATTTGCATTGAGAATATAGTTACTTTCTTTGGGTCAGCAAATGTGTCTGTCATGCTTTGCAATATAGTGCAAATGAATTATCTTTTAATGAACTTCAAGTTCATATTGTTTTATTCGAGGATCCAGATATACAAATGATAATTCATTCCACATAACTTTTTCTCAACTGCTTATCATGTCTCCCCTTCATGTTAGAAAAACTAACTTGTTTCCTCAACTTTGAGAACCCATCTTTGTGTGTTATGGTGTTAATCAAAATATACACCGCATCAATAATAATAAGATGGAATTATTTGGTTCCTAACCCCGAACCATTTATGAGGTGAGAATGCAATATACTTTCGTATATAACGTATATCAAACTAATATAGACAACTTTGTTCTCATTAGCAACAATTTAGCTATTAAGTGAAGGCACTCAATAAATTATTTTGCTAAATCAACTGTGATTCAAACCAACTTATCAAGATGAACTGTCTTGAATAGAAGATCTGGAAATTATGCTCTAAACTAAATTATTGAGCAAGTTATCACGCAAACGCCAGGTTGTGGGTTAATAATAATCGCACATGTAATCATCTCATAGATGCATCTTTATAAGGTTTACAAGGCAGGTGAATGAGCCCATGTTCACCTTTGATATTCTAGTTCTTTAATATTTACCCATATGAACTCTCTTTTATTTTTGCACATCTTACTTAAATTGATATGGCTAAACTAGTTATGCCAACTGGATAAATTATCAATATTGATAAACTTCATGTTTACACCATGACGTGTGCAATTATCAATAAACTCCAAGTTTATTATGATATAGGTTTTTATATCAATAAACTTCTACTTTACTGTTGCATACTTTTATTTGTGTAGTACAAATTGGAGAATAAAGTAGGTAGCTTTTCACATACATATTACCCCGCTACAAGTTGTAGTAATAGAAGATATTAAATCTTTCCTTTCTTTATAGTCTCAGTATAACCAATCGCTTTCGCGAATACTTTAGAAACTAAATAAGTTTCTACAATATAATGCCTTGTTGATAATCAATTGTGTTCCTCCAAAATAGTAATAATTGGCTCTTCCAGAGCTCTCAATTAATTTTGTACTACCACATATTCATCAACCTCTATATGGTGAATATATCTTTCAAGGAGAAAGTTATACCATTATGGTCATGGTCAAAATCATTATAGGCAAGATATGTTGCTTCTATTACTTTTGCCCTGTAATAATTACATTGCCATAATATTTTGGATTAATCATAATAGGTACGTGATTAAAGACCATTCATGTCATAATAATGAAATTATTTCTTATTTCATCCCAAACCTCTTTCTAGAGGTTAGTGCGGTATATTCACTACCACTAACACGTTCAGATTCTTCCAAGAATGAATATGTATTCATAAATCATATGTTGTTACGTTCACATCATGAATGGACCATAGTCATCTATATGTGCTTTATGAAATCTCATGTCAAATCGATGAAAAACATTAATTTCACAGAGTGAAGTATTATTTTGAGAATTATGACAACTTTAATTTCGTCTATTTCC
The DNA here is from genome assembly GCF_001879085.1 of Nicotiana attenuata. Lineage (NCBI taxonomy): Eukaryota > Viridiplantae > Streptophyta > Magnoliopsida > Solanales > Solanaceae > Nicotiana > Nicotiana attenuata. The sequence goes on from NC_031994.1 coordinate 29,011,177, forward strand.
ATGTTCACATTCATTGATACCTTCACTGTAATAATTTTGTCTTCTTTCAGACTTACCACATATTGCTATCACATTCTCTTAAGGGAATGAGAAAGAAGCAAATTCAAATGGGACGGGCTTCTGCTTCTTGTGCTCACAATCATACATGAATTTGATCATGGCAAGACATAGATATTTTACCAATTCGCGTGGTTACGAATTCTATTAAAGTTATAATCATAATTTATTGTCTTTGCTTGTATTTAAAATCGAATTATAGAATGTTAAGAATTTAAAAGAGAAAAATAAGGTAAAATACTTACCTTAAATCCAAAATTTATTCTTGAGGGAATTTCATGGACAATTGACAATCATTATGCTCAATATTATGTATAAGTTGAGCACCATGCACGTATCCCAAAGCCTCTACTCAATTGATGGGAGCCTCGTGCTGATAACGTGTTATAAAACAATAAAAGAAGAAGAAGAATAAGTAGACATAGAATTCTTATTGATTTGGGATGAATTACAATGGAATAAAATCTCTCTATTTAAAGGGAAAAAGTGACTTAACCACCAAGTAACCAGGGGCAGCTCAACAAGATTGGTGGCCTAAAGCTAATTTTTAATATGGGGCCTTTCAGAAGAAAAAAAAATAATTCATCTATATTTTTAATTGAAGTCTATTTTTCTAACTTTTTAAGATGTAAAGTTGTTAATAGTTTCTTTTTATAAATAATTTCATTTCTCCTAAGATATTATTGATCTAGATAATAGAACCGGATTCAAGAAGTTAATAACTTGATATCGAAATAATTTTTGATGTTCTAATATACTAGTTGGAACGCTTGAAACCTGAGGGGAAAAAAGGAAAAAAAGAATTGGAATATAGTTTTATTCAACGGTACTCTTCGACTCTTGTTTCTTTATAGAAAAAATAAAATTTTTTTCTTTCTACAACGAGCAATATAACTTTTAATTGGAGAAAGAGAATCACTCCCCCTAAACCCTTGTCACGAATATAAAACTTTTCATTATTTAAATTTTACAATTAACATAATTAGTGAAGTACCTATATTATTATTCTCCTTTTACATCTCACTAAAAACGTGTAATAAACTTTTAGAATCCGTTTTTTGTATCTTCAATCGCTACTAGAAATTCGGGCAAAACCGTCCAAAAAAACCGACCAAAGTTGATCGGTAATGGCCAATAACCGTCCAAAACGTGACCATTTAAGTGTGGACTTTGGTCGGTCAATTTAATTAAAAAAAATATTGTCGAAAAAACCGACCAAAGTTGGTCGGTATTTTAATTCTTTAATTAAAATACACCATCTATGATAAAAACGGGGTTTGTACTGTGGTAGGATACTATTCTACCACTAGACCATTGGTGCATTTTGTTTTAAGACTGTCTTCTATTTCATTTATACTCTTTAATTGTATTTTCGCACGAAAACAACCGACCAAAGTTGATCGATTTTATTAAAAAAATAAAATTACCGACCAAAGTTAGTCAGTTTTTAAAATGACCGGCCGAATTAACCGACCAATTTCGGTCGGTTTTTTTAATACTAATTTAATTTATTTTAAATGAAAAACCGATCAAAGTTGGTCGGTTTCTTGAAAAATAAATTTTGCGGGACTCAAAAATAGTTTCCCGCATTTTTGCGCCAATCGACCAAAGTTGGTCGGTTTCGTAAAAAAAAAATTAAAAAATAATATATTTTGAAAAACCGACCAACTTTGGTTGGTTTTTTGGCCGATTTTTTGACCGACCAAAATTGGTCGGTCGACCATGGTCGATTTTTGCCGAATTTTTAGTAGTGAATAGTCCAAGTCTTATTTTTTATCTTTACCTTTTATAAAATATTTTACTTTTATATTTTAGAATACCTAATATATTTAGACCTTACCTCTAAAGATTGCTGTGAGATTTATATGATCCAACTTACCTTAATTAGATATATTGGGTTCGAGTCCTGTGGTTAAACAAATCTTGTTAAAATGTGTTCTTTCTTTTACTAGGCCTTACACGGTACGAATCTATATTAGTCGAAATTTCAATACAAATACGAGTAGAAAACAAAAAGAAAAATTTGGGGCCCCAGAATTTGGGGGCCTAAAGCCTTTGCTTTAGTGGTTTGACCCTTGGGCCGCCCCTGCAAGTAACAAACCCTAAAATCTCTCTAAAAGTAGAAATTCACCATAAATAAAATATTATTTATAACAAAATTGATTTTTTTGTTTTTATATAAGTAAATTTTTGTGAAACAAAAAAAGTTTGACCACCTATATATCGGATTGCGTTCATGGTGTTGAAATAGAATTAAGAAATTCTCAGTGTAAGGCTGGCTAATGGATAATAAGTTGATTAATAGTGTAAAATACAAATTTAAACCAAGAATATATATGGATTTAACATAAGATATAAAGTGTGTGCATGATAGATCTCACATGAAATGAAAAAAATGGGAGAAGACATGTGTCAGCAAGTCCAACAGCCTCGTACTCGATCGCTTTCCTTTTTCAGATCACCTTACTCAGGCAGGCTTTCCATTTCCCATCTCAATGGCATTTAATTCCAAAGTTTAATAATACAAAATAGTTCTACATATTAGGTAATTCTTCATTCTGATTCTGTTTCCTTTTCTTTTCCCAACACTATTGATCAAAATTTCTTCTTAAAGTTTTTCATGTGGTGACGGTAAGTGATTCAATCAATCTTGATTCCCCGTAATGATAATGTACAGTGGTTTTTTTTCCTTCTGTGTATTATGCATGGATCAGATATGATTATCTGATTAAGTCTTACGTATTAAGATGTGTATCATGACTTTCAACATTCAGATTATTACCCCAGCAAAATGTAATCGCACAAGTATTAGCCTTTAGCCAAATAAACCAAGTTTATATATGTTCCCTTATACTGTTAGGTGTTGTCTTGATTTTCTTATTATATTTGGTTATCCTATCTCTCGAAGAAAAAGACAACATATTTACGATAATTGGGTTTTCCTATTCTTAGAAGGAAACATAAATCTCTCATATTTGGCTTGTCACATTTCTTGGAGGAAAATGTTTTGGACTTCTATAAATTGGGGATCTTTCCTTGTCATTTAGTAGCCTCCACAATGTAGTGCTTAAGGGGGTTGAGAGTCTTTTTTAGTGGGAGAATTTCAGGACAAGTGTTAGCCTGTCACTTGTGTTTGCTTTTTCGTGATGTCGTTCTCTCGATATGTTGCACGCTATTTTATATAGTGGATTGCTCATCTCCGCCCGTGGGCGTAGGTCAATTGTGTGTTTCTTTTGGTATATTTTTCTCTGATTTATTGTCGTTCAAATGTTGTTTTACTAGCTTCTGCATGATACCTAATTATTTCGATCCTAACATATACAGTATTGCGGGTAACTATTATTTGCAGAAGCACTAACCTTTCGTGTTAAGTGTCGTCCTCACCACGATTATAACAAGCTGGTACAAGTATAATGTAAAAAAGAATTCATTTTGTCACGTCGACTTACCATAGCTAACTGCATTGGAGTTGGGAGTAAAGCTTAGCATTTATATGTTAAATAAAATGTGCGTTTCCTTTATTTCAATGTAGAAATAATGTTGATATACATTCAGTTCTAAAATGTTCTATACTCGGTCGTATTAAAAGTACATAGTGGTCAATCTGCTATCTAACTCATTGAACGTCCGTCTTGTTTGCTTGTAAGCTATGTCGTCTCCAGAGAATACAAAAAGGGCTTTCCGCAACAAAGATAAGGAGGATAAACAAGATGAAGAAAAGGGTGGATTTGTTGAGAAAGTTAAGGACTTGATCGAAGATGTTGGTGAGAAAATTGAGGAAAAAATAGGATTTTGGAAACCAACTGCAGATGTCACTGCAGTTCACATTCCTCATATCAATCTTAAAAAGGCTGAATTAGTAGCTCATGTGTTAGTGAAGAATCCAAACCCCATTCCAATCCCTCTCATTGACATAAATTACTTGATCGAGAGTGATGGAAGGAAACTGATTTCTGGATTGATCCCTGATGCTGGAACAATCCATTCACATGGTTCTGAAACTGTCAAAATACCCGTTAATTTGATTTATGATGACATAAAAAGCACGTATCGTGATATAAAGCCCGGAAGCATCATTCCCTATAGGATCAAGGTAGACCTCATAGTTGATGTACCTGTTTTTGGCAGGCTGACTCTGCCTCTTGAGAAAACTGGCGAGATTCCTGTACCTTACAAGCCGGATATTGATCTTGAGAAAATCCATTTTGAGAAATTCTCTTTCGAAGAAACTGTTGCTGTTCTTAAACTGAAGTTAGAAAACAAGAATGACTTTGACCTGGCGATTAATGGACTTGATTATGATGTTTGGCTATCGGATGTCAATATTGGTGGTGCAGAGCTTGAGAAATATACTAAAATTGGAAAAAATGGTATTAGCTACATGGATCTTCCTATTACCTTCAGGCCAAAGGACTTTGGGTCTGCTCTTTGGGACATGATGAGAGGAAGAGGTACTGGCTACAGTATGAAAGGTCATGTTAATGTGGACACGCCATTTGGAGCAATGAAGTTACCTATCAGCAAGGAGGGCGGGACAACTCGTCTCAAGAAGAACAAAGAAGATAGTGGAGATGAAGATGAGGTTTGTTAAATGTTCAGCTTTTACAAAACTTTGTGTTGCTTGCTTCATTTTTCGTCGAATATTTTTGTTTTACTTAATTCTTAAGAGGTTTAAAATGGGATTCATATGCATTCTGAGCTTTGTTGGTCTATTTAATTACATGTATAATATAATTTGTACTCTGACTGGGTATAGATACAATATGTTGGAAGAAATTAAACATGAATAGAAAATGTCTTCGGATATATACATGTGAAAGAAGGATGTCATCTACGTATATTCTTTCAAGAGAGACATGCAAAATTGTTGTAGTTGAGTGAATTGTTTGTAACATGTAAGTACATTATTGACCTAGATCATGTTTTCTTCTTTAGAGAAACGAGATAACATATCTTCTGGAAGGGTGATTAAAAGTCAAATATGTACTTAAATATCGGATGATTCTCTACATGATATATAACTAGTACCTCCAATATCCTCTTACTTGGTGCAATTGTGGCTTCAAGTAAGCTAGCATGTCATTAAGCATGTAGATCATCAGTTGTATAGTCATGACCGACCTTAGATATGCTCCTTTCGCGTGGTGATTATTAAAAAAAAATGTTTAAATCACTTGTGGCTCATACCTTGCATGCAGTTTAAGCTAACTTTTAACCAAAACGGCTTAAAAATATTGTTGGGAAAATTAAGGAGATGAGTGATAAGAAAGAAGGTATACATGTTAAAAGCGATACATGATGTCTCCAAAAGGATAAAAATGAATCTGCTGAATGTGTGATGTCTCTATATATGAGCAAATTGTATATTAAAGATGCACAAGATCCTTAATGTTCTTCTTAATTATTATAGCAGAATCCATTGCTATCTTTCTAAAAGTAGTGTGTTTCACAATTAATGTTACATCAATTCACTGATCTATGCGGGGCTCATGCATATTGTTTGTGTAGTATAATGACTCTACCTTGCATATATAGGAAGGAATTTGTCTTTGTAAATTATCATTATTTCTTGAGCTTGTGTGGGAAGATTCTTGATCACTTCAAGTCATCATTATATGTATTGTAGTATTATTGAGCATTATCATTGTGTGTGGATTATAATCAACTCTTGGTCCCTACTTAAGTAGAAGCCTGAAGCCAGATTGCCTTAAACCATCAGACAGCGCGACCTATCTATGCCCGTGCATGCTGTCATCTAACTGCTATATGCAGTCGTCTCTCCCTCCTTTAATTTTCACACCCTGCTGCCTGCACAAACATTAATTGAGCTTTTCCTTTCTGCTTACAGGATTAACTGAAGTTGCAAGAGACAAATTAACTGGCGGGCAACCTTTTTTGGTCCGATCCAAATTAATTTGCTAGAAAGGAGACCCCTGGAGTTATATATCTGTAACTTACTCCATATGAATTCATATTTTGCTAGTTGGTTCACATATATAACTAATCATTCACTCTTATCTTTTGTCATAAAAACAACAACTCAAAGATAAATATATGCCATCTATTCTGAAAGGAAATCTGTCGGGTTAGGCTCTGCACTGTGTATTTGATTACATAAAGTTTATTGTCTAGCATTGTCTTTCTATGCAACTTAGTTTCTTGTGTACGTATGTTTCACAAATATATACATAGTCTAATAAAATAATATGATTATAATGCATGATTGTTAAATTTTAAACCAAGAGTGATACTAATTAATTTCATTTAACCTTGATTGTGCGTGAAATCTTTTGAGATAAAGTTATAACCTGATTTAATCGTTAAATTTGAAAACGATAATAGCAATCACAACAAAACATGGATATCACAGCCACTGATTATCACTTGATATATTTAATTTCACTCTTCTTTAGGAAAAACGAAATAAAAAGTTAAAAAAACAGAAAGGAATGATTGATATGGTAGCATGCTTCGGTAGATCATTATTTATTTCAGAAACTACCACTAGCATAATTAGCCTATCTCTCTTTAGATTGAATTGTTATACAACATGGAGTCGTTTGATTTGTAGAGAAAAGTGATTAATAGTCATTGGAAGATTTTGTGGATTTGTGATTCTTCTCGTATCGTATAGTTCATTGCACAGAGCACTAAATATATGATGTATGATATAAATATGTGTTTGGTTTAGAATTGGATAAATTTTGTTTTCAATAATACACTAGTGTACATATGTCATTCCTTTGTCATAGAGCGGAAAGGATAGACAGGATTCATCTGCTCAATTCTACCTTTCACAACCATTTCTTCCTTCATTACCAGGCACAACCTCCCAGAATTAGGAATAGCTTATTTTAGGTTAATATCAATAAATAAATAAAAATAGGTTCAAGAATCCCTATGTTCGAATAAAATGGAATCGAAATACTTTTTAAATTGATAACAAAAGTGTCATTTGCCTCTTGGCTCGGTAACAAAAATCGGTTGTGGAATAGCTTTTAGTTGGCTTTCTCCTTAAGAAGATTTTTAATGAACCTACTTTATTGATAGTTAGGATGTCACATATATAATTGTGTTTGCCTTTACTTAGATACTCTCCACTTATTAGAGTAAGACACCCTCTCAAAACTAGATCCACTCGTCCTCCAGTAATTAACAAGTAGTCCGGTGATTAGCCTATACTAGCTATTTGAAGCCTTCGTAGGACTTAATTGTGTTGGGATATACTATTAACCATGCTATTTAGATATAGTATTGTGTTTTATTTTTTATGAAATAATTGTTTGTTTAATTTATTCAATTCAATAAAGTACTATTTTAAATAGATTATTTATAACATGTGTGCCCTTTAGTTATGTAGGTGACAATTTAATGTTTGGAGTCTTAGCTCATGCACAGAAGATTAAATTGTCGGTTCTCATAATTAATAAACTATGTTCAGGATCAAAGATATTATTGGACAAAATATCTTGATGATTGTAGTACAAGATTAAAGTATAATTTGTCTTGATTATGGGAGTGGTTTTACTCCGACTTCTTGTGCTAGTATACTTAGTGTATATTGAACGCACCAAGTAGAGAAAAAGATGTTTTTGTACTGAATATATATAAAATATTTTCTCTAATTCATTAAATGAGCTTATACTCCTAATCTTGATATAATTATTATGATCAATGTGATTTATTTATTATTTTGATTTATCAAAAGGTGCAACTCTATTCAGAGTTAGTGTATACGAATAGCATTTGTGAAATAATAATTAGTTGATAGAATCCATGACTTGATTTTGAGTTTGATGTGCCCCTTTATGTAAGCTTATAAGTTTTCATGTGAAACCCAACGGTTAATTTTGCATCCGTCACATTAAATAGTTTAAGCAGAATTATAAAGGATTTAATTAGTTGATTAAATTAAATTGTCAGTGATTTAATATAATTAACTGGCATTTGTTATCTTAACATGGGGAATTAAAATAAGTGTTAGTGAATTTTCGAAATTCATATTAAGGAGCTCAATTGCAGTTTTTTAGTGGAATAAACTTCAATTAATTATAGTAGGAATTAATTCATCCAAAATTTCGAATTAATGCTATAATTGATAGCCTCGTATTATTTCTGTGGTCCCTGCTATACCTAGTGAAAACCTGGAGTGACTTGGGTAAAAAGTGACTTGGGAGAAAAATCATCCTTTAGAGTTAGAGTAGGATTCTACTTGCACAGCAGAATCCTACACGTTTTTGGAGCCCTCTTTTGGCTGAAAACGGGTCTACATAAGGAAGACATTTTTCACCCAATAACTCACTTTCAGAGTTGTATTATTTTTGCCCACTCAAAATAATTTCGTCCAAGGTCTTATTAGGACCATAACAGAAGACTGCATCCCTGGATTCTTGCTCTGTGGAGGACCTGTGCAACGTTTTCAAGAGGTTAGTGCTTCTAATCTCGTAATTATATTATTATCTAGTTTACATGTATGTGATGCTTGAATTGTATACTTGCTTCCGCTGCGCATGTTCTAACACATTGTTGGGTATATATCGAAGTAGAGATATGGATATCGACTCATTTGAGGTTAAGGGATAGATAATTGGATAAAATCTTACTTAATGAAGAAGGTCATTAAATCAAAATTCTTTTTCTTGGAAATGCAGGGTAAGGCTGCGTACGATAGACCCTTGTGGTCCGGCCCTTCCCCGAACCCTGCGCATAGCGGGAGCTTAGTGCACCAGCTGCCCTTTTTTTTTCTTGGAAATGAAACTGAATAAATTGTAACTGTAAGTTTTTGTGATTTTAAGAATCTAAAATTGTATTACACGAGACTTCTTCTCTCTTTCTCACCGCCATTACCGACCCACCCTCTGTCTCTCTCTCTCTCTCTCTTTGCCATTAACACAACCGCCCAGCACCACCGTCGGTGACCCAAGGTAAGGTTACCCATCCTTCATCTCTCCTCCCGTCTTCCTCCTTTCTTCCTCTTTCTCTCTCTCTCTTTCCCCCTCCTTCCCGTCTTTCTCTGTTTTCTTTCTCCACATCGACTGGTCGGAGTTCAGCCAGTGGCAGAGCCAGAATTTTCACCAAGGGTTGTCAAAATATTAAAAATAAAAAGATACAACGAAAAGTTTAGGGGAGATAACATATAATAAATATACATAAAATAGAAAAATTTATCTAACAATACAATATAATTTCCTGCGAAAGGGTGTAGATTGACACCCGTTGGTTGTATGTCGCTCCGCCATTGAGTTCAGCGCCGGAAATCATTGAATTTTGGCTCTTTTACCTTTCTATTTCTCTCCTCTTCGCCTCATGCGTTTGTGTGGGGAAACGCCGGCTGAGTCCGTCAAGACCAGTCAATTTTTTGGCGTAGATCCCGTCACACGTTAGTGCGTGAGATCCTGTCCAGGTGGTTTTCCTGCGCGTGCATGTCCTCCCAGTAATCGAAGCTCAAGAACGACCGCAGGTGTCTTGGATTGTCCCTTTCGGCCAGCTCATCGCGACCCATCCTCGCCGGTCAGATTTTTGTCAACTTCAGGGGCTGCCATCTAGGTTCTATCGTTCCTCTCTTGTCTTGTTATTTTGATTTTGATATTCTAGCTTAATTGTATCCTCTATTGTTATGTTATTTTGATACTTTGATATTCTAGATTAATTGTCTCTTTTATTTTGTTCTTGAATCTTACTTAAGTGTTGGCCCTAGCAGTGCCAAATTAGTTGCACTAGCGATAGCGTTGCCTACCTGTTTCATATTTCTCTCTACGTGTTTATAGTTTTCTTTTGAATCTTTATTTAGTATATCCCATAGTAGCTTTCACTACTAAAAAACAATAAATTTGGGACAGTCAAATCAGCCGCAAATCGGTCGAAAATCGTGTTTTTTCGACCGATTAACGATTGAAAAGTGTCGGTCAGAAAATATATGGTCGCAATATATTTGTGACAGAATCAGTCGAAAATTTGCGACGGATTCCGTCGCAAACTGAAAAATACGGGGACATTTGATATTAAGTCGTTTGCGACCCAATCAGTCGCAAATTTAGCAACTGATTCAGTCGCTGACCAAAGTTAAAAAAAATAAATATAAATAAGAAGTTTCGATTGATTCCGTGGGAAAATTAAAAAAAATTAATTCGTAATTAATTATTCCGACTAAAATAGTTGTAAATATTGATTATTAATTAATTAAATAGATCAAAAATTCTCCATTTGCGACTGAATCAGTCACTATCTTAATTAAGTTTTTCAATTTGCAACTGAATCAATCGCAAATCTGGGTAATTCCTGGTGAAATTTGCGGTTGATTCAGTCCAAATCTGGGCATTTTAAAGTAGAATCTTGCTATATTTCTAATTACACCACCTGCCAAATAAAACAGCCAATCAAACACCCAACAATTAATCAAAAACCTAATACAACAATTTAAAAAAATAATATAACAATCTAAAATCAAATATTTACTACAAAATGAACAGTAATATTTATAACAGTTCAACCAAATAACCAACTATCAAACAACATAAATTAAACATGTCTCTAACTTCAACTGTAAAACATTCAAATAGCCTATTCAGAATCAGTCTCCTCTTCAGACTTAGACTCAGACTCCATTGCAGCTCATTTCTTACTTTTTTTTGAAACAATTTTTGGATCAAAGCCTGAGTTTCTTGAAATTCTTGCGACATTTGATCCACTTTTTGACGCATAGCTTCCATGTCTTCTTGGAAAACCGATGCCCCAGGACGACTGGAGGATGGTAGTACTCCAATCCCGTTGACTCGAGCTTTATTTATTATTTTCACGAGAAATAAAGATAAGAAAGTAAAAAGAAGTAAGAAAACAAACAAGAAACTTTTAAATTAACACCAAAACAGATAATTGTATAATATTTATACCTTTATTCACGCCACCAGCCTATTGTGTCCATCTGTGTAATGAATATAAAATATTTACATGTAAAAAAATTAAACATAACAAATATAAACATAAAGTATACCTAATAAATATAACAATATAAACATAAAAAAAAATGAAGATATCATTAAATTAATCCAATTTATTTCAAATTAGCATATAATGCGCTCTAATACTTAATTGATTGCATTTTCTTTATTTCTTTCCAATAATAAATGATATAATTAACACATAAATAGGGCATGGAGAATTTCCAAACGAAAAACCGAAACAGAGAAGTATTAACACTTAAGTTGTTTCTTAACTAACCAAACTTGAATGTATAAAAATTCTAACTCTTTAAAATATTTTTCAACTTTAACTATTATAATTTAAATTATAAGAAGTATTAACACTTAAGTTTTTTCTTTAGTTGTTTTTTTATATAAACAAGAATTCCATACTTATTGAACATATTCAAATTATTCCAAATTTTTTCTTGATTTACTATTGGATACATACAAGTATATAAGCCATTTTCACAAGACCATCTAACTAAAAAGAAAAAAATAGCCAATTAATCTAAACAAGTAAATTTTTAACAAGTCACTATATACATATTATATTGCAAAAAATTATTGCTAATTTATCTATACTATATTACAAATTATATAGCTAATTTATACATACTATTTTGTTAAATTAATGCAAAACAAATACCTGGAAAACGACCAACGGATGTGCTGCCAAACTAACACCGGAGGGGAGATAAGCCGCTGGATTCCTGCACCAAAAACGAGTTAAACAACTTGGGAACAAAAAAGTTGGGGGAGTGGGGCGGCTGGATGGGGAAATGGAGAGGGCGAGGGAGAGGGAGAGTGAGTGGAGTGTGGGAGAGAAGGGAATCATACCTTATATGGTTATATTAGAGGGAAAAATCAAGAAATATAGCGGGTGGGGGCAGAAAAGGAGAGGGGATAAGAGGGGAACAAACTAGAGAAGAAAGAAGAAAGAAGAAAAAACGGTCTAGGGCTATAATTAAAAATAAATTTGCGACCGAATCGGTCGCGAATTTGAAATTTGAATTTTCAAATTGCGACTGATTCGGTCGCAAATCCCGTTAACCTGTCAGACCTCGTTTGTATTGCACATTCCGACCAAATCGGTCGAAACATTTAATTTAATTCTTTTTTAATTTTAATTTTTGCGACTGATTCAGTCGCAAACCATAAAAAATATTTCGCGGTATTTTCTACGTAATTGAGTGATTGAATCAGTCGCAATTTTGAGCCAAAAATTTAAAAAAAATTAACATGTATTTTTAATAAAGTTTCCGACCGAATCAGTCAAAAATTGCGATCGATTTAATTCAGTCGCAAATTTGCTATTTTTTAGTAGTGTAATTTGCCCATTTTCTCGAAAAAAGGAAGATTAATATAGCTTGTATACATGAGACTCGATGGGTAGGAGATAAGGCGTGGATGTGGGCAAGTTCAAAATATGGTATTCTGGGAGGGAGGGGGCGGGAACGGGGTAGGTATCTTGGTTGATGAGGACCTCCATGATCTAGTGGTGGAGGTTAGGGGGATGAACGACTGGCTGATGACTATTGAGATAGTTGTTAAAGGATTTATTTTGAACATAACCAGTGCGTACGCACCCCAAGCAAGCTTGGACGAGGAAGTCAAAAGGTGTTTCTAGGAGGATTTGGATGAGATGGTATGTGGTATCCCGCATACTGATAAGCTTTTCATAGAAGGAGATTTCAACGACCACATTGGAGCGACGACTGGGGGTATGATGAGGTGCATGATGGCTTTGGTTTGGAAGATAGGAACAAGGGAGGAACTTCTCTTTTGGACTTTGCTAGAGCGTTTGATTTGGTGATAGCAAACTCGAGTTTCCCAAAGAAGGTGGAACACTTTGTCACCTTCCGGAGTTAGGTAGCATGACTCAGATTGGTTATTTCTCTGCAGGAAATCCTATAGAGGTCTTTGCACGGATTGCAAAGTCATCCAGAGTGAGAACCTCATGACCCTTCATAGGATCTTGGTCATGGACCTTGAGATCACAAGGAAGAAGAGGAAGAGGGTGGTGTATAGCCAACCTAGGATCAAGTGGGGAGCCTTGACGGAAGCCAAAATATTGCTTTTGGGGGGTTAAGTTGATAACTAGGGGGGTTTGGAGGAGTAGCTGGGACGCAAGCACTATGTGGACCACGACTATGCAGTGCATTAGGGAAGCCGCTAGAGAGGTATTAGGAATCTCAAACGGTTACTCTGGTAGACACAGAGGAGACTAGTGGTGGAAGGGAGAGGTGCAAGGAAAAGTAGAGACCAAGAAAGCGACGTATCTGAATCTAGTAGAAAGTGTAGGCGGGGAGGAGAGAAGGGTGAATAAGGAGAAATATAAGTTAGCTAAGAAGGAGGCGAAATTAGCAGTTACGGCGGCCAAGACTGCAGCTTTTGGTAGTTTGTATGAAGAACTCGAGGGCCGAGGTGGGGATAAGAGGTTGTTCAGGTTAGACAAGGTGAGAGAAAAGAAGGCTCGTGACTTGGATCAAGTGAAATGCATCAAGGACGAAGAAGGTAGAGTTTTGTTGGATGAGGGGCTTATCTGTTGGACATGGCACACCTACTTCCATAGTCTCTTGAACAAGGAGGGGGGCAGGAACATTGTACTGGGTGATTTAGAACTCTCCAGGAGTCGTTGCGACTTTAGGTATTGTAGACGGATTAGAGTTGAGGAGGTTGAGGGGTCTATGTATAAGATGAGTAGGGGCAAAGCGACCGGGCCGGATGAAATCCCGGTGGAGTTTTGAAAGAGCGCGGGCAAGGTGGGCTTGGAGTGACTCACTAGGTTATTTAATGTCATTTTTAGAACGAAGAAGATACCCGAGGAGTGAAGGTGGAGCATGATGGTTCCTTTATACAAGAACAAGGGTGATATCCAAAATTCCAATAACTATCGGGGTACCAAGCACTCAACTACAGAGGCCATTCACCTTGTTAGGAGTTTGATGGAGCAGTATAGGGAGAGGAAGAATGACTTACATATGATGTTCATCGACTTAGAAAAGGGTGTACGATAAAGTCTCGAGGGAAGTTTTGTGGAGATGTTTGGAGGCTAGAGGTGTACTTGTTCCCTACATTAGGGTGATTAAGGACATATATAATGGAGAAAAGACCCGAATGAGGACGGTAGGAGAGAACTCAGATCATTATCCGGTCATGATGGGTTTGCACCAGGGGTCGACACTTAGCCCTTTTTTTGTTTGCCCTGGAGATAGACGTTCTGACGCGCCACATCTAAGGGGAGGTGCCGTGGTGCACGTTATTTGCAGATAATATTGTATTGATTGACGAGATGCGAGGCGGTGTGAATGCGAGGTTAGAGGTTGGAGGCAGGCCCTGGAGTCTAAAGGTTTCAAGCTGAGTAGGACCAAGACAGAATACTTGGAGTGTAAGTTCAGTGGTGAGACTCAGGGAGGGGAAGGGGAGGTGAGACTGGACTCACAAATCATTCCTACGAGAGGAAGTTTTGAGTACCTTGGGTCTATTATTCAGGGGAATGGGGAGATTGATGGATATGTCACACATAGTATTGGGGCAGTATGGATGAAACAAATACTCGCTTATGGTATTTTGTGTGACAAGAAGGTGCCACCAAAACTTAAAGGTAAGTTCTACAGAATGGTGGTTAGGCCGACTATGTTGTATGGGCTGAGTGTTGGCCTGTCAAGATCGCCCATGTCCAGAAGATGAAGATAGCAGAGATGAGGATGTTGAGATGGATATGCGGGTGCACCGGGTTAGATAGGATTAGGAATGAAGTTATTCGCGACAAGGTAGGTGTGGCCCCTATTGAGGACAAGATGCGTGAAGCGAGGCTTAGGTGGTTTAGACATGTGAGAAGGGGGAGCACAGATGTCCCAGTGAGGAGGTGTGAACGGTTGACATTGGAGGGCCTACGGAGAGGTAAAGGTAGGCCGAAGAAGAAGTGGGAAGAGGTGATTAGGCAAGACATGGCGCAGCTTCAGCTGACCGAGGACATGACCCTTGATAGGAAGACGTGGAGGTTGAGGAAGGGTAGGTGGTCTAGATTGTTCATCCTGGTAGTATTAGTACGCACTCTTGCATTCTATTGGTAGTAGGTTTTTTTGACTACCCGTCGTTTTCTTTCATATTGATCATCTTATTATCGTATTGTTTTTACGCTGCTTTAACATGGCTTTTTGGTATTGTCCCTCCTTGTCTATCTCTTAATTAGTATGGTGCTTATGTTTTCCTGAGCCGAGGGTCAATTGGAAACAGCCTCTCTACCTTCACAAATTAAAGGTAGGGGGATAAGTTCTGCGTACATACTACCCTCCTCAGACCCCACGATGTGGAATAATACTGGTATTTTGTTACTGTGAAATTGTATTACACCAAAGCGATGAATTAGCTTTAATCATCATTACGAATGTATTTTTTAGTAAAAAACTTTAAATTAAAAATAACGAGAAATCATTTTAGGTATTGTTAACCCGTGTTAAAGACCTATATATTTTAATTTATGCCAGCAATGAAGAGGGTGACTGAATATTTCATTAATAATGCAGAGTTCTATGTAGAAATTATTTTTTCTTACGCAAAGAACAAAACAAGTCCTAAGAATATATTTTTTAGGCCTACATCTATATCAATGTCCATGTCTGCGGTATGTATTTATGTATACGGTCAAAATTGGGCCTACCCGATTTTGCTATTTGATCGAAACAAAAGAGTTGCATCAGGGGTAATCTCGTAATGAGTTAGGCCCGTGCTCGAAGACGAGGCATCGAGTCCAAAGATCGAAGTGTTCGTCGAGACCGAGGCCAAAATCAATCGAGACTAAGTATGACCGACTTCGAGTGAAATGCAATAACGGAAAGGCGAAATGTCCGTAACTGGTCGGAGATCACGGCGGAAATCTCGGAGCAGATCAAATAAAGGGCGGTTATTTGTATCAATCATGAGATTTACTTTCGTAATTAGAATTGTACCACAATTAGGATTCCTCTAGTATATAAAGAGGGGTCCCCGTCATTTGTAGACACCTTACATTCATACTGATCAAAGAAATATAATATTTCTCTATTGATCATCAATTTATTGTTCTTTAACTGTTCTTGCTTAACTATTCTCGAGGGTTCATGAGCTCGAGGACGCTGTCCAAACATCGGTTTGTTTCATATTCTTGTCAATTCCATCACTTATCTCTAAATTAATCAATTGGTATTAAGTGAAATCATGCCTCCCTAAAACCACATTACAAGTTTAATTATTACTCAATTTTTAGGGTAAACAGTTTGGCGCCCACCGTAAGGCTAAGGATAATAGTGAATGCTTAATATTTTAGCCTTCATAACACACATTGCTTTTACGCTTGTTCTTGTGAGTATTTTTTATTTCAGGAATCAATATGTCAAACTCCCAAGCAATACCTACTCACACTGACACCGGCCTTGGTCTTCATGGCAAAAACGAGCACGTAGTCACCCCGGGAAACGGAGTACCTCCAATCAATCCCGACGCACCACAGGTCGTGGATCCAGTTGATGTCAATTATCATGTCACCATTCATGGAGATTTAGGCGGTGACCTTGAAAATAGCGTCCGTAGAGACGCCCGAGCAGCCGATTGGAACACACAAAATGGTGAAGAAGGCGGAATTAGCCATCGAATGATATCTGATATGCTACAAACTTAGCAGGCCGCGATAACGCAACTTCAAAATCAGAATCGAGCCCCAAGCATAATCGAACTCGATACATCACAGGAAGTTGCTCATAGGGTCGGACCCGTGTAGGAAAAATTGAATGATAGTCGATCGGGAACTGATCCCGCCATCATGAAAATGCTCGAGAAACTCACTATAGAATTTGGTGAATAGAAAATCGAGGTTAATGACCAAAAGGTGGAAACGTACAACTCACGAGTCGACCAAATACCGGGGGCACCCCCGATCCTAAAGGGTGGATTCGAAGAAGTTCGTGTAGAAGCCTTTTCCTCAAAGGCGGCTCCGAAGCCCATTCCTAAGAAGTTCCGTATGCCAGACATCCCCAAGTACAACGGGACCACCGGTCCTAATGAACTCATCACTTTGTACACATTTGGAATAAAGGGAAATGACTTAGAGGGTGATGAGATTGAATCCGTTTTGTTGGAAAAATTTGGAGAAACTTTATCAAAGGGGGCAATGATATGGTACCACAATTTGCCGCCAAATTCCATCGATTCTTTCGCCATGCTCACTGATTTGTTCACACACGTCGGAGCAATAAAGGTCGCGACCAGGAGTCGGACCTCTTCAAAGTGAGACAAAAGGACAATGAAATGCTAAGGGAGTTTGTATCTCGATTTCAGATGGAGCGCAGACCTACCCCCGATTACCAATGATTGGGTTGTCCAAGACTTTACTCAGGGTTTGAAAGAGCGGAGTTCGATAGCATCACGTTAACTAAAGCAGAATTTGATTGAGTATCCAGCAGTGACCTGGGCCGATGTGCATAATCGGTACCAATCGAAGATCAGGGTTGAGGATGACCAGTTGTGAGCTCCATCCGATTCCGTTTACCTAAACAGGTCCGAAGGTAGGATTCAAAGGGACATCGATAGAGAGCCCCGATCAAACAGAGATCGATACCAACCATATAGCGCAGATCGAAGGATTAACGGATCGGGACATAATCCCATTCGAAATGATCGAAGGAAAGATCGAGGTCAAAATTCTCGAGGGCTCATGAGTAAGAATGGCTTCGATAAACACGTCGAGCCTAAGGAAACACCACGGTTATCGGAATTCAACTTCAGCGTCACTGCTTCAGGTATTGTGTCGGCCACTGGACGAATCAAGGATACTAGATAGCCCTGACCCCTGCAAACCGATCTAGCTCAAAGGAATCCCAATCAAATGTGCAAGTACCATGGAACCCATGTTCACAGGACCGAGGACTGCAGATAATTAAGGGAGGAGGTAGCTCGTTTATTCAACAAAGGTCATCTTCGAGAGTTCTTGAGTGACCGAGCAAAAAATCACTTCAGAGACAGGGATGCAAACAGGAAAAACGAACAAGAAGAACCGCATCACATGATTCATATAATCATCGGTGAGGTAGATATCCCTCAGGGTCCGACATTTAAACGTACCAAAGTTACAATCACAAGGGTGAAGCGTACCCGGGACTACTTACCAGAAGATACCTTATCCTTCAATGACGAGGATGCAGAAGAGATCGAACAACCTTACAACGACGCACTGGTAATATCTATCCTTATGAATAAAATCCAAGTTAAACGTGTGTTGGTTGATCCAGGTAGCTCGGCGAACATTACTCGATCGAGGGTGGTGGAGCAACTCGGCCTTCAGGATCAAATCGTGCCTGCAGCTCGAGTGCTCAACGGTTTCAACATGGCGAGTGAAACCACCAAAGGGGAAATCATGTCGCTAGTGAATGTGGCCGGAACTATCCAGGAAATGAAGTTCCACGTGATTGAAGGAGATATGAGGTACAATGCGCTGCTCGGAAGGCCTTTGATCTATAATATGAGGGCAGTACCTTCAGCGCTTCATCAAGTCCTAAAATTCCCAACAACGGAGGGAGTAAAATCGGTGTACGGCGAACAACCAGCAGCCAAGGAGATGTTTTCAATTGATTAAGTAATACCAGTATCGGCACTGACATCAACCAAGGGATCAGAATCAAAGGAAAAGTAGGGAGTCAAATAGCAACCACAGTCGCCGGCTTCGACCAGATCAGGACAGCAGGAGACTCTCGAGGTTGATGATTGTATAATACCTCAAACATTCGTAATCCCCGATGATTTCGATGCCACAAAGTCAACGGTCGAAGATCTGTAGCAAGTCATACTGATCGAGCATCTTCCCGATCGAAATGTATACCTGGCACGGGGTTAACTCCCGAGCTCAGGGA
This sequence comes from Nicotiana attenuata, assembly GCF_001879085.1. Lineage (NCBI taxonomy): Eukaryota > Viridiplantae > Streptophyta > Magnoliopsida > Solanales > Solanaceae > Nicotiana > Nicotiana attenuata. The sequence continues at coordinate 29,030,078 of NC_031994.1, forward strand.
AAAACTCATTAAATTCCTTATCGAAAATATGGATTGTTTTGCTTGGTCCCACCTTGACTTGACAGGGATCCCATCGGAGATCACCACTCATTGATTGAGTTTGGACCCGAAGTTCGGACCGATAAAGCAAAAGAGAAGGACGCAATCCGAAGTAAAGCATACATTCATCAAGGACGAGGTAACCAAACTTCTCAAAATAGGATCCATCCGGGAAGTAAAATATCCCGAGTGGTTAGCAAACGTAGTTGTAGTTCCCAAGAAGGGGAATAAACTTAGAATGTGTGTAGATTACAAAGACTTAAAAAGAATTCCCTAAGGATTCTTTTCCACTGCCGAATATCGATCGCATGATCCATGCCACCGTCGGCCACGCGATCCTCAGCTTTCTCAATGCCTACTCCGGAAAAGACCTCGTTTATCACTAAGTACAGTACTTATTGCTATAATGTAATGCCGTTTGGGCTAAAAAATGCTAGTGCTACTTATCAACGCTTAGTGAACCTTATGTTTGAAGAACAAATAGGCAAATCAATGGAGGTTTATATTGATGACATGCTAGTTAAGTCCCTGCGCGCAGAAGATCATTTGGCACATTTGTAGGAAACCTTCGACATATTGAGACAGTACAACATGAAGCTCAACCCCGAGAAATGTGCATTCGGGGTTGGTTCAGGCAAGTTCCTCGGCTTTATGGTATCAAATCGGGGTATCGAGATCAACCCCGATAAAATCAAGGCAATCGAAGATATCACAGTCGTGGACAGCATTAAGGTTGTACAAAGGCTAACAGTACGGATAGCTGCTTTAGGCCGGTTCATCTCGAGATCTTCTGATCGAAGCCACAAGTTCTTCTCACTTCTCAAAAAGAAGAACAATTTTACTTGGACGCCGGAATGCCAACGGGCATTGGAAGAATTAAAACAATACATTTCGAGCCAACCGTTGCTTCATACTCCGAAACCGGACGTGCAACTCTACTTATATTTGGCAGTTTCGGAGGTCGTGGTAAGTTGTGTCTTAGTTCGAGAAGAACAAGGTACGCAATTTCCTGTTTACTATGTTAGCCGAACGTTAAGTGAAGCAGAGACCCGGTACCCACACTTAGAAAAACTAGCGCTTGCTCTAATAAGAGCCTCTAGGAAATTAAAACCATATTTTCAATGTCACCCGATTTGTGTTGTAACCATTTATCCCCTTCGCAAACATTTTGCACAAGCCCGAGCTCTCGGGTCGACTGGCCAAATGGGCCATCAAAATCAGTGGGTACGATATCGAGTATCAACCCCGAATGGCCATCAAGTCTCAAATCTTAGCAGACTTCGTGGCCGATTTTACACCAGCCCTCGTGCCCGAGGTCGAAAAGGAGCTATTGCTAAAATCGAGTACATCCTCAGGGGTGTGGACCTTTTTCATAGACGGTGCTTTGAATGTGAAGGGGTCCGGGCTAGGCATCATTTTGAAGCCACCCACAGGCAATACGATTAGACAATCTATCAAAACCCCTAAGTTTACTAACAATGAGGCCGAGTATGAGGCCATGATTGCAGGTCTCGAGCTGGCTAAAAGTTTGGGAGATGAGGTCATCGAGGCCAAGTGTGATTCCCAGCTCGTGGTTAACCAGGTCAACAAAACCTTCAAAGTCCGAAGATCGAATGCAAAGGTACTTGGATAAATTGCAGGTAACCTTACACTGGTTCAAAGAATGGACCCTACTGCATGTACCTCGAGAACAGAATGGTGAGGCCGATGCTCATGCAAACTTAGGGTCATCAGTCGAAGATGATGAAATTAGCTCGGGGACTGTCGTACATCTTTCAAAATCGGTGGTTGAAGAAGGTCACGCCGAAAGAAACTCCACAAGCCTAACTTGGGGTTGGAGGAACAAAATATCGATTATCTAAAGAACAAGAAACTTCCATCGGACTCTAAGTAATCGAGGACTCTTTGAACAAAAGCTGCACGATTTACATTGGCCGAAGATGAAACGTTATGCAGAAAGATGTTCGATGGGCCGTTGGCAATATGCTTGGGTCCGGGAGACACCGACTACGTCCTATGAGAAATTCACGAGGGCGCTTGCAGGAACCATTCCGGCGCCGAATCACTAGTTCACAAAGTCATCAGAGCAGGATATTATTAGGACGGTATGGAAAAATATACTAAGGAGTTCGTTCGAAAATGTGACAAATGCCAAAGGCATGCGCCGATGATCCACCAACCCGGAGAGCAACTTCATTCGGTCCTATCCCCCGTGGCCATTCATGAAATGGGGGATGGTTGGTCCTCTGCCATCGGCCCCAGGTAAAGCTAAGTTCATTTTATTTATCACTGACTATTTCTCTAAATGGGTTGAAGCGCAGGCTTTCGAGAAAGTCATAGAGAAAGAAGTAATAGAATTCATCTTGGATCATATCGTATGCCGATTCGGGATACCCACCGAGATAGTGTGCGACGATGGAAACAATTTATCGGCAGCAAAGTAACAAAGTTCCTCGAAGATCACAAAATAAAGAGGATATTATCGATGTCGTATCATCCTAGTAGGAACGGACAGGCCGAATCAACGAACAAGACCATCATTCAAAACCTAAAGAAAAGGTTGAACGATGCTAAGGGGAAACGGAGAGATATTTTTTCCCGAAGTCCTTTGGGCATATCGGACAACGACAAAATCTAGTACGGGGGCAACGCCGTTCTCCTTAGTATATGGCGCCGAAGTTGTGATCCCGGTCGAAGTCGGGGAACCAAGCGTTAGGTTGCGGTACACAACGGAAGAATCAAATCACGAGGCTATGAGCACAAGCCTCGAATCGCTAGACAAAAAATGGGAAGCCGCCCTCCTTCGAATGGCCGCCAGAAACAACGAATCAAAACATACTATAATCGAAAAGCCAATCTTCGACACTTATAGGGGACTTAGTTCTGAGGAAAATCACCCTCAATACTTGAGACCCACACGAAGGGAAACTCCGCCCAAAGTGGAAAGGGCCATATCAGGTCCTAGGTGTCGTCAGAAAGGGATCTTACAAACTTGGCACAATGGAGGGCGAACAATTGCCAAACAATTGGAACATATCACTCCTCAAACGGTATTATTGCTAAGGTATGACTTTCTCCCGTTTCATTTGTATTTGATACTAACTTATTGCAGGTGTTCGATCGAAGACGTCGAGAAGCTCTTCAACACGAATACCTTAGGTTTTAAAGCACGCGTTGCACTCTTTTAATCTTAGATCGGTTTTTATCCCAAATGTGCTACTTGGGGACAAGTCAACAGTATCCGAGGGTGATTTACAATCAACCTCGAATACTGGGGGCCATCACCCTTGGATGTTATATTTTCAAAGAAGATGTTTCGTGTCAACAGGGTCTCGATAGGAAAATTTTGTAAAGGGTCAAACGATCAAACAAACCGTGCCCATGTAGATTGCCCGAGCCCTAATGACAAAACATGTACGCATGAATGATCCTATGAAAGAAGTACCTTTTTCCTTATCGGATGTCCCATGCCTTAGTGAAATTTTGACTTTACAATTTCATACTTACGATATTTTACGGAAACCGGCTCAAGATCCAATCACAACTAAATCTCGAGCAACTAACTCCGTACTCGGGAACTGTCATCCGAAAATCGACACGCTCGAATTGTTAAACTTTGAAATCTTAAGACCTTAAAAAGGCAATCCTCGATTTGATAGGCCACGGCCACCCCACTCGGGGACTAACACTTCGAACAGGTTTGAAGTATAATCGATAGACAAGCCCAATGAGCAAATATCAAGTTAAAGGCTACGGCCAAACTAACACGGTTCGGAGACGTCCGAATTCCGTAATCAAACAGATCTTCAAATATTTTCATAAAACCGGTTAAAAAAGGGCTACCCTCGGCAAATTTACATAGTGTTTCGATAACATCAACCCTCGAAACCCTTAAGAGGTACCAAATTGAACAAAATGCTAAGGCATAAAAAAAAAATTCGATAACACTAATGGGTACAAATCTATCTCATGCTAAGACATGGCAAATTTTTATTAAAAATTTTGAGCCAAAAATAGGGGAAAAGCCACTCTTTCGAGGCCATATAGGCCCGATTCAAGAGCCTAAGGGCCATTACATTGTTGAGCTCGAGGACCCGCCCTCGCTTAACCAAAAAACCTAAGGGTTTTTCTACTCCAAGTTTGAGAAGTACTCACTCGACTATAGAAACTATAGTACTCCGATTTCAACAAAATTTTCATGGGGCAACGAAGTGAGTTAAATTCCTCACAAGGCCTAAAGTATATCGAAATTATCATAAGGCAAAAGCAAAACAAAGTTTTCACAAAACAAAAATCAGAGAGTAATCGGAAAGTAAAAGGATCTTTCATATATACAAGAGTATTTACAAAGACCACTCAGGGTCTTACACAAAAATCCAAAAGGAAGAAAAACGTTCTAAGTATCTAATCTTCCTCGGGAGCTTCATCTTCATCTTCTCCGCTCTCGGATCCACTTGCGCTCCTGGAGTCATCATCATCAGAGAGCAAAGCTACGGCTTCAGCCTCTAACACTTTCGCATTCTCGATATCGGCTGTGAGGTTAAAGCCACGAGCATGAATCTCTTCGAGAGTCTCTCTCCGAGACTGGCACTTAGCATGACCGACAACGCAGGATAATCGAACCTCAGCAGCATTGGAAATGTCCTTTGCTTGAGAATTAGCGGCTTCAGCATCGGCCCGGTAGACGGCCACGACCGCCTCCGCCTCGGCTTTTACTTTTTCCGCCTTTGATATGGTTTTGCAAGCTCAGAGGCCAACCGAGATCGAGCTCCTCAATTTCCTTGGCTCGGGCCAAGCTTTCCTCCTTTACGCTTTGGAGTTGACGCTCAACCGAAGACAGCTGGGCTCGAGCCGTATCTTTTTCTGAGGCGAGGCGGTCCATGTTCTGCTTCCACCCCAAAGTCTCTGCCTCTTTCACCTCAGCCTCCTCGTAAAATTGCTCAATCTTTTCGGCCTTCTGTTGAACCTGTAGGATAAGTGTTAGTCACCAAAATCAAATTGATATGTAAAGCTCCCAAAAATGTTACGTTACCTGCTCGATGAGATCGGTCTGCTCTTTATGAGCTCTTGCCAATTCAGCTCGGAGGTCCCTGATCTCCTCATCTTTTTGCACATAGAGGAGTTTGAGGGCATCTCTCTCCTCCATGATCCTTTTGAGATTGATCTCACACCGATTCAGCTCGGCTTGGGATTTGGAAAACACTTCTCGATGAAGCGCCACAGCCTATGGAGAAAGGAAGGAAGTCAGACAAAAGGAAATAAAAACAAACATAAACCTAATGACCGGAGCTAAAATCTACCTGGTTCAGGAGTCGCTGAGCCTCATCAAAAATGATCGATGCATCCAGGTCGGAAACATCATCGACCCCCGTGAAGCAGCCACGGAAAAAGTTATCCCCTTCGTGGGTCGTTCCCACAACAGGGGTCTCCATATCCCGATCCTCCCGAATTTGCCCCATAGAAAATGAAGGGAGGGGAGGTGAATCATCAATATTGATTGCCCCAAGCACGATATTTGGGGCGCTCTCTCCTTCCCGAAGGGCCTTGGAGCCGGACCCTTTAGGCACACCCACCGATTGTTCATCACGGCGGACAGGCACACTCGCCGATTGTTCGTCAAGGCGGGAGACATCTTCAGCCTCCGATGATTTGGGGACTCCGCTCGAGGCATCTTCCAAGCCCTCCTCAGCCCGAGGCTGAACGTCTTCGATTATAGCCGCCCAGCGGCCTTTGGGCCTCGTCGCTCTTCTTTCGAGCCACTAGTTTGAAGCCTCCATCCTCTTCTCCCTCCTCTTCTTCATCTCTTAGTTTTTGGGCTACGCCGGCAGACAGAGAGGCGGAGTCATTCTTCGACTTGCGAGCCTTGCTCTTCTTAGGCTTCGGAGAGTGGCAAGCTCAGCAACGAGAAGTTTTCCTCTGCTGGAAAGCAGTCCTTCACGGATATGGGAGCTAGCTCCGATGTTGCTGGTTTAGTAAGCTAAGCATTCTGAAGGCGAGACTCTTCTCCTCTTCTTATCCTTAGACGGTTTCGGGGCCTCCTCTTCCCCAGGTGGGGCCGACCTCATTTAGCAACATCGCTGAGACCTGCAAAAAAGGGAATCAAGCATAAATAAAAAGAAACATTTTAGAAAAAGCATCAAAAGCGTATAGGATAAGCTTACCATGATTCTTGGCCTCACATCGGCCCCTCGCTAAATCACGCCACAAGCGCTCAGCATATGTGGAAGTCGAAGCCAGCTTCCGAACCTGACTTTCGAGGTTCAGGATTGTACCGGGCACCCAGGGAACCGCTACATCATAAAAAAAGTCATGGGTTAGAAAAGATATGGGTGAAGGAAGATAAAAGAAACAAAGCAATCAACATAAGATGTTGATGGGTTTACATACGCTTCATGTTCCATTCCTTGGGGAATAGCATTTTCTCGGCCGGGATTATATCGGAGGTCCTCACTCGGACAAACCGACCATACATCCCCGATCCTTGTCCTCGTCTGTACTCGAAAACAATACCTTTGTGGCTCAATGATGGAGCCTTATTAATCCGCCCCGGTAGAGACGGGGACTATACAGTCTCATGAAGTGGTCGGGGGTAAATGACATCCCTTTGACCTTGCTCACGAAGAATCGAAGCAAGATAACGATGCACGAAAATGAGGGGTGTATCTGGCCAAGAGTTATTTGGTATTGGCGGCAGAAGTCGACAATAACGGGATTGACGGGACCCAGCGTGAAAGAGTAAGTGTAAAACCTTAAAAACCCTTCCACGTAAGTAGTAACATCCTCCTCGGGGGTAGGAACCACCATCTCTGTATTTTTCCAATGGCAGTCCTTTTTTACCTGCTCGAGATCGATCGCCTTCGGTTATCGAGCATATGTACCTCGACATGGGCCCACATCGGCCAGCGATCGAAGAGGGTTTTTCAATTTTGAAATCAGAAGTAAGGTCGCATGACCCGGGAACCCACTCTTCGATGCGTGGCTCTACCAGCATTTTATCACCGGCCGGCCGTGATGAGGAGGTTTTATCCTTTGTGGAACGGTTTTAGATGTTTTCTCCATGTCTATATGTGTTCAGAAGAAGATGATATTTGTTGTTTTAAGAGAGGATTGACGAACGGGATGTAGATAGTTTGCAGAATTGAGGAACTTGAAGGAAGTAGGAGAGTTTTGAAGATTAAGAAAAGTTTTGAAAGTAAAGTTTGAAAAAATTATGAGGAGGGTCTATTTATAATGTTATCCATGACGGTTCAAAGGCATTAATGGCCGACCATCAACTGGTGCCAATTAATGATCTTAAGAATTGTGATGACGCGACGCTTCAGTCGCCTCCGTCGCTTACGTCACGAGGGTGACATCATAATTGTTCGAGGTGCAAAATCGAAGGCTCACTTCGTTTTTTCTCATTACACTCTAAGAAACAAGGGGACTATCTGTATACGGTCAAAAATGGGCCTACCCGATTTTGCTAATTGATCGAAACAAAAGAGCTGCATCGGGGGTAATCTAGTAATGAATCAGGCCCGAGCTCGAAGACGAGACATCGAGTCCAAAGATCGAAGTGTTCGTTGAGACCGAGGCCAGCAGCAATCGAGACTAAGTATGACCGACTTCGAGTGAAATGCAATAACGGAAAGGCGAAATATCTGTAACTGGTCGGAGATCGCGACGAAAATCTCGGAGCAGATCAAATCAAGGGCGGTTATTTGTATCAATCATGGGATTTACTTTCGTAATTAGAATTGTACCACAATTAGGATTCCTCTAGTATATAAAGAGGGGTCCCCATCATTTGTAGACAACTTACATTCATAATGATCAAAGCAATATAATATTTCTCTATTGTTCATCAATTTATTGTTCTTTAACTGTTCTTGCTTTACTATTCTCGAGGGTTCATCAACTCGAGGACACTGTCCAAACATCGGTTTGTTTCATATTTGTCAATTCCATCACTTATCTCTAAATTAATCAATTGGTATCCTTAAAACCACATTACAAGTTTAATTGTTACTCGATTTTTAGGGTAAACATTTTAAATATTCATTAATTAGATTGCGATATCATTTTATAGCCAAGTACCGTTTATTTTGATGGAAAAAAAAAGTACTCCCTCCGTTCCAATTTATGTGAACCTGTTTGACTGGGCACGGAGCTTAAGAAAAAATGAAGACTTTTAGAATTTGTGGTCCTAAACAAGTTTAAAAGGGGCCCAGAGTATTTGTGTGGTTATAAAAGCTTCTCATTAGAATTGTAAGTTTAAGCTAAATTGTTACCAAATTTAGAAAGGGGTCATTCTTTTTGGAACGGACCAAAAAGGAAATAGGTTCACATAAGCTGGAAGAGAGGGAGTACCGTTTATTTTGAATAGAGGGTAATTTAAAGTGATATAGTTCCCAAAGCAGTACGTAGTAAATTTCAGAATGTACCTTTTATATTGTAATGTAGAAAAGGATTGATTCTGTAAGATATGAATATTCATAGTGTACCAGAGAGCAGTACTTGTTATTTGGCCAAGTTTGGTGGAGTTTGTGGTAAAGATGGTCTGAACCTCAGGCAGTAAGTCAGAGGAGTAACTGTACAACTCATTCAATGTGGGTTAGATACATCGAACTGCGAAATCAAATGAAAAGAACACGTGAATATTCATTCAAAATGGTTAAGCTAACAAAATTGCAGTCTTAATTTGAATTAGTATTTTTGTTACGTTGATTCTTGAATTCTCAGTCCTGCCTAATTTTATTCGTTTTCTTTAATTGAATGCCACAGGCTTTAATTTGTGTTCATGCATTTCACTTTTTATGTACATCAGCACATGCCCCCACCTCCCCCTCTTTATTATTCTTACCTAATTAAGTTCACATTCAGCCACAAAATTACTTCCTCCTGTCCAAAGTAAGTGATTTGGATATTTTCACATAGATTAAGAAATTTATTTTTTAGCATTAATTAGCAATAAAATTGACCATATTCACCTTTACTATCTCACATAAACACTCTTAACACATACTCCAACACTATTTACTCCAAGGACAATGTAGGAAAAAAATAATTAATTCATTCTTGAAATCTGAAAAAATCACTTATTTTGGACCACAAAAAAGGCCAAAAAATCACTAATTTTTTATCGGAGGGAGTAACTACTATTTCTTTGATTAGTCTCTATTTTTATTTTATTTTTGGTAAAATTTGACAACTTTGCCTTTGACGATACAATTGCTTACAGCTTACCCTATGCTATCTTTACTCAGTTTCCTAGAAGCCTCGATATCCTTTTCCTTTTTTTCCCGCATGTGAAAAACCTGTGGTCAACAAATAGTAAATTTTCCCAACTATAGATGAATAATAAAATTATTTGATGGTAAATTCTTTATTTAGTCCTTTTGAAAGGAAAATGGATATGATTCTAATATTAGACAAGCATCATGCGGATTTATAAATAAATAAATAAAAAGTGGTCTTTTTACATGAAAACGTGTAAAATGAATTGAAGCGTTGCCTAATTTCTTTACCTTATTAGTTATTGATCTTTAAGTTTAGTTACACATAATTGTTGTTTTATAGAAGCATCAAAATAAGTCTAGTGTATAGAGTCATACACTCTAATATTCTTAATTAAAGTACTCAAAAATACAAAACTGAAAATATTTGTTGACAAAAAATTTGTCCAAAACTAGCAAATATTGACCCAAATAGAGAAAATTATACATAAAAGAATATTTGATCATTAGAAATGTCTTGTTACTTGTTTAGAGTTAATTGATGAACTTTGAGAATAAAGGAAAGCAAAATTTTAGATTTTTTATATTTATGTTATAATTGATAATATATGTTTTGTGTAATATAATATATATTTCGGTATTTTATCTTAAAATACCAAATACCATACCTAATACCAATTTTTTTTAAAACTTAAACCAAATACCAAAATATGCTTAGCCCTACTTGTAGGTGTGCGTGTTAGGATTGGGAAATAGGGTTGAGTCCAAAAATTAGGTAATTTAGTTAGTTTTGTATTCCTTATATTTAGGAGTAATTTAGTTTTGTAATTTAGTTAGTTTTGTATTCCTTATATTTAGGAGTATTTTCCTTTTATATTTGGATCTTAATGTTTTTTAGAAATTATTTTTAATTTCAAAAAGGGCTCAAATAGAAAAGACTTTTAATAATTAATATTTCATGAAATTATTTAAATACTAAAATATAGTATTAAACATAATATCTAAAACAACACCATTGTTAACACTTTTATTATTAGTGTGCAATATATTTTTTTGATAATGAGGAGTGAAAGTCTTATTTAATTTTTTTTTCTCCTAGCGATGTCTTGTACTTGTTTTAGGACAAGACTAATTCAGATCCCGCCAGAAAGAATATTTACCACTCCATCAGAATCTTTGGCAGTAATATTTATGGTTCTGATAATGGGGAGTAAAAGTTTTTTCTTCTTTTTGAAGATTATGCAATTTATGAGCCCGTTTGGCCATGAATTTTTTTTTAATTTTTTTCGAAATCGGTATTTGGCCATAAAATTTTCAATTTTTACTTGATGATGAATTTTGGAATTTTTCGAAAATTTGAAAACTTCAAAAAATTATTTTTCAAAATTTTTACTCAGATCACTCACAAAAATTCAAAAACAACCGAAAATTACATTCATGATGTTCAAACACAACTCTAATTTGCAAATACCATTTTCACCTAAAAAAAGATTTCACTTTTTTTCGAAATTTTACAATTCTTATGTCCAAACGCCCATTATATATAAGGTGATGGAAAGAAGCGAGTAGTGATAAGAAGGAATTGGCATGCATGTGCAATTGGCAAGTGGTGGTATTTCTTAGGCAAACTCTTCTAACTTCAATTTCCATCTAAAAACCAGCCCCTAGTTTTGGTTTCCCTTTTTTTTTTTTTTTTTTTTTTTTTTTTGAGGAGAAAATACTAACATGCTGGTGACTTGCAAGTATTGGTGGCTTTCTAACTTTTTCCTTTATTTGTTTTTTTTAAAATTGATTTTATATGGTCAATTTGGACACTTTTGATGAGATTAATTATGCTTTCTCTAGCTAAATCTTAAACTTTTTTTACGCCAAAACAACGAAAATGATAGAGAACATGAATAAACCATTTATAGAGTTCATAATTTTCTAAAATCTCCCTGAAAGCTTTTCAAAAAGTACATTTTATCAAGATTTATTTGACTTTAAAGAGTTAAAAAGAAAATTATTTTGTGATCTAGGGAGAACCAAAATCTTCTATTATTTTTGTTCAAAGGAGGAATTAGGGGGTTGCCAATTGCAACTACCCCTAAATTTGTGCAGTCTTATACCCGTCAACTTTTCTAAAAAAATTAAAGTGAAAGTATTTTTCTTCTTTAACGATTTAAAAGTTATATATTTCTTTTTTTTTTTCAATCTCTTTTTGAATTTTTGCTCCAGACCACTGTCTTTTTCTTCATACAAATTAAGATTGACTTGGGAAAAGTGGACGAAGGACGTAATGTAATGATTCCATGCAAAGAACCAAGTGCCAAGCATTAAGCAAATGGGCCAAGAATATTTTGACTTTGATGGCCTAAGCAATATATTATAGAATTAAAGTAATGTGCTTTCACCAAAAGCAATGTGCTATTAGAAGTGTATTTTCGTAGTCAAAGGGTTAATTTCACTATTTTCTAAGTTTAATGTTATCTTAATACGTAGAAAGAGAGACAGAACGACAAATAATTCAAGTGGACTGCTTTCAGCAGCCAATTGTTTTGCGATCCGCCCTTAGTTAACAAATATTAAAAATGTCCACTAGATTTCCACATATAATAAAGTTTACTTTGGAGACAGGTCATCTTAGGCTAAGATTATTCTCCTGAAAAGAAAAAGAAAAAAGAGATGATGGAGCAAACACACTTATTGTTGCTATATATATATAGTGGTGTACATAGGTTGGGTTGGTTCGGGTTTTTCAATTATTAAATCAATGGTGTCGGGTTTTTAAATTTATAAACCAAACCAAACCAATAAAATCAGGTTTTTCAATCTCGATTTTTCTCGGATTTTTCGGTTTTTTTCAGGTTTCCTGATTTTTATTCCGCCGATAAATTAAAGTCTTAATAGCACAAAATATGTAACTTGTGCTCCAAATATTTATTTTAGTTCTAGTAGGATACAACTATATAACATATTTTCCCAGAAAATAAAGTAATAATATGAGATAAGTCATAACATTGTATTAAAATATTCAATAACATAGATAATAAAATCGCACACGTAATTAGTACTGTATAATGACTAATGAGGAATAAGCAGCGACATTTGCTTCTATGTTTGCTAGAAAAAGTAATTAAGATTGTTTGATGTATGTTATTTCCAAAACATCATGCTTGGTTTCGACTTTTGAGTAGTATCTAATTTCACTTTGATTCTTAAATATAGTAGTAAATAAAGACCAACTATATACATATATTTCGAATTTATAGAATTATTTTGCTCTTATCAATTAGAAAAAAAGATTTTATCACAATAGTAACCAAATAGGAGTACAACTCATGCTTAATAGAACTAATTTGATAAAATAACTAATCAGCCGTGTGAAATAGTTTAAACCGAATACAGTGCTCCAACATATTGACAATTGTGGTGTACTTTATGTCTCCCCCAATGCTATGATGATTAAAACATGAACTTATCATTTTCGTTTAAGAGAAGTAAAAGTTGCAAAAATGCAATATGAGTTGCAAGTTTGAATTCTAAATGACTTGCAAATTGTATAATTACAAACTAATTAGCTTCTATTTGAAGGTTTAAAGAGGAAGCTGGAGGACTCGTCCAAGAAGGTTTCAAAACGCGACGTAGTGAGTATATGTGGTCAAGAAAACATTTTTAGAATATAAGGGAAAAAATTAGAAAAAAGGTAGTAATAATGAAGAAAAGAAAAGAGGGGTTCCAGTTTACTTTGAACAAAGTAGCTAGGTTATACGAGGAAGAAGTATCTAAAATTCTTTAGTAAGTAATTGGTACAAATATCTTGAATGGAATTCATTGAATCAAAAGGTTGGACCACATGCACATCACATACCATCCATTTGTCCACTTTTCAGCATTTTTTATTCTATTTTTCTGCAATGACATCCCCTCTCACCCAGTACCCCATATATATTTTCATGCATGCATGTATGTTTTCATTCTTTTCTTTCTAGTTTCTCCTTATATTTGCTGTATGGGTCAAAATCCGACCCCGCGATAATTAACGGAGTTAATCTCGTCCTGAGCTAAGACATAATTAATGAAGTGGTATGGCCATTTATTCGTAACAGGACTCGACTCTTGTCCGATTTAATCTACGAGGGTACGGCCCAGTCATTCCCCCATGGGGACGGAACTTCAGCATGGCCACGGCCATTTATCGCCAGCTCACAAAGCTCACGTCTATAAATACTAAGAGCAGTAGCCCTAGAAAAGGGGGGCTTCTTGACCACTAGTGAGAGGAGAGAGAAACGAGAAAATATACCCCTCTTATGGGAAGGGAAAAACACCATTGTAAGACTCTGAACCTCTTCATGGAGAGGCAGACCAAACAAATATTATCAATAAAGGTTTCTAATGCTTCTCCCCCTAATTCTGAGTTCTTATTTTAGTTTCTTTCATTTGGTCCAATGAATTATTACGATTTGCTATGATTATCCCGGGATTAATTTATATTGTTTTGTACTCGTAAGATGTGTAACATTTTTTGAGCAAACATTTGCAATTTTTTTTTTAATATTTCATGAACAGCATTAATATATTTAAAGACAGATCCAAGTTCCAGAGATAACTAAATGATTTATTGCATCATGTACTCACTAATCCGCGCCTCTACTTGCATCATATTAGTAGGAGAAATTAAAGTGAATGACCAAATAGAGATGTGGCCTTTTAAACTTGTTCGATTCTTTATTTAAACACTTATATTGAGGCTTGTTTTTATTAAACACCTGAACTCAAACTTTAATGTGTCATTCAAACATAACTCGCCGACATGGCACGTACAACTAGGGATGGGCATATATCGGGTAAAACCGATAACCCGAACCGTTAATTGTTTATTGGGTTATCGGTATCGGGTTATTGGGTTAACAGTTTAGAATTTTTTCACTATTGAATTATCGTTTCAGGCCTCGATTTGTCAATTTTATTGATGGATAACCAATAACCCAATAAGAATTAATAAAAAATTACAACTTTACTATATGTTTGGACTTATTAATTTTAAGGATTGTGTAGTTGTTGTCTTGTTAACTTGAATTTGAACTGTTAGTACAAGATGTTTGGACTTAATAATTTTAAGGTGAATTACTACTACTTTGTATTATTATTAATGTATTTGTCAACTATTGTTGAATAATTAGTACTATTCCAGTTGTGGCCACTGGACAGGACGCAGAAATGGGTAGTATACTTACTATATGTGAATTCTCTTCCCATTTTTGCTTAACTCCTGTGAATTGTCTTCTCTTTTTTGCTTAACTCTAGATTGAGTTATCTTATCGGGTAAACCGATAATCGAACCGATAATGATCGATAACCGATTAACCGATATCCGATAACCGATATCTTATCGATTCGGTTATCGGTTTATCAAATTTGTAAACCGATAACCGATAATATCCATAACCAAACCGAACTGACCGATGCCCACCCCTACTTATCACACTTTAAACATAGCGTGTCTCACCGAAAAATATGAAGGTTTTGCCGTAAAAAGTATTGCATCCATCTTTTTTTCAGATCCGACCACCGTCACCTCTCCTTCTTCAAAATCAAGAGTTGCTTCTTTTATTCTTTTGGACAATAGTCATCCTTTTTCTTCTTTCAACCCAAAACCGATTTTTAACCCACTTTTGGAGAAAAGTTTCGGGTCAGCCAAGTTTTAGTTTGCAATCGATAGATAAAATGTAAAGAAAGATAAATATAAGTATAGCTATCCATCAACACGTCCCATTAATTAATTTGGTAAAAAAGAAAATGTATTCCGGCCGGCAGTGTTTCTTTTTACGCCGGACTTCTTCTTTCCCAATTGGAGTTTCTTTTTTGTTTTCCAGATTTTGACTTTTTCATTTCTGACGTGGCCTTTTCTCATTGGTTATTATTTGCTTTGACAAGTGCGTGGCAGTCAGGCTTCTGAACTTAGTTGATTTAGAATGGTAAAATATGTGTCCAATTGACGCAATTTGATCAATAGGTGAATAGTTTAATAGGAACAAGACTTTAGAGCCCAAAAATGCTTTTTTAAAACTACTTTTGTGTTTGGCAACTCATTGAGTAGTATTTTTTATAAGTAAATTATTTCTAAAAAGTATTTTCGACTATCAAATTACGAAAAAAGACTGTAAAAGTTTAGTTTCCAATTAGTATTATTTAAAAGAGATAAATGAATTTAAATATTTATCATAATAAATATAAAATATAGTTATTCGGAAACGATAATATAGGGGCATTTAATATTACTTATGTTTACATGATGATTTTAATATATCAAAATACATCACTCAATATGAATTAAAAATATACTATTATAAATCACTATATAAAAGACGAAAACTACATAAAAATTTTCAAAAAATACTTTTTGCTTCCCAAAAGCTTGTCCTTAGGGTTTGTTTGGGCTTTTTTGAGGCCAAAAGTATTTTTTTTATCAAAAAAGTAATTTATGGAAAATTTGAGGTGTTTGGCCAAGATGAAAATTGTACTTTTGGCCAAGACTCTTAGCACACGTGTCTAAGTGAAAAATATTAGGTAAATTTAAGGGATCACTTATGTATTTAACCAATATATTTTGATGTGATTAAATCTGTTTAAAATGTCGATCTGGATATATGACGATTAAGGTCACGTCTCCTTTCTGATTCTTCATTTTCTTTGAGAGTTCTATGTCATATTCTGCAAATTAAAAGAAATTATTAATCCATATGGTCTTCTTGTAAGTTTTATTCTCACAAATCGGAACTATTTTTCATTTGCCTGTATTTGAGACATGCATCATGCCAACGTGAGCTAAGACTTAAACTTTTCCATCAATTTTGCTTTCTTAATTAACATTTTTAAATCCAGTTTGGTCCACTTGTTTGACATAATATGTGGAATTTTGGGAACAAAAGGCATGCATAATGATCACGTGAGATATGTATAGGCCAAAATGGGACATGAGCTAATTAATACTAAGAATGTGGTCCTTCCTTGTACCTCTCGTTTTAGTCCTAGTACATGCTTCCATGTTTCCAAATGACGCTGATTGCTCAACTAACTTATTTATCCCTCTAAACAAAATATTCCAAGCCTTTTTTATTTTATTTTTTTTGGTGATCCTGGATAGAAAAAAATTATGAGGAATTAATGTAAGAATCATAACCCACTACTAAAGTAAAGTACATTATTAATACAAATTTAATAATTAGTTTAGTTCATAACAATACTCCTGTCACCTTTTAAATGGGATAAATTAACCTTCCTTTGACCATAAAATTGAGGACCAATTACTATGGATTTTAGCACTTCTTTTTTTAAAAGAAAAAAGTTCAATAATATTGTCAAAATGTGTAAATTGTTTTTAACGCATATAATATTTTTAGGTAGGAGAACAAAACTCTTTCATATTTTATATACAAGTTGTGACTCCCCTTTGTATATATGTTACTGTCAATTCCAGCCCCAGTGATGCCTGGAATTGACATTAACATAGTCAGGGATGACCCTTGCTTATCACTTGTACAACAGCAACAAATGCTAGTGCCTGTGACAAGAGAGGAGATTATAAAGGTTGTGCAAGACTTGCCAAGCGATAAATCTCCAAGGATGGATGGTTATCCAGCTGAATTTTTTAAAGAAAACTGGCAAGTGAGTGGTGAAGATGTTATAAAAGCAGTACAGCAATTCTTTGAAACAGGAAAACTACTAAGAGAGATCAACTGTACCACTGTCACGCTCATGCCTAAGGTGGCAAATCCAAATTATGTAAAAGAGTTCAGACATATTGCTTGCTGCTCTACAATGTACAAAATTACAGCTAAGATACTTACTGCTAGGCTGAAAATGGTTATTGATTACCTAGTGGGGCCTTCCCAGTCTGCATTTATAGAAGGGAGAAACATTCTGGACAATGTAATACTAGCTCATGAACTGATCAAAGGATATACACAGAAAGCAGTATCACCAAAATGCACAATCAAGGTGGACATTAGAAAGGCCTATGATTCAGTTGAATGAAGCTTCTTGAGAGATCTTATGCTGGAACTTGGGATCCCATATAAAATGGTTAATCTCATTATGGAATGTGTAAGCACAGTTACTTATGCTCTACTGATTAATGGAGGATTAACACCTAGGTTTCAGGCAAGAAAATGGTTAAGGCAAGGGGACCCCATGTCATCTTACCTCTTTGTATTGGTGATGAAGTATTTGAACAGATCGTTGGAACAACTTAATTCAAATCCAGACTTCAACTATCATCCTAAATGTGCAAAGTTGGGAGTGGTACATACTTACTTTGCTGATGACTTGTTGTTGTGTTGTCGAGCAAACAAGGTGTCTACTAAGCTCATGATGAAACAATTTTCTGCTGCCTCATGATTGCAAGCAGATATGGAGAAAAGCTCATTGTATGTAGTAGGTTGCCTTAATACAAAGATGAAATACTGGAGGAATTGCACTTCAACACTGGAGCTCTGCCCTTCAAATACTTAGGTGTGCCATTGTCCTAAAAAAAAGCTTACTATCAGTCACTGTATGCCATTGGTGGACAGAATTGCAGAGAGAGTGAGATGTTGGACTGTTAGATTCTTATCATATGCAGGGAGAGTCCAACTAAGTAAAAGCATGTTGTTTGAAATGCAAGCTTATTGGGCACAAGTATTTCCACTCCCAAAGAAGGTGCACGATATGATTACAAGAATATGCAAGAACTTTCTTTGGCATGGAGGTATTGAAGGCAAGAAAGCTCCTATTGCATGTGACACCATATGTAGGCCAAAATCAGCAGGTGAGCTGAACATCATCAATTTTATTATATGGAATAGAGCAGCAATAGGCAAGCTTTTGTGGGCACTCGCACAAAAGAAAGACAAACTCTGGGTTAGGTGGATTCACAATCACTATAGAAAGAAGAAGGACTTAGAGAACATGGATACACCTAAACATGCTAGCTGGTTGGTAAGGAAGATTTTCGAGGCTAGAAAATGGTTAGTTACTGGAATCCAAGAGACTTATGTTGCTCAGGGAAAATACAATATCAGCAAAGCATATACTTCAATCCAACCACAATTTTCAAAGTTTTCATGGAAGGCATTATTCATGATACAAGGCATTCTGCCTCGACATCAATTCACCTTGTGGATGGCAATTCACCAGAGATTAGCAACAATGTATAGATTAACCAAATGGGGGATACTAGTACCCAAGGCCTATGTCTTCTGTACAACTGATGAAGAGGAAACACGTGATCATTTGTTCTTCGAATGCCCTTACTCGAACTTTATATGGCAGAACCTGCTAGGATTATTTGTTACTAATAGACAAATAGGCAGGTGGCAGGAAGAAGTTGATTGGCTGTCTACAAAAATACGGAGCACGAACATACAATGGAAAATATTGGGGAGTGCATTCGCAGCAGCAGTCTACCATATATGGACGGAAAGGAACCTTAGATGATTTTAAAATACAAGGAAAGAGAATAGGGATAGAGTTAGAGAAATTTTCTTACAATTGCACATTATGGGAGAAAGACACTGTAAATGAAGGGCAATACTAGATAGGATAAATAGATATCCATGTAGCATATAGTCTGAGTTCCAGCTGTGGAACTTAAGTGTTACGAAGGATAGGTTATTTTTGTGAGACCCGACTTTAGAGTCCAATGAGTAGGTGGCTGTATATATTTACACTTGGTTAAATAAAAATTTTAGTTTAACCAAAAAAAAATGAGGACTAAAAGTTTCCTTTTCATGCAATAAGTAACTATTTTCAAAGGGTCAAATTTATCCTTGTAGTATTTAAATTGAAAAAAAAAATTATCCATTAAAATTTTTGTTTGTTATAACCTCCGCCATTGGGAAACAATCTCGTTTTTTGCCCTTAACCTCTAGTAGAGCTCCAATCTGTTGGTAATTTTAAACTATAATAAAAATATTACGGGGTAAATTTAGACCTTTTCCTTGAAGAATTTTGTCACGACCCAAAATGGAGGGCCATGACTGGCACCCAGGTCATACCTATCGAGCACCAATGTACATTTTATCTATTCTTTCTTATTATCTATAAGGACCAACGAGATCAACATAAATGGTAGACATGAATCATAAACAACCAAGAATGACAGATAATTGCATGAACATATATAACATGGGTCGATAAGGTTGTCATGAAGCTATATATAAGGTATGAGTGCACAATGCTGCCATGATAGACTATACAACAAAAACCAGCCGACAAGGCTATCCAAAACTATACATGAGACGACACTTGTCTAGAACCTCTAAAGGAACATAAGTGTATATTGCGGAAGAGGGCCCTGACATACCCATATTGTCTATAACAAAAATTCATACCAAGACAACGGCAAGTCCAGAGAAGGGATCTCACCGATAACCGCTGAACTAGGCAGCCTAATATGGTGGGGGAGCTTCGTCTACCTGTCTATCAGGACCTGCAGCACGACATGCAGCGTCCACAAATAAAAGGGACGTTAGTACGAATAAAGTATATATATATATATATATATATATATATATATATATATATATATATATATATATATATATATATCCTCTATGGGCAAATTCATCATCATATCGTACCCGACCGTAATAGACTCGGTAAAAATGTACCCGACCATCATAAGGCCCGGTAGAATCGTACCCAGGTCACGTGGAGCTTGGTAAAACCCAATTGATCAGTGATTGTAATAGGTACCATACCCGGCCGACTATAGCGCGGCTCGGTAGAACCTCCATATATGTTATAAGAGCTAATTCGTCATCATGAATCTTATAGGAATCAGGAAATACAACCAATATTTGATACATAAGAGTAAGAGAAGAAACATCAAACATCAATCTTTCCATAAGAAGGGAAACAATGTGAGTACTGCTAGCTTTTAAGAGTGGAGTATCTTTGGAAGCTCATTCGTTACATTATGTACAATGAGAGTAGTGCAAAAGAAAGAAAGAGATAGCCTCACATACCTTGTATATACCTCCCAACCTCAAGCTATGCAAATCTCACGGCTCATTAGCTACAATAAGAGAAATAATACTATTGTTATCGATTAGGCGTCGTAACTAGTATATATCAACCGCAACCTATTTTACGATGAAATGGACATCACTTCCCCTATTTATATGACTTCCCACAAGTTAAAATAAATAACCAAACAGCCCAAACAACATCAATAATAATCATATAAAGCCTCCCAAAACAGTTCACCAATCAGCAACATTATTAACAAGCCTTTCGGTAGATATCTCACAAATTCTAGCTTCAACGACTTAGCCGCAACATGGATAAGCTTAAATACATGTAGAGTAAGAGGTTCCTTACCTTTACACAGATATAACAACTCCAATTTGAGCTTACTTCCCCACGAAATATCCTTCTAATGCAGCCATAAGAACAAGGAAGTAAAACTAGCAATCAATTCGGGTTTCTCGGCACTAGAATCACATTGGAAGACTTGAAATCACCTAGGGTTGATATGAAAACTTTTGTAGAGTATTTTAAAGAACATATACACTTTAAAAAAACCCACACACAAGCTGGAACCATACCAAAATCAGCAACAACAAGAAGAACAAGAAACTCACTAGAGCCACGGGATTCCCGACACTTGATTTGTGTTGTTTGCCCTTTGTTTGGGTCTTGGATCATGAGAGAACTTTGAGATAAAGTTTTTAGGTGTCTACGGTCTGAAGAGAGTGGAAAAAAATGAGCTAAAACGGGCTTTAGGTGTCCCATATATATCAATATATCTTAACCGCCTAAGTGGGTCCCATAGAGAGCTGCTTGTAAAGTCCTGCAAAAAAACAAATATCTCTCTACTCCGATGTTGTATCGATGAACGGTTAATGAGTTGGAAACTAGACTTGTAGATCTTCAATGGGGGGGGGGG